>NC_140083.1:19560601-20760601 GCF_964194135.1 Talpa europaea | reverse complement strand
GTTGCTCCCTGCAGACCTTAAGAATCCTATTTTTATCTTCCTTGGCAATTTTCAAAAATTTTACTTTATTCCCTTGTTTTTTTTGTCTGTTTGTGGTTAAATGTTGGTCCTTCCATTTTTTATAAATGACACCTTAAAATGTCTCTGTTTACCTCAGAGTGGTGAGCTGTCAGCGAGGTTTCCTTAGACTTCTCTCCTTCATTTTTGTGTTTAGGGTCTCAGAGGTGTGTGTTAAAAAGACCAACAGTCCCTCTTGGTTCTTCAAAGCATGCTTTCTCTAGCCTCAAGGTTATACCTGTCTTCTCTCTGCATCTCTAGAAATCTGTTTCCTAGGCTTTATATCTAGCTTTGCTCAGGGTTCAGAGCTTCTGCTATCACAGACTGTAAGGTGCCCACTGGCTCTCCCCTCCTTTTTTGGCAATTCTGTCATTTCTGCTTTGCCAACCAGTACTTTCCTTGTCAGAAGCGGGTCTCAGGCAGGAATTCCCCCATTGCCTTTTCTGCCTTCTGAACATGAACTTGTCAGTAAGATATATCCCTTGCTTTACTTTCAGCTGACTGACTTCCTGGAGATATCTAGATAAGCATTGTCCTTGCCACTTCTGTATCTTGCCTCTGCATCTTTGCTAGATTTGTGATTGATGTTGGATGTGGTCATTCTTTCTGTCTGCCTAGAAGGGCTGTTCTACCAACCCTCACCCCTCTAGCAGGAATACCCTTTATCTCCACCCAAATATTCTTATCATTCTTGATTTTTGAGGTTTTTCACAAAGGCATATGCCTTTTTTTTTTTTTAAAGATTTATTTATTTATACAAGCACTGGGTGCAGTCAGAAGCACGGGAGGGCGAGAGAATTCACCAGAGTTAGAGCGGAGAGCAGAGCAGGCAGAATGACGAGATACACTGCTGAGGGGAGCAGCGGGCGGCAGGAGAGGTCTGTGTGCCATGTGGGACCCTCGCACAGTGGCTGGGGATAGAACCGGTGCCGCAGAGGCTGTGGGCACCTTTGCAACCCAGCGCTCAACTGCTGCGCCACCGGGGAAGCCCAGGCATATGTCTTTTTGCCAAAAGCACTAATCCCTTTGCACAGCATGTCACATTCCATCATAGTTGCCGTTGTGACTATAAATTTAAGAATATGCAGAAATGTCTATGAAGGGTGTTGGCTTTCCGATGTACACGTCAAAATGTATATTTTACATATTGGTATTAGAGCAACTAGGACTGTAAGTACTATGCCTTACTGCCTCCTGAATTATTTTCTCCTTTGAATTACTAGGTACATTCCACACTGGTTTTACACTTATTACCTTGGTTTTCTCCCCATCCCTGTTTTCTTCTTTGATATTTTTTCAGTTTGTAATCCTATAGAAAATATTGACAATACTCCAGAAAACACATTCATCTCTTTAGCAAAACTGAACAAATTTTATTGTACCAAATGCAAAGAAAAAATTCTCATTTTTCTTGTATGTGCACTATCAACTAATACTTAAAACAAGTGGACCTATATATTGGTTTTGCAAAATTTCTTCTTTCAGATGATTCTTGTAATGGAGATTGATGATATGTTTGAGTTGTGGCTTGTGCTTGATTTGACTCAATAATTGACAACACACTCAAATTTATTCATGTCTACATATCATGTTCCATGTGGAACTTTTGAATAAGAATATTGAGCTTCAGTTTTTATCCTTAACATACATTACTTTTTCCTTTAATTCTGAGTCCTTTAGGTTTATTGTAAGTACTTGATCAATCATCGAAGGCTACATAAATGTTTATTGGATACTAACTATGTGCAGGACTTGGGAAGGACTTGGGAAAATGCAGTTTTTTTCCTACCACAAAGTTATTCCTTGCCATTTTATACTATAAATGCCAAATATTTATGGAAATCATTAAGTAGGAAAATTGCTATTACATAATTTTAATACACTATGACATCATTACAATAACAAAATTTACATATTTAGTACTTCTTGAAGAACAAAATTAAAAATAGTTTTAAGTAAAAACACTCTCCTTGAAGAATACATAAATAGCAGTACAATAACCAAGCCTCGGGAAAAAAATAAAGAGAAATGCCATTTGATATGTTTTATTATCAATTAGAGAGCCAAAAACACGTAATGGAATTTCATCGTAAGGCAATGGAATTTCCCCCAGAGTTTTATTAAAAACTTGAACATGGTTTGAACTCCTCAATGAAGTCAATGGATCGGTCCAAGGACTGAGTCAGCATTTTAAGTAAATATGCTAATTTCTGAGCTCAATAAAGAAATTGTTACTTTTAGTGCTTCTCACTTTAAAACAACAATTTACTTATAAATTATTCTGTGAAACTTAGCTGAATACTTTGTTTGGTTACATGTAAGTTTATATTTCTTCAACAACCTGAGAGCAATTTACTTGTCAACTGATTAAAATAAGATTAAATTAGTAGTCAATAAATTAATAAAAGGTGTATCAGATATACAAATATCAATATCAATATACAAATATCAATACAGATATACAAGTATCAATATACAAAGCTGTATAAATTGATACAAAGCTGTATAAATCATACTAGTTGTGCTCATTGTTTACTTGTATTATTTTTTGCATTTTCAAAGAAAAACCGTATACTCCCTGGTTGCTTTAAAAAAATGTGAGACATACTTGTGCATGCAAATGAAAGTAAAGATGAGAAAATCAATTTTCACACGTCCTTCACCTTTACCCTCTCTTAGAAACCATGCAGGAATAACACAAAATTCCGTGATCTTACCACTCAGAGTATAGGCCATGGACCAGGAGAACTGGCATTTTCTGGTTGCTTGTGAGAAATGCAGGCTGTAGGTCCCACCCCAAATCTGCTGAATGAGAACTGCATTTTAACAAGATCTCCAAGTGAACTGCAGGCTTGTTAATATCTGAGAAGCATTACTCTATAAATCTTTTGTCTTAACAAATTAAACTTCCATTTTTTCCTTATATTATCCAAATGAGTGCTTTCTTCCTTTACTCGTGGGAATAGGTATGAATATAAAGTATCTTGAGGCATAAAACTTGGAAATGTGAGTTGATGAATTTAATTTCTATTTGATGCTCAGAGTAATAAAGGTATAGGTTGCAGTTAGGAAGCTTCTTTCTGAATAAAAATCTTCAAATTTTCTAATTAAAAATATAATTAATTTGCCTAATTTTATTTTTGACTAATCATATCAAAGTGGTTTCCTAAAATTCTAACTGGGGGATTCTGGAAGCAAGAAAAAGAAAAACTCCCATGTAATAGTAATATTTGACCACTGCTTCTCTTGAGTCTCCTTATGAGCAATTTTCTTCTTCCCTTTCATTAGTGAAATTTTGAAACAATGCTTTCCCCCTACTTACTTGATTTCCAGCAGGTAGTATAAAAGAATTTACAATCCTGCCTGGTTTACACTTCTCATTTTATTGACTTGACTTTGCAGAGAGATGAAAAGGTTCTCAAATGCAGTGGATGTTAAGGTTAAAGCCCTTCTTATGTCATTTACAGATTGTTTTTAGATTAAGGATTATTTGACCTTGAGTTACAGTGGTTGCTTTATCTGATCATGGTGCCTCCAATAAGAGATTGTCCAAAGCTTTCAGCACATTACCTGGCTATGTCATTCTAAAGCTTCTTGCTTCAGAAGCTCTCTCAGCAGGGCTAGAAAAAGGTAAAGAGCTTAAATAAGCAAGCTATATTTATCAGCGATAAACAGCAGTCCCTAGAAATGTTCTACCCAGCAAGTTAGTCTATAAAATGATGGCTGTAACTGCATGAAACTAGAACTGATTTTATATTAAAAATTATTTATTAGTATTATTATGAGCAGGCAATATTCTTTGGCTGGTAAGAATAGCGACTTCTATTATAACCGCACTATAGATTATATAAATAGGTCAGAAAAGATGAAGGTATTTCTGCACTAAAACAATCTAGCCAGACTTAACTCCCCAAGTATATTCTGAAGTGGAAGAAACAGAAAAAAGTAGAACACCAAGAGCAGAGCAGCTTGGACAAGATTATATAGATGAAGTTACTTGTGTTTTGAGACTAAAATAAGGAAAGTGGTGAGACAGCAAGGTCTTACTCAGGTGGTTCAAATTAAAGATAGTTTCAACCATGAACACCGCAACTAAGCAATCAATAAAGGATACCAAGATTGGTAACTGGTGATAAAGAGGCAATAAAAAGAAAAATGAACTCAGACCTGGAGAATCAAGATGTTTTGCAGCTGCTGTTACATTAACAAACAGGATAATGTTTAAACTATACCAGTTAACCCTAAAATTCTTGAGCTTGCTAAAATAATGGAACTTTTATGTGTTTGTAGTTCTTTCCATACTGTAGAGTAAGGAAAAATGTCAGGCTTTTCTGCCCTCCCGCCATCAGGATAGATGATGGATCCTTGCGGTCCTGAATGCATGCCTGATGGTGGGCACCTGGAGTAGGGTGTGGGCATAGGTTGATGGGATTCACCTGGGCTAAGACTGTGCTTTTTAAGGGCAGCGTCACGGGGATGCCAGCAGAAGCATAGAAGAAGCAGAACGAACGCAAGAGCAGAGAAGCAGAGAGAACATCAGAGAGCCCAGATAGAGTGAAGATTTGCTAGGGGCTGGGAGGACTGCCAGCCTCCTGGCCCCCCAGCACCCCTGCATGCCATGTACCCACTAAATACCAATAAAAGACCTGCAAAAAACCACTGAGGACTCTGACTCCTCCTTTACCCGGTCTGCTGGATCTGAAAACCTGCACTGTGGTCCATTCCTGACTCTACACATACCCACTGCCATCTTATTACCTAGCACAGTGTCTCACAGATCAGAGTGATAATTACATATTTGTTAATGAGAATGAATTATAAAGAATTTGTAGGAAAGAGTAATTATACCATGGTCTTAGAGGGGACCATAATAATAGATGTAACAGACCTGTTATAAATTTTTATGATAGACTTAAATAAAGTAGTGCCAGAGCTTTGATTGTGCTACTTAAGAGTATGTCCATAGATCACAGATTCTCCTCTCTTTCTCTCTCTCTCTCTTTCTTTCTCTCTCTCTCTCTCTCTCTCTCTCTCTCTCATGTAACACAGTTGAGAAATGCTTGCATCTCTGACACAAAAAACCATAAGGCATGAGGATCAAAGTAACATCTAGGTATTTTATTTTCATAGCCACTGGTAGGGGATGGAGTATCACAATAGAGAGCAGTTGGCTGTCTCACAGAAATAGAAAGCTATTTTATATATTTTTTTGGTCACCATTCAAAGATAATATTTTTAGGTATTTCCATACCACCAGAGGACTTCTATCTTAACAACAGTGTATGATAATAGACTTAGACAACAGGGTTCAAATTATTGTAATAAGGTTACACCAGATTCATTGGAGCTATGAAAGTAAAGATGTAAAAATAGACTGATCTTAATATGTGACTCACCCCCAGGAGGGCATGTGCATTTCCAGCAGCAATAATGGGTCTGTCCGGATCCATTTCTACTCCCTTGTCCAGCAGTTGTCCCTGGTGTCACATTTGTGTTCATTGGGAATTTGCAACAGGCAGCATCTAATTAGTAGGAAGTTCTTGGGGAGGAAGGAGCAGTTATAAGGCCTGTTTTTGAGGGTATGGAATCGCTGGTGAGATTGTAATAATGGAGAGGAATCCTAAATACAGATGCTATCTTTATTAAAATACAGGGATTCTGAGGGACCATTACTAGAATAATAATTCCAAAAAGCAATATATAGTGTCCATTGCAGAACTTTGAAACTAGGTGGATGGTCTGATAACCACATATCATTTGTGGTAACATATTAGTGTAACAAGTTGTGCAGGTGAATTTGAAGTCTGTTATGAAAGAGATAAAAAAGAATAGAGTTTCATGAATATTGGTGTTAAGGGGAGCAAAACACTAAAAGTAACAAGTGTTGAGTCAAAAAAAGAAAAGAAAATGAAAAGAAGGATAAGACAAATGCTAGTGGGGAAAATTTGCGTTAAAGCTGATATTTGCCTGTCTCAAAACTAGCTTGATTTATGACTTAGGAGTCATTTGCTGGTTTGTTTCTTTTACAAAGTGAAAGTAGCCCATTCATTCATCCATCCATCCATCCATCCATCCATCCATCCTCTTCTTGGGTACAGAAGAGATGATACAGAAGCTGTTCCGTATCTCCAGACTAGAGTGAGTATAGAAATCAAGATGGTATGTCCAGAGTCAACATTAGTTGTGCATCATCATCTTTGCTCAGTTAGAACTCTGGATACAGAAGGAATTATAAAAAATTGAGAATTAATTTTGCTTGCTCCAATTCAGAACTAAAAGCAAGCATCCATCTCCCATTTATGGGACAACTGTAAGCCCGTATAAATGGGTACAGTTAGACTTACATTTAGAGTAGACCAACGTGAACCTCTGATAAAACTACCACTGATATCTTGTTACCAAGATACCTCACCGTCCTTTAGAGATTCATCTTTCCCTTCTTTAATGTGGCATTGTTGTTGGATGTGCCTGCATAGCCAGAAGCTACATCTAGGTCGAGTCTTGTGTCTAGTTCTTATTAATGGAATGTCAACAGAACAGATCCCTTTTGCACCAGTTTACTTCACCTCCTCTTCCACTATCTTTTGGTATCTAGAAATAAAAGCTTTCTAGGTGTCAAAAGATGGTGTGCCCAAGAGATGGTAGGAGCCTGCAACTCTGAAACACTGTAAGGCTACCCCTTTTCCAGCTGCACCAAACTATTCTGTGGAATTAAATCACTAACATTTTCTGGGATAGTTACTATAGTAGTCATTCTATTAGAAGGATATTTAATTATTTTTCCTTGGATTCAGAAAAAAATAAAGATTACTTGGCCAAAGGATAAGGTGACCAAATTTCTTGGGATTTCTTGTTGAACAAAATGGCATTGCATGTATCACAGTGGAGCCACTGTATTTCTTGAAAAATCCACTTGCTTTTTCACATGGCATTCTTTTCTCCAACAACCTTGTTTGTTTGGATTTTTTCTCAGCAAACTTCTCTTATCCTTAGTAATTTAGATTTATAAATCTCCTCCTTGGATTGGTGGGTTTCACTTCTTGGCTAAATGTATCAGTTCCTCATTTTCATTTTTTAAGTAGATTTACAAACCAAAGGATTTTTATAACTGTAAACCAAGCCTTATTGAAAAAAATCTTCCAAATTAAGTGTCCTTGACAGAAATTTGCCAGTATGCTTTTATTAAATTCCTTTATTTGTCTTAGAAATAAGACTTCTCTTGCCCATATTCTCCAGTTTTGCCCTTTTTATTTTTTCTCTCCCCATTTCTCCCTCTTAAATCACATAGGGATTGTGGTCCATTTAGTTTCCTTGTTAAACAATTGTGGTAAAATTTACTTTACTTTTTTTTTTTGTGTGTGTTTATTGTGGTTGTGATTTTCCCCTAGTGAAGAATCTTTCAGCCTCAGCTGTGGGAATATTTAAATACTCTGAAATGTTCTGATTTCTCTTTAGTTGGAATTTTCCCTCTTTTTAAAAATTTCAAATTACACAGTCTAACTGCTCTGTAAAAGGCACTTTTGAGATAGGTTAAAGACAACACGGCGACAAAGTTAATAGTATCTGAGTCGTATTTTCTGAAGTTCTTTTAAATTCATTAGTGGAAAATGCTGAATGGGATACAAATATCTAGTAATACAAATGCCCAGGGAGGAGTAGTCTTGTTGCAATGTGAATTAATTCCTTCCATTTTGGGCATCTATTTATCTCATAGTCTGTTTTTAAATTCAGGATATTCAATTTTTATAATGATGAGGTATTAGCTAATTAGTAAAAAGGTCGGGAAAACATAAAAATGTATAACAAAGAAAACAAAAAATACACGTATGACTCAATAAATCAGATACTATTAATATTTTGGTGATCCTTTTTCTCCATATATATGAATGTTTACTTTTCTGGTTTGTTTTAATTGTTATTATTTTTAATTTTAATAATATATAGGATAACTTAAAATATAAGCAATAAAGCAAAAACATAATCAATAAAAAAGTTGTATGTACAAAGAGGAAGTCTTGTTTTACTTAGCCCAACCCTGCTACCTTATCCAGAGTAAATGTTGACTCCAATTTAAAGTGTAACTTTACAGACCTGTTTTTTGGGATATGCCATATTTGTTTATGTATATAGACTTTCAAATATTTTATATTTGTATGTATTTTTAAATATAAAGTACATATAATATATGATCTATATGTATGTGTTATATATTTACATTTAACATATGGAGAGACTTTTCCTATATAATAAAAATATAATGTTCTTCATATAGTTTAGAATGTTCTTCATAACTCATTAATTTATGATGTCTTGGTAGGACAATTTGTTTAAAAATTTAAAAATAATAATTAACACTGCTATTCTACCTATATCTTTGCATATTTGATTATCTGTTTAAGACAGATTTATAAAGTAAAAGTGGTATGTCTAAGAGTATGAACTATTTTGTGATTTATAATATAAACATTATTTTCCCTTTATTTTAGTAAATGTATCACCCCAATACATTTTTCAGTGGTTCCAAAGGTGAATGCAAAGAACAGAAACCATGACAGTTCTGATTCATGTTGCTGTGTCAGAAGGGAGGATAATTAGGAAAATTCCTTCTCTGTTCTGACTTCTGCATTAAAAATATGCTGATGCTGGGTTCCCACCCAGCAAATACCCTAATTTTATTAGCAAGGAGGCAACCTGGGAATTGGGATTTTAAAAAGCTTTCTAGATGAATCTAATGTGTACCAAAATCTGGGATCCACTATCTTGGAGCCCAGTCATTGGAAGAATGCCAGACACAGGTGACCCAAAGGTCAAATGAAGGTCCCTGGACACATTTCTGTGCTTGTTATTCAAAAGAATAGAATAGAATGTTATAGAAGAATCTGGTAGTGAAAAAGTTGCTGATTGTATTCAATACTATATTGTTAATCACATTTACTCTTAGAGAAAATAAATTTGAGTAGAAAAATAGGATCAACCTAACCTAGTATGGTAATACTCTCAAGCATTAGATTTATAAAAGCATCTTTCCCTATTGACTGCTGGAGTGTTTGGAGAAAAAAAAAAAAAAACTCCCTTTTGCAAATTGATTTTTGTCTTGGCTACACTGTTTGCTTGTTTAAGCATTAATGACTTGATTTGGAAAGAAATAGCTTCCTGTATGGTCTTCCTTTACTCCTGCCAGAAATTGTGTACAAATTTTAGCATGTAAACAGTGCATCCCGTGACATTTTTTTAACACCTAAGCAAGCAAGGTGACACACATGGCTTAAGGGATAAAAGAAACATGAGTGCTGTAATGTAGAGTTACATTGGGAAGTGCTGAATTTCCCCTGGGATGGCAAGGAAAGCTTCCTGTTCTTTGTAGATTGGCCTATTATTGGAATACATTTGCCCAGTTAATCCTTAAAGTAATTAAATGGCAGGAAGCGATTAAATCACCAAGAAAAAAGTGACTGTTGCATCTCAGAGATTCAGGCATAGTAAGAATTTCATTATTCTTGGTTAGGCATGTGTGTTTGTTAAAGAGGCATTTTCTAGCTACAGAACGTGTGTGTGTACATATTTGCATGCATGCATGCCTGCAAGTGGTATTGAAATATAAAATAAATCTCTATTTTGACTGGTTAAATGGACTTTTTGAAGCCCCAGGTCCTTGGTAAAATTATGATTATATATTTGGAGTAATACTCTGACAGTTTAGTGAAGCAGAATTATATCATTTCCCCAATGCCTTACAAATTAAAAAAATAATGTCCAATTGATCTGAGCTGAGAGTAGAATTCAGGGATTAAGCCTCTTGGTAAATGTTCATTTTATTGTGTTACTTCCATTTTTAATGAACTCAGGAAACCTTGTTGTTAAACTTGCCATTTTCTTTTTCTTTGGACTTGGGAAATTCACTTGACCTTTCTGAATTTCAGTAAAATAAAAGGGTGAGTTTTATGATCATTAGGTTTCTTCCAGTTCTAACAAACTATAGGCCTAAGAGGAAAACAGTAATCTGAAGGCAAATGTAACATGGTTAATACAGGAGATTATCATCAAAACAAATATGAATGGAAAATTAAAGACACATAATAGAATATTTTGCATACACATCTAACTTTCACATACTAAAATCACATGTTCTTCTAGAGTCTTGTCCTATGAGCAGGAATACAAAGCAATGTGAACTAGAATTATGTAAAGATCCATTTTTCTAAGCTTCTCTGCATTTTTCAATGATTTCATGCATTGAAAGTGCATCACATTTTTAGGATTTAATGCATTTAAATGAGATAGTTCTAAATAGCTACCAAAAATTGTCCTTTTAGAGTAATGTATTTATAAATAACTTTTTAAGACAGATGCACAAAATTAGATAATGAGTCTTGTCTTGGTGGCAAAAAGAAAATAAAGTGGCTGCTCTTTGGAGATAGAATGCATTAGCTCTCTTAGGCCATCTGTGTATTGTTAGGGACGTCTCTCTTTTAATACTCTGAAAAATTAGGTTGGTTCTTTCAATGTAAAATGATCTGATTGTCCCATGGCTGCCTTAGTCATTTTGGCTGAATTAAATAATAACAGGGTAGATTGCTGCATATTTGATTTGCCCATGATGATTGGTGAGATGTGGGTGGACAGAATTACAAATCAACTAGAATGCTGTGAACTTTGTATGTGTATTTTTGATTTTAATAAACATTAACTGAGTGAGCTCCATATTATGCACTAGGAACACTAATATCTGTGACCCCCAAAACCCCATTCTTCAGAAACTAGTAGTCAAAAGGCAGCTTGAGGGACAAAAATATATAATTTATAAAATGATGTTATATTCTACTAAGATAAGAGAAAATCGCTTCGGTAAAACAGAAGAAGAAATATATTTGGCTAAAGTTATTTGATGGAATAAGCATGTGCATAACCTCAAAATATATTTAAGCAGAACCTTGGAAATATATACGGTGTTTTGTCATCAATCATGAGCAAAGGCAAGGAATGGTGTGAAGATGCATGGCGTGGAGGGGGTGGGGGAAAGTGAGCTGTCCAGAATGATAGTAGATTTGACTGAGACAGGAAAGCATGTCAGGCCAGGCTTTGCAAGATCTTGACTTTACTAGTAGAGAAAGTTGTGAAATAGAGCCAGAAAGAGATAGAATAAGCATTAGTCCCTCTACTGTCCTACATGGGAATGATGAGGTCAAGGAAGAATTAGCTGATTTCCAAGCACTGATAGAAATGGAGACAGATCAGAGGAACTCCCTCTGAAGGCTGAAACCAGGTGGTGATTTGGCTGGTGGCTAACCTCAATTATCATGAGTAACTTGACTAGGTATCTTTATCCTTGTGTCTTCTATCCTTAAGGAGGTTAAATTAGGGCTTTAGAGAGCATCCTATCTTGGGGTGTTAAGAGATTGTTAGGAAGTGACAGACTCTTGAAACTGTTAGAAACTAATACAACATCATTTCTGCTATATTCTATTGGCCAAAGCAATTCAGGTAGCCAGACCAGATGCAGGGGGAAGAGAAATTGACTCACCATTTAGATGAGAGGAACATCATAGAATTTGTTGCCATTTTTTATGTTCTATAAGCCACTAAAATGGTGCTTGGAATATGGTAAGTGTTCAATAAATGGCTATTGAATGCATGCATGAATGAAGAGAGTGAGTTGAAGCCCTGAAAATTGAAGGAAAAAAATATTCTCACAGCTGCTATTGGGAATGGAAAAAGGAGCCAATAATGGGTAAGAGAATTGCTGAGCAGCATTGAATGTCTAGCTTGAAAATCATAAATTTGTTTTGAGCCAATTTTCTCTAACTGCATTTGGTAGCTTGGGAGCAAGCCCGCAGAAACAGATGGTTGGGTTGATCCAGGTTAAGGACTGGCTCTATGCAAACCAGCAGTATGGAGACCTGGACTGCCCAACTTGGTTTTGTGCCTCCTCAGTTCTCTGCTTATCCAGGAGCTGATCACCAGCACTCTGTGGAACACTTTGCATCCTAAATGTTGTCACTGAGTTGGTCCGCTATCTCATACCAACCATCCATATTTAGTTCCAAAGTAGTTCAGCTGAGGCTGTGACCATATGATTCAAGTCCAGAGTAAACAATTCCATTTGTATTGTATTCCTTGAAAGGCATAATTGGGATCCAGTTTTTGAATTCTTTTTTTCTTTCCTTCACTATTCTCTTATATTCTGCTGGAGCCTCCTATTTCTAACTCCCACCCCTCCTTCCATCACTCCAACCTTAAAGGGAGCTGTCCAGTTCATTTTCCTACTACTTTTCCCCAGCTTTTGATGAGTCAATGGATTCCTTTTCTTTTCTCAGATCACTGGATCTTTCCTTTCATTCTGCATCACTCAAGTCTAGGGACGTAATCGGAGAATGAGAAGGGGGAATGTGAGAGGAAGCTGAGCTGATAATTGCAGAGTCCTTTTAGACAACTAAGAGAGTGCTAAAGACTGAGACTACTTCTATATTATATCAACATTTTTTCTAGATTTTTATGTCAAACTAATTTTATTCATTCATTCTGCTGGATATTTTGGACCTATTTTTACTTCCTTATTTTTCCTGTCCACTATGAGTAACCAATTTCCCTTTTCTGCATGGCTGAGAGTCGATATCTTTTTTCTTAAAGATTTATTTATTTATTTATATAAGCACTGGGTACAGTCAGAAGCGCGGGAGGGTGAGAGAATTCACCAGAGCTGGAGCAGGGAACAGAACAGGCAGACTGATGAAATACACTGTTGAGGGGAACAGTGGGCGCAGCAGGGGAGGTCTGCACGCCATGTGGGACCCTCGCCATTGGCCAGGGGTCGAACTGGCGCTGCAGAGGCTGCGGGCAGCTTCGCAGCCCAGCGCTCAACTGCTGTGCCACCAGGGGAGGCCCAGAGTGATATCTTTTTTGCCCATGATTCCTTGTCTATGATTGTGTTCATCTTGTGATTCGAAGGCTACTGAAGTCAGGGAAATATTAGTGACGTTAACTCTCTTTCAACTTCACTTATTCCTGAATAGTCAGAGCCTAAATCAAACTTAAATAAATCTCCACTAAGAGAAGTTTAGCCAAGATTAGTTCACCTTTTGGCTACCTATCTTGTGTAAACTATGCTACTTCCTGAGCTAATCCTCTCCAAGACCAGAAGGGAATGTGGCTGTTGACTTGATTTGATTACAGGACAGTTTGAAGGAAACAGGTATCAACATTCTTTTCTTTGGGTATCAGAAATAGCCTTTCCATTTTCTTCATTGGGAAGGGCCTGTGTTTTAAATCTCAGTATAGGCTAGTTTGATAATGATCAGATTGTGCGAATAATTAACAAGTCTCACAAACACAGAAATGGTTGGTTCATCTCTATACTTTAGTGATAATCACACACAGACAGCTCATAATAGCAGTATACATAGTAGACATGGCGGTGGGGATGCAGAGCAAGAGAAGTGTCTTGGCTGGTAATGAAGTTCCATTCAACTTGAATTTCCAAGATTGTTTATGAGGCTTTCATTACTGAGACTGCAAACCCTGGTCAGGCTTCCAAAATGCATTGTGTGGTGTGCAGTGGGTAGCTCTGCTTGTGCTGGGTTGTTTATGGTTCCTGAAAATAGAGAAAAGGAGATAGTAAAACTTTTATCTGAGGTTCACTATAATTTGGACAATTGCAGAGTAGTTTTTGTTCTTGGTTTATAGCATTGGCTGGGACACTAGAGTTGCATTTATGACATGACAACTACCTAAAAAGAATGAAAGAGGAAGTGTATAAGAATTTGATTAGAAAAAAATGTAACATTTAACTTTGGAAAGAAAATATTTTCTCTTCCACAGTCTTCCTTAGGTGAGGAGGAGAGACTTCTAGTTGAAAATGATAGAAAGGCAAGGGATTTTAATGAAAAGGTTAAGGACTTTCATTTTGGTTCTGAGTGAATGTAGTACTGTCTACTAGAGTTTGTTAATAGCAATCATTTGCTTTAGGAATTAAAAAAATAGCTATTGATAGTAACTGCTCCCTGGGTATCTACAAAAACTTCTTAAAAGAACTTTAATAGTCATATAGATAAGAAAGAAGCTGCAATATCATAACTTTCTAAGTTTCACTAAAATCTGTAGTATTTATTCCATCACCCACTCTGTGTTTAGTGAGTACTTACTGTATGCCTTCTGTTAGGAGAAGAAGATAGAGCTATGTAAATAAGAAGGATAAGGCATCTAGACTGAAAGAAATCTGAGTTCATCAGGGAGAGAGATAGGACTGCAATGATTAATTAGTTATGATTAGAACACGCACTATAAAGTACAGAGACAAAGGAGCATGTGCAATAGGGGAAAAGAAGGGGCTGAATCATGCTGCTACACTGGAGTTAACAAAAAGGAAAGACTTTTAGAGAGGGAGCAATATAATTAAAAAGTATAGCTTAATAGAATTTTAATAAAAACAAACTATTGTTGATTATGGAGGTAATTTTCCTTCAGCATCCTTTTTTCTCCTGAAGTCAGTACTTTTTAATTTAATTTTTATTCTAATTTGTTTTGCAGATGGTAAAGAAGATAATTTGTATGTAATTGAAGGGCCACATTCTTCTTAGCTTGAAGTCACAGTGATGGATAAGAATTTATAAATAGCAAATCTCCTGCTGGATTTAGTTATCTGTCATAATGGGCTTTAGAGGTGGCCTATCTCTTATCAGTGACCAAATAGCAGAAATGCAACTACAGAAATTGTTAATTAAAAAAGTGATATGCAGCTGTGAGGAAACTAAGGGAAATGCCAAAACATGTCTGCAAAAACCTAAAAGTCCTCAAAAATATATATCAAGCATTTTTTAATTCTTAAGAAGTGAAAATTTCCAAAGACTCATAGTGTTCCCTAAATAACTTATTTGGGGGACTCAGTGCCTTTAGATAGGGGGACCCTATAGAAAGGGGCATCATACCAAGCAGGCAATTCAGCTGATTTTCCACAACAGTTTGGGCACAAATATTCTCTTGCATGTTGGGTACAGTGATGCTGTTTTAGGTAATTACCTAACTTCAACTTGTTTTAAGATATATGGCCATTTTGTCCAGAGGCATCTAGAGTCTTTTTTCTTCCCTGATGTTAGCAATCTATAATTTCAATTTTCTTCTTCTACCTCAACCTGGAAACCCAATCTACGAATCAAATACCTGGTACAACTTACCTCTGTTTGTCTTTCTTTCTCTTGAGTGTGACCCTTTTCTTAGTTTCTTAGGTCTTCCAAGTCCAGTGACACAAGTTAGTGAATGGCTGTGATTATGTTTAAAGAAGTACAAATACTAAAAGGTTCATAAATTGAAAGTATTTTATTTTTGATTTTCTTGCTCTTACTACTAGCTAAATATCTTAGAAAATGTTAGTCATGGAATGAATCTAATTTAAGGTTGCAAATGAAGGAGGGAAGCTATTGATTTATATTTCATTTTGTATGGTCTGGGGGAAAAATGCTACTGATAAGGGGCAATAGGGTATAGAATTCCTAATACACTAGGGAGATGATAAAATGAAACTGATCAAATAGTTGCCTATGGGATCCCCAGCCCCCCTTGTTCTTGGGATATTGTTTTAGTGCCTAGAGTTGCTGCTGGTCAAGCTAAAACATAGGCAGGGGACTCTCACCAGGACTAAAGTCTTGGTGTGAGGAACATAATAAAAACCAATATTTGCTGAAAACAGCAGGCAGACTTTATGGCCAGGTTAGCATAACTCACTAGACCACCTTGACAGGAAGTTTAGTGTAAACAGGGACTAGAGATAGGATGTTTTGAACAGCAGCAACAATGGAGTCTCCCAGGCAACAGTCCCTAGTCACTCCCCTCTAGCTTGTGTCAGACTATTATGCATGCCCAGTCCACATCCCCACTATGTACATTCCTCCATGTCCTTTCCCACCTTCCCTTATCCCCAATAAATGTGAGACTGTCCTTGGAAAGGTGCTGCACTCCTGAGGTGTGAGACCCTTTAGGTCTTTCTCTCTCTACTTGGACTTTGAGTTGTCTTTCCTCCATCCCTCGCCACTCCCAATGCTGCCACCCGCGAGGTGACAGTTACCAAGCTTATTTGCACCATGCCTATTCTAAGTGCTTTATTGACATTCTCTCATTTCATCTTCCCAACAACTAGTGAAGACCACATTGCTGTTTATTCTTACATAGGAGATGAGGAAACTGAAGTCAAGGCAAGTTCGAGTGAATTTTCTATTAGTAAATGGAAGAACCAGAATTCCATGCTTGTCTAATCTGCCTCCAGAGTCTACACTGTGGATCAGAAGCCATCCAAAAGAAAACAGGTGTCCTGATCTATGTCCAGGAAACATCCCTGGAAGTTATACGAGTCTCCTGATTCCTTGGGGGCATTTTATCCGTGTCCTCACCGAAGCTGAAACTGCTGTGGTCTGAAAAAAAGCACATGGTTTACAACAGATTCATTGGCAGGACCTGTGGTTTCAGAGCTGCAGTGGGAACACTGTGCGAAGGGAACATGGGGTATTGTACTGAGACACAGTTCAAGCCATGCTGCTGCAGAAAGCCAACAACACAGGATGGTTTCTGGTCCTGGCAGCAAAGAGCATGAACATGAAAGGAAGCAGCTTTGCAATAAAGCTCTCAGGCAAACATAAGGTGGGGAAGCTCTGTGCCAGCACCCATCTCTCCCGATGCCAGGCATCAATTTTCCCTTTAGTAGAGTGTGCATCAGATGTCATAGCCAGGAGATGGTATTGTATTCGACATGAAGAATACAGATCTTCAGGGTGGTGCAAGATGTCAGGGTCTAGTGCTCACTGTGCTGATGTCTGAGAAGTGCTTCTTAATCCTGCAACAAGTAAGATCTCTAAAATCAGGATACTCTTCCTACCAGTCATTGATATCATCTATGGTAGTTTCTTAAAACCAAAGCTCCTGATTTCAAATTAAGATTACATCTTTGTCTGCATGCTGTAGAATCAATCTGAGATGACCAAAATGTTAGTTCTTTTCCCTTCTCAGGCCTGAAGGCTGAGAGGCACCTGAAGGTTGCTGGTCATGCCTTAAGCAACAATTCTCAGGTTTGGGGAAAACGCGTGGTTCACTTTTTTTTTGGTTTTGTTTTGTTAGGACTTCCTCCTTCCCCTTCCAGAAAAATTAAACAAAACAACCTGCTTTTGCCTGAATGACCCAGGTAACAACCTACTTTAGCGTGAACTGCTTAGATATTTTGACTAAAAATGGCTTATTTCCATGAGTCACCTGGATAATTGCCTTACTCTCTTGGCCCATTTAGTGGGGAGGCCCAGCAGGTGTTAAGTGCAAGTGTCGTAAGGACTTCATTGTTTTCAATTCTGCAGAGAGCACTCTGGCAGTTTTTTTGTGTAGTGCATGGAGAAGTACATTGTAGATTCACTTTCAGCCCTTGGACTTCCTTTTGGATGGATCATTTTTGTCATATGATAAAAAGTTGTCACCGTCTATCTTTATAGAACAGTTTTTGTGCATGTACGTGCCTGTGTGTGCATGTGTACATGTATAGTTTTGTGGTTTTGAAGAAGCAGTAAGTGCTTTTTAATATTTACTACCGGAGCACTGTGCAAAACACAAAGAAAACACAAAATTTCTTCCTCCAGATGTGGCTCTTTAGGGAAATGTGAACTGTTAGCAAGTGTGTGTGTTTTCAGTTAACCTATCTGGAATTGTAATGAGTTTTACAGAAGGACAAATCAGTCAGAAAAGGACAAAATCATTAGAGAAATCCCCAGGAGGGCATCCCTTTGGTATGGAAGTGCAGGCATATTTGTTTTTTCCTTTTCTCTCTCTCTCTTTTTTTTTTTTTTTTTTTTTGGCCAATATATTTTATTGCTTACTTTTACAAAATATAGCAGGTTTTCCCTAGATGGAACTACGAGAGAGAGAAAGCTGTGTGTTTCATTTCGATGCTGACTGAGGGTCCATGTCAGACAGAAAACACGTGAGGTATTTAGAAGAAAAACTGTAGACTTCACTTTTATGACTAAGGTTTTCAGAAGCTTTTAGAAAGACAAAATAAATAGGAAACATTCAGGGAAATAAAAAATTACCTCCTGCAGAATGGCGCATGTTGAAAAACTAAAACAAAATAATTTTTCTTGAAAATTCATTTATATGTAAAAAAAAATACAGTACCCTCACTTCAACTGTAAATTTCAATTGCTATAATTGGATGTCATGAAATAACAATGCAAAACATAGTAGTAGCTTTCAGGCTTTCTCTTTTGGCCTAAGATTTTAAAACCACATTGTGGGACAAAGTTTGTTTTGTTTTGCTTTTTAATAGAGACCTGAACTTTGATGTAAGAGTTTGCTATTTCTGTGCTTACACAGTTTAAATTCTCTGGCATGGAACTTTTAGGCTTGAGATAAATGTCATGAACATGAGTTTGAAGGTCAGGCTGGTGAACTACCAAAAATGTCTGACAGCTCCAAAAGGGAATATTTACATCTGGCTCATGGCGTCGTGCTCGTTGCTGTGATGAAGTCAGGTTGAATAAGTGGAGCAATCTGAACCAAACCTCCATAGAACTTGGCATTTGACCACAGAGGCCTTTATGCTTCTTTTTATCCTCCATCCCCTCCTGCCTCCCACCATGTGGGAAGAACAACCATAAAAATCCACTGACTTTCTGTAGGAATACTTGGCCTGGTTTCCCTATGATACCTGTTTATACATGAATCAACCCAAAATTAACTTTGGGGACAGCAGAATATTCCTGACCTTGTGAGTTCAAGTATGAAATGCTGTAGAATATATGATGATTAACCAGACTTCTTGGTATATGGGTTGTTCTATTTAGTTGTATCTTTTTTATTTAAGAGTCATTTTTTTTGTGCCTGTACTTTATTTCAAGCTTTGTTATTGAATATGTGTTCTAAAATGTATTATTCAGTTTTCCTGTCCTTGAAAGTATGGTTATTAAATGCTGTGTGAACTTTCATTTTTTTTTTTTAAGATTTATTTATTTATGCATACAAGAACTGGGGTACAGGCCAGAGGTAGAGGTGAGAGGATTCACCAGAGACAGAGTGGGGTACAGAACAGGCAGATTGACTGAAATACACTGCTGAGGGGAGCAGCGGGTGAGGCAGGAGAGGTCTGCTGCACCATGTGGGTCAGCTCCCCGGCCTGGGATTGAATTGCAATAGCTTCATAGGGCTGAGACTTAACTCCTTGTGCCACCAGGGAGGCCCCTGCTATGTGAACTTTTTAATGATTCTGATCCTACAGTATCTTTGTATCACCAATGCAAGCATCAGTAATCTCAGGAGACTAACTGGCAAAAGTGTCAAGGAAAACAAGACTATTAGCTGGGGGTTAGGATTCAAGCAAATGGGATAGGATGACTTTGAATGGGAACAGTTTATTTTAGTAGACTGATTATCTTTTAGGGCAATTTCCTGATTACTAGTCACAAGACTTACAATAATGTACCCTTTACAATTTAAGCTAGATTTTAATAGAAGAACCAAGAATTTGTCTTATATTTATCTGAGATCACATCCTTAAAAAAGTAGAATGGATTCCCTTCTATTACTAAATTCATTTTGATAAAAAGAAAACACATATAAAAATTAGGTGAAAAGTCTGGAAAATGATTATGAAATCATCTTAAGATTATGTCTGGGACATCTATAGATATTTCCTAATATGTAAGTGATAATGTTAAAAAATGCCATCGTTTTTAAAGCCACATTTTATTGGGTGCAGGTGGCTAAATTAAGCAAACTGCAGTCTGTTTTACCCTCTTGTCACTAACCTTTGGTTTGTAGGTTGAAAGATGCATTAAAATAAACAAAACTGCTGAACTGTGCTCTTTCAGCAACCAGAAATGAGTAGCTTGAGGGAACAGCAGAATGGATATCCGGTACTCTTAAGAGATTACATGTAAATGCAGATATATGTCAGACTATTAGAATAATTAAAATTTCAGTGAATCAGGGAGAGGAAAAGGGAAGGCTTTTTGCATTTTTTTTGAAGCATGGTTTATAATTCCACGCAGCTTCAATGCCATCCAGCAAGAGACCCCAAAGTGTCTGCCGTGAAAGAACATTGAGGAGGATTCTATTTCCTTTTTTTAAATTGAGACACCTATCTGTATCTCCTGTACCACAACCATTCTTTTGCTCTGTTAATTATAGGAAACAATCTTTATCTCTTCTGAATTGCATGTCTTCTTTTAAGACACGGGAGAATTATTAAGAGTTAGGGAATTCTTTATCTAAATCAAGTGCAGGTTGTTAATAGAGAGTTCATACACAGATGAAGAATTAGGAGGAGCATGAGAAGTAGTGTTAGAGAGAGGGGTTAGAGCACTGAGTTTGGAGACAGCCAGCTACTCAGCCAGCCAGCCATGATTGAAACCAGTCCTGCTATTTTCTTATTGTGTGACCTTGGACTAGTTACATCATCTTAGTGAATTTTCTTCCTGTGTGAAATGGAATTAGTGGGGGTTGTTGTAATGACCAAATTATGTCTACAACTATATGCCTATCTGTACATTTATAGATCTTTATCCATATTTAAAAATATCTGCCTCTGATATTTCTCTTAAATTTCTTATCTGCATTCTTTTTATTTAGATGGACATTATGAATATAATATTAAGTATATAATATGAAGATTTACTATATATACATTGTAAAAGATTTCTCTCTCATCAAATTATTTAAAATATTCATGACCTCACGTGACCTTTTTTTTCCTGGTGAGAACATTTAAGTTCTGCTCTGTTAGCAAATTTCAACTGTACAATATACACTGTTACCAACTATAGTCACCATATTATGTATTCAATTCTTGGATCTTATTCATCTTATCATTGAAACTTTTCACCAGCACCTCCCCATTTCTCCTATCCTCTGGCCCTGGGAGTCACTTTCCTACTCTTTGTTTCTTTGAATTCAACATACATCTTTTTAAAGATTCTGCATATAAGTGATAACCATGAGGTATTTATCTTTCTCTGCCTGGCTTATTTCAATTAACATAATACCATCCAGGCTTATCCATGTTGTCACAAATGGCAGGATTTCTTTCTTTTTTATATCTGAAAAATAGTCCACCATATATATATATATATATGTATATATATTAAAATAGATGGTTTTGTAACCATCAGTATAATTTCCTAATCCTTACCTATTTTTTCATTTGCTAAATTAATACATTTATTATCATAGCCAACATACCATAAATTAGTTAAGAAGACACTTCTCTCTCTCTTTTTAAAGATTTATTTATTTATTTATACAAGTCCTGGGTACAGTCAGAAGCACAGGAGGGTGAGAGAATTCACCAGAGCCAGAGTGGTGCACAGAACAGGTAGACTAATGAAGAAATACACTGCTAAGGGGAGCAGCGGGCATGGCAGGAGAGATCTCACATGCTATGTGGGACCCTCGCCAGTGGCTGGGGATTGAACCAGTGCTGCAGAGGCTGTGGGCAGCTTTGCAGCCCAGCGCTCAACTGCTGGGCCACCAGGGGAGGCCCAAGAAGACACTTCTTTTATATCCTCACCTTCATCTCCTACCCTTCTCCATATACAAAATACAGTGTTATATACACAGAAATTTATCAAGTGTTTTCTAAATATTAAATGTCATTTTATATATATGCCATATTATTTTATCTATTCATCTGTCAACAGTCACTTAGATTTCCATTTCTTAGTTATTGTAAGTAAGGCTCAATGAACATGGGAATATGGCTATATCTTTGAGATAATGAATTCATTTCCTTTTGATTACTTCTCTTGAGACTATAGTTTATAGTATTCTTGTTATAAAGATGAGGGAGCCAATTTTCCAAAAGACAGGGGATCAATCACAAATAGATTTATAAATTATGACATTCATTTACTTAGTTCCTAACTCCTCACCAGTCCATGAACCAGGCACATCTTTGCTGAAATGACCACAGCATCCAGGACAGATCCAATCAAACCACCATTGACATTTCTCATTTCTAATCTTGTGTATTTTCACTGTTTTCTCAATAATAAAAAATTTGTAAGGCTGTCAAAAAAGGGAGAAAAATTTAGAATTTTTTTTTATAAAATTTAGTTAGGAATGAAAGAATTTTCTGATAAGATACAGAAATAGTTTATTGTTGAGAAAGCAGAATTTGAATAAAAAGCTCTAGGACTATAAGACATAAAGCAAAAGAAAATGAGGCCACAAAGATTAGGAAGCATTAGTCTTATATGTATGTTGTTCTAGCAAAGATGCTACAACCTGGCGTCAGGTCATGAATATGTATTGAGTTTGCCATGTTCAGGAATCTCTGACTATATGTGGTGGTGGTAGTAGGTATCAGGAGCAAAGTGGTAATAAGACACAGAGAAGGAGTAGCAAAAGCAGAGCAGATACAGACTACAGCTTGGAGGAGCTTCTCATCTACTGGGATAATAAAACTTGGTGAAAGTAATTTAAGACTATTTCCAAAGCAACTAGTCAAATACAAATTAATAAATATTAGACATAAACGGGGTTGATAATTTGGGAGGAAATACATGTTAATTCTCACCCGTTTGTCCATTTTGTGATGGGAGCAGCCATTGAAATTTCTAGACTCCAGCTATTTATAAGTGGATGAAATGGGTGATAGGTAGATAAATTTAATCACTTTTATGGCTTGAGGCATACCTTTCAAAACACCACTTTTAAGTTCTACCACAACTACCTGTCTACTTTCTTTCTTTCATCTTCAATTGCTAATACACACACACACCACACACCCATCTTTGAACATCACATAGTGAGAGAAAAGCACCACCAGATTAACCAGCAGGTAAGTTATAACCTTTATGTTAACTCCCAGTAAGAATTGCAGATGCTTCAATTTCCCTTTGTTACTCTCTTCTGCCTTCTGCAATCACATATAAAATAAGCTTGTGTCTGCTGGTGAGGAGTAGCCAATATATAACACAACAGAGGGAAGAAGCAGTGATAGAGAATTTCCAAATACTGGTTTTGTGAAAGAGTTGTTCAATCAGAAGTAATCGTTAGACTGAAATCTTAAAGAGAAAGCACATCATGTGAGTCATTTATCGCCATTCTTTTAAGGACTCAACAGAAGTAGACTGACATACCCAAATCCCATTTTGCATAACAGGGTGGTGGCTAGGATTCACAAAACACTGTGGAGAGGTTCCAGCTGAAATGGTGGAGATGTGAGTTGCCAATAACAATTTCCTTTTGAGATTGCTATTTTTCCTTTAAGATTAGACATACTAACACAATGAGAATATCCACTAAGGTGCTGTGTCCAGCATAATTATATCCCCCGTCCTGCCATCACTGTAGTTGACAGGCATAGAGGTATTTATTTCTTTTAGATGTTCTTTTGGTTTTCAACCCTGGTTATCTAGAAATGTTATGATCATGGTCTGCCTTAATTACAGACTGTCTTAAATTTGGAAAATCTGACTGAGTCACCCTCTGTATAGTAGGGTGAGAAGAATTGTTCTTCCGATGATTTTAATCCATGAATCTAGAAGTCCAAGCACTATTATTAGAATTGTCATAGGATAAAAAAAGTCAGCATCTTCTAAAAATATTGCAGCAGGTGATAATAACTTGAAGCTTGTCTAGTACGTCAACTGGTAAGTGTAATACCTAATACTGGCCCCAACCTCTGATGTTAACACTTTCTGAAGCCTTCTATGAGCTCATCATGGAAATCTCTTTCTCTTCTGTGTTCTTCTTGCTGACACAGAACTGAGGATATTACATTAGTTTTTGTATGTTAAGGCCCTCACATGCTGCCTGGCACATGGCACCTACTCAAACACTGGTTTATCAATTGAATATTTAAATGCATATGCATATTTACCTACCCCAAGGGACCACAGGCTCCTTAAATAACAGTGTTTATATATTGTTATTCTTGGTCTTTTAACTAGATTCTTACCTAATGTCTCTCAAAACTGTTGTATCTCATCGCCCTTTTATCACATCCTTCCTTTTACTTTTAAGTTCTTTCCACTTCTTTTCCATTTCCTTCCTGTTCTTCTCTATCTTCCTTTTATTTTCTACTCCTTCCTATCATGACATGTAATTAATATATATTTTGTAAATATAGTTGTTATTTTACCATGTTTCTTCTATTTTATTGTTATCCTGAGGGAGTGGTGAAAACACCATGGCGGAGAGTTGTAAATATTGCAGTGAAGTAAGTTAAGTTTAAATCATACACATGTTGTGTAATTTTAGCATTGTATCAGAAGAAAGGATATTATCATGGCTTACAACCTTGAGCCAAGGTAAAGAACATGGTTTCTCCTTAACTTTTCAGTGTTTAGTTCCTGGCTGAAAAAGCAACTCACAAGGGACATACAAAACATTTATTAGTGGTTCAACATTGATGTCCATGACTAAAGTACAAAAATTCCAGAGTCTAGGTTGCCTTCAAACCTGTCTTGTAGGAATAAGGCCCATGGACAGTTAAGGCTACATTTTTTAAAAAGATTTATTTATTTATACAAGAGCTGGGGTACAGGCCAGAGGCGCAGGAGGGTGAAGGAATTCACCAGAGGCAGAGCAGGGAGCAGAACAGGCAGACTGACTGAAAACACTGCTGAGGGGAGCAGCAGGCGAAACAGGAGAGGTCTGCTGCGCCATGTGGGTATCTCCATGGCTGGGTATCTCCATTGAACCTGTGTTGCAGAGGCTGCGGACAGCTCCACAGCACTGCGCTTAACCTGCTGTGCCACCAGGGAGGCCCTACATTTTTTTTTTACATACATTTTATTTCACTTTATCTGAAAGGTCAATTATTATTTTATCATGTTTAAAGGATCCTAAATTCTTTTCATGAACAGTTCTGCTCCATCGTTATGCGTTGAGTGTGGTGTCATTGATTGACTTTCAAACTCATAGTAAATTTGAAAACAGAAAAGTTGTGTAAGTACTATCCTATTCTCACTCAGTCTGGTTTCTTCTTCTCAAGACTGGAATATTAATTTTCCTTTCTCTCTTCATGGGCTCAATCAGTTCCCCTAGAGTCACTGATGTATTGTTTTACAAATTATAAAATCCACATGGAATTCTGCTTCACTTATCTTTAGCTTATCTGCTCCCCCTTTCCATCCTCTTCTGCAGAGTGTGCCAAAAAATGTGGAAACTTTCCTAGTCATCTAAGCAGACTCTTTCTTACTATGAGATTCCAGATTCTATTTCTCTCTCCTTTCATAGCTGTATCAACTTAGTAGCTCTCTGAAACTCTATATTAGAGTTTAGCAGAAAAAGCATCTAGGCTATATATTAGTTCTAAAAATAATAAGCATCATAATTTCATATAATTTTTACTGCAATGTCATATATTTTCTAAGGTAGCTAATTGGAGTTGACTTTCATTTTTTCTTGTCTTCCCTAATTCACTCACTTTCTGGAAGTAGTAGACTGATTATAATATTGGAAGACTTTGGATTTTGATGATTCATAAATATACATCAAGACTCCCACTATTAACTAGATGAGATCTATGTAATTAATGATTATGTAATTAAGGTCATAGACCCTTAGCCCATTTTCAAATCTCTTGGAAACATTTATTTTCAAATCTCTTGGAAACATTTATTTTAATAGAAATCTTTTTGTTTAGAACTGGAAAATATTTCATTTGAAAAAAATCTCAGGAATAAGCTTTTCTTATTCAATTTATTGATAAAAGCCTGAGTAGAAAAATTACATATATATATGCATGTGCACACTTATGTATTTCTTAAGTCATCTAATGGCTTAGTCACTGAGATCATAATGGCTCTCAATTTTGGCTATACTTTAGAATCATCTTGAGAACTTTAAAAAGTACTCAGGTCTGAATCCTACCCCAGAGAATTTGATTTAATTGGCCTTGGGTGGACCTGTACATTAGGATTTTTAAAAGTCTTTGCAATTGTCTAATGGACAATTCTAGTGAACAGTAGCCTAGTGATTTGGAGCCATATAAAAGTCTCATTTTACTCCTCTTTAAGATGGGGGTAATCTATAGTGATAGTTCAGTGACATAATGCATCTACAAAACTAATACTTTCATATAGGCAATACTAATGTTTCTAGTTGTAACATCCAGAGCCCCACACTCCTGACTCCTAAGCTAGTGTACTTTGGGGTTGCTGCCACAGCTCTCTCTGATCCTTTCCTTTTGACTTCATGGTCATGGCCTTCTTTGCCTCCATTGCTTGGTTGATTTCCTGTGCACACACAGCTGTGGAACCAAACATGTGACAGGACTTTCTATGTGTGCACAGCATGCGTCCTCTTCAGTTTTCTAAAGGTTCTCTTCAGAACCTTGTGCTCAGAGGTACTTTCTCTAGTTTCCAGCACTCTGAGATAGGCTTGCACCTCTTTTGCAACTCATTTCATTTTTGGTGGTGACATATGAGGGGTCTGGCATCCCTGCCCCCCTCACCACCACAGCTCCCATTCTCGGACTAGAAGAGTAGGTACTTAAGCTGAATGAACATCCTTCATTATCATCTTTTATGATGCTGATGTGATTATCTGTCTTTCTCAGTACAATGTATGTTCTTTTAGGATCAGGTCCACGGAGAATCCGCCCACCCATTCTATCCTTGAAGAATGTTATGGTGCCTATCACATAGCTAGCTGTGTGCTGAAACATTGAAAAATGTGGGAAGAAATTGTAAAATGCTAAGAATTGTGACTTCTTCTTCTTCTTCTTTTTTTACTAATCATAGCTGGAAGGAAATGAAAACAAAAAAATAAATGGAGGCTATTGGTAATGGCTTTCAGACCTGCAAACAGAAATTCCCGTTATTGTAAAAATGTTTGACTAATAGGCTTCACAGAGACTAGGGAAATGGTGTGCAGGAGACATGCACAGTGACGCAGACTCCAGTTTTGTTTTTGCCATTGCAAAATAGCTGGTCCTGTTCTATGTCACTAAGGGGTCTCCAGTCTTTACCTTCCTCTATGCATTTCTGAGAGAATATCTACCCTGAGCAGTAAGTGCTGCATGTTGAAGATAATATGTCACTGTTGGCTCTATCACTAGGGATACTTTGATTGGTAAAGAGTTGTTATGATTAACTTATAAAAATAAATGAAATCCAAATGCTGTGAGTTAGGTCATACAAATTTTTAGGGTTTTGGAATTAATGTTTTTTTCCTGGAGAAACAAACATAGTTGTCATTTATCAATCTCAAGTTTCAGTTCATACCTGGCAATTGAACAGATTGTTTATTTTATTAAAACTCTGAGAAGGAAATTGCAATATGATGAATTTTTAAATAAAATAGACTCAGGAGAAAAATTACAAGGGGATAAAAAATGTTGCAATTAATGACAAGGCAAATGATTAGAGTAACAATTTCACTGAAATTTAAGGTTGTTGGGTAATAATAAGATATGGTTAGAGCAGAAAACCTTAGTGTGCTGAACTGTTTCTGCTGCAGTCTCATTAAGGTAGAGCTAGGAATCTCCATGTATTCACCTTTTCTGTTGTCAAAAATATTTGCGTTTGTCTCAGTTTAATAATATTTTTTTAGGCTACTACTGGGGAACTAAGAACAAACTTTATTTTCTAATACTTGGTGGGCAATAAATTTGCTTTTCTCCCTCGTGAAAAATCGAGGGAAGAACGTGCTTAATTTTGACTGAAAAACATTTTCCTGTGAAAATATTCATATAATAGATGGTAGAGGACTGCTTGGGCCCTCTTACTCTTCCAGGATTTCAATAGGTTTTAGACGTATGTTTCATTTCCCTTGACTGCTTTTAAGACATGCAATTACTTTGCAGCTATTCAATAAAAATAAGACTCCTTAAAAGATATATTAGAAAGTGGAAGACCATGATATTTAACAACTTAGTGAACCCAGAGGCATTTTATGGTATATTTTCGTTGGGATAGGCTAGGTAACACTGCAGTAACAAACAACCCGCAAATATCACTCACTTAAAAACAGGTTTATTTCCGTTCACTGAGAGTTGACTGTGGTCTCCGTTCCCACATTGTTGAGGTCCTTTCTTGGTGATTCAGCCTTTCCTTTGGAACATTGCCATTTACTGTGGGAGAGGCAAAAGAACGTGTGGCAGCGTGCTCAGTGAATCTTAAAGCTTCTGCTTGGAAATGACATTCCCAATACGATTCACTAGCCAGAGAAAATCACATGTCTGTATGTGAGTTCATGGGGTGAGCAGTGCCACCCAAATAGAAACTGATAGAAGTCTGGAGGTAAATATTTGTGAATAACCCTAAGACCTCCGGTGCTCACAGGAGTCTCATTTGTTTCTAGTATCAAATATAATTATTAGAATGCACTAGCCTTTACTCTGCAGTAATTTAGAAATCCTTAGTTTATAAAGTGTATATGAGGCGTGCCCATTCAACTAGCAGGTGGCACCCTGTTGGACCCAGTCTCCGGGGCTGTGGTTAACCCCATCTATGGTGTAATGGGAGAAGTGTGGACAGAGTAGGGCTGCCAACTAAAAACCCAGGCAAGGAATGAGTCAGGAGAATTGGTAGATGACTATCTTAAGGCAGCTTTAGCAGTGATGCAGATTATAGAGGAGAATTTCAATGGGTAGAAAAGAACATTTTTATAAATAAATACTCAAATGGACTGGATGTAATTTCTAATTTGAAAATCTGCAAAATCTCTTGTCAGGAAAAGAGAAGTCGCATTTATTGACATGCTGAACTAATTTGGAGTTTGCTTTTTCTCTTAAAAATTGACATACCCTTTCCCCCTGCATCCTTCCCCATCCCACTGTATTTCCTCCCGGCTCTTTCCATGAAGCATTTAAAAGTTTTTCAGCAGTCTGCAACCAGTAATCTTGCTTCTATTTTTAGGGTTTTAGATCCTGGCTTCAAAGGTATGCAGGCAGTAGACTGAGAAGACCATGGGAGTGTGGGGGATTAGCCTCAGGCAGCTGTATGACAAAGCAATCTATTCACTCCAGATAAGAGTGATGGAGGTTCAGATGTATAATTCATTTCATATACATTTCTCTTCTAACCCCCTCCTGAATACAAAGGGGACAAAGTTACTGTTCTCCCCTACACCTCCCCTCCTAATTCCCGTATCCTACAACTCTCCTTGATTTCTGCCTTTGGGAAGTAAAGAACCACCCTCGTGTGCTGTAATCCTGAAATAGGACTGAATTTGGTAAACCCCAAGCAGTTTGCTCTGCTGGGACTGCTAATGCTGCATCATAACCCAGCCGCACCCCGTGATGCATCAGCCACACAGGCACTGTATCCACACCTAGTAGGTGGGAGAATGACTTTCATATCCTTTGGCCCCTTGGGAAAAGTCTTCAATTGCTTGACGCACCAGAGTAATATGACTCAGACGAGACACTTCCACTTTATCAGCAGTCTTCCAAGGCTGAACTGCAGTTCTCTGTCTTTCTATTTGTGATGTCAAAATGCAGGGTGCTGTGCTTTGATTGATTGAAAGCAAACCCTATCTTGGGTGCAGAGTTTGCTGTATATCAGATTTAAATTCACATTAATCCTCTGCTGGAATTTCTCATCCTCTTGGGTACTGATTTGGTAAGGAGGGCAAGTGAGCTTAATTATGCCCTATCTAAGAGGACTCTGTGTTATGTGCATATATTAAGTAATATTGAATTCAGTTCCTTTAAAGGAGCAAATTAATCAGTACATTAACATTTTCTGACACTAAAGGTTCATTAAAGAGATAGAACAGAATATTTTTTTAAAGGCTCTATGTTGATGGCAGAAAGACAAATTCCTTAATGAGCAAAGAATCTAAAATGAAGATAATCATGAACACAAATGACAAAAGTGTTTACTATGGGTAACATGACTTATTTGTAATTAATTCAAAGTTTTAGCTTAAATACTCTAAAAATCCTATCTTTGTCACCATCACACTTTCACAGTTTCATATAGAAAGGTATATTTAGCTGTCTTCACTTATTATTAGATTGTTAACTAATGAGGGTATAAATTTTCATAAGTATTTAAAACTAAATATACATTAAAATATACATTAAAATATATAAATTTTCAGAAAAATATTTTATCACTGTGTCATCTTCAGTAAATATTTGATAAGGGCACATTTCTTCTGAAATATTCCTCTGGGATAAGAAATACCATCTTGACTGTTCTCTTAATTTTTGAAGTTTCTGGCTTATGTGCAAGCCTGTTATTTACACACCCTTTGTGTAAATACATATTTTAAAGATAATTCATCAGGAGTTCTATTCCTTCAGATATGATAGTGAAGTTTGGACATTAAGATTATGTAATGCCCTTCATATGAAGCCTTTTTATTTCTGGAGAATAACATTAGTTTATATTGAGGGAAAAACTCAGATAAAATTATGATCATCATGAAAACCTACAATAATTTTGAGCATGATTAGAAATATTTCTTTGCTCTGACAAATGACCTGATTCTTTGTAATTACATTTGGTAATAAAAATAGTTAATATTTATGAAGTGTTTCCTGTGAGTCAGACACTTTACACATTTTAACTTGTTGAATCCTCAGAAGATCCCAGTTATGTAGATATTGTAATATCCTTACTTTACAAATGAGATAACTGAAGTCAGCAAAGGTTGGCTAATTTGACTATGGTCTCACAGTTGGTGACTGGCAGGTTAGGAATTAAATTCCAGCAGTGTGAATTTTCACACACTAACAGTATACTACCTCATCATTATTATAGTGTTCTAGAATAATCAGAGACTCAGGCGCAAATCTTTGATGCACATTAAATATCAGTCATCCTTGATTTCATTTAGATATTTGAGGTTTAGGATACTGAAATAATAAATTTTGGCTAAGACAAGAATATAGGTAAGATGTATAGTAGCTTTTCAACTTGCTGAGGCCAACCTCTTACTGAGCAGAGACATTGGGTGGGTATGTTTTGTGACGGGAGAGGGCCTTGAACTTCATTTAATTATGACTATATCTCCACTGAACACCAGCATGGTGAGAATTCCTGACATTATGGGGACATTGGAAATTGATGAAATACATTTCAAAATGACTGCTTGATTTGTACCCTGACTGAACTAGTAATTCCAATACAAGGTTTTCTAATTTGCTGAGTGTAAGAGCTCTTTTTTCATGATCAAAATATTTTAGGACATTCACATGTGATAATAATTGAGTTTGTAAATAATCTGTGGATTAAAAATATATATATAATCACATAATTTCTATGGAAAGCTAACTATTAATTTGTGGAGACTAAAATGATTATAAGGTCAAAAAACTTTTTGGAACTTTAAAGAGAAAGCTGGAAAAACTGGGGTGTTGTGGTCAGAGTAAGGAGATTTCAGGGCAGGACTAAAGAAAGCTTCTTCCATCTTCCAGCATGGCTGCTGGAGAATGTGACTGAGGTGCAAAAAATCACTGGAAAGAAGCACTGATGGACTCAGGTCTTGTGAGGCCTGGAGCTTACACCACTGGGAGAGGACCCTCTTTAAAAAGCAGAATACAAATTATAAATACAAAAGGCAGCCAGTTAGCTCCCAAGGCTCGCATAAGACACATGTAAATGAGGGGGAATCCTGAAACAGCTTTATTAATTTTTTTTTAATTTATTTATTTATACAAGCACTGGGTACAGTCAGAAGCGTGGGACGGTGAGCGAATTCACCAGAGCCAGAGCGGGGAGCAGAGCAGGCAGAAGGACCGAAGTACACTGCTGAGGGGAGCAGCGGGCGCAGCAGGAGAGGTCCACGCATGTCAGGGGATTGAATTTGCGCTGCAGAGGCTGCGGGCAGCTTTGCAGCCCAGTGCTCAACAGCTGTACCACTGGGGAGGCCCAGCTTTATTAGTTTCAAGGTAAATTCCCCATGGAAATTGAGTTTGGAATGAGTCATCATGGAAGGTGGCAAAATCACCCATCATGGGTCTGGTCCTTGAAGTAGAAAGGCAGTTTGTGAGCCACATGCCAAACCTTCAGTGAATAAGGGGGTGGGGGGTGGTTTGAATTAATGTGAATCTCTTGACATGGAAAGAGCAGGAAAGGCAAAGAGGACCATAGTAACTAATGTCCATGGTGTGCTTAATATGTGTCAGAAACTACATTAGGCATTTTATTAATTAACATAATCTTTACTACGGACAATGATCCAATTTTATTTTACAGATCAGAAACAGATATAGAGAGAAAATTTAGTAACTTGTTCATGACAACACAGCTAGAAAAGGCTGTTATGGGCTTTGAACTCCAGCCTCTGGGTCCTAAGACTACATCTTTAAACAACCATTAAATAAATGGAATGGATATGTCTAGAAGATAGAGTATGGACTATGAAGGGGCTAAGTGAGCCTCTGTAGATTTCAATGGGCAGCAAGAAAAAAATTGATTTAGAATATAGTAGAGCAAAATGAAGAACAGTCTCCTCATTCTGCTCCATGGTTTTCACACCACATCACTACATAGTCTAGGCTTTACTTGTTTCATTATTGCATGGACAATATGCTTTTTAAATTCATTTTGTGTTAGTAGAGAGAAGCTTGAGAGTTACCTTGGATATCCTTAGACGGATTAGTAATTCTTGCAACATTAGAAAATCTTCCCATTTTCCTAAAATAAAAATGCAGAGGAAAATAGATTTACTGTGGGATGCATATATTGTGTTTAAGATTAACAGGACAAGTAGGCAAGTCTATTACTGGGAAAGTGAATAATGGTTTTATGCTTCTGTGTAATGAGGGGATCTTGAGATAGGGAGGTCATCCTGCATCACTCTGGTGGCCCTAAAAAATATGATATATATCCTCCCAAAAGGAGTCTCACACACGTATACACACACACACACACACACACACAGAGAGAAGAGGAGGAAGTGACATGATCAAGGGACAAATATTAGAGAGAAACAGTTAAAAGTTACATATGGTAGCCACAAGAAATTGGAATAAGCAAGAAATGGATTTCCTACAGCGCCTCTGGGGGGAACACAGTCCAGCCAACAAATATCATGATTTCAGTTCACTGAAATTTATTTCGACTTCTATCTTCCAGAACTGTAAAATAATAAAATAATAAGGGTCTGTTGCTTTAAGTCACCACATTTGTGGTAAATTGTTATAGCAGTAACAAGAGATTAATATATAATTTCTATCAAAGGGGGACAGCCGTGGACCGAGGGGAATCATTCTCTTGGGGGGTCCACATTGGCTCTTTTGAGGATCTGGATTTGTAGGAGGTTTTCTTATCTGTCAGACTGAGGGAATGTGTGTCAGTAGTCTCATGTGTATAGTCTATAGGACTGCTTGTCTGTAGATGTTGCTGTGTGGCAAAATGAACAGAAGTAAATCAATCAGACTCCCACCTCTGATAAGATATGGAAATTAGACTATCACCTATTGTCTGTATTTGTATGATCTTGGGAAAATTTGATAATCTTTCTAGTGAAAATTTCTTAGATCACACAAATGGTGAGGAGAATATGGAACCAGTTTGGCGTGGGGTCTACTATTTCCTGCTATACCATGCAGGAGAATCTTTTGTGAACTTCCTGCCACTATGACAGGTGAGGGCTTAGGTTGGAAAAAAAAAAGATCTGCAGTTTATTTGCACTCTGAGTTTATGTAGACATTCTGAAATGTCTCATTCGTAATTCTAATTTTGACTCAAGTGACAAAAACAGTTCCCTCCAAGAGATTATTTATGTGTTGGGGGTTGAATGACGCTATGAATTTTTTTGCTTAGTGCCCTGCCCTGCTTTTCATTTTCCATTACAAATGAATTCTCAGAGATAGTCTGTTTTCCTTCATAAATTTCTTTGTAAGTTAGTCAATGAAGTGTGTTGAAAGAGCTCCCTTCTCTAGCAATTAACATCAATTGTGACTCAAAATAGTACTTTAATCCCAGACTGAGACAGTGGCTTTCAGTTTGAACTTGCCTTACCTGCCACTCAACCCAGTATTCTTTTGGAGGTCACTTAGCCTCCTTTTAATTATTTCTGTTTCCATTAATGTTACAGAATAGAAACTTACCGATTTTTCTGGTGGGCATTTTGGTTTGTGTAACTTGAGATTTGGGAATTCATTTGTATGAAATAAGATGCTGGCTAAAACTCAAGGCAAACATTTTGCTGATGCTTGAGACAACCAAAAGACCAAAAAAGTTTACACTCCTTGGTTTCCCTAGGGAGTGGGGATTGAGAAAACCACAGAAAATAGTTATTCTTGGAAACTTTCCTGCTAGGCAAATGCCATAGGGCCAGAGAAGCAAGTTTCTCCTGCCATATTAAAGCCCTAGCTAGTTCTGATTGCAACTGCTTGGTGAGGTTTTAAACTCCTTGAAGCTGATTGAGTGGGTGAGGAGGAGACTGGGCAAAGAAGAAGAAACCTGAAATGACTCTTGGAATTCAATCTCAGAATAGCTGCTCAATTTAGGTCTTTTCTTAACACTGTTGACTTCCTGGAAGCTCACTCTTCTTTCAATGCTGGGTTATTCTAGTGTATGCCATTATGTACCAGGAAAAATGGAGACCAGTTAAAGAATAACATCTCTCTTAAAGTTTTTACTTAAAATGTTCTTGCGGTTTAGAGTTAAAGAGATCATTCAGGATCTGGATTAAAACTGAAGGGTTATAATTTACCTGGTGATATTGAAAATATTAAGGAAGTAAAACTGATTATCAATAAGGACATGATACTTTTATTCAGAATCCAGTTTGATGCAATGACTTTTCATTTTCTTTATGTTGTCTCAGTCTGATGTTACAAAGATTTTATGTGTTGAACAGCAGGAAAATCTGCAGTTCACTAAGAGCTGTATCTACTATTCAATGAGTCATGCTAAAAGCTCATGTTCTTAAGTAGTATGAGGAAGGAGATCAAGGTAAGAATCATGATTGTGGAATGTGCCATTTCTGAAAACCTAGAGTCAGAATAGTTTACTAGAGTGAGCCAAAAAGATCCAGTATCTAAGGTCAAACCTCTTCTGGAGTGGAATTGTTACTACCAGGGCAGCAGATTGTTTGAGAATGGACATGGATTTTCCCAGGCACAGGAGTAAATTGTAGGCAGTGGATTATTTCTCCAACATATGCAAAATTTCTCCAACATTGCAAATTTCTCCAACAGTGCAAAATTTCTCCAACATATTCAGAGCAGAGGGGTTTTCCTTTAGTACTCAATATACAGCATAGTGTTCACTGTTAAAAAACAAAATTTAATGGGGGCCTCCCTGGTGTCCCAGGAGTTAAAGTCTCAGCTCTATCAAGCTATTGCCAGCCACTGTAGCATGAGTTCAATCCCTGGCCAGGGAGCTAACCCACATAGTGCAGCAGACCTCTCCTGTCTCACCCACTGTTCCCCTCAGCAGTGTATTTCAGTCAGTCTGCCTGTTCTATTCCTGGCTCCGTCTCTGGTGAATCCTCTCACCCCGCCTCCCCCACACACCTCTGGCCTACACCCTGGCTCTTACATGCATAAATAAATAAAAATAAATCCTTTGAAAAAACAAAAAAATTTAAGTAAATTAGAAGATGCAGTTGGCCTTATTGAACAATCCATGAATTGGACAGCATCTCATCTGGCAAACAGAGATACTCCAATATACAATAAAAAATTAAAAAAAAAAAAAAAGAACAAGGAGATACTCCAAGGGTTTGTTATATAAGATGGAAATCTTTTATGGAAAAGAGAGTTGAACAAGGAAGTTATCAGCAAAAGAAACATGTAATTTCATTGGAGGAAAGTAAGAGTTCAGGTCATAAGTTCTTCTAATTGGCTGAGCTGAAGCATTTCATTGGCTGAACTTTTTGTTAAAAGCAGGGTTTTTTTTTTTTTTTGTGTGTGTGTGTGTGTGTGTGTGTGTGTGTGTGTGTGTGTGGAACCCTCGGTGGTGGCTGGGGAACGAACCGGCAGCCCAGTGCTCAACCGCTGTGCCAACAGGGGAGGCCCAGAAAAAGCAGTTTTGCAGCGTTTTGGGGAATGCAAGGTACTGTTTTTTTCTAATGGGGATCTACAAATTATGTTTCTTCCTGTCCGAGGTTTAGTGTTTTCTGTTTTGGAGTGATTGACAAGAAGTGGTACAGCATGAAAGTCACCTATGCAGGCCATTCCAAATCCACTGCTAGTTGAAGCTTCCTTTTGGGATTTTCACAGCAGACACATAACAAATTCACATTATCTATAGCCATTTATCTTTTACTTGCCATAGCTCAATCTAACATCTGATGTTTTGGAAATGTTACAATTACATAATAAGATAATGTCTTCACTCTATTTAATTCTTTTCTTTAATGTACTCTACTGGTTTGATGTTTCCCTTGAAACAAGGAAAACATTTCCCAAAAAGCTTTGGTGTGGAAGTGTAATTAATGAAAAATTACTTCTCTGTTGTTAGATATTAAGGGACTGGACTGAAAAAGAAGAGGAGAAACTACTGTTGGAGCAACCCTGTTAGCCAGGGAAGATAGGAGAGTGGGGGCCAGGGGACAATACAGGCCCAGAGAAAAAGGAAACAGTAAATTTAAAGTCAAGCTTAGTAGAATCTTGCAACTAAGGGAACCACAGCCATGCATGTCAGTTAGTAAACTAAATGGGAAAAAGACAAGGAATAGTTGAATGTTTTTATTTTATGATATAATTGTATAGTAGTGTTGGAATGAATAAAGTTGGGGAAGTGAATGAGATAATATGCTACATGTATCAGTGTGCTGCACATGTGCATTGTTGAATATTTAATATGCGGGGGCTACAGGAAATTTCTCTAAATAATGTCATTTTGGCATTAGAATGTTTTGAGCTGAAGGCAATTAGGACCCAACAGACACAAGAAAGCTTGTCTTTACCTTTCCATTAAGTGCCTAAAATAATTGAAATAGTGGGCCTATTCCTGGAAACTAGCTATCAGCAGCATTAACTATAATAAATATGAGCTATATGTAGTGGACTTGGGGGAAACTGGAAAGGCTAGTTTGTTAAAATTCCTTACTGTGGGGCCTCCCTGGTGGCGCAGCGGTTGAGCGCTGGGCTGCGAAGCTGCCCGCAGCCTCTGCAGCACAAGTTCAATTCCCGGCTGCCAGGCGAGGGTCCCGCATGGCGCACAGACCTCTCCTGCTGCCCGCTGCTCTCCTCAGCAGTGTACTTTGTCAGTCTGCCTGCTCTGCTCTCCGCTCTGGCTCTGGTGAATTCTCTCACCCTCCCGCGCTTCTGACTGTACCCCAGTGCTTGCATAAATAAATAAATAAATCTTAAAAAAAAAAAATTCCTTACTGTGTCCTTTAGTTTCTGCGTGGCCCAACAACACTTGTTTACCAAATATTTGCTTTTCTCATCTTTCTATAAATTTTTTTCTACCAAGCTCACACTCAGAAAGCTGTATAAATCCCAATTTCGTAATTTGGGGAACCATTTGTCTTTGTGAGGTATATGCATTAAAAAAAATAATTTGGTGTATATACATACATGTATATACACAAAATTAATATGTATATACACCAAATTATTTTTCTTCCTTTATTCGGTTTTATGTTGTTTCGATTATTAAAGCATACAAATAATATAAAAGGGGGGAAATAAAATTTTCCTTCCAAATAATTGCTATGTGAGCTTTGTGGGATATTACATTAAGAGTATGTGATATTCCAGCCAATTGGAAGAAAATAGAAAAACTATTATAAGGAAAAAATGAATAGTGATTGCTGTTGATAGGTTTCTTTTTCAAGTAGAGAGAGGATGATCAGATTTATAAAATAAGAAAAGGCATCTGTGCTATTACCAGAGATTGTGACTTCACCTTTTATGATGGAAAATTCTTGGCAAAATATAAGTGTCACTAACTACTTGCTCTCTGTTTCAGGAAATTCCTATAAAAACCAGGTGGCACATATTGCTCAGAAGAGGTGAAAGGGTTTTCCACAATCCAAACAGGAGGAAGAGGAAGTGTGGGAGTAATTACTAAATTAAGATCACTGAAAGAGGAGGTCTCCTTAAGGGTGGGACCTTAGGTTGGAAAATTCCATCTAGGGAACATTCTTAAGTGGTTGCCAATAGTTAACCTTCAGGATGTGAAGTGTTTTATGGGAACCATATACCTGTTGGTAGGGAGGGCCAAGGGGAACTTTACTCCCAGATTTATCTCAGGTGAAGCCCTTCATTGTTCTAGGTTAGGGAGGAGTTACTTCCATAATCCCTGATTATCCTTAATCTCTTAAGCTGGGTCTTGAGATAAAGAGATAGACAGAAAGAGGAATCCTGGTACTTTCTAGTGTGAGAGTTAACTATACAAAAGGAGATACATATGAGGAGAAACAGAAAGAAGTGTTGAAGACTGCAATACACTTGACCCTTTGACCACCGATACCCATGGCTACCATTTTAATAAGTACTTGACTAAATGGTAAAAAGCAATTACAGTAAGTGCTCAATTTAATCTCTTTGCATCCATACAAACCCAAGGGGTTTCTTTAGCATATTTCATCACAAAGGAGTCCACCATTCTCTGCCTTGCAAAAATACATGTTTCCTGCAAGGATTGTAGGTGGTTTTCCCAATGCAGTTTTTCAATGATTTAGCTATTGTTCTGTGTTTCTGATGTTTACTTTTTTAAGAGGGCAAAGCTTGCTCAGGTTTTGCATACTGTAAAACGTTTGTTTGATCCACTATCCAAAACTTTATCTTTATAGAACTAAAGGTTATGGGAAACACATTCCATACAAGGCCCTCCCTTGGTGATCTCATTCCTATGATAAAGCCTAGGTCAATTGATTATAAAAATAATAATAATTATTATTCAGGCTTTTATTGCTCAGTGTTCAATGGTTTCGTTTTGTGATCAGTTCCAGCTTATGCTCTTCTCTCAACCCACAGCAAGGTGATTTGCAAATTCACGTAATTGGCCTGAAGGAGAAAATACTTTATAACTCAGTATAAATCCATCATCACTCCTGGAAAATATAATTCATGAATGTATTCCTTATTCAAATTGAGTATCATTTTATAGGGAGAAAAGCAACATATTATCTGAGAAAAGATTCATGCCACATTTTGTTTAAAAATCTGTTTCATTATTTCAGTCATACTTCAGTAAGCCAGGCTATAATAGTTTCATCTTGGTCCTTGAAATGACTCCTTTGTTTCTGTTTTATGGAGGATCAGAGTGAATTATTTACAGATAATTAATTACCTGTGAGTATTAAGGAAAAAAATGGCCCTATTTTTGGATAATGTCAGTGTCATTATCTCAGTCATACCTGCAGGAAGATTAAATGCTTATTCTGTTCCTAGAAACGCTTTGCCCAAACTTCTTTCCCCAAATTCATTCATTCAAACTTTCTCATTCTGAGGATTCAACTGAGATAGAACTCTGTCTGGGAGGTTTCCCTCTTCCCTTCCTATAAACAAATGCTTGAGTTATTTGATTCTGTTTCACCTTACCATGCTCTTCCTCTCTAATCACAATGAGCAACTGCACTGAAGTGATCTGGTTACTTTCTGCATCTTTATAAATTGCAAGGGAACAGCTCCCATTCAATCTCCATCCCCCTATCTAATTTTTAAAAAGAATTGGAGGTCTAAGGATACCTTAAATAAATAATTGGGGACATTGAGAACTTACTATATGCTAGATACTATTGCAAATGCTTTACACATATTATTTTGCTTATACTTTACAGTAACTTTATGAGGTATGTACCAACTAGTATTGCTTATTAGGATGGAGAAAACTAAGGTACAGTGAGATATCATATTGTCTCCTAATCTCCTTGTTATTAAATTGTACAACAAGATCAGGTCCCAAAAGGAAAGGGTACAGATGAGGTAACAGGTAGCAGGTGTGCACCACATATTCAATAGAACATATTATAGATTCCCCATATTATCTAATAGGAAAGATTTGAAGATCTTGAAAGCATATTCATATCAAATTATTATAAACTGGGTATTTGGACTGATATTTGGAATTTATTCATTAGCACTTTTAAGAATGAAGTCATTGGGCCTCCCTGGTGGCACAAGGGGATAAGTCTCAGTACTATGATCCTCGCAGCAGCCACTGAGGCACAAGTTCTATCCCAAGCCAGGGATCTAACCCACATGGTGCAACAGACCTCTCCTGTCGTGCCCACTGCTCCCCTCAGCAGTGTATTTCAGTAAATTTGCCTCTTCTGCTTCCCACTCTGTCTCTGGTGAATCCTCTCATCATCTCCCCCACCCTCCTGCACCTCTGGCCTGCACCCCAGCTCTTGTATGCATAAATAAATAAATAAATAAAGCTTAAAAAAAGAAAGAAGTCATTAAAATTTGTCTTTCAAAAAATCAAACTCAAGAAGAGCAAATCAACCATTTCCTTTCATTTCAATCTCAAGTCAGCAGTCACAACGCCGTGTTATGTTATTTCTGAGAACTGATATTACATGTCCTAGATTTCAAATGTAGATACTCAGAGGACTGAAAGAATTTTGGAATAAAAATCTGCATATAGGACATAAACATTAAGGAAGAAGGGGGAGGGGCAGATACAGCTCATTAGCATTAGATCTGGAATACTGCCACCTAGTGGTTTCAGTCAACCATCGGCTCCCCCTCCCCACCCTCATACTCAATAGAATAAATGTTTGCTGTGGCTTCCTCCCTTCCCCGCAAAATATCCTAGTAACAAATTGTTCCTTCAACATTTTAGGGCCACCACCGATAACAATAAAATGAAGACAGGATTTAGAAGGGAGGGGCAATAGAGGAAACATCAATATAAGGCAGACAGAACAGAACAGTTGTGAAAATGAGAGAATAAGTAAAGAGACAATCAAAAGCATGGAAATTAAAAATGGTTGGCAATAAGTAAAAATGGAAAAATTGATGCAAAGATAAGACAATGTGAGAAAAGTGTTTTTTTGAAACAAGAAATAGAAGACAATAAAACTTTGAATTATATCTGAAATTGTGAAATGGGCAAACATAAAAGGACTGAGGGAAACCACTAAGAGAGATACTGTCAGATGAAAGAAAGTGGACAAAGTAAGATATGAACCTTGGAACCTTTTTCTTTTTAATAATGAAATCAGAGTGTCATTTTATTCAGGATAATCCAGGGAGTGTAAGGTTGGGAAAATTTTCTATTTGGTATAATTGGGGATATCCAGCAGTCTAGACATGCAACTCATTCCTCTTTCCATTTTTTTTCCCTTCTATGCAATCCTAAGGGTATTTTTTTTTTTTTAATATTCTTTCCTTGCTTCATTCAAAGAGTACCCTTGCTCCCTGGAGATGTTTTTGAACTTGAACCTAGAATCATGTGAATGTAGTATATGCCAAACCAAATACTGGTTTAGGAAATTTTATTATGACATATGTAGTCATAGAAATGCATGAGGAATGCACGTTCAGGACATTATTGATCTTCAGGTTCCTCATAAATCAAACCAGGACCCTCAAGGTATGAAATAATAGCAGCAGCAGCAGTAATAATAATATCCAACATGTATCTGGTTTCATGTTTTATAAAGCACTTTAACATACATGATCTTATTTTATCCTCTGAACAATGGACTTGGAAGACAGAGCTGATGTCAGCAGTCCATTTGATAGATGTGGAATTTGAGCTCTGAAACATATATGAACTTCCCCAGGGCACTCAGCTTGTACCTTGTCATCTGACTCTCTCTGACAAGTACCCTTTCACTAATAATCTTTCTATTGCTTTTGAGAGGATCGAGGGCCACTTTTCTTTGTTTCAAGGTCTCCTAGCGGAGCAGTGAAGAGTTTTAAAGTTGACAAGGAAGAAGCTGGGGAGGAATTGTCACTAACTTCCTTCTTAATTCATTTGGGGAGGGATTGTTTCTACTTGAATGACCTCATACAGAGTTAGCACTTGATTTCTGACAACCCAAAGTGACTTGAAAAAATCATCTACTTGAGCAGATTTACCTAAAATGGAAGGAAATGATGTTAATTTATAGGCAAATGTCTGATTATTTCAACTTGATTTTCATGAACTCAGTGTCTTTTAGAACTGTAACAGTTAGTGCACAGTTTAAAGTTTGTAGATCAGCAAACTGTTATGTATATGGACAGTAAGGGGAGAGGCAAACAGATAAGTTAGGATAATTTCTCAGCAATCAGGAAGAAGTTATTAGTGACTCAACTTGGTTGGCGGTTGTGACATTTGAGAAGGGAGAGAAAAACAAGAGAAATTATGGAGGGTAAAATCAGCAGTATTTGGAGTTGTGAAAAACAAAACAGAAGATAGGAGACTACACCGAAAATTTTGAGGCTGGTACTATTACCAGAAATGTAGAACACAGAACTTATTTATTTATTAAGATTTATTTATTTATACAAGCACTGGGGTACAGTCAGAAGTGCGGGAGGGTGAGAGAGAATTCGCCAGAGACAGAGTAGAGAGTAGAACAGGCAGACTGAAGAAGTGCACTGGTGAGGGGAGAAGCGGGCAGCAGGAGAGGTCTGCGCACCATGTGGGACCCTCGCCGGTGGCCGGGAATCGAACCGGTGCTGCAGAGGCTGTGGGCAGCTTTGCAACCCAGTGCTCAACCGCTGTGCCACCTGGGAGGCCCGAAAATTTCTTTTAGAAGAAATTATAGGTAGATAAGAACTATATTGCTTGGACCCAACAACTTAAAATCATATAAATATGTCAGGAGGATGTCCTGATTGAATGTAAGCAGTCATTGGTATTGTAGAGCGAGGGACATATGCCCATCTGGGGCTCATAAATGTGTGCATGTGGACTTTTTTAAGGTTTAGTTAGTGGAGAAGCTGGTGAAGGCATATTGGTAAAAGAGAATGGAAGTCAGGATAGGTTCTCTTCAGTCTTCCTGCTGAGATTAGCTGATTTTTGATTGAGGGCAAGCAAAGTCCATTAGAAAAAGGTCAATGGAAAGAAGATAGAGGGAAAAAGGGAAAACATATATTGCAGCTGAAGTAGTGATTCAGCCCATATAAAATGGGCCTTGGGAGTCTTAGAAGTATGCCAGATTAGTGATATATTGCATATGTGAGGAAAGTAAGGACTTTAACAAAGTAATCAGAAAGGATGGAGAAAAAGGAGAGTTAAGTATCACAATATTCAAGAGTAGGAGTGGGTAGAAGAAACTTTCAAGGGAGATGAAGGACTTCTATTAGTTCATGGGGACAGGGACTAAGAAATCTGAATTGATCTCTCTCTCTCTCTCTCTCTCTCTCTCTCTCTCTCTCTCTCTCTCTCTTTCTTTCTTTCTTTCACAATAGGTCAATGGGACTTGAGACATGTGATCTATAGATAATGAAAGTTCTGAGAGTGAAACTTAAATCAGTACACAATGTGTCAGAAAATGGTTTCCCTAACCAACAGGACTGAGATTTGACTTCACATATCTAAAGAAGAAGGTTAATTAAAAATGAGACTGACCTTTCTAAGACTTCTAGGGTAAGGGAGACCAATAATTTGTATTTATTGAGTGCTTTCAAATGTGAATGATTGTGGTAAATATTTTTATATAATTATCTTATTAATTCTCACAAAAATCCTCAAAGGTAGCTAGTCATATTTCTTTCTTCATTCCATGTGAAGAAATAGAAGACACAGAAGAAATAAAAAAACTTACTCCAGGTCACTCAGAGCTGAATTCAAAGGCAAATCTTTTACTTTTAAGGATTGTGCAAGGGAGAGGAAAAATAAACAAAAATGTTTCAAGTTATGTGGCTCCATGACCGAAGTTGCCTCATTATGAAGATGGACATATTAGTGTCTCTGTGCCTGGTACACTAAGTGCTGAATCTTCTGTGACAATGCCCCCTTGCTCTGATTCTGTGGTTACTGAGCAATTTTATGAATATAATTTGGCTTCTTATGCAGGTCTCCCAGTTCTAGTTTGACTGACATGACTCTTCTGTATGTTTTGGTGTTTGTATCTATCTTGGAAAATTATTTGGTGTATGGATACAGACCTTAGGTCTGAGGAATTTGATTCTAACTAGAACTCAAATTCACTCTCAGACTGTTTGAAATATTAGGGACTTCACTGAGGACCCAGATAATGTCACCCCATGAGAACTTTGGGAAGGTAACCAAATGATATTCTTGTTTGCTAATTTTCTTGTCCATTTGTTATTCTGTATGACTTCTATCTGGCAGGTCCTGTAAGAGTCATTGGAGAACCAGTGTGATAATAAGACAAATCTTTCTGTTTTCAAGATCTAGTATAATAGGGAGCATGAACATGGAGCAAATCACCGTACAATTAAAAGAACCAAATCTTACTGTTGTTATAAATCCTATAGAGAACTTCAGGATATAATAAAGGCTTGCAATGAGAGAAATTTATTGATGTGGGAAGTCAGAGAATTTCCCTGTTGAAATTTCTCTGAATTGCATTTTGATTATGAATTTTTTTCTTAGACCTCACTTGGATTTTTGAAGATGTCAGATTTTAATGGGTGGGACAATTAATTAAATTATTTAATTAATAATAATTATAATTTAACAATTAATAATCAGCAGCTGGTCTAAAATATGTTCCTGGAAGTTAAGAGAGAGAGTTAAAAATAGTACTGATAGGTAAAATGGTGGGACAGGATGAAAGCAACTACAAAGAGTAAAATAACCCTTGATTCCTATACTCAGAAGGTAGGGGAAAATTGCATATTTGAGGAAAGTAAAGACTTTAACAAAGTAATCAGAAAGGATGAAGAGAAAGGATAGTTCAGTATCACAATATTCAAGAGTAGGAGAAGGTTTAAAAGAGGCAGATGATATTGTTAGGCTCAAAAGCCATGAACAAGTGGAGTAAATTGAGGACAGAAACTAAAGGTTATGGTGGAGAGTTACTGCTCTATAAACTACCCATTTTGTCTTTTTTTAAAATAGGTGAATGGATCACTGATTCCGTTCATATTGTTGCTTAGTCAAAGGATTGCATTTCCCCTACCTCTTCTGTATTTCATCATGGTCATGGGCTAATTCAGATCAAGAATTGTTGTGCATGCTGAGTAATATTCCATGGTGTATATGCACCACATCTTCTTGATCCAGTCATCTGTTTTTGGGCATTTGGGTTGTTTCCAAAGCTTAGCTATTGTAAACAGTGCTGCTATAAACATAGGGGTGCAGGTGCTCTTTGGAATTGATGCTTCTGTGTCCTTTGGGTAAATACCTAGGAAAATGAATAACTATAAGAAAGTGAAAATCAAAATCAACAAAAAACTATGAACCAGAGACACTTTTAGGGGGGCGGGGGTGGGAGGGGAGGGATTGGGGTCAGAATGGGGGGGCTGCAATTGTATGGGGAATATAACAATAAAATTTATAAAAAAAAAAAGAATTGTTGTGCAAATCTTATGGTAAGCATCCGGAAAAGAGAGGGGGCATTGCTTCCTATTCTCTTCTTTCTCTTGGTTACTTGGAGTGTTGGCGTCATGCCTGGCAATCCAGTAATCATGTTGAACCCAAGATACTGTGAGCTACATCCTAGGTGGCCAAATCCTAGATATTACAAGGAGCTTGCAGAAGTCCTTCTTCTCTTCTTACTTTCTTCATTCTGTGTGAAGGAGTTAGCTGCCAATAGAAGGGAAGATTCAGAGAGCAATTTTGAGGTGTGGGTAATGGTGAAATATTGAGGAAAATAATGATAGCTATTCCTCTAGTTTTTTGACCAAATAATGATGGTGTCTTCCTGGTTTATAGTTAAGCCATAAAAAGAATCCTAAAAATTAGTCTTGCCCTTGCTGCATCTTATTATTCTTGCCTATTCTATTATGTGATTGTGAGTCCTGGGCTATAGTTCAATGGCCCATTTTGGGAGAAGGGACACCTAAGGTCAACTTAGGTCATTCTGTATCTTGTTATTGAGATTTAGAGATGCCTGTTACTTAGATGGGTGGACTTGGGGGCCTCCCCTGGTGGTGCAGCAGTTGAGCGCTGGGCTGTGAAGCTGCCCACAGCCTCTGCAGCACCGGTTTGATCCCTGGCCACCGGCGAGGGTCCCACATGGCACGACAGACCTCTCCTGCCATGCCCATTGCTCCCATTAGCATTGTATTTCATCAGTCTGCCTGTTCTGTTTCCCGCTCTGGCTCTGGTGAATTCTCTCACCCTCCCATGCTTCTGACTGTACCCAGTGCTTGTGCTTGTATAAATCAATCAATCAATCTTAGATGGGTGGACTTGGGAGATGTAGGACAGTGATGATCCTTACAGAAGCAAAGACAATAAATCTGGAGAGAGAGAGAGAATAGTAAAGCTGCCATGAGAAAAATATATGATGTGTTTCTCAACATTGAGGGAGGGAGGGAGGGAGAGAAAGTGAGAGAGAGAGAGAGAGAGAGAATTTGAATGAATAAGAGACTGACATAGCACCTGCTTTGCTTTTTCTATTTCCTTCACCTTTCCTTATCTGATTCCAGGCCCATCTGAGAACTTCTTGCACTTCCAGACACCCTTACTCAAGACATTCAGAGGAGTTTCTGCAACTAACACACACACACAATCTTTATCCAATATAATTATTCCCTGCAGTTCTGCAGAGATCTAAGAAAAAACAATAACCTGCTTAACCCAATCTCAGAATGGTCTAATCTCAGTTTTTGTGACAGTTGACAGCTGCCCACAGGAGTGCTTTGAAGATTCTCAGTATGGGATAATTGATGCACTGGGAAACAGAAGTCTGATACTTGATGTTGTGCTTGGTGGTAGAGTTAGGGGTGATGAAAATGGTAAAAGTGGATATGATCGTCAATTCTGATTTTCCTAAACACAAACATTAAAATGATCAGAACATTGTGTGGGAGGGTAAGAAAAAAAATATGTGTTTTCCTAACTCTGAAATAATTATAACCTAGACAGAAAGAAGTAAAATATACATAGGCACACCTAGGTTAACACACAGGGCAGTAACATAAGAGCTAAATGTCTGTGATAGATCATAAACATTAGGAGATTCAAAGGAGAAGCTATTAGTTCTGGGCTATTGTTTTCAGGTACGAAGGAGGTCAGGTTTCATGTAGGCTAGGGAGGACAACTTGGCATTCATAATGGAAAATGCAGCCAACTTGAGGTCAACTTTTCCACTGACTAGTTATGTGATCGTGAGCAGTCACTTTATATTTCCACCTCCACTGCAGTTTCCTCCTCTATAAAATGAGGACTTTGTATTGGATTTATTAATTCATTCAGAGCATCCATTTTAAGTGTCCTCTATAATACACAGAACTAAGAATATTAAATAAACAAAAGACTTAGTCTTTGTTCTTAAGGAATGTATGACGTAGGAGGGGAGAGTTAAATGCAAATAACAACAGTCTTCTCAAAGATAATTACTATGATGCAGCTCTGGACAAAGGATAATGGGAGGCTCTTAAGTCGCCTACAGGTGAGGAAACTGTCCACTGAGACCATGTTTGGATGAATAGGTGTTGCTATGTGTATCAGGTATGAAGGGCCCTTCCAGAGAAAGAAGCATTGCATAGATCTGTGCTGATGTCTGCTGTAATATTACTATTTCATATTTCTTTGTTTCTGTCTCATTTGGAGGAGGGAGAATGGAATGAAGTAATATGGGGTGGGAGCGTGGATATGAATTAATAAAGAAAAGAGAGAAGAAAGTAATTTTCTGAGCTTCTTCAAATCCCTAATAAGTATTCAAAGTGAATGTTAGGAAGGCAAACACATGAGGAAGCAATGAAGCACTTTGTTCCTCTGTGTTTCCCTCATACACAAGGTCTTAGAGATTCCCCAAAAATGGCATAATGGGATTCATGCCCTTGTAGATATTTAGAACTCCCATTCAGAGGCAGTTTGTATGGTGCTTAAGAATTTGGACTTTGAAGATGAATCAGTCAAGTTCACATCCCAATTTTTTTTTTTTTTAAGATTTATTTATTTATTTATACAAGCACTGGGTACAGTCAGAAGCACGGGAGGGTGAGAGAATTCACCAGAGCCAGAGCGGGGAGCAGAGCAGGCAGAAGGACTGAAGTACACTGCTGAGGGGAGCAGCGGGCGGCAGGAGAGGTCTGCGCGCCATGTGGGACCCTCCTCCCGTGGCCGGGGAGCAGCCGGGGATCGAACCGGCGCTGCAGAGGCTGCGGGCAGCTTCGCAACCCAGCGCTCAACTGCTGCGCCACCGGGGAGGCCCTCACATCCCAATTTTAGGATCCTAAAAATGGTACAATTTTTTTGGGGGGCCTTCATCTTATCTGTAAAATGAAAACAATACCAATAGTTAGCTCTTGTTGTGAGTATTAAATGGGTTAAACATATAAAGTGCTCACCACCAGCCAGGCACAAAAAAGCATCAGAGCGTTAGCTATTATTACAGGTCTCCCCCAACCCCCACCACCCAGAGCATTCCTAGGGAACATTTCCTAAACTGAAATGGAACAGAACAAAGAAGCAATTACCATTCATTTAGATGGAACATTTTTGAGATTTCCCAGACCCCCCAAAATAGCCTACCAAATCATATCAAATAATACATAAGACTAAAGTAACAAACATATTGCAGAAGCAGGAATGAAATGATAAATCCACAAAGCGGCTCCCGGGAAGGAGAGTGGGGTGCACTCGGGGGCTGCTCACACTGCCTCTTTAAAGGCTGCTGCAAAATAAAACAAAGCATGCTGAGGCTACTTGATGTCGTGTCAAAGCAGAAATCTCCATCATGTTTCTTTCATTTAGCAGAAACAGGTACTCACGTAGGTCTTTCATAAAGCAAAATGGTGAACTGTGAGCTTTTGAAACGAGGAGTCTGATAAATGCTGTTCCATCGTATCCAGCACCGTGAAGATGAGGCGAGGCCTCTGTAGCTGAATGGTGTTGCCCTGTTTGGTCTGCAAGGAGGAGAGCTTGGAATGCAGGTGTTTGGTTGCTATAGAAAGTGTGTTAAAAGACGTCCTGTTCTAGGCACTAGAGATCATCTGGAAGGATGATACCGAGCCAGGCAGGACAGTAATTCCAAAGCAAGGCAGTCTTTTAAATAGCAAAGGAAGGCTGAGGAGTTCAGAGGAGGGAGCTGTCACTTCTGCCAGGAACATCCTGGGGATACTCCTGAGTGGCTTCTGAAGTGAACCCTGACAGACACTTCGCAGGAGAGGAGATACACTCACCCCTGGTGGTCTGTGCCCTCCCTTTGCTTTCCCCAGCCTCCCAGTGCCCGCTATCCCATGCTTTAAGTGTAAAACCTAAGCTATCTAGCTGACCCAGGATGCTGGAAGAGAATCAAGGCTGGGAAGGTACCCGGACTGTGTTAGCAATCAACAGAAAAGATATTCTAAAACAAAAGCAGTTTCCCCAGCTTCTACAAAAAGAAACAAAAGGCTTTTCTAAAATGAATCCTGGTTAGAGACTGTTTTTCTTGGTGAGTTTTTATGTCCCTTGGACAACAAGGCAGCACTTAGAAAGGATCATTTTCCTGTTGACACCTCCACATGGTTACTCCTTCGGATGACACAGCAGCGTGAGCGCTCATCCCTGCAAGCCCCACTCTCAACGGCAGTGACTTTCCAAACCAATAATGACATCTCCGCCCGGTCTCACTCTCCCGTGATTAGACTGCAGGCACAACCTGTGTGGGGAAACAATCTCCTGGATCCTACGGAAGGTTCGCACAGATGGAACATTAGTGGGAGGAGCTGCCAGCTACTGCCCTGCCAACTTGTTAGTGCTGGAGACATTATCCTCTTGTTTTGCCAGTTTAATAGAGGATCAGCAGTAAAGATTCTCTGTAGGCTCAGCAACATAATTATTATCTATGGTATCTGCATTAACGGTGAGACAACATCATGGTCTGAATCTGACTAATTTCAAATGCCAAGCTGTGCCCACATTCAGCCCACAACCGAACCTGCGCACTCAATATACCCTCAGCATTGCTACTGCTGTCTTCATGGCGGGCGTTAAGTATATGTTTGCCCAAGTCAGGATGGTTAACTCTCGCTCTGCTGCTTCTGAGTATAAGGGATACTCCCTCCATTCCTGTGTCCTTGCAATTAAAAATTATTAAAGAGGTAAAAATCTGTGACACATTTAGTTCTGGTACTCAGTCCAGAAGTGCTCAGCCCCTGCATATTTGGAAAACAAACTCCTTAACAGATGGGCCACATAAAGTTTACAACATGTGCCGTGTGGGAGGCAGTATGGCTCTGGGCGAGAAACAGAAGACTGGAAATTTGGGAGCTCAGAGTCTTTGAATTTGCTCTTGTTTTTGTTTGTAGGCAGATCACATAAGCTCATAGCCTGCATTTCTCTCACATGACCTAATATCTTAACCTTTTAAGTGAGTGAGTAATAAGAAATCAGACACATTTTTTCCCCTAATATGGCACAGCATCAGAATGCTTATGGCTACTACTAGAATTATGTGCAGCTGGTATCAAATTGTTGCTAAAATATGACTGCAGGATCTAGAAAAATCAAAATTTAATTTTAGATCTGAAAGTTCTCTTTCATGGAGGACAGGTATGACTGGCAAGGTGTGCTTACAATACAAAACCATGTCAGGGCCTCCCCGGTGGAGCAGCAGGTTGAGCGCAGTGCTGTGAAGCTGTCTGCAGCCTCTGCAGTGCTGGTTTGCTTCCTCGCCAGCCAGGGAGATACCCACATGGCTTGGCGGACCTCTCCTGTGTCGCTCACTGCAATCCTCAGCAGTGTATTTCGGTCCTTCTGCCTGTTCTGCTCCTTGCTCTGTCTCTGATGAATTCTCTCACCCCTCCCCCCCGCACCTCTGACTGTACGCCAGTGTTTGTATAAATAAATCTTTATGAAAAAACAACAAAAAAAAAACAAAACCATGTCAGCTGTGGACGAATCACTAGCGCATGGTTGGATTGTGATGATTTCTTCTTCCTTCTCCTGCTGTTCAACCTCCTCTTCTCTTTTTTCTTCTTCTTCCTCTTTCACCTTCTCCTTCTTTCCTTGTTGCATTTAGTGTTTATCTTCAGAGACTCACTATGAGTGTCACACAATGCAATATTCATTTATTTCATTTTCATTGAAGTAACATTGCAGTATAACATTATGTAAGTTTCAGGTGCATCATTATAAGGCAACACACATATATACTAAATTAATCTCACCACCAAATAATTCCACTTTTCTCTTTCACCATACGATGGATTCCTTTTTACCTGATTGGGCCAGTGTTCTTTCCCCTTCCTTTCAGGAAACCACTAATTAATATTACATTCTAAATTTTTATTTCTGTGTTATTTAGTCCATCAGCCTTTTGGCTGGTAATTTCTAAACTGACTTTGCAAACTGTCTTTTTTTTTAAGTGAGCTATGAAATGTAAGCAATGTTAGAAAGTTTTAAAAACCAAGTTATAATGATAGGAATTTAATAATAGTCTAATAACAAAAGTTTGCAAGCATGAATAATCAGTTTTATTTAATTAATTTATTTTTTAAAAAGATTTATTTATTTATTTATACAAGCACTGGGTACAGTCAGATGCACGGGAGGGTGAGAGAATTCACCAGAGACAGAGCAGGGAGTAGAACAGGACAGGCAGACTGATGAAATACACTGCTGAGGGGAGCAGCAGGTGAGACAGGAGAGGTCTGCTCTCCATGTGGGTTGCTCCAAGGCTGGTGGGGATCGAACTGGCATTGCACCAGCTGCAGACATCTTCACAGTGTGCTCAACCACCTGTGCCACCAGGGAGGCCCTGCAACCATTTTCTAATCTGAATTTAGAGCACTCTTTTTAGAGCTCATATTTGAACAACTATACTCCGCTGTGTGAAGGGCTCATCTCTCCCTCAGGAGCAAACACCAGGCACTGTCCCATCTAGGCTTATTTTGCCATTCTTCTCCAGCCATATGCTGATTGCTGATTACTTTGTAGGAATATCAACATTTTGTCATTCTTGGGACATACCAAATTCCTTCCCACCTTAGGGTCTGCATACGTATTTCTTTTTTCTAACAATATCTCCCTGTTTTCCTCTCCCTCTCTCTCATATCACTTTTCACCTGGCAGATTTCTGGTCATCCCTTACACACAGATGACAGATCATTCAGTCAAAAGGATCACTTTCCCTACCCTACTCTAACTTATAGTCCTTCAATAAATTGATATAATACCCTATATTTTCTTGACAGCACTAATCCTAATGGATGGCTTTATATTTACTTGACTATTTAAATTCTCAAGTAGAGAGAGAGCTTTAGAGAGCTTTAGTCAGGCACTCTATTTCTGCAGTCTCGACCACTGTGCCTGGAGCATAATATATTCTCAGTAAATTGTTAAATGTTGCAAACTTGATGTGGTACATAAAAGGTTGATTTGTAATGATGCACACCTGAAATTTATGACATTTTCTAATGCAGCATTACTTTAAAAAAATTAAAAGTCATTAAAGTAATGAATGAATGCACAATAGATCCCAGAGTGTTCAGAAACCCAGGAAATTAAAAGAAAGGTGATTTTTTGTTAAGTCTTTTTAATACATATATAGTATATATATATATGTATGTATATATATTTTATTCTCACACTATCTAATGGTATTGTTCTGAGTGCTCTAGGGTACATAAAGCTTAATCCTGCGCCTGGAAAGGGTAGACATATAAACAAAATTATGTAATAATTGGCAGAGTGAAGTGTAAGATGTATGATATCCAGAAGGAGTAACCAGTATTGGTTCATAGATGAAGACAAGAGTGACCATTGGGAGGGAATTGAACTGGGCCTGAAACATCTATGGATTTCAATAGTTAAGTGAAGTGGACACTGCCATTTCTGACATATGTCATAGCCTCTTTTGGGCAAATAACTTCCAATCTATTTTGTCAGGGGAGATATTTTAGGGGAAAACACACTAAAAAGGTTTCTGCTTCAGTCGATCTACCACAACTGAGTGGACTTGAACCAATGTCCTAATACAAGATGGTCAGTCTCTTTTTCTCTGACATGTGTGATGGGACTTCAAACTTCTGGTAGTTAGTGGGAGATCCTTGAACTGCTAGTACATATTACCTTAGAGTTTAAGGTGAATTACTATTTAGCCATATTCATGGAGAGGCAGGAAAGGAATTAGGAGAACATAAGAGGCAGAGATGGATATGAGAGGCAGAGAAAGAGATTGACTGCCATGGTCTTTTATGATTTTTCAAATTCTATTTCCAATGCCTTCTGAGACCCACTTTATCTCCTTTATGAAGCTAGAGTTAATGTGTTCTATTATTCCAAATACAGAAGCCTTTAATAAAGACAGATAAAAGGTTGGGGAGACAATTACAGAGGAAAAAATGATGAGCCAATCTATAGAAGAGTGCATAGGGTATGCGAAGTCATCATCTACTAGTTTTCCTATTTTAGTGATCCCATTTTTGAACATCAAGAAGATGATTAATTTATTGATAGAAATCTGGTGACTCAAACTGCCAGTTATGGGAAAATTAAAATTCAAATACTAAATAATCTATAATTATATTTCCTAGCAAGAATCAGCATGAAAAGGTAGAAAAATTGAAGTCAAATATGGCAATTGGGTTACAATCTTTGCTTTGGCACTAACTAGTTGCATAATGCTTGCTAAGTTACTTGATATGTTTAGACCTTGACTGATAAAGTTAAAACTTATTTGAAATCTGTGAGTCCATCAGACTCAAAAAAGGGTAATGGCTAGCAGCTCAAAGCATTTTTACTCTCTGTCATTTTTCAGTTTCTCTGCCTTCTTCGTTTCTCTGAAATTCACCACTTATTGAATATTTGCTCAGATTTCAGGTCTTGTGGGTGCTGGAGACACTGAAAAAGGAACAGGGCTTTGCTTCCTAGTTCTGGTTGCTTTAGGAACAGGTACTGGTTTGGCTTTTCCTGCTTTGGACTTGTGTAATGCAGGCTGTGCCTCCAGCACCCAGCTCCTTCAGGACACAACACCCAGAAGTCAACAGCACTCAGCAGCTGACCCCTGCTATCCCCTCAGGTCATTCCCTACCAAATTCCTCTGGTGGATCACTTTCCCATGATTCATGTCTCTGGAAAGTTCCAGGGAATGAATTTCTAGCAAATTCCTGCAGGGAGGAACTACGAAGACTTCTCTGGCTTCTGTGAGTCAAACCTTGCCTTCTCCAGTGAGGTTTGGTGCTCAGCCTCAAGGATGTGGGTCTTGTTTGTATCTTTTCTCTCAGCCCTGAAGGCCTTGACTGCTCCAGTAGCTGCTTTTCCTAAATTTTCATGGGTTCACTTTGCTTCTTTCTAGCCAATCCTTGATCACTCAAGTCCTCTGTTATAGTAATAATTCTGTAGGTGAAATTTCCCCCAATCAAGTTTCTCTTTCTTGAGGGGACCCTTCTTGCTCCCAGGCAAAGGCAGGGAGGCTTCGGAACACACAGTGTGTTCAAGAAAGAGTGACTAGTCCTTTCCTAGTGAAGCTGTGGCTTCGGGAAGAGAAGCAAGATGAACTACTGGGTAGGAAGCTGGGCTGGCGAAGTGTGAAAGCTGTGGTGAGAATTTCAAGCAGGGAATGACAGGTTTGCTACCACATTTTGGAAAAAGAAACTGAAAGCAGTGTGGAAGATGAATTATCTGCAAGAAGAAAGACAGGAGGAAGGTGGTGGTTTTTTTGGTGAGGGTGTTATTAAAATTCAGGAAACATGAGAAGAGCCTGAATTAAAGCACCGGGAGTTACTGATGGAGAGAACTAGGGAAGAATCCAATGGGGGATGAAGTGATAAAGCTGGATGACAGTTGTGATAGGGAAATGCATTATTATTTCAAGCTGACTTTCTAGATTGGAGATTTCTTGTTTGAATGCCTACTCACCCTCATGTGAGCAAGTCCATAACCAAGACAGGAAGTTAATAGGATCAGCAGGTTTGGGGGAACAGAGAAGAAACACCTTTTGTTTGTTTGTTCTGGGGCTTGTTGATATTTTTATTAATTTTTAAATTTTATATATTTTTTACATCATTTTTCATTTTTGCACAGTGTATGCATTTTCATCTTGGTTATAGTCTCCATCCAATTCCCACCACCCTTGTTTTGATCCTACTCCCTCTCCCCCCACCCCCTCCTGTAGTGTGTCTCTGCTTTATAGTTGCTTGTTGATTTTGATTTTTTACTTTATTATAAACATGCTCAGTGAAATAAGCCAGAAAGAAAAAGAAAAATACTGGATGGTCTCATTCATAGCAGGAATCTAGGAAACCTAAATAGGGGACCTGGAAAAAGACTAATTATAATAAAGTAAAATTCAAAATCAACAAGAAACTATAAACCTGGGGCTTGTTGATTTTAAAGAGCCTGCTGTATATGACGCGAGGGGGGAAAAAGGGTATTACTCTTTCTGCTCAGATACTGAACTATAGGTTCTTTATTCAGCTAAGTTGGGTAGTCATTCACCTCACTTCTTAAAATCTGAAAGATTTAAGTGAGATTTCTTGTCTCTGAAGTAAATGTTTCTTGAACATACTTACCCTCCCCACCCCTGCATTCTCTGCTGTGATTTGCTTCATAGCATTTTTGGAATTTCTTCTTGAAACATCTTACAGATGAGAACCCCCTAACTGATAGATTGTTAATATTTTGCTCTTTTTTTTTTTAACATTTATGATTTAGGAGTGCAGAATAACAGCGAGAGATCCAGTGAAGAGAGGGGCAGGAATAATACCCTTTTCAGCCAGATGTTCAGACTTTGGGTCTTGTCTCTCATCACTTCCATAAGCAGTGCTCTGGAGTGTATTCATTTGACTAGATGTCTGGATTTCTAGAAGGCTGTGTCCCTTCTCTGACAACTTTGTCTGGTAATGATGGGAGCCCTGGTAGCTTTCAAGGGATCGAAGACCCAGAGCAAAGAGCTCAGAAAGAGCAATTCATGTGCACAGGCTTGGCAGGGAAAACACATGCTGTGCTTGCTGGAGCTGACAGTCCACTGTGCTACCAGCCGCTGGATGCTGCCTGATCCCTGAGGTGAGCAGCTGTCAGGCAAGCAGAGAAGCCTTTACATTAAAGGCTTAAGATATTAACATCAGACAACTATGAGATTGCACACCAACAGCTGCCTCTAAAACATACCAGTGTGGGATGTGTGGAACTTTATTAGGATATCGTTTTCTGTGATACATCAGAAATTTGTATGCAAGTGGTTTGTGGTCCACTAATATGATTGATTTATTTTTTTAAGATTTATTTTTATTTATTTATGCATACAAGAACTGTGTGTAGGCCAGAGGTGTGGGGAGTGAGAGGATTTACCAGAGACAGAGTGGGGAGCAGAACAGGTGGAGCTATTGAAAAACACTGCTGAAGGGAGCAGCGAGTGAGACAGGAAAAGTCTGTTGCACCATGTGGGTTAGCTCCCTGTCAGGGGATCAAACCAGTGCTGCAGTGGCTGGTGATAGCTTGATAGTGCTGAGACTTAACCCTTTGCGTCACCAGGGAAGCCCTGTGGTACATTAATATGGTTTAACTTCAGAAAAGTAACCAGTAATGAGTTTAACAGAATGGCTTAACAATGCTCTCCTCCTTTTCTATTATTTATTTAGCTGTTTAATAGCTTAGCTCTTTAATTCTTGTTAAAAAAAGAAAGAAAGAAAACCACCATATAGGTCCATATACACACACACAAAATTGGGGAAAAAATCCACCAAACTTTGAAGAGGTGATTACTGAAGATAGGAAAATATTCTCTCTGTTATAGTGACGTGAGCACAATCCTGATGTGTGTTATCTTCTCTCTGCAAAATAGAATGAAAGTAGATATTTATAATGCACTTGAGTGCATTGTTTATTAAGATGGGAGTGGTGTGTTACCAGTCTGATTACATTTTTGCTCAGTGCTCTATGTTCAATCAATTTCTCTCTCTCTCTCACTAGAAGTGCAGCTCAACAACATATTCTCATGGGCAAATTGAAATATTTTAAGACTTCTTAAAAAAAGAGTGCATTGGGTATTTGATTGAAGCTTTGATTTTTCCATTCCTCTTCCTAGACTTGAGTTACAGACTTCCATACCTAGAATTCCAATGAAAGGAGGTTTAATTCAAAGTAGCCATTTCTCATGCAAGTTGTCAGTTCACAGAGAGCTTCTTCTTTGCTTCCTTGATTTATTTAGACAGATTTGATGTTTTTATAATGATTCCAAGTTATTTTTGTTATTTCTTCAAATACTTTCTGTTTGTGAACATTTATTTCTTTAAGCACTTTCTGTTAGCACACCTCCCTCATTGCCCTATAGACTAGTTTCTTTTGGGGTCAACTATGTTATCCCTAATTTGAATAGTTTTCAAGCAATAATCAGTTTGTATATAATTATCTTAACCCGTTTGGAAATCCAAAGTCCAAGATTCTCTCTCTAATTCCCTGGGATATCCAGCAGTGGTGTGGTGGTAAATTACTTAACCATGCTCAACTGGAAGCTTTCTTCCAGGATTCTGAAAGCAGAGCAAACAGATCAGGGTCACAGAGTGTCTGACATACTTATATTAGTGGCAATATACAGGCTAGGCTACAATTTCTTTATGATGGCTTATGTGTTTCCTGTTGCCTTATCTCCTAGAACTGCACATGTCCCAACCATGCCCAGGTCTGATCTTCTGCTCGCTTATCAATTCTGTGAAGAATCTCTCATTGTCAGTTGCTTTTTCAACATAGCACTTCAAATGAGCTAGTGATTTTGCAACCAAGTGACCCTTAATTACACCTGTCTTGTATTTCTGTGCTCAGAATGTGAGCATAACACTGAGAACTGGAGGTTGAAAGATAAAATAGCCTGTGTCCAGTTCTGATAAATGAACTCTATAACTTTGAGCAAGTAACTTAACCTCTCTTGGTCTCAGTCTTATTGTCTGTAATAGAAGGGATTAAACTAGAGTAAGTTCTATTTCAACTCCTTGATTTTAAGAGTCTTTGAGTTGTTGTCTAAATTTATATTGATTTCCACCCATAGTGGTAATGCCAGTCTTAAGCAAAGTACAGAACAGGTAAATCAGAGAAGAATAATTACGTATAAAAAGTTTTCTTTTTGGTGAGGATTGGTGGAAGAAAGTACATTATCAAATATTACCAACTGTGTAAGTTAAATGTTACTAAATTCCCCTCCACAGTGATTTTATCATTTTATATTATCAGAAGAGATCACATAGATTATTTTCCTATGACCAGCCCAGATGTCAACAATCTGATGGTGACAAATGGCAACTTAGACATAGTTTAATTTGTATTTTTCTGTTATTAGTCACCTAAAATTACAGATGTTTAATTTTTATGACTGACTTTTAATTTTTCTTTTTAGAACTTGCTGCCTGTATCTCTTCCCCATAGTTGTATCAGATTCTTTTTCAACTTTGGAGCCTCATTATGAGTCATTAACCTTTTGTTTTTGAAAGAATTTCCCTCAATTTATTTTGGTTTTGCTTTGTTTATGGCTTGACTAACATTAAGGGCAATAAAAAAATATAGATTTTTAAAATAATTTTTTTTTGCTTTTGAGTTTTCATTATTGTTAGGAGTATTTTTCCAATCTTGGTTACAGATGAAATTGCTTATCATTTTATACAACAATATTCTTTTTTTAATGCTCAAATATTTCATACACTTGAAATTAATTTGCATATTTGGAGTGAAATATGGACCTAAATTTATCTTTTCCTTGGATAGTTTACTTAATATCATTATATTCCTCCCCTTTGGAGGTCAGAATATTGCACACATGTGTATAATTATATTTAAATGAGTATGTATATTTATATATGCACACAATATGTTTATAAAAATGTTATCTATATATTATTTTTATTTATATATTATAAATGAATATATATATTTGTAGGAGCTGGTAGAGTTATTTTAATTGCTTCTATCATTGCCAACCATTAGTATTGCCACTCTTTTGAATTTTTAATATTTTTGTGGAATTTAGTAGTATCTTTGTTATTTTAACTTATTTTCTTGATGCCAAGTGAGATAGAGCAACTTTTTCTGTTTTCATTTCCATTGCTAAGTGTTATTGTGTCTTTTAGGAAAGCCTCTGTCTTCCTGATTTGTAGGTTTTTCCATTTTTAAAGATTTACTTTAGATATCAATTTACTGATGGTTACATGTATTGAGATATGTTTTCTTAAACACTCTTTTTCATGTTTTTTTAAACAATGTTTTTCATGTTTTTTTATTCAGTGGCATCTCTGATAAACTTTTGATTAGATTTCTTATGATGAAATAAAATTTACCAATTTTTTTTTTTTTCATTTAAGGTGCTTCTGGTATTCTGTGTAAGAAATGCTTGTCTAACCTAAAGTAGCAAAGATTAAAAAATTCCAGATGAATAAGAAAGAATATATAGCCATCAATTATTTTTCTTAAAGGAATTCAAAAAAATTAATTTTATGTATTTTTTACATTTTTTAAAATTTTTGTACAATGTATGCATTTTCACCTTGGTTATAGTTCCCATAAAATCCCCACCAACTTGTTTTGAACCTACTCCCTTCTCCCTCTGCCCTCCCCCTACTAATATGTCTCTGGTTTATAGTTGCCTGTTGATTTTGATTTTTACTTCATTATAATTAGTATTTTTCCTTATCCCTTATTTGGGTCTTCTAAATTCCTGCTATTAAGTGAGACCATCCAGTATTTTTCTTTTTCTTTCTGGCTTATTTCACTGAACATGATCCTTTCCAGCTCCATCCATATTGCTGCAAATGGCATGAGTTTATCTTTTTTGATTGCTGAGTAATATTCCATTGCATATATGTACCACATCTTAAAGGGATTTCAAGGAATCTAAATTCAAGAAGAAGAAAAAAGGTTCAGATTTACAGCCATAAATGCAAGAATAAGTACTAAGAAAATTACATGGTAGTATACATGTAACCTTAACAAACGTTGCTTCATAAAACTTGAATAATTTCTAGTTGTGGGATTAAAAAAAGAAAAGTAAGTTGATGAAGAACATCATCATGTAAATACATATGGTGTTGGTCAGCATTAACATAGTCTTACATCTTTATATAGGGTTGCATAGGAACTAAAAAAACAAAATTTAATTCTCTGTAAAGATTAATAAAGTTGCTAAAACCCAAATAAGATTTAATAAGAAAAAATAGTATATACAAATAACAAATATCAGTTATAAAAATAGGGGCAGTACCACAGGTTCTATATGCATTAAACAGATATGCAGATAATGTTTTAATACACATAGTATAGGATAAGAAATATTATTTATATATGCCATCTGGCAATGAAAATTATTTTGTAATTAAAATGTGTTAAGGAACAGGCTACAAAAAGAGACAAAAAGAAACAAGACAGGTTTCCTTGAAAAGGTTACCCATTTAATAAAGCCTTATATATTTTAAAGTCAAAAAAATTCATGTTTTGCAGACATTTAAACTTCTCACGTTCTTCAGTTCTTCTTGAGAATAGAAATTTCCATGTGGGTCATTTTCTTTCAGCTTGAAATGTTCCTTTATCATTTTCTATAGTACAAGTCTGCTGGTGAAAAATTTCCTTTGCTTCCTTTTATATGAAAATGTCTTTATTTACTATCATGCTTGAAAAACATTATCACTTGATAAATTATTTTGGCTTGCCTTTCCCCCATATATCACATTAAGTATATTTACTTCTTTTCTGTAGCCTCCGTAGTTTTTCATAAAAAGTTAGCGATTTTTCAAATAGTGTCTTGTCTGCATGTAGGGTGTTATTTTCCTCTGGTTTCTTTAAAGATGTTCCCTTTATCTTTAGTTTTTAGCAAGTTGAAACTCTTAAACTAGGGCATGGTTTTCTTTATATTTTTTCTGTTTGTTGTTGAATTTCTTAATCTATGAATTTACCTTTTCTCCAATTTTGGAAGAAGTTTGGACATTCTATCTTCAAATAATTGTTATGCTACATTTTTTCTTCTTCTGCAACCTAGTTACACATATATTTCATTTTCTGTGATTCTCCCACTGGTCACTTAGGTTCTCTAATTTTTTTTCAAATGACTCTTTCTGTGTTCTTAGCACTCAAATTTTCTGTTGAATTATCTCTTTATTCACTCTGTCATATTCATTCCTTGATTCCATCCACTTAATATTTTTTAGTTCATGTAGTGTTTTTCATTTCTAGAATTTCCACTGTTAAGATTATGTCTATATCTGCAAAGATTTCTTCATTTCAAGTATGTTTTCCTTAATTTCATTGAGCAAAATTATAAGAGCTAATTAGTATATATTGACTGATAATTATAAAATCTAGGTTGGGTCAGGATTGTTCATGATTTCCTTTCCATTCAAAAATAGATCACATTTTGCTAGACCACCTGATGTCCAATAATTTGATTGTACATAGACATTGTTACTGTCATGTTATGGAGATTTTGTAATACATTCATCCATAGTTCATTGGCTGCCAGATAACTGTAAATTTACAAACAAAATTTGAAAATCTAGAGTTCTCCCTTCTGGGATCTCCTTATTTTTCAAGATATTCTCCCCCACCCCCCATCCGCTATCCTTTGAATCTTTAACCCAGAAAGTCTACAAGGTTTTCCATTGGTATTTAAAGGCTAAATGCTAGAAAACAGGTAACTCACTTCTTGTGATCCATTCTTCTGAGTCTCAAATTCTTTCTAGAATCTGCCTGTTATGTAACCCTCTCCAGTGTTTTTGAGTTATAGTAAAAGAAATATTTTGTCTAGGGTTTGATGGGTTACCTTCAGAAGTGTTAAGTCATGAGAAATTTATTTATTCATCCCAAGGTATCACTTCATGTATTTTTTAATGGAGATATTAAAAGTTTTTTGACATTATTTGGATGCTATTATATAATTCAATAAAAGATGGTAACTCATAACTGAGAAGGTCTACAGTAATTGGGTCATTGATTGCTTTTTTATTAGTTTGGGATTAATTTTTTATTTTTTTTTCATTTCGACTCCCCTGAACTACAGGACACATGTCACCAATTACCATTTGAATTCTCTGTAGTCTGGATAACATGATAATTAAGACGTTTTGGCCTGCATTTGAAAATAAAGAACATCATGAGCAAAGTCCTCAGATGATCTCCTTTGAATGCAATATGTGAAATTGAATAAAAATAATTCCATGACAACTAAGATACTTAATTTCTTTTCTTGCCAATTCCAACTATGTTCTAGACTTTTGTACTATTGGCTAAAAGAACTCTGAAAAAGACAGGATAAATTAATTTAATAAATTTAACTTTAATGACAAGTATATATATATTTCTTTTTCAGTCTATATCAACTCTCCCAGAGAGAAACTTCTTTAATTATTAAGACCTACCCACTGAATCTACCTCCTACATGAATCCATTAGTTATACTCTCAGAAAAAAGAAATGTAAAAGGAAAGAAAAATTATTTGCCACAAACTTTTCATCCTAATCCTTAAAACATATATTCTTGAATAAATTTCTCTCGAAATCTAAGGGAATAAGAATTTATTGAACCTCATAGTCATAAATAATAAGCAAACAAAACCCAGACACTCTTTGCTACTATATCTTGTCAATAGCACTAGCAATAGTCATAGCAGTACTATTGTCAAAACTGTTCTGTAGTACCAGCAACTTTTTAGGGGAAAATTTATTCCCAGTAGTGGGCTAGTATTTTCCACAGGAAATAGTGGTTCAGGACTCATACTAATTTTGTCCATGAGAATTTAAAACAAGACACATTTTCGTGGTTTAAGTTGCACATAGTCATTTTGGGAGCCAAAAACACTACTTTACTATCCCCCAAAGAACTGTGATTTGAAAATATTTTTTTCTCAGAGCAGATACTGTTGTGCAAAAAGTATTACTAAGTTTTTTTTTAAAGAAGTGAAAATTCTAATTAAATTGAATACCAACACACTGAGTTTCATTAGAATTATTCTAAAGGGAAATATTCTATTCTAATTAATCTTTCATATAACTTCTTTTAATGCTGCTCTTTGCTTCAGCTGAGCATTTATGTAATTTTGGAATAATAAATACATGTGATAAATGAGAGTCATTATACATTATTTTCTTATGAAGTTGAATGTCTTTGAATAGCACATTTTTTAAAAAATGTAGGTTTCTAAAACAATTCCAAGCTTTTATGTTTTTGGAATCCTGTCCATAATTTTCTTGACAATTGTAATAAAAATATCATTAATACTTCACTTTAATGATATAGTGCTCTGGAGAAAAATTATAATAGAACAAAATTCCGACTAAGAGCTGTACTGCACCCCATAATCAAGCTAAATGAATTCATTGTGATTAGTTTCATGAGTCTCAGACATGAAATTAGAATTTGGGTCATTCTAGAAAAATAAAGCATGTTTTTCCTTTAAAATAATATTTATTCATTTCTTCTATTGTTACTACCTCTAGATTTATTTGGAAAAATCTGGATTGTTATCACATTGGTGGTATTAACATAGTTTCTTATCCTTTCACAGGGAAGGATTTCAATAAGGTGGTTTGGGAATCTTGTGAGTGATTTCTCAGCATTCTCTGTCACTTGCTATTATAATAAAGCTACAAAATTCAGGTGGATTTACCTCAATTTTATTTATGATATTATGCTTTACTTCTCTTGATCCCTTCTTTGTAGTATATGACAGGAGAATGAACTCAGCAGGAATGAAAGTATCTACTCTCTTGAGAAGTTGAGACAATTCTCAGGTCTGGTACTTTGTGCCTATATTGGACAAAGGCCTGATTCTGACTCAGTGGAGGCCCACAAAAATCCCTCACACCATCTCTACCAACAGAGAGGGAATTTTCTGGATTATTCCAGAAACGAGGAAAAGTAAGATGGTCATGATAGAAGCAAGAGAGGGGACAGAAGTACAGTTAAAGAAATTGAAAAAAATGACTCTTGACAGTATCATAATAAAATCCTGTTATGTAGATGCCTTTGCACCTGTCTAAATTTTCACACTCATTTACTGGACCAATTAAAAGAGAATACTTATTTTTGCATTGTTTGGTGTCTTAATTCATTTTATGCCCCAAATGGCTTTTTATCACATTGGGTCTGAGTTTATTCCCAGGGTTATTTATTTATTTTTATTTTTTTTTTTTTAAAGATTTATTTATTTATTTGTTTGTTTGTCTGTTTATACATACAAGCACTGGGTACAGTCAGAAGCGCGGGAGGGTGAGAGAATTCACCAGAGCCAGAGCGGGGAGCAGAGCAGGCAGAAGGACCGAAGTACACTGCTGAGGGGAGCAGCGGGCGGCAGGAGAGGTCTGCGCGCCATGCGGGACCCTCCTCTGGTGGCCGGGAAGCAGCCGGGGATCGAACCGGCGCCGCAGAGGCTGCGCGCAGCTTCGCAACCCAGCACTCAACCGCTGCGCCACCGGGGAGGCCCTCCCAGGGTTATTTAAAATATATCATAAATTTCCACCATCTCTCCATGAACTCAGAAAGCTAGAGTATCTACTGGTACCAGTTACTGAACTGACTGTGGAGAGGAAAGAGTCAGATATATATCTTAGTACTTATGTGACAGGTACTGTTCTAAAAGACCCCTAACAACACCTTCTTATGAGGAATGTAATTATTAGTAGCCCCATTTTATAGATGAGGAAGTCAAGTCGCAGCATACTCTAAAGCACATGACACCAAGTAACCATTCAGATATAATCCATTCACTTTCTTTCTTAAATAGGCCTGCTACACTATGACTGTTATTATAACATAACTCAAAGATCAGGTATAATTTTAGTGTAAAGTCCTCATATATCTGAACCAAGAGGGAAATGTGGTTTCCTTACGTGTGTGAGCCATGAATGCTAACTATTAAAGCCTCTGTCTATGTGACCCCAAAGCACCCCCACTTCACCTATCCTATCTGTATTCCCATTGGAGTGTTGGGTCCTTGAGGGGAGAGTTGCATCTTGTGTTCTTAGTGAATTGGGTTTTTTTTTTTGGGGGGGGGGCGGATAGTCCCAGAGTCCGAGGACTCTGGGCTGGTTCTTCCTTGGTTCTGGTCTTCAGCGAGGAAATAATTCAACATTGAGATCAAAGTTACAGAAAAGCAAGAGATTTATTGATTGATAGGAAGAAGGACAGGACATCTCTCTGAGTGGAGAGGGGTCCAGGGTGTGTAGCTGATTGAGGTAACAAGAAGCAGGTGCTTATATGGGTACAGTAGGCAAAGAGTGGGGGTGGCCATTGGATGTCTCACGCTGATTGGCTGGTCTCTTGGGGTTCTCTTAGTATACCGAGGTCATTGAGTTTTCCCACATTACCTAGCTTCTTTTTATGAAACCAGCATTGGTCTGTTGCTATTGTGCTATTATGCTGGTGTTCTGAACATTCCATTCCATTTTTAATTGAATTGGTGGCAAGGGGTGGTCTGAGATTGGTTCTCAGGCTGATAAATGGACTTAGGGTCTGGGGCACCCTGTGCCTAACTGACTGCCTATACACATTTCCTCTCTTCTTCCTTCACTAGGGCTTGCACAAGGAATATGTGATCAATATTTATCTGGGCTTAGAGAAACCTGCTGCCCAACCACTCTCCTAGATGCATATCTTTGAGCATGCTACAGAATCTCTTGTTTTATTTTATCTCCAAACTTGATGGTAATGCAAATCAATCACTCTGGTATGTAGTGAGAAGTAAAGAAGATGAGAAATATACAATGCACAGCACATACTCAGTGTTCGATTAAAAATAAAGCAACTATTTGTGATTTAGACTCAGTGGTGACATTAATGCAGTATATACACATGTTGATTTTTCAATGATGAGCCCTAAAGCTTACATAATATTATAAGGCAATGCGACTTCAATAAAAAATGAAAAAGAAAGCTATCCATTTCCTCATGAGAATAAAATTATACCAGAAATACATGTTTGCTGGCTAATACTACACAATGCTTATTTTTTTTGGTGTGTCCAGAAATAATTGTATTAGAAAATGACATTTCATCACCACCCTTTCGCCCTTCCCCCTTTTTTTTGGCCTTCCTCAGATGTTGGTGTAAGACTCAATACTATTTTCTTCAATTTGAAACCACATCTTTGGTGACCTTTTTGCACATGTGACGAGGTAAAGATTGAGAAGTAGTCTTTATATCTGGCAGACATTACAAATCTGCAGGCAAAGCCAGGCTGTTCCACCTGCTCCCTGCTCCCTTGACTTTGAATATCACCATCATTACCCATCAAGGTGTAGTATTTTCTCAATGTTTTCATTTTATTCTGACTCCTAGTCTTAGGAGTCCTAGTCTCAGGGGTACCTGGAACTTGACAGAGCTTTATTTTTTGCCCTCTGCACTCCAGGTGGTTTACATTCTCTGTCATACATGGGTGCATGAGAAACCACGGTACTTAAAAAAATAGCACTATTTATTGGGACTTTTTATGTGGTAGCTCCTTTGCTGAGCATTTTAAATGCATCATCTCATTTAATCCTTACCAGATAAAAGACCTAGTTACTTTGAGTATTTCTGTTTTAAAGATGGAGGAGACTGAATTGCAGAGTTTGCCTAAGGTCAAAAAAACTTCTTAGTGGTGAAGTTTCTATTTTTCCTGTCTTCCGTATACTCCATTATCATCACTGCAGAAGGGAAGGGCATTATCTTCTTTCCACAGGTGTTTAGGTGATGGAAAATGGGTCAATTGAGAAGACACAATTTGAAGATGAAGAAAGGAAGCATAATGAAACCTTTATAAAGCATTCAAGATGTTTGCTTGTGTTCATGTAAATCAATATACAAAAGGAAGAATCGGAGACTTCAGGGATAAATAATTAACTGAAAATGATTTTAAGTGTTCTCCTTTCAACTCCCAATGAAGCCAGTCCTCATATTTATAGATAACCTAACCTTAAGTAACCTAATCAATCTGCTCAGGAAACATAAGAGACCTTTACATATCTTTAAAAGAAATGAGAGAGTTGAATGTATTAAAAAATAATAAGCAAGGCTTGGAAAAGTTATGACAAGGAGAATAAAGTCTGGAATAAAGCAACCATTGTCATATTATGTTGCTTAATTTTTAATAACTTTGAATTTCAAAATGGTTTTAAATTTACAGAATGATCGCAGAGCTAGTATGGAAAATTCCTATCTACCCCACATTCAGTTTCCCTGTTGTTGACACATTATATAAGCACAGTACATTTATCATAGTTGATGAAGTAATAATTACTATTAACTGAAATCCATTCTTTATTTTTATAATAAGCTGTTTTTTTTATTAGATTTTTCTTTTGGATAACCTTATAGCAAGAGGTTGTCTAAGACATGCTTACACATAATTTTTTATTCAAATGTATGTGCTTGCAGTTTTTCTTTGTTGAGCCTAACATTGTTTTGCAATGGTATTTCTTCTCACTTCCTTGGTATCCCCTAATATCTCTATTCCTGTTCCATAATCCTCATCCAGGACACCACATTCCATTTAGTTCTCATGTCTCTTTGTCATGTCTCAGCATGTTTCTGAGATTTTCCTTATTTTTGGTAATCTTTACAGTTTCAAAGTACTGGTTATGTTTTTTGAAAAGTGTTACTCACTGGGCTTTGTCTAATGTTTTTTTCTTCTTAAGGCTAGATAAAGATGTTGATTTTTTAAAGTATGTCAACATTAATCAGCAACACAAAAGTCACAATCAGAAAAACAAAAAACACAAGGGGATGAAATAGGATTTTACTTTGACCACCTCTAGAACTTTGTTCCCCAGAGCCACCAGGATGATGTAATGAACTGAGTGGCATTGCTGTTTAAAATGCTGGGCCTCCCAATATGGTCACGGGGAGAGAGGATGGTGATGCTTCCAGGCTTACAGGATTGTAGAAAGAGATTGAGTGGTACCAAGGAACTAGAGTATCCAGAAATAGATATTTGCCATCAAGGATAGGGCAGGACCTCCCTAGTGGCGAAAGGGGTTAAGACGCAACCTGTGAAGCTATCTGCAGCCACTGCAGCACGAGTTCGATCCCCTGCCAGGGAGCTGACTCACGTGGCGCAACAGAATGACTCACTTGCTGACTTGCCCGCTGCTCCCCTCAGCAGTGTATTTCAGTTAATCTGCCTGGTGTTCTGTTCCCCACTCTATCTCTGGTGGATCCTCTCACCGCCCACACCTCTAGCCTATACCCCAGGTCTTGTATTCATAAATAAATAATTTTTTTTTTAAAGGATAGGCCAGCATTGCGATTTCACAGAGGTTTTTGAAAAAGAATTTTAGTCAAAATAGAGATACTCATCTATAGAATCCAGTTCTCTGAAAGAGAGTTCCAGGGGCCAGAATTCTTCCTTGCTGTCTTGATTTTGCTGTAAGACTTCTATCCCAGCCAAGAGAAGCAAATGTAATTGGGAAATTAAGAGAAATCTTAATCATAGGGCCTACATTAGCATGGCAGAGATTAGCAATGAGCCTGAAACTCCATAGATAAAGGTTATGACGTTTACACCTCTGTAGATAATCCGCTTAAGGGCAGCTTGGTACATGTCATATCCTACTTATCATAAACATAATACAGGCTAGGACAGGAAAAGATGGTACTCTGGGTGGGGCAGAGTTCCTAGTTTTACAGTCTTGCGTGCCTTCTTGGGTTCTAGGGAAGAGATAAAAAGGTCTGATTTGTAAGGAGTTTCCTGCAGGATGTTCCTGGAATTTAGAGGCTTTTACCCTTTGTCTGCATTGCCTCATTTTCTCTTTACCTTTCTAGGAGATAGATTTGATTTGCTCAAATGAGAAACCTTTACTTTTAAATATGAGTGGGTCTCCATTGGTCTTAGTCCAGATTGCTTATGAGGCCCTGGACAAGGTATGGACGAATGCACATGAACTTGTCAGCCCCTCTACTAGCCATACATCAACTTGCATGAAATAATTTAGCTATTCTTCAGTGCCTTCTTCAGTTCCCCATGCTTTTTTTCTCAGCTTTTGCCTTTGCATATTGTATCTCTTCTACCTAAAATCAATATTTTCCTTTCTTGTCTTTCTGACTAAATTCATTGATGTTCCTGCTTCTAATATTTATCCCTTCCATCCAATTCACCATAGCATTTATTATAATCTTTTTAAAAACAGATGTTCTATCTTGACATTTCCTATTTCATCTCATCAATGACTTTTCATAATACTTCAAATAAAATCAAGCTATTTACTAAGATCTGCAAGGCCACCTGTAATCCATGACCAACGTGTCTCCTACTTCGTTGCATATTTCCATGATCCATTATTGACACCTGCCTTCTCCACCTCCAGCAACCGGGATTGTTCTGATTTTAAGGATTTTGTCTTCTCTCAGCCTATGGCATTCTCTTCCCAGTTCTCAGCTCAGTTCCTTCCTGTTATTCACAACTTGTCTAAAAGTCACCTTTTCTGAGAGATACTCCCTAATCATATCTCTGTAGCATTGCTTGTTTCTTCTTGTTATATATTCTTCTTGACTCCCATTACTCTCTGGAATCACAAGTACTTCAGTGTAGCTTGGCTGCCAAGCAGGTAGGCACTGAAATCTGACTTCTTGCCCTGATACCCCAGTTCTACTTGCTAACTGGATGATCTTCGGGGAGCTGCTAACTTTGGTGTGCTTAGTTTACTTCTCTGTATGTTAGTATGGATGGTATTCCTTAACACAAGTAAAGGGTCTGTAGCCAACTAAGAATTATGCTTTCAAGAGCTGAGTTGGACAGAGCTGAGAAGTCAAGTATCTAGGCGGTTGAATAAGATAAGCTAAAGTGAAAGTCATGATCAAAACTTTTAATAATTTAATTGTGAAAATATAAGCCAAAGACTAAAACTCCCAACTGTCCCTACGTTCCATCTTTCCTCATGAAAACAGAGTTGAGCAAAGGTCAGAGCAGAGGTCAGGGCCAAGGGAGCGTCGTCTCACAGTGGAGGAGCCCTGAATAAAAGTCTCCTACCATTTTGTGGTCCCAGGTAACTAGAGGCTGGAAGTGGTTGGAGAGAGGGAAGGGACAGAGTGGCAAAGTACTGAATGCTGAGTTGCAGTGGAGTCAAGTATCCTTAAAGCCCCATGGATCATGTGATCTCAGCAGAGACATTGGCTGAGGACTCCTCCATAGGTAGAACTAGGGATAGGAATGCAGATCTGCTCAGGAGCATGGCCATTGAAAGAATGGACAATCTTTTCCTTGTGGACCCTTTGGAATGGCCTACTGTACTTAAAAAAAATCACAGAGGATTTTGGCCTGGAGCTGGAATCCTGAAACCTGTAGATGTTGATTCTATGACTTTAGGTTTTATTGTTTTTGATTATCTCACACCACTCTTTGTTATTAAGTCCATGAAAATAGGATCTATGTCCATAACATCGACCCTGGATCTTTATATCCCAGCATAGTGTCTGATGCTCACTTAGAGCAAATAATTTTCATTGGAAAAAAAAAAGATGTACTTTTGTACAAATGTTACCTTTTTATTGATAACATTGCCTTACATATAACTATATAATTTCAGATGCATATCATTTAAAATCAACATGTACACATACTACATTAAGTTCACCTCTAAAGTCCAATCCTATCACCATGCAGACGACCCCATTTACCTGATATGCCCACCCCCTTGGCTTCTTTAATGTAAAAGAATAATAAAAGCAAAGTCTTCAAGAGTTGAGCAGTAAGAGCTCTTTCATTCCCAAACAGCTAAAATAAATGATAAAATATCCTAGTCATTGTGATCATGATTGTTTAAGTACTAGATATTATTCTATTCACCTATAATTTTGATACAGTAAATTAGACAAAGTATTGAACATACCCAGTGAAAATGATTGTCAAAAATAACTTTTCAGATGAAATCTTGCCATTTATGTAAATATGAATGGACCTTAAGGGTTTTATGCTAAGTGAAATAGATAGAGAAGGAAAAATACATGTGATTTGACTCATATGTGGAATGTAAAGGAACAAAACAAATGAAAAAAAAAAAACAAGCATAAACAAGCTCAGATACAGGGAACAGATTGGTGGTTACCAGAGGGAAGGGAATTTTGGAAGTGGGTAAAATGGGTAAGGGGGGGGTCAACTATATGGTGATGAATTAAACTAGACTTTGATGGTGACCATAATATAGTATATACAGATGTTGAATTATATATACGCCTGAGATGTATACCATGTTATAAACCAATATTACCCCAAAAACATTTATTTAAAAATATTTTACCTTGTAGTTTATTTCCTTAGCATTACTTGAAAGATTTCTTAAATTTAAGTTCACTTAATGTAGATTTTTAGTAGGCTGAAGAAACTGAGTATAATGTTAGGCAGCAAGGTATACTGATTGTGATTTTGGAAAGAATTTAGAAGGAACTTTTGTAGGTGATCGAGAAGGTGATTTTGATGTGATTTGAGAGTGTTTTATTAACTCTCCTGGAAACTTGGGCAGAGAATGTTTAATATAAGCCTTATTTCTTGATATGAAGAATCAGTAATATACTATGTTTCTATTAAATTTCTATGAACTTGGGAACATTTTCTTTTTTCTTCTGTATAAAAATATTTTAATGCAATTGCTATAAATTTAGCTATCTCTGCATTTTCCCCATTGTAAATCTTGAATTTTTGGACAATATCTATTTGTCTTCACCCATGAGAGGTTATGTCTTAGTCCCTATTTTGGGGCTATTGTATGTCCCCCTTTTTTATATATGATTTAAAATGTGCACAGAGTGAATTAATCCAGCATCACAAGTCTGATTAATTCTAAGGGTTCGCAAGTCAACATGCTTAATCACCTTAATTTTTGACTCAATTGTATGACTAGTAATATCAGTACTTTTACTGCGCCATTTTAAATAAAGTATGCAAATGAGTATGTTAAATTATGATACTGATAAAATTGGTGCAATTTATAAACCTGACCATAATTTTGCTGAATTGAGTAACTTTCCTTTGAAACCAATAGCATCATCATCTTAAACTTATTGTTTTTATACCTATTACTAAAACACACATACACACATGTATTCATACATACATGGATAGAACTTGTATCTATATCTATTCACAGTGATAGATCAGAAGTCTCCATTTCCTCTTTTCTTTTGGCAATGGAATCCTTCCAGTATTGACAGAGACAGGACACTCAGCAACAGACATTTCTTAGTTGCTTTGCAGTAGGGTAGGGCTTGTGAATGCCTTTAGTATGTACATGTAAAAGTGATAACTACAATTGACAATAAATCTACTTGAAAAAGATGGTGCTTTTCTCCTATCTTCTCTTTTCCCTTTTTGGGATAGGATGTGATTATGAAGGTGGTCAGCTTCCATTTTGCAAGTAAAGAGAATGTCCTTGATGATGATAGACCCACAAGACAGAGGGACTGTGTCCCTGAGTAACCTTGTAGATAGGAGCAGCTCTGTCAGCTCTGCATACCTCGTGCATGACCACCCTGTAAGAGAAAAATGAATACCTACCATAAGAGAAAAATGAATACCTACCAACCTACCAGTTGCTGTGTTTTGGAGTGTCTTATATTATAGTAGCTTAATATAATTACATAATACACATATAATTACATAAAAAGTCTGTATCTATATAGTATATAGGTAACAGAAGTTTCTATAAATACATATTTAATATTTATTAAATATAATACATATATAATCCTCAATCATTAAAAAATAAGTTTTATTTGTTGACTGTCTGGAATGGAAGGCTTTCTTTTGCCATTTCATCCAGAAACACAACAGTTGTGTTGTTGTTGTTAAGGAAAAAAGAGGGTTGTATTTGGTTGGATTTTATAGGGTACAAGATTATCTTCATCCCTAGTTATTTCTTGCAATTCCTATGCAGTATTTGTTCTAATAAATTGCTTCTTTGTTCACCAGGACAGAATTTGTAAATTTGGCTTTAGTATTCATGATAAAGAATTATATGGTAATATGGAAATGCATTTTGTGTGCAGAGGGAAATTTTTTTTGCATGGCAATTTGTTATAATAACAAGATGGGAGAATACATTTTTTTTGTTTTGTTTTGTGGGACCCTCGCTGGCGGCCGGGGAATGAACCAGCACTGCAGAGGCTGTGGGCAGCCTCGCAGCCCAGCGCTCAAACGCTGCGCCACCAGGGGAGGCCCCTGAGAATACATTTTAATGTAGGGAGTAAATGAAGATTTGCTAATTCTACTGTGAACCATACTTCTTTCCATTTATCTCTTCTCTTCTCCTCCTCAAGTTTTATAATTCATGTTTGTAGTTTCTAATGTATTCAGATTATAGCAAAAACTACAGTAAATTACAAAGTCTATACTACATGTAACAGAGGTCATAGCTCCCTTTAGTTCTAAATAATTAGAAGATCATAAAAATATCAACTAAGTGGCATTTATTTCAGAATCAGCTATTCAAAGAAATTTTGATTGCAGAAAACACATGAGAAATAATATCATTTAAATGTCCATCACCAGCTGCAAAACATTTTTTAGCTCTTGAAGAGCACTTGCTATTTTTCTGGAAATTTTCTCAAATGTTCTTCATTCTGCATATTTTTCCTCATAATTTTAAACCACAAAAAATGTCTATACCTAAAAGGAAAAAAGAGAGATTCTGGTCACATTTGCTACACTTACAAAATTGTGAGAATGTACTCTTCGACTTTTCTAGTGTACAAGCTGCAAATATGTGCTATGCAGCAAATTATTTGTCGGATATTTTTCTAGCTTTGTTTAAATTATTTTGAATTCCATTTAAATTTCTTCCACCATATGTGAAAAATTTTAAAAATGGGTTTTATTGCAAATGACCTATTTTTGTGTTCTGGGAAAACCTGGAAGCTATGAGCTAAAGATGTTAGCTATTGACTAAAAGTTGGTAACTTTAGATTAAATTATAACAATTTTCAAAGGAGCTAACTGACAGCATGTCTGTTTTTATTCACTTATTTGATCATAGTCTTGTGCATATTGAGGCAAAATACTGAGTCTTTCTTGAAATACAGTGCATGATAAATGAACTGTAAGTATATATTACGAGGGGTATATGTTCGTGTGCATGTTTATGTGTGTATGAGCTTTTGGGTATGTCAATCTACAGGGGACAAAGTAAGTGACTCTCAGTTGTTGTTCACTTCCTATGTTCTACTCTCTAATTTCATTTATTCCTCATGGAAAACAGAAAAGTTCCAAAGTCCAAACTGATGCACTTTTGCTGAGAGGTGAAAGGGAGGATTCCAAAAGTTATTGATAAGCATTTTTTAATTTTGTGTTTCCCTATTGATATTAAAAATTTATATAAGCTATTCTACATAATATAGATATTTATCCTCAAATATAATGTGTTTATGACCACAAAGCCATTATTTGCTTCCTTTCAATAGTCTTAGGCTAATGAGTAAGGAACAGAGGTCAAGTTATATCATGGTGATGTAATAATTGAAGACCAAATCCCTCCACAGATAATTCTATGTGTAACATAACTGCGCAATGAACTAAACAGAAAGGTTCCTATCCCTTTAGATCTTTTGCTTTAAAGTGAAGAGAAACACCAGTAAGTAAACCTACGCAGTGAGTTAGGTAATGATTATTAAATGAAGAGAAATAAAGCAAATGAAGGAACAAAGAACTGATGGAATGACATAGAAGTGGCGTGAATATTATACATGGAATTATTAGGTACTTATTATATATGTATAGTATACAGTGGAAGTGATAGTCACATAGACACTCTAATTTAGGGAATATTCTAGACATCTTAACAAATGCAGAGGCTTTGAAGCGATGCCTGCTAGGTGTATGAGGGGGTCGGTGATGATGGGGGCAGGTCTGCATCAGAGAAGCACTATTATAATCTGTAATTTCTTAATTTCTAACAATCGATACTAGAAATCTAAGATGTTCTTCACATTACTAGTTAATCTGTTGCTGATTTTTACTGGTGACATTGTGCTTTCTTTTTAATTGATCACCTAGTGGTGAATTTTAATCCCCACAGCACTTATCCCTAGCAGGGTAGATTAAATAATCAGAACACATATTGCTAACTCAAAAATCATTTGCAATTTAGAAGAGGATGAAGTAGACATAAATTTAAGAGTTTCAGCTTGCATGTATCCAAAAGTTCTCAAAAATAGGAATTTATTAAGGGCCAGGTAAATGTGACACCAGCATTACATGCACAATTATTTATTATTTATTTATTTATTTTTAAAGATTTATTTTATTTTATGCATACAAGAACCGGGGCACAGGCCAGAGATGTGGAGGGAGAGAGGATTCACCTGAGACAGAGTGGGGAACAGAACAGGCAGACTGACTGAAATACACTGCTGAGGCAGCAGCAGGTAAGGCAGGAGAGGTCTGCTTGCCATGTGGGTTGCTCCCTGGCTGGCTGGGGGATCCAACTTGTGCTTCAGAGGCTGTGGATAGCTTTATAGGTTGCGTCTTAACTCTTTGCGCCACCGGGTAGGCCCTGCATGCACATTTAAAAGGTTAATTTCTAGGGCCTCCCTGGTGGCACAATGGTTGAGTGCTGGGCTGCGAAGCTGCCCACAGCCTCTGCAGTGCTGTTTTGATCCCCAGCCACCGTGCGAGGGTCCCACATGGCGCGACAGACCTCTCCTGCCACGCCTGCTGCTCCCCTCAGCAATGTACTTCATCAGTCTGCCTGTTCTGCTCCCGCTCTGGCTCTGGTGAATTCTCTCACCCTCCTGCACTTCTGACTGTACCCAGTGCTTGTATAAATAAATAAATAAATAAACAAACAAATAAATAAATAAATAAATCTTTTTTAAAAAGTTTAATTTCTAGAATTAAAAAGTTGGATTTCTGAAGGTTTTTTTTTTTTTGTAGCCTTATGCTTTTATTTGGTTGAACACATAATTTAAAAAGTTGAATAAGTAGAGATGTTCGTGTTGGTGCTCTTCCCCAGATGACATGCTATGACTCTCAAATCTCCTTTTCACATCTCTGCTTTGATTGCTTTTTGGAAGTATATTAACCTCTGTAAATCACAATTTGTCTGAACTTCAAAAACCAATGCCTTAAACTGTTATATAAAATAATAAAATTAAAGGCAATTTGTCATCCTCCAAAAAACCTGCTCCATTACTTCCTAATGAATTTGGAAATGACATTTCTTTCTGCTTCTAGAGGTTTTTAATCTTTGTCTCAACATTGTTTATTCCCCTTCATATTTGTTCCGCTCTCTCAGAAAACATCCATCTCATTTGAATCTCTCATACAGACATGAATACATACATTATCCTGGAAGTTGTGTGGGGAAACCTAAGGAGAGCATTCCAATTTATTTCCATCTTCATATGATAATTAGGCTTAATCTGGATGGTCATAGCATGCACATCTATATCAAGAATGTCCTTGATTATGTCTGGGAATTGTGAGTCCCTCAATCAGTCCTGGCTCTTGTTCTACATCTCTGGATGTTCTTTGACTGTTGCAAAAGCTTCTCCAACACCCAACAAGCCATGCATGTCCTGCTCTATCCACCCTATAGTCCCTCTCCAACCTGCCCAATAATGCTAAATTTGTGCTGATTTGTGCTAAATTTGTGAAACAGCAATAGTAACAAATAACAACATTTGAGATGCTAGATCTTCTCCTCAGAGGTTTTGAACTCTTCTACACTCAAGACACCTTTAGAAACCAAGCAATGCCTCCTGGTGCAAGAAAGAGTTAACCTTTTCTGCTGGGTCTGGGGCAACCTTTTCTTCTAGGGTGTTCACCCCATGAGTCATTCCTCGATTGTCTTTAAGGAGATCGCAGTTGCAGTCAAGGAGATTTAATAGCCTGTTTCCTGCCTGTAGAATTCTAGAATGCATTGCCCCCTATTTTCAAGCCCGAAGTGTTTTTGGTGGCATAGTATGCTCAAAACCCCGAGGCTCTCCTCTATGTGTTAAAGAGTCCACACCATTGGACAAGCAATTCCTCCCCAGATCTTTCCTGGGTAACCCCATTGATTCCTGGCTCCTGCTTAGTTTTTCATTGGCTTCATGAGTCACACACATAATCTCTTTAGCTGAATTATGTCTGGCCACACCCTTGGTCATGTTTCCAGAACATGCTTTAGCATCTTTTGCAATCTGAACAGGTCGAGGTTTTTCCAAATCATTGAATGATGGTTATTTTCTGCCTTGTGGCTCCTTCCTCTTTCCCCCCTTGCATTTTACTATAAGCAACAAGAAGTAAGTTCTGGGTGTCCCCAAGACCAGCCTCACCCTCAGGATTCTCCAGAAGACCCACTGGACTCAGCAAAGCTGTTAGACTCATGGTTATGTCTTTTTAGAGTGAAATGATACAGATTAAAATCTGCAAAGGGAAAAGGTGTGTGCAGGAAAGACACAAGTTGCCAAATATTGTAAGTGGAGGCATAAGCATGTACTTAATTTTCAAGCACTGATGTGTGATAACCTGGGTGATGTGTTATAAACCAGTGCAGCTTACCCAGCCTTGGTGGTATTAATTATTTACATCTTGTTTTTTGGGGGGTTCTTTAGGTGAATTATGCCCCCCAAAATTTATGTTAAGTTCTAACTTGTGATGTGAAAGGGTCCTAGTTTGTGATGGAAAAGTGGTCCAGGATGGCCTTCAACTTTTCTTGGAAATATCCTCATTGCTTAACCAGTTTTATAGCTTAAGGGGAATCACATTTTCTGATACTTCATAGTACATTTTCTGACACTTCTGACATTTCTGACACTTTCCTTTCTTGCCAATACCTTGAGCCTCCTTTCCACCTGAGACCTCACCAGAACACACCGTGCATGGCTGTGCATATATTCTGCAACATGAGAAAAGCTTTATATGCTCTGACTTCTTGTTGAGCTCCTACCAGATCCTTTCAGTTCGTATCTTCCGCCAAGATTCCCTTCAAAGCAAAGTAGGTTTTTTGAGATTATGCTCCTCAAATTTTTCCTGTGGATGATGGTGTTCTAAAGATACTTCCAGGGCCTCCCCTGGTGGCACAGTGGTTGCCCACAGGGCCTCCCCTGGTGGCACAGTGGTTGCCCACAGATACTTCCAGGGCCTCCCCTGGTGGCACAGAGACTGCCCACAGCCTCTGCAGTGCCGGCTCAATCCGTGGCTGCGGGGTGAGCATCCCACATGGTGCGCAGACTTCTCCTGCTGCGCCCACTGCTCCCCTGAGCAGTGTATTTTGTCCGTCTGCCTGTTCTGTTCCCCGCTCTGGCTCTGGTGAATTCTCTCACCCTCCCGCGCTTCTGACTGTACCCAGTGCGCTTATAAATAAATAAATAAATAAATAAATAAACCTTTAAAAAAATAAAATAAAGCTACCTCCACATTTTTAGGTATTTGTTATAGCACCGCCCCACATCTTGATGCCAAAATTCGTATTAGTTTCCCTTGGCTGCTGGAAAAATATTACCACAAGTGGGTGATTTCACATAACAAAAAACATCTCGCTCACCCTTATAAAGGTCAGAAGTCTGAAATGAAGATGGTGACAGGGGCATGTACCCTCCAGAGTCTTTGAGGAAGAATCTTTGTGTTCCTTTTCCAGCTTCTAGTGGTTCCTTCCATTTTTTGGTGTGTGGCAGCACAGTCCCAGTTTCTGCTTCCATCCAAACACAAGTCATTGGATTTAGGGCCGATACTAAATCCAACATTATATTATCTTGAAAGCCTGAGCTTATTTACATTTGCAAAGACCCTTTTGCCAAAGAAGATCCCATTGCAAATTAGGACTTGGACATAACTTTTTTGGAGGGGCTTTATTAAACCCTCTATAGACCCCGAGTAAAAAGTCAATAACCAACAACCCAATAACCTCAAGGCTGGGTAAGTGGCACTGGGTGTCAACACTCCAGAGAAATTGTCACATAGCCACTTCGCTTTGTAGATTTTAATCTGTATCATTTCGCTCTGCAGAAGCCACAACCCTGAGCCTAACATCTTCTGAGTCCAGTGAGACCTTCTAGAGGATCACTGAGGGTGAGTGAGTTCTTGGGGACACCCAGCACACCCCTCTTCACAGGCCTATGTTGCAGTTTTTTTTAAAGATTTATTTATGCATACAAGAGCTGGGGTGTAGGCCAGAGGTGTGGGGTGAGGGGAGGGGTAAGAGAGGAGTCCCCAGAGTGGGGAGCAGAACAGGTGGATTGACTGCAATACACTGCTGAGGGGAGCTGCGGGCGAGATGGGAGAAGTCTGTTGCGCCCTGTGCATTAGCTCCCTGGCTGGGCATGGCATTTGTCCTGCAGTGGCTATGGATTGCTTCATAGTGCTGAGTCTTAACCCCTTGCATCACAAGGGAGGCAGTTCTTTAGGATCCCTTCTTAAAGCATCTATATGTTAATAATCCCCACCTCTTTTCCTTTCTCCCAGCTTTGGGCTCGTGGCTGTTTTATGTTGTTGCCACCTTCACATGACCACAGTGCGTGGTTCTGCCATTTTCTGTTCTTCAGTACTATTTTAAGAATCTTTCTATTAACTCCTCTCTATTAGAAACAGCAACATACAACCGGTGTGGTTTCTGTCTCCCAAGTAGACCCTGATAGGTAAGGATAAACATCCTGTGCTTGTTTTCTTCTGACCCTATCTGCTTTTCCTTGGGCAGAGCTTCTCTGGGTGGGGCCGAGGGGCTAGCCAGGCCACAGAATTGGTCTGCTGGTCTGCACTCATCCCACCAGAACCTGAGCTCATGCTGCTTTCTCAGCCACAGACCAAATGGCTCCTACTTCTGCCGCATCTGATTAATTTTCCCATTACTCTCACCTTCCGCTTTCTCTTAGTCTATATTATCTTCTTCTCCCCTATGGCAGGAAAGACAGTTCAGCATGAAAAGAGAATAAGATTTGAAATGAGGCAGACAGAGGTTCCAGTCTTGGCTTTCTTATTTTATGACAGTTGAGACTCGGGGCTAAGCACCCTGCAATCTTTCAGCACTCCAGCTTCCTACTGCAAAATGAGAAGGTCATTCTATCCTCCCAGGATTATTTTGAGGAATAAAAAGTGAATGGGTATAAAGTGCCTAGAGCAATGGAATCTATCACACAGTAGACACTCAAATAATTTTATCCTTCCCTTCTTTGCCACTGGTCTTAGCTCGGGACTCTATAATGAATACCATAAATTGGGTGGCTTAAACAACAGAAATTTATCTCTCTGCAGCCTGGGAGTCTAAGGTCAGGTGCTGACTGATTCCTCCCAAAGTGAACTCCTGTTGGTGCAGAGAGTTGCTGCTTGCTACGTCCTCCCAGGGTATTTTCTCTTCTTATGAAGGCACTAATTTCATTGATGTTGGTTCTTTCTTCATAACTTACCTTGTACAGTAACTTACCTCTACATGACATCCTATTGGGCAGTAGAACTACAAAAATGAACTTTTGGGGGGACAGAAGCACTCAGTCCATAGACTCACTCTTCTCTTTTACCTGGATGATCACAATAATTTTCTAGCTGCTCTCGTTTCTCTTCTCTCATTCTACTACTGGCAAAGACACCTTTCCAGAAATGAGTTTGTTATGTTATTCTTTGACTTAAATTTCTTCAATTATTTTCTGTAGCCTTTGGAATAAGATCCATAACAAACAACAAGGCTTGTCATGACCTGGACGCAGGCCAACACAGTCACACCGAGCTTTATTCTCCTCCACTTACTATGTCTGAGCCACACTGCTATCACAGTTTGCTGATGCTGTTGGTTCTGCTCTTAAATGCTCTCCTTCTGCTGCCTGTTCCAGCTACCTCCCACCCCCACCTCCTACCCTTTGCTTAGAAAATCCTACTTATCATTTAAGATTCAGCTCAAGCTGTTTTTGACAATGGAGTTTAGGGAATGTGGTTTTGGTCCCTGAATCCAAACACCCACTCATCCTCCTCCTTGCAGTTCCCTGTTAAAATTGAGAGAGCTTTATTAACATGGAATTATAGTCAAAGGGGTGAAATAGGATTATTTTGCAGCTAGCAAAGTGCCCTCTGCTGTTACATTGCCCATTGTCTCTGGTGCGCTGTGATAGAGCATATCGTTGAGTTCTAGAAAAAGAGGGACTTCCTACACATTTCTGAAAACTGGAAAAGCTGAAGCATCAGAGTAGTTGCTTGTGTGAGAAGGGCTGGGTTCCCATGCTTGCCTAGCTGGGCAGGGAGTGAGGAAGAACATCAAAGAGCTGGCCGTGAGTTTGACATTTGCCTTTTATAATTCAGGATCTTCCCCCCACAGAAGGCAGGTTCCAGTGGCTGTGCAGGGATTTGACTCATAAGGTTAAATTTGGATATAAATTTCTCTTCTCGCTCTGGGCAGAGAGGAAAATAAAAAAGGACAAAATCCCCCTTCTGAAAAAAACATATCCAATTATTACCTCTTCTGGAAAAATAATTTTGGTTTTCACTCAGCTTCAAAGGTACTTTGCACCAGTGTCATAGTTGTCCCTATTTGTCACCCTTTTCCCCTTACCTTTGATCTTGCACCTGTCTGCTGGAATTGTTTGCAATCCCTACTATCTCAACTCAGTCGAGAGGCCTTGGCTTGTTTTTCTGTTAAACATGAATATTCTCCCATCCTTTTATTTCTTATAATTCTTTTATAATAGTTTTTATTATGTAACCCAGGCCTAATTGTGAGTCATTCATATATATATATATAATTTATTTATTTTTAACCCATCACCACCCCTTGTGTCCCCTGGTTACTTTTTCACACCCTCCCTCTTAACTTCAGAGTTCTCAGGTATTTATTAATGCCCACTAGCTTTTGAGATTGTTTTAGGTTATCGTTATTCTTATAATACTGCTTCTATTGAAGTGCTCAAGAAATGTCTGCTGAATGCACAAATTGGTTGTGAAGCTACAGGCAGGGCCATCTGAAATCCCTCTTGAGTGTGTGCATATGTGTGTGAACATGTGTATTTCCTTTCTCCTTGGCAGGAGTAAACATTAATTCTGGGGAGCCGTTGCCTCCTTTATGAGAATTACAGTTGAAGACACAGTTGAGGCAGTCCACTTTTCTGAACTGAGGATGTAGCAAAATTGACTGATTTTTCCAGGTAGGCAAATATTCAGTCTTTCAAGGCAAGCATGCCTGAGGAGGAGCAGGGCTGAGCAGGGCTGAGCAGGGCTCAACAGGAAGTCTTGTAGCTGAGGAAATATTTATATACAGCTGGGGAGAGTGAAAGGGAATTTAGATGAGAGTCAGCCTGAATGACTAAGCATACATTTGGGAAGATATTTGAGAGGTGGGATGAAGTGTGATGTGGGTAGTTTTGTTTAGAAAATGATAAACTTGCTGAGTTCTTTGTCAAGAAGGAGGTATTTGGTTAACATTGTATAGTAAGGGTTGATTGCTTATTCCTTTTTTTTTTTTTTTTTGGGATTGTTGTTATAAATATCCTTCTTTTCCATTGTCCTCTTCTTTAAATCTTGATGATTTCCTAAAGCCTACTCTAATTACTTATACTTCCCATAATATTCCCATGACCTATTTAGCTGATAGTTCTCAAAGTTCTCTTAGCACATTGTTGAAGCCTTAAATGACTTTCCATTTTTTTCTGTGTTCTAGCTACTTATGTCTGCATCTCTCTTTGAATTACAAACTCAACCATCATGAGTGGGTGGGATCATTCAGTGCAGGAGTTTTAGTCACTGTTCCTGATGCTTACTTTATAAGTTGTATTTTAGATTTTATTTTTTATGCTTTATTAATCCCTGATCAGTATTTTCTGAGAGTTTCCTGAAATTCTTTGAGGAATGAAACTAAAAAAGAAGTGGGGGAACAGTAAAATAGTTGGGCTTACTCAAAAACCCCATAATAAACCCTATAAAACAATGATAAAAAGAGCAAACAATTGAAAAAGCAAGTTGTGCCAGTGTTGCTTTAAGTGCTTTATTGAATACTTATAAAAGTCCTATGAGTTAAGAACTATTATTATCCTATATTTTATACATGAGTAAATAGAAACGTGGAGAGTTGAATAAGTCACATAGCTAGATAATGGTTGACATAGTATTTAGACCTGGTTAATTTAGCTTCAAAGGCTATTCCCTTAACACTCTATAATATATTAGCGTTATTTTGCTGCTGTAACAAATGATCACAAACGGAATGGCGTCACAGTATAATTTACTATGTTTTCACTTGGAGGTCAGAAGTCTGAAATGCATCTCACAGGGCTAAAATCAAGGCTTTGGCAATGATGTGTTTCTCTGTGAAGACTCTAGTGAAGAAACTGCCTGTTAGCTTTGTCTCAAGACGGTTGCATCTTTCCTGCCAGCAAATGCTCTTTCTCAGGATGCCTTCTCTCTGGTTCTGACCCTTCTATCTGTCTTCTTTTCTATTTATAGACTTTGACAATGGTATTGACTTACCTGATAATCCAGAATAATCTTATTTTCAAGTCGTCTTTTATCCTGTAATCGAGCATTCATCATAGGTGCCCAGGATCAAGATACAGTTAACTTAGGTACATGGTTGGAAATTATTCTACCTACAACTACTACCCTGAATCCTTCAACTTTAAAAACAATGACACTTTTTGAACAGATACTCAAAAAGTACTGTGTTCTGGGGTTTACAAATGAGAATCACCATCCCCTCTTCCCAATTGATGTTTAGTCTGGTGATTTAAGTGAAAATCTATCTATCTATCTATCTATCTATCTATCTATCTATCTATCTATCTATCTATCTATCTATCTATCTATTTATACAAGCACTGGGTACAGTCAGAAGCACAGGAGGGTGAGAGAATTCACCAGAGCCAGAGCGGGGAGCAGAGCATGCAGAAGGACCAAAGTACACTGCTGAGGGGAGCAGCGGGCGGCAGGAGAGGTCTGTGCGCCATGTGGGACCCTCCTCTGGTGGCCAGGGAGCAGCCAGGGATCGAACCGGCGCTGCAGAGGCTGTGGGCAGCTTTGCAACCCAGCACTCAACCGCTGCGCCACCAGGGAGGCCCTTGTATTCTTTTTTAAAAATTGTATTTGCTTTTGTGTAGAAGAACCAGGACGTAGGCCCGAGGTGCTAGGGATGAGAAGATTTACTAAAGACAGAATGAGGAGCAGAGAAGGCAGATTTACTGACATATTCTGCAAGGGGGAGCAGTGGGTAAGACAAGGGAGGTCTGCTGTGCCATATGTGGGTTAGCTCCCTGGCTGGGGAATCAAACTCAAGCTGTACCAATGATAGCACCGAGACTTAACTCCTAAGCCACCCAGGAGGACCTGTATTTATTTTAATGAAAATATTAGGTGAGTGTTCAGAGCAACATACTTTGTCCTACATAATGGAATTTACTTCCATGATACCATCTTAACAACTTCAGGTTCTGAACTTCTTGGAAATCAAGCACATGCCTGAATATATTGCCTTTAATACTTAAAGACTGAACAGAAATCAGTATCTTCAGTGAACTGTTATATGCTTTTAGTATTTTTTATAGTTTATAGTCCTTAGTGATAACAAAGAACTAAGGCAAATCATATTTTGTCTGAAAATAACAGGGATCTTCTAGAAAATTTAATTTTATTATGCATCATTCTATCATGCATCAAAAGTCAGATACTTAGGCCATTATTTGAAACATTTGGGTCCCAAAATACTCTTCTAATTTATTTATTAACAATTGTGACAAGAAGTTATTGCTTTAAATTACAGAGAATTTGGGCCTCCCTGGTGGTGCAAGGGCTTAAGTCGCAACCTATGAAGCTATCTGCAGCCACTGCAGACAAGTTCGATCCCTGGCCAGGGAGCTACCCACATGGCACAGCATACCTCTCCTGTCTTGCCCACTGCTCCTCACAGCAGTGTATTTCAGTCAATCTGCGTGTTCTGTTCCCCACTCTGTCTCTGGTGAATCCTCTCACTCCCCTTTTTTAAAAAAAGAAAAGCAATAGAGAGAGCATCCTCAGGGTGTAGAATTAGAATATGACTCATGGGTCCAGAAATTAACCTGAGGATGCTCCTCACTGAATAGATGGAATGCAAACAACTGTTGGCTGTGAAGTGGTTACTACCACTGTCCATGGAAATACTCTATGTTCAGAGGTCTGGCACCATAGTAGACAGTGCAACTATGACATAGGGGATATTATTATAGAAATTAAAAGCATGAGCATAAAGTTAATAAGAGCCCATGTTGGATGATCTAAACATATTCCTGTCAAGTCTTGGTACTTGGTACCAAGAATGAACCAGAGCAAACAGGACCGAATTCATATTGATATTCATTCTTGCCCGCTAAATATATCTAGCCACTTGTCCAAATAGCTTTCTCCCTTCTCTCCAGGACAGCATCTCTTAGTCCTAAGAAATTATCTCCTATTAGGCCTCCCCGGGGGTGCAGCGGTTGAGTGCTGGACTGCGAAGCTGCCCTCAGCCTCTGCAGTGCTGGCTCAATTCCTGGCCACTGGCAAAGGTCCCACATGGCATGACAGACCTCTCTTGCTGCGCCCGCTGCTCCCCTCAGCAGTGTATTTCATCAGTCTGCCTGTTCTGCTCCCCGCTCTGGCTCTGGTGACTTCTCTCACCCTCCCGCCCTTCTGACTGTACCCAATGCTTTTATAAATAAATAAAATAAGTCAAAAAAGAAAAAAGAGAAATTATCTCCTATTAACTTGAGTGCAACAGATTTTTTTTGTGTGTCACATATTTAGAGGCCCGATAGGTCAGAAGTTTTCCACTTCTGTCCAACTAAAATTGTAGGTCCTCTAGATGGGCACTAACCCTCCATATTTCTTTGAATTAGGCTAGGAGAACTCTCAGTGCTCTGTAGGTGATATGAGCAAGCCCACTGAGCCCACAGAATAAATATACGATCTTTGAATAAGAAATTTCTGTTAATTTTTCTTGTCCAAAAAACTTTATAATATTGGACACATTGTCTGCTAGTAGAAAGATTTCTGTTTGGTTTAGGATGGGAAGTAATAAAAACAGTAGCAAGATTTCTGGTTTATTCTTTTAAAATTCAGTCTTTTTCTGAATTTTAAATTCTTTTAAATTCACACAGGATGGGATAGACTTGTTGTCTAGCTCTCTCTCTCAATAAGGAAAACTTAACACAACTGGCCTGTGCAATTGGCAGTTTGTAGGGGGAAAAAGTTAAAGAGATGAACCATATGATTCATAAGTTCTGAGTGTGCAAACTCTTAGCTGTTTTCTAACAATCTGTTCTCTCTTTCTTTGGGCACATGGCTGTCCTGTGGGGTTATTTAACAGCTTCCTAAGCAATTAGGTATAGCTGCATGAATAAATTTTCACTGGGCAAAAGTGAATGCATACAATTTCTACATCATTCTTTTAAAAATATTGCTATTCCTGAACATTCTCTCATTTCCTCTTTGACCTGGAGAGCTAAGACTAGATTTATATTGATCTTCCTGGTAAAAAAGCCCATGAATAGGCCAGCTTTGGAGGTCACTTGTTGGGGAGAGCCGAACAATTGTTCCCGAATAACTTTATGGAACAGAGTCTGCATAAACTGTTGAACTGTTACAATATGGAGAAATAAATGTCATTACGTTTGAATTGCTCTCTGTTGAGGAAGTTGTGTTACAGCAGCTTAGACTTTATTCTAATAATACATTGAGTGAAAATTTGGTGGGAACCTTACTTTCTAAGTGCAAAGATCTTGACTTCAGTTCAGCTAGAAATTCTGAAAGAAATGGCAATGAATTGAAATCTTACGATGCCAAACATTAAGGATTAGAACCAGGAGAATCTGACAGGGTTATCTGACCTCTTCTTGAATGTGTATGGACCAGCGTGTCTAGAAATGTCAAGAAAAACTTAAAGAAACATCTACAGTAAGACTCAATTTGTGTTTTATAGAAATGGAAGAATGTTAAAGTAAGTTATGTTCTCTTTTATGTGATTTTCATTTCAGAGGAAGATGGGAAAGGCATGTTTAGAATTTAGTTTTTATAGAATGTTCCAAAGCACAGGAAGTGAAGAGACCAAATTCAAATGTGCTTTTGAAATATATTCTTGTACATATTGTACAACAGCAGTCCAGAGAACCTAATATTTGCTAGGTGTCATTGTTTATAAAGCTGAGGTTGGTAGAGGGTCTGGATTACTGAGAAGAATGCAAAGAAATACATAAAGTCATTGCTTTCTGGGATCTCATTTCCCATGTATTTACACATGGTCTGGGAGCAGTCAAACAGATCTAAGAAATCTTAAGAAATGAAAAACCAATATGACTTTAAACAAACTCAGTTGATTTTGCCTTGTGGTGTTATTTGCCATTTCGTGTTTACATTTTTCCTGATTAAATTATGGATTTCTTGAGGTCAGCGTATAAAGTATCATATCCTAAATATTTTTGAGAGTTGCAGTCTCCTCCCATGAAGAAAATGCTCTAAACAACAAATTTCCCATGAATCATTGGGAAAAGTATTTGGTAAATACATAGAAATATCTCAAGTCCAAAATATTAACATAGCCTTATTTGGGAAAATTGACTTGTTAAAATGAGTTAATATAAAAGCACTAGGGGAAAGTTCTTAGTGTGCAGCTCTGCTTCCTGGATAAGTTCTTAATAGAATTTATTATGCAATTGCATGTTCAAATTGACAGCCTCGCTGTATTTTTTAAAATGTAGATTTCTTTCTGTGTGTAGGTGCTGTAAAGTATTCTGGGAACTACTTTGCTAAAAATAAGCCATCTGTGTCAATAATGAGTGCTCAATGTACAATTTAATATCATTTGCACCTGCAAAGGTTCAAGAAGGTAACTTTAGGTGAAATGAAAATTCTTTTTATATAACTGAGTAATATAGCTTCCAAAATTTATTTATTAAACTAGTTTGGTTCTTCTTAATGAGATTCTTGCCCTGAAATTTATACATTCTTCACATAATAGACATAAAGGAGGTAGAAGTAAGACTAGGTAGAAGATAGGGTTTTAATAATAATTATAGCTCCCTTATTCTACGGGAATCTTTAAAGGACTCCTCCCAGCCATGGATTTTCCACCTGTGATTTTTCAGTGTTTGTGCAGCAACTTTGGAACTCAGTGTGTCTCCTAACCCCCATTATTCCTGACCACTTGCAAATGATCTTTCTGTGCTACTTCCTGCCAATCTTACTAGCCAGGGATTAGATTTGCCATGGTCCTTCTACTCTTATTAGATTCCCACCTCCCCTCAATGGAATGGTTGCATTTTCATCATGGCCAGGAAATTCATCTGAGAAAACCAAGCACAGATCATTCTAGAAAATCAGACTGCAGTAATTATGGAAATATAGGCCAAGAAAAATGTGAATTTGCAAGATGATACTTAGGGGTTGTGTCTCCTAACACAAGAACCAAGGCCAAGGAATCATATCCTATACTGATAAAAAGTTAAAAGACCCCAGAGATTTGAAAAATGAGTGATTAAATTTTTCCAAGTGCAACAATTATGCATGTATTTTGGTTGTTGTTTACCATTATAAAATTTCCATTGGTATCTTCCTGTTAGAATATACCATAATATGTCATTAAGATATGTAATACATTTCTACTTACTCCTAAGTAGTTTTTAGTACACAAAAATGGTAAATTTTTAAAAATGCAGATGATTTAATTTGCTCCTGTCATACTAAATTCCTTTGGCCAATTGCTACAAAAGAGAGTTTGATAGATTGTAAGAAAAGTTGAGAATGCCTACCACAGCTTATACACTTTTTTTTAAAGATTTATTTTTATTCATTCATTCATTCATTCATTCATTCATTCATTCATTCATTCATTCAAGCACTGGGTACAGTCAGAAGCGCGGGAGGGTGAGAAAATTCACCAGAGCCAGAGCGGGGAGCAGAGCAGACAGAAGGACCGAAGTACACTGCTGAGGGGAGCAGCAGGTGGCAGGAGAGGTCTGCGTGCCATGCGGGACCCTCCTCCAGTGGCCAGGGAGCAGCAGGGGATCGAACAGGCGCTGTAGAGGCTGTGGGCAGCTTTGCAACCCAGCGCTCAACCGCTGCACCACCGGGGAGGCCCAGCTTATACACTTTTAATGTATCATCAGAAGAAAAAGAAAGCTAATGTTACAGGAAGGGGTCAAGATACCTCAGCAACTAAAATGTGTGCCTTGGCCATCTTTTTGAAAGGAGCCATTATTGTCTCTATAGGAAATTATACAATCATGCCTATAACTTGTGTTATGGTTTGGGGTAATTATTAATCAGAGTATGTATTTAAAAGGCTGTAAAAATATGCATTGATTTATGAAATAGTTTTATAAGGATGATGGCATGGCCTTAACCCCCTGGCAGGGGCTCATGTCTATGACATTTAAATGACTACAGAGGAGAATGGTCCAGACATGAACCTTCCTTGGGTAAGGAAGAGCCCAGAGAATCAGATCCTAAGCCATGCACTCATCAACTGAGATCACCTAAAGACTCACAACAGGACAATTATATGAATTAAAGATGCAATAATGGTAGAGGGGAAATTCACAGATTTGAAAATATGAGCCATCTTATCTTCTTCATTTTTCTGCATGCATCTTTGCTCCTCTGTGTCAGTCAAAATGTAGTCACATTGAGAACAATATACTAAAAGAAATCTTCCCGGTCTCTCTTCCCAAATCCACTTAGACTTTTTTAATCTCAACAGGGTTGTGGGAGAGACAATCACCTTGGCATATCATTATTCTCTTCTCTAATCTGGAAACATACTTCAACCGGATGGAGAACAATGTGTTTTTGTGTTTCCTTAACTTAGCTGGGTTAAGGCTGGGTCCACTGTTTCAGGCACATCTTAACTTGGTGGGTACCGTGGCTTACTGGGGTCCTGTTCTTAATGCCCTCACTGTGACATCCTCACTGTGACATCCAGAAAATGTATTGATGATGGTGACATTGACTGTGAGAATCAGAGTTTTCAAATATTCAGTGCTATTACAACTCAAATATAAATTACCTTCTTTTTTTTGTGAAGGAAAAAGTGAATCTAAACGATATTATGTAAGTTACCTATTATCATAGAATTAAATAAGTGGTGGAGCTATTTGGAGTTTCTGCTTTTAATTTTCTTTCCTGTCTCAATCACGATCTCAATTTAGCCTCAGGAGAACCTCTCATTTTTCCCCAAAGGAACTCCATTTTTGTGTTAGTTTCCCTGGGGTGTCACAAACTGGGTGACTTAAAACAACAAAATTTTATTTTCTCAATTCTGGAGGCTATAATCAGGCTGATGGCAAGGCTAGTTCCTTCAGAAGTTTTTTTTTTTTAAAGATGTATTTATTTGTTCATAGAGGAACTGGGATGTAGGCCAGAGGTGTGGTGTGTGAGAGGATTCACCAGACACTGAGTGGGGAGCAGAATAGGTGGCTCTATTGAAATACACTGCTGAGGGGAGCAGCGGGTGAGACAGGAGAGGTCTGCTGTGCCATGTGTGTCAGCTCCCTGGCTGGGGATTGAACTTGTGCTGCAGTGGCTGCCATAGCTTCTTAGTGCTGAGACTTAATCCCTTGCACCACCAGGGAGACCCTCCTTTAGAAGTTCTAAGGGACAATGTTCTATGACTCTCTCCTCACCCTGGTGGCTGCTGGCACTGGTTTATACTTCTTGACTTGAAGCTGTGTCACCATGGCCCCCTTCCTCCTGCACGTGGTGTGGTGTTCTCCCTGTGTCTTTGTGTTCTTGTGTCTTCACCTGGTTTCCTTTTAAGAACACCAGACATTGAATGTAGGTCCATCCTAACTGGATATGGCCTCATCTTACTTTACTTACATTAGTGTAAAGATCCTATTTTCAAGTTAGGTCAATATTCACAGGCACTGAGGGCTAGGACTTTTAACATTATTATTTTTATTATTTTTTAATGGTTGGGGGACTGCAACTCAACTACACATGTGCATTTCTGTTGCTCTTTAAATTGCTCACCAGTATTTTTTCCAGAAACTCAGTCTTAGGAAAACAAATGTGTCCGTAGGCAGCCTCTACCAGCCTGGTAATATGAAGCTCCCCCGAAGCAAGAATGTGCAAAGGAAAACAGTTGTTTTCTTAAAGTGGACAGGAGAGCAAAACACAAATCTGCATCTTGAAGTGTGGGATATCATCTTGTGTGATTGCTTAGGGCTGACTTCAAAGCAGATCGGAGAAAATGGTGTCCCCCTTTCAAGGCACATAACGTAGATGACATAAAAGTTCATATCAGATGTTCTTTCTGTTTTGACAGAACCAAATTTTTTGTGATCATGTCATCTTTTCCTAGAGAATTGTGCTCATCAAACTACACGACTCCAGATTTGCTCATATATGATGAATGAGGGGCAGAGTAGAATTGCTTGGGATCATGTGTCCTAATCAGCATAGAGCAGGGAGGGTTATAAGTGAGAGGCGAGAGGACCTATACAGAGGAAGAAAACAAGAATACTGATGTTATCAGTTGAAAAAACACAGTAGAGAAATTATCCTTCTAATTGCTACCCATGCAGTAAAATATGGTCACCAATTAGGGAATCCAAGCAAGAAAAGTCTCTTTTGCATCCAGATGGTGAGAGTTAAGGCTATTATGTGTATTGAAACACCATCTGTATTTTTGTGAACACTGACGCCATATCTAACATCCAAGAGGAACCTGTGTGGATTTCTGCTTGTCTGACTGTGGCAGTACCTGAGACGTTCATAGCCCCTCCATCTGCACCTCGTTCCCGATGCCTGCCATGCACCATTTGCCAATCTGCAGAGCTATGCTCTTTCCATGACCCCATCTTTCCCACTGCATCATTTAGCTCAAATATGTTCAGCCACAGAGGCTTTCCAAATCATTCACTTAGTGACCAAGGGCAGAGCTACCTACCACCCACGAGGGAATGAGTCATCGTATCATGAAGGCTGTAGAAAAAAAAAAAAGACATTTGTCAACAGATTCTGTGTTGTGGAAGATGAGTTCAAATGTAGGACACTGTGCAGATTTAGTGGTGCATATTAGATGAGAACATTTTTGACAAGAAATGTCAGGCGTCTTCAGAATCTTAAACAATAAGGAAATGGAAAGCTCAATGTTTGTTTTCAAATAGCTGCTGGGAATCACCATTTAACCTTTCCTCAGTCAGCATTACTCTCTGAAGATTAAGGAAGGGGACAAGATTCTTGAGTTATTGGGGGCATATTCTGGGTTTTTCCCTAATACCTAATCTTGTGTTTGTGTCATAGACATAGCAAGTCTGTCAATCTCTTTTGCTTGGGACGAGAAGGGGAATAAAATAGAAGTAAATATAAGACATCTCTGCTCTCAAGGTGCTTTTTTAAAAAGAAGTTCTGCCTTCATTAACTTGCTTAATAGACTATCTAGTGATAATATAATGATAATAAACCACCATTTGTTAGATGACTATGTGTTCTAAACTTTTTACATATGTAATTGCCAATCCAGCCAACTCATTTGTCTAATTGTTAGATGTGGCAGCTGAGGTGCAGAGATTTGGTAATTTTAATCTGTAACCAAGCCTGCCAGACATGGAGGATATTCTAGTTCTTCCACATGGTAATTCCTTGCGGGGAAGTATTTTATACAATGAGGAATTTGTTATATTTGGAAGTTTTTTGTTTTTTCTTTCAATACCATTTTCTGAATTACAAGACACAGTTTTAATTGCAGTAATGTTACCTAGCAAGCAATTCCTAAATCTCAGTGGTTTACTGTAATGAACTTAATTCCCTTGCTCCTATATTTGTGGGTCAACTCAAGTTTGGCTCAAGTCATCATTGAGCTTGATTTGTCATACGGGAATTAAAAATTAAAAATGCAGGGTCTCCCTGGTGGCACAAGGGGTTAAGACGCAACCTGTGAAGCTATCTGCAGCCACTGAAGCACAAGTTCAATCCCTAGCCAGGGAGCTCCTTACATGGTGCAGCAAACTTCTCCTGACTTGCCCGCTGCTCCCCTCAGCAGTGTTTTTCAGTCAATCTGCCTGTTCTGTTCCCCACTGTGTCTCTGGTGAATCCTCTCACCCCCCACACCTCTGGCCTGTATCCCAGTTCTTGAATGCATGAATAAATAAATCTTTAAAAAAAAAAGGAAATTAAAAATGCAATTTGATGTGACTACACATCTATTAGAACGATTCAGATCCAACATATGATAACAGCAAATGCTAATAAGGATGCAGAGCAACAGGAGGTTTCATTCATTGCTGGTAAGAATATACAAGGTGGTCACTTTGGATGACAGTTTGTAGTTTACTACAAAACTAAGTGCAATCTTATCATATGATAAGCAATCATTTTGATTTTAATTCACATGAATTGAAAACTTACACAGAAGAACATAGACATACATGTTATAGAAGCTTTATAATTATCAAAAAGTGAAGCCACAAAGATGTTGTTAATAATGGTAGATGAAAAACTGGCTCATGCATGTAATGAGATGCTTTTCATTGATAAAAAGTAATGAGCTGTTAAGCAATACAGAGACATGTAAAAATTGTAAATGTATATTACTAAATGATGGTGGTCAGTCTGAAAAGACTGCTTATTCTGTGACACTAACATTCTGAAAAAGACAATGATATAGATGCAGGACAAAGATAATTGGTTCATAAAGGTTTAGGAAAAGGGAAGGTAGGATGAATAAGTGAGATACAGGGGAAATTTAGTATACTAGAAATCTAGTATAATGGCAGATAAAAGACATTATGCATTTTAGCTTGTTCATTTACCCATAGAAAAGCGTTACCCTTATGGTAAACTATGAACTTTAGCTAATGATGTATCCTTTTTTTTGATAATTAATTACAACAGAAGGCTAATCCAAGATGTGAATGATAGGAAAAACTGTACATGTTTGGGAGAGGTTACTTGAGAATTCTGTACTATAAATACAATTTTTGTCAATATAAAACTGTTCTAAAAAATAAAGCCTGCTCATTAAAAAAACTTACATGTTGTATTCTGAGTCCCTATTATGAATAAGATAGTTTTAGTGTTCTCATTCTACATTTCCTCCACCCCCCCCATATATTTCTTCTTAGTTTCTGTTGAATCATTGGTCAATGTAGAGATGATTATGATGATGTAAATATCATTAACAACTGAGCAATGTAGAATGTTATGATTACACTTTGTTTCCTATACATGTATTCATTTTTTTGTAGTTATAATTGCTCTCCAACAAGAACTGAAAAACACCTCTTATTATAATCAAGCACCTCGGTTTATCAGTTCATCTTTTTCTTGAATCCATATTTCTTGGAGCTTTTGCTCTTCTTGATCCAATCCAGATTGATTTCCTTCCAGGCATTTTGCTCAGTTGCATTTCCTTGAACACCCCTTAGCTATCATTCTCAAAGTACTTACCTCATGCCTTCTTGAATCCCCTACATTCTGACTCCCAAATCTTCCTGTTTATTGTTTTGTATTGTGTCAAATTAGATAAAATGGAATCATATTCCCAAGACGGTCCCACTTGTTTGGTTCTAGCACTTTCTACCTGAGTCATTCTCCTTCAGAGTTGGCCATGGAAATGCAGGGGAGCCATAGTTCTCATTTTTGGAACATTGGCACAGTGTAGGATGCTAGTTGTATTGAATAGTAGAAAGGATCAAAAAACTGAATTGTTCCTTAAAAAGACTTTCACCCTCTCCTCTTATTTCTATCACCTTCCTCACTTATAGAAAAACAGAACTACTCTTATTTTTTCTTTAGTCTTTGATGTTTTGTGGCACAAATCAGCTTTTTTCTTAATGACTTCTACTTAAATTCCATGAGGGCACAGTTTTCCTGTTTTTATTTGCTGCTGTTTTGCTTCTCTTTAAAACAGGGCCTGGTATACAGTAGGGACTCAGTAAATATTTGGTAAATGGCAAATTCAAGCACTTGATTTTAGCCTTTGTAACTCTGAGAAATCAGTCACTATTTCCATTTTCTAAATTTTTATTACTATCTATCTTCCTCTGTTTCTCCTCTCCCATTCTTATTGATTATCTGGGCAGCAGCCCAGCTTCTATAATCTTTTATTTATACTTATACACTGCTATTTGTGGAGTTTTATCACAGAGTGGAATGTTTGTTTTCATTTTAATATCTTACCTGAATATCAAGCATTATTTTCAACTACTTTAATATTTCAAAAAAACCACATTTTTTGTTTTGACTCTCATTTGAATTCTCCCAGTATAATTGTGAGATCTAATGATGGGAACGTGTGTGTGTGCATGCTGAGAACCTTGTGGCTTCTCCAACTCTTCTCTCATCCATTATGCTCTTATGTTTAGTATTATATTTTATATTTTAAATTCAGTAGCAGCAGTTATCTGGCCATTTACAATTTTTCCATGAGGAAAGTACACTAGTCTTTCAGGAACATTTGGACTTTCTCTTTTCCCTGAACTTTAAATAAATTATGACACATTTATTTTACAGCAGAATTAGGTGCCAGGAAAGATAAGAAAATCTATCTTCCATTTCTCGGATAACGGCTGATCATCCCAGCAGTATTTGTGTGATGACTCACTCATTATCGATCAAGGGTCGAGAAAGTCTGGGGATTTTGCATTTTGAGAATTTGGGAGTAATTTATGATAACAAGCAGTAATAGCAAGATAGTTTTTCTGTATGTTTGTTGCTAAATGCAGCTATCAAACCCAGATGCCAAAAGGTATAAATGTGAAGAATTTTGTCATAACACCAAGTATTTCCTGAGGTAAAATAACTCAGTTGCATAGTATTGTGTAGCTCAAAAGGTCCATTGACTTATTTTCTCTTGGTTCCCTACTGAAGGCTAGCTTTTGTTATAAGTTATAAATGTGAAAATTATGAAATCTTATGTATTCAAGACTAAGTTCTGTCTCTGTTGTTAGCACTGAAGATAGATGCCTTTCTTCTTCTCAGATTCATTTTTCAGTTTGTTAAGCTTTTCACCAGCATTAGAAGGCTGCTACCCACCTGTCAAAAATAAACTTTTATAAATTGACTTCTTTCTATGAGCTCCCTCTGATGATTGAGGTTTGCTGAGTTTCTGGCATTGCCTCTCTCTGTCATAAGCAGTAATGACATTATTGTTCTAAGGAAAAATATAAATTGTGTTACTTCAGTTGGGAATCTAAGTATTCTGCTGAACTCAATAAAGCATTTATTAAGCAAAGACATAATCTGGTGTGGTAGAGGGCGCCTGCCTGCAGAGACATGCTCAGGGGTGAAAACAACATTTAGCAATTAGATGCGACACGTCATACAATCAGGAAGGACATGGCTAAAATAGTGATGTCCCCTTCTCCACAAGGCAGGACCTAGAGCTTCTAGCTTGTGAGAAAGTCCACTGGATTCTAAGGCAAGGGCTGGGGCATGGACAGGACTTATGACAACAGCTATTTTCCAACCAATATAGAAAATTTTCTTTTTTTTTCTTTTTTTTCTTTTTATACTTTTATTTTTTTTTATTAATTTTATTTATTTATTTATTTTTAAAATAAATTTTATTGTTATATTCCCCATACAATTGCAGCCCCCCCATTCTAACCCCAATCCCTCCCCTCCCACCCCCGCCCCCCTAAAAGTGTCTCTGGTTCATAGTTTTTTGTTGATTTTGATTTTCACTTTCTTATAGTTATTCATTTTCCTGGTCCCTTATTTAAGTTTTCTAGATTCCTGCTATGAGTGAGACCATCCGGTATTTTTCTTTTTCATTTTGGCTTATTTCGCTGAGCATGATCCCTTCCAGCGCCATCCATGTTGCTGCAAATTGCATGTGTTTATCTTTTTTGAATGCTGAGTAATATTCCATGGTATATATGTACCACATCTTCTTGATCCAGTCATCTATTTTTGGGCATTTGGGTTGTTTCCAAAGCTTAGCTATTGTAAAGAGTGCTGCTATAAACATAGGGGTGCAGGTGTTCTTTGGAATTGATGTTTCTGTGTCCTTTGGGTAAATACCTAGGAGTGGAATTGCTGGATCATATGGAAGCTCTATGTTTAGTAGGTCCAGAAATCTCCATACAGCTTTCCACAGTGGTTGGACCAGTTTGCACTCCCACCAACAGTGCAGAAGAGTTCCTTTTTCTCCACATCCTCGCCAACATTTGTTGTTGCTAGTTTTTTTAATATGTGCCATTCTCACTGGTGTAAGATGGTATCTCATGGTAGTTTTGATTTGCATTTCCCTGATGACAAGTGATGTTGAACATTTTTTCATATGCCTGTTGGCCATTTGCATTTCCTCTTCAGAGAAGTTTCTTTTAAGCTCTTCTGCCCATTTTTTGACTGGATTATTTTCTTTGTTGTTGCTGAGTCTCATCAGCTCTTTGCAGATTTTTGTGATCAGTCCTTTATCATTAGTGTTGGGTGCAAAAATGTTCTCCCAGTTGGTGGGGTTTCTCTTTGTTTTTGTTATTGTCTCTTGCTGTGCAAAAGCTCTTTAATTTGATGTAGTCCCAGCTGTTTATCTTTGCCTTCACTATCACTGCTTTGGGTGATGTGTCTGTAAAGATGTCTTTGATGTGCAAATCACGTAGTGTTTCGCCTATATTTCCTTCTATATATTTTATGGTTTCAGGTCTTATGTCTAGTTCTTTAATCCATTTTGAGTTGATTTTTGTGTATGGTGTGAGGTGGTGGTCAAGCTTCATTCTTTTGCATGTAGCGACCCAGTTTTTCCAGCACCATTTATTGAACAAACTTTCTTTGCTCCAATGCATATTCTTTGCTCCTTTGTCAAAGATTAGTTGACCATAAATCTGTGGGTTTATTTCTGGATTTTCTATTCGATTCCATTGGTCTGTATGTCTGTTCTTGTTCCAATACCATGCAGTTTTGATGATTATGGCTTTGTAGTATAGTTTGAAGTCTGGGAGTCTGATGCCTCCATTCCCTTCTTTTTTTTTCAGGAGAGCTTTGGCTATTCGGGGTTTTTTGTGATTCCATATGAATTTCATCAATAATTGTTCTATTTCTTTGAAGAATGACATTGAAATTTTGATTGGAATAGCATTGAATCTGTCAATATAGAAAATTTTCAATACTTTAACAAGTGGGGTTGATCTATTGGTGCCCTCTGGCTGAACATTAGCCTGAGTTATATGAATTTGAATGTCTCTCGTAAAATGAGAAATATAATTTCATACAATGTGACTTGGGGGGAGTTGCTTAATCTCTCTGAGTTTAGTTTCTTCATCTGTTTTGACAGGTTTTAGCTGTCATTTTGGTTGTAGGTGTCATTTTGCAATGTGCGAACAGATTTTCTAGGTATGTCTAGGGTGGACAAAGATTCCCTGAACCTGTGTTGATAGTAAAACTATAAATTATTATACAAATTATTATATGTTATATAAATTATTCCACTGGATCAGTAAGGGAACTGCAGCTCTGACATGTTTCAGCTTGTGGAATTAAGAAGACATTTCTGCAACTATGGACTTTATAGCTGCACCATTCTTTAGCCAGGAAGGTTCATCTGCCACCTGGGGAGGTCAGAGGTAAGGTTACTATGATGCTGTATATCTGCACCTGAAAAGCAGAAGCCCTGCCTTTTATTTCAAAGAGTTCAGTTTTTTTATTTCCGTTCCAAATCTCAGCTTAGAGCATCTGAATATAAATGTTAACTCTTTTTTTTAGAAGTGATTATTAGATGCCTTTATTTACATTGTTTAATTTCCTACAGTGAATAGCCTTTTTCATATATTTTTTATTTTTTATATCATTGTTCATTTTTAAAGAATATTTGCTTCCTCCCACCCCCTCAGGTGTAGTCCCCATAGAGTTTCCTTCACCAATGCACCCGTGCACCATCACCTCAATCCCCTGTGCTCCTCCCTCCCTCTCTCTGATCCCTCTCCCTCCTCCTCCCCTGCAGGATGTCTCTGATTTATAATTGTCCATTTTTGCTTTGTTATGTACTGTTACTATTTTTTTACACTGATGTCTTATTTGGTTCCCCTATATTCCTGCTATAATTGAAACCATGCGATATTTTTCTTTTTCCTTCTGGCCCATTTCACTGAACATAATTCCTTCTAGTTCCATCCACGTTGCTGTGAATGGCATGAGTTTATCTTTTTTGATTGCTAAATAATATTCCATTGTGTATATGTGCCACATCTTGATCCAGTCATCTCTTTTTGGGCATTTGTGTTGTTTCCAAGTTTTATCTATTGTAAATAGGGCTACACTAAACATAGGTGTATAGGTGTTCCTTTGAATCAATGTTTTTGTGTCCTTTGGGTAGATCCCTAGCAGTGGAATTGTGGAATTGTGGGTAGCTCCATTTTTAGTAGACTGAGGAACCTCCAGAGAGCTTTTCATAGTGGTTGGAGCAGTTTGCATTCCCACCAGCAATGTAAGAGAGTTCCTTTTTCACCACATCCTCGCCAACATTTGTTGTTGCTTATTTTTTGATATGTGGCATTCTTACTATTATAAGGTGGTATCTTGATGTGATTTTCATTTGCATCTCCCTGATTATAAGGGATGTTGAACATTTTTTTCATATGACTGTTGTCATTTGCATTAGTGGCCTTCCTATACACAAATAATCAATCTGAAGAAGAAATCAAGAAAACCATCCCTTTTATAATTGAAATAAAAAAATCAAAAAAATCAAAAAAATCAAAAATCAAATACTTGGAAATAAACCTAACAAAAGAGGTGAAAGGCCTATACAAAGAAAATTATAAAATACTGTTAAAAGAAATAGAAGACACAAAGAAATGGAAAGATATCCCCTGCTCATGGATTGGAAGAATTAACATTATTAAAGTGACCATCCTACCAAAAGCAATATACAGATTCAACACTATTCCAATAAAAATCTCAATGACATTCTTCAAAAAAAATAGAACAAATACTGATGAAATTCATATGGAACCACAAGAAAACCATGAATAACCAAAGCCCTACTAATGAAAACAATGGAGAAAGGAGGTATCACACTTCCAAACTTCAAGTTACACTACAAAGCCATAATAATTAAAACAGTTTGGTATTGGAACACACACACACACACACACACACACACACACACACAACAACAGACACACAGACCACAGGAACCAAATAGAGATCCCAGAAATAAAGCCACACTTATATGGACAGCTGATCTTTGACAAAGGAGCAAAGAATATGCAATGGAACATGGACAGTTTGTTCAATAAATGGTGCTGGGAAAACTGAACCACCATATGCAAAAAAAAAAAAATGAAACTAGACCATTACCTTTCACCATGTACAAAAATCAACTCAAAATGGATAAAAGAACTGGACATAAGACCTGAAACCATAAAATATATAGAAGAAAAATATAGGTAAAATACTACAAGACATTGACTCTAAATGTTAACTCTTATGTGGAGTGCTGGCTATAAGAGAATCAGGAGAATTTTTGTCTGGCTAGACACTGTAGTCAGTGTCTATCATGCATTCCTAGGTATTTTTGACCCTAGACACAGAGCTCATATCTTATACATCATAAATATCTCTCTTAAAGATTGTATAACTAATTGTAAGGTATCTAAATTCAAATTTTCACAAAAATGCTGGCTAAAGTTTTCACAAATGCTTACAAAAGCATTACTACTGTTTTTATGCTGACGATTTACAGATTAAAAATTACTTTCAATGAAAATTACGAATGCATGAGATTGAAGGAAAAGTTGCCTTAAAACACACAGCTAGAGTAATTACCTACGTCATTGAAGCCAAAATATTTTTCAGATATTATCAAATCAAAATATCTGAATTTATTTAACCAAAGCTTTAATTTATCTACCACTTTATTAATAGGGTGATTTTATTAACTTTTGTTGGTTAAAACTTTTGTAGGTAATAACTTAGAAATAAAAAAGGTGGGCTGTATACCATTGTAAACAAAGAGAATGAGCTATATCAACAACTTTGAACATTTTTTAAAAAATATATATATTTGCTAGCCATTGAAATCACTTGTGTGTTTGAAAGAGCAAAAGTTATTCTCCAAAAGGGAAACTCAAATAATTTTTTTTCATTCATTTTCCAGGATTATATTAAGGATGTGAAAATTGATCCTTGCTTACTAAAGACATAAATGCCAAGATTTTCTGCTAAGAGAATTTCATTATTTATTGACATAATATAAACTATCATCAATAGGAGCCATATGTCAGTTCAGCTGTGGGGATGTTGCAATATTAATTGCAGTTAGTATGTTAAATGTACAGTCTTTGGTAAAATTCATATGAAACCATTTTATATTTTAAACATATGTACTATCTAATAATCTTACTGATTTAAAAAATAGAACATCACAAAGCTCAGAATGGTTAGAAGATACTACAGAAAAAGAGACAAAGAAACATGATCTCTCTGTTATCTAGAAATACTATTTTTATAAATCAAGACATGTTTTGGAGTCATCTGTATAAAGTATTGCTGATAGGACTTTAAAGGAAATATACTGAACTTGAAAATCTCTTGAGAGTTGCAAAGGGGAGATTAAGCAGTTACAGTTTTTGGATCCAGGATATTCCTTACAGGCAAAATGGGAATGGTATTCACAACAATAAAGAAGGTGAAATGTGGGGGATTGTTTCCAAGAGGAATTGTGAGTAGTGCAGGTCAGTTTGTGTGTATGTGTGTGTATGCGTGTAGGAAACAATAAAAAGAGCAAAATCATTGAAAGCAAAAGGAAGAACAATTCCTTTTTTATTGATGTAAATTGTTATAAATATGTATATAATTTTGAAATTTTTAATTATATAAATTTGAAATTTACATCAGTATAAAAAATCTGTATTTAATAAAGTTCAGCACTAGAAATCTTATTCTATCCTTCATGAGAGAATGGACCCCTCTAACCTGATTTACCCACCTTCTTCCCCTGTTCCCTTCTGGTAACCACTAATTTGGTCTTACAATTTAAAAGTTTATTTATTTAATTCATTGATTTGTTTCTTTATGTACTACATATGAGTGAAAGCATATGGTGTTTGTCTTTGTCCATCTGACCTATTTCACCTAGCATGACCCCCTCTAGGTCCATCCATTGTTACAGGACTTCATATTGTTTTTTAGCTGAGTAGTAGCCTATTGTGTATATACCATATCTTCTTTATCTAATCATCTGCTGAAGGCACCTAGGTTTCCATCTCTTGGCTATTATGAATAATGCTATGATGAACATGGGGGTGCATATGTGGAAGGATAGTTGTTTAGACTTCTCACTTTTCTCTCTCATCTCTGTTGGTGTTTTACTTTTTCTGTCATCCCAGGCAAGGCATAGGTGATTTGAAAAAAACCCACTACTTGTTGCACCCCTACCTCCAGGCTTCTCAGATTCTTTTACAACCAGTTCAACCAAGGCACATCATTTTTAGAGACCTGGAGAAAATGGCTTTATATGCAAGAACAAGGTAAATTATAAACCAATTTAGAAGTTATATATAATTCATGAAATCATTTAAGAAATATGAAGAGGATTTATGGGCATGAATTATGTAAATGCAGAGAAAACAATTGTCCTTTTGGTTCCTCCTTCACTGAAGAAATTTAAATGATGAAGTTGAGAGCTCTGATAGGAAGTTAGCTTAGCTCTCCATGAATTAAACCCCCATGTATGTGTCTAGGCTATAATTAATGGATGAACCCAGGGAAAATGATAGTTGATTCCCAAGCAATTAAAACAAAAGGAATAAAACTGAGCTTAGACAAATTAGAAATAGTTTCTTTCCCTTGTCAACAGCACTTAGCAAAACCCTTTATTTTTTTTTTTTTTTTGATAATGCTAGTGGGCAGATAGTGGTAACAATGGAAGTATTTTCTGCATTAAACCTGATTGGCTGTCAGATTATTTTGTACACAATTTTCTTCGTGTTTCAGTGTTTGTGAAGTCAAGTTTTCTTCAAATTGTTGATCATTGTTTCTCAAAATGAGTTTATTTTTTATTTGTTTTTTTAAATAAATTTTATTTTTATATTCCCCATACAATTGCAACCCCCTTATTTTGACCCCAATCCCTCCCCTCCCTGCTACCTACCCCCATAGAGTGTCTCTTGTTCATAGTTGTTTGTTGATTTTGATTTTCACTTTCTTATAGTTATTCATTTTCCTGGTCCCTTATTTAAGTTTTCTAGATTTCTGCTATGAGTGAGACCATCCGGTATTTTTCTTTTTCTTTCTGGCTTATTTCGCTGAGCATGATCCCTTCCAGCGCCATCCATGTTGCTGCAAACTGCATGTGTTTATCTTTTTTGAATGCTGAGTAATATTCCATGGTTATATGTACCACATCTTCTTGATCCAGTCATCTATTTTGGGGCATTTGGGTTGTTTCCAAATCTTAGCCATTGTAAACAGTGCTGCTATAAACATAGGGGTGCAGGTGTTCTTTGGAATTGATGTTTCTGTGTTCTTTGGGTAAATACCTAGGAGTGGAATTGCTGGATCATATGGAAGCTCTATGATCTCAAAATGAGTTTAAACAGGTCATATTCTCACAATGCTCTTTCATGCTCTTTTACAGTCTTATTCTGATCTCCACCAAAATGCCAGATTCCTTCAATAAACTAGGGACAGAGTTCCTCCCTCCTCCTTTACTCCTAACTTCCCTTCCTCTCCCCCTCTTTCTTTATTTTCCTTCCTTCTAATGTATAACTTAAGAACTAAGATCAGAGTCAGGAAAGCAGTTTTACAAAGTATTGTCATGCTTTATAAGAAGTTGAAAAGGGTTTCAGGGAAAAATCATGTAGTGAGTAATCTTTTTTTCCCCTCCTGTGAGCCAGTCTCATTTGAACTATTGACCTCAGCACATACATTGTTCAACTTCCTTATTCTCTGAGCAATGTTAATTTTTCTGTTTTTATAATGTGCACACACATGCAAACAAACTCCCTAATACCTCTAACTATACCTGCTTAGAAACTATTTGATAAATTAATTATAGTTGCTGAATCCTATGGTTTTCAATTTTTATGTAGATAACAGATCAGACTAACAAGTCTTGGAATATGGCTCATGAAAGCCTGAGTTAAGGGTCAGTGTGTTTATGTGGCTGTTGTTCCATATACTCATATTACAAAGCAGTAAATGTTAGGACCACACAGAACTCCCAGTAATCATGAGACATAAATGGAAATCCAATCATGTTTTGAGTTTTATTTTTTTTTCCTTTAGAAGAGAAGGTTTTGAATTGCAAAAAGCAAGTACCTTTCAACATGTGGCCAGCTTTTCACATGATGCTTCTAAAATTCACTTTGATTTTTATTACTGTGCTTTTATACAAGCAAGAGCCTATAAAGACCCTATGAGTTTGCTATGTTTGTGCAGTTGGGTCAAAGGTATTGCAATTGCCTGCAGGAGAAACAGCAGTAGGAAAGAATTAATTCAAGTCATGTTACTGTGTGAAATAGGCATATTTCTTATCATATCTCAGCTACAGTGTTTGAGAGTTTAAGCTACACAGATGAGCCAATTTTCATCTTGGTTGTCATAAAGTCTAAATCTTCATCATCACCTCAATCCTGGATCTGATTTTATACCCTACTTCCAACACTTTCTAAATGTAATTCAAGACACAGAACAAGATATGTGATGTATACATATATAGGTGTGCATGTGGATATATATTTTTTTTCTTTTGAAGTTGCGTACTGCTGGATGTGCTCAAAAAAATAGAAAATTAAACTGATGAATCATTTTTTTAGATGTAGGATTCTTCCACAGCAGGGGTACATTATGTAAGAACTGAAGCAAACCTGACCCCATATCTTAGAGTCAGACTTTGAAGGTTCAGCAGATTTCAGAGTGTTCACTGCCTTAATCTCATTCTTCCTCAATTTCTCCTGATGGAGATAATCCTATAGCACACTTTCAGTGTATCTCTCAACATCTCTCAACATATTCATAACTAACAAAAAGAAAGCTTTGGACACTAATTTTTGGGTATTCCTTTCCTTGCAAAAGAGAAAATACACCAGATAGTTGATGTGGAAAAAGATGTAAATGTTTAATACATGATTCTTGTGTTAAATGGTTTAAATTTGTTTAAACTATCTTAGTTGTTGTTGACAATAATCAATAGTGACCACTGGTCCTATGCCCTCCAAATACAGACAATGGTGTAAGCCAACATTATCTCAATTAAAAAAAATAAAGATAGTACTATTAATAGTTGCAATTAAAAAAGATAAACAGGGGCATATTAAAATTTTAAGAGTTTATTGGAGCAAAATCAATTTGAATCAGGGAGCATCCAATTTAGGAGCTGGAAAGGAACTCTGAAGAGGTTTATAAAATAAAAGACTTTTATAGGCATAAGTGAGCAGTCACAAAGAAGTTACGTTAGGTAAAAAGTTGTTTGCTTAGTTTAAGGTTGCTTTCCATTAGTACATGCCAGGGATCTATTATGCAGATTACTGAAGTAATACTGGACTGTGATTCCAGAATTACTGGCTTAAGATTCATTTTTGGGAGAACTGGAAACTTAAGTAAGTTAAGACTTAATTTGGTCATGTGGGGCTTAGCATAAGTGATTCCATTTTGGGTGTTTTAACAGTATCTAAAATTGAAATTATCCTTATAAATCAGCTGGGATTAAGAGACTCTAAAAAGAGCAAATATTTTCCTTCCAAGAAAAAATATTAATATGTTTTAAGTTTCCTGAAAATAAAAATGTCTTTTTTAAGTTTCCCCAAAAATATATGATATACTTATATATATTTATGCTTAGCAAATCAGTGTACTTGGAAGGTGATTTATTTGTTTTTGTCTTGTTACCAAGAATTCATTTTCATTTCATAAGCAATAAATATTTTAATCAAGTCTTCGTTAATGATTTAATATTAGTTTCAATAAAATCCTAACTATAGTTTTAAAGTTTTTCATGACTAATCAATTGAATTTGTTTTGCTAAATAAATGAAGAGCAACATCTGCTTTTCAGAGGTAATGACTAGACCAGACAGAGGAGTAAATGCCATTCCTTTTCATTCTGCCTCTAAATCTTTCAGGCCTTTCCTTAGATGTGCTTATGCACTGATGGTAATTAAGATCCGAGTTCATTTTAATACATTGAAAAGAATAACCAATTCACAATTTCTAGAATTACCCTCTAATGTGACATGTAATAATAGTTGAAAAGAGTGATTTACCTCTCTGGGGTTTAGATCTGTTTTAATTCCTGTGGGGAATTGTATTAAAAAAAAATGTAGACAACCTCCCTATGGTGCAGGGGTTAAGTCTCAGTGTTATCACTGCTCTCATCCCTGTGGCAGCCTGAGTTCTATCCCCTGCCAGGGAGCTAACCCATCAGGCACAGCAGACCTCTTCTGTGTCACCTGCTGCTCCCCTCAGCAGTGTATTTCAGTAAATCTGCCTGACTCTGGTGAATCCTCTCACCCCTTGCACTTACAACCTACACCCCAGTTCTTCTATGCATAAATAATTTTTTTTTTTAAAATTGCAGCTGTAGTGCCTGCCCTCAAGGAATTTATAATCTAAAAGTAGAAAAAGAGCAAACCAAAATGAGGTACTTGGAGGCAAAACCGATACATGTTCCTATTTTTAGGAGTTCCAGGGGAGCAGACATTTTCATTGTATGCTGTACTCATAACTTCTGGAGAAAAAAAAAAAAAAACATTGATCCCTTTTTATATGTTGCCAGCTTAGTGAATTCTTGATGTGAGCAGTAAGGAATGAATCGATGAGGTGAATAACCAAGAATTCACAGGCTTTAGGGAGATTTTGATGGAGATTTTCAAAAGCAAAAGAAAAGAGAAGGTCACAGACATTACATTGGTACATCCTGAGAACCAGAAACTGGACTTGTGTTTTTCCCTTGGGACCCTTTGTATTGTGTGTGGGGGTTAGCACAGCAGCTTCTCCTGTTTCCATATTGCATTCAAGAACTTGAATGTTTTGTTAATGTGATTATTTCACATTTCTTCTTTTTCTCTTTTCCCTTGTGTTTATTTTACATCAAAGTCTAAAATCTGGTTGTTGTTCTTAATTTGTCAGAAGTGCAAACTCTGGGAAGCAAAGTAAGAATGTAAGGGAAGTAAAAAGGATGTTTTAAAGATGGAAATTCTAGAAAATAAAACATTACATTCGTAAAGTCAAATTTTCAAAGGGAAACCAAGGAAGAATTTTTGAAAAATAACAAGAAAATTATATAAATTATATTATCAAAAAGTAGTGGAAATTATAGACAGCCTAATTGTTCACACATAAAATATACTTCAAGTTTATAGTTAAAAAATGCAATCACTGTTCCTTGTGCTATCATTAATGTTGAAAAATTATTCTGATGTGTGTTTCCACCAAATGCGTTAGAAGTGAAAGATGACAAATTATGGTCTTCTTGCCTCTCCTGTGTACCTTCAAACTCTTATGGAGATGTTGGTCAGGATTCTTCCTTAATTCCTTTGGGACCATGATTTCCTAATACCCCATCATTCCCAATTTAGGTAAGCCCTATCACTCCTGTTTTGTCTTGCTTTGCTTTGTTTTAACAACTCTCTTGATCTTATTCCACTAAGCACTGTTGGAGAAATTCAGGCGAGCTTGCCAACTGAGTTCTGTGTAATTAGGCTTTGCCATGATGTTGTTATCCTTTTATTCATCATTAACTAACTTCCTGAAGCATTTTCTTCAACAGTTACTCGAGTCCTTTCCCAATTTCCTCCAGCCACACTATTGTCTTCTTCAGTCTGAGACATTTTTTCATACTTGATGGATAAGACAGAACTTAAGGAGTTACTTCCCCAAATCTTCTCCTCTTAGGCTAAACTTTGTGAGCTTTTAGTGAGGGTAAAAATGACATACTCTAAGTACAATAATTCAAGGGTGGAAGAATATTAAAGAAACTCTTTACCAATGTAGGAGTAGAGTAGGGCTGTGTAGTAGACTAGGGCCAGTGATCTCTGAAACCAAATAGACAGTTGCACAGAGCAATGATTGTTTATTTGAAAGGAGAAATCTTCTGTCCTGTCATTTTGCCACCTTGAATGGAGTTACGACCTTCAGCCCAGGGATGCACTCAGCTGAAGGTGACTGAGACGAGAGGGCTAGAATCTGACTTCTCTCCCCGCCCTTGCTCTGATCTCTTTCCTGTTACTCTCCATTACCTGCTGATGAGGTCCATAGATCAGCTTGCTAGCACAGATAGCAGGTGGAGCTTGAAGGGACAAATAGAACTATCTAACATAGACTTCAACAAATGTTTTTGTTGTGTCTATTTTATATAAAAATATCATTTAATATTTCATAACTGAAAAATTGGGCCTGTTCCAAACTTCTACAGAAGCTCAGAGCCTAGAATTGAAGAATGCATAGTCCTATAAATATAGGAGCTGTGTGTATAAGAGATGTAAACTAATTCTCTCCCTCTCCCCTTTTCTCTGAAAGCTACATATAAAATACTTCGATAATTGAGGGAGGTAAGAGATTTCTACCAGGCAGGAAAAACCATGTAATATTTTCATGTGACTGGGACCTATAATGAGGAGAATTTACAAGTATGGAGATAGGGATGTCAGGGAAAGCTTTCTAATTTAAGAGAGTTACATGGGTTAAGTCCGTGAGATGTAAAATTGTGGAATTTTTAAGGTACAGGGGAAAACCCCTCACTCTGCTATTTTTTTTTTTTTGATCAGGCTGGATCAGTAATCAAAAAAGAATCAGACAGGTTATCAAGTGGAAAAAAATCAACATGTATGGAGAGTTTACATGGTTGTAAATTCTAAAGAATGATGGAATGTGTTTAAGGACGTGGGGTGTCAGGGAGAGAAGGAGACAAGCAAGAAGGAATGACTTCATATTTCCTCCTTGAGAAAAGATGAGATTCTCAGGGAGGAAGGGTTACTGATAAGTTTATAGAGTGACTAATATCTTCCTAGGAAAGGGTTAATTTCCTAAGGCAAAATGCTTTTCCTTAGCCTCTAGGTACTTTATTACTCTTTACTCAAAATAACCTACATTTTTTGAGTGATGATAATAGATTTAACCAAATTCACAGTCTGTGTGAATGCTTAGCTTCTGTATTAACCTTATATGTAGTGAAAAAGTCCTACTCTGGTTATACTGAGAAAGCTTAACTCACCCTTCTGGGAAGACCGACTCCACAGAGCATAGATAGAAATATATAATGGACAAAGTAGTTGGGATGTTGGGAAGGCCACAGAGGCAATTTTGAGTATGGTTGAGGACATTCCAATGCTTGGTGGCATTTGATACTATGTGATTAACATTAGATAATATGAACAGATGCATGAAACAGACACTATTATCACAGTTACAGCCGAGAAAACTGACTCTTAGAGCATGGTTAAATACTTTCACCAAAGTCACAAAATCAAAAAGTGGCACAGCAACATATGTTAAGGGCAGAGTCCCTGGCATGTAGCAGATGCCCAGTGTATGTTAACAAGCATTAGCCACCTGAGCTTTGCATCAGCAGTGTTGGGTGAATTAGAGGGAGAGCAGTACTTAGCAAGAGATAGATAATAAGGGCATCAATGGAGACAGTGATGGCAGAAATAGATAGTGATGGGGAGTCAGGAAACAATGTAATTTGGTTGACATAATTTGGCCATTGATAGCAAGATGGTGGTACTAGGAATAAAGAATGAATGATAGGAGAGTTCTCAATAAAATATTTTTGTTTTCTTGCTCCCTTTCCCTGTTGACAGCTTCCTGATGTTCTTGATTACCCACATTGGATCTTTCCTCTTATTCTTTCTTGTTCCCTTTCTTGTTCTTATCCTAAGATAATTATAAACTTAAAAAAATTATATCATCTGAAGCATCTCTCATTCAAGCTCTCATATTAGCGTTTACTTAGCCCATTTAATAACCTGATTTGTTATTTCTAGTTCTGTTCCAAATTTTTAAGATTATTAAAACTTTATAATCATTTTATTTTCTTATGGAAACATTTCAGTGGTTCCCAGTTAGCTAAAGAATAGTCCATCAAGGTATCATATGATGAAATATTAGGTTGTACTTTAAAACAATGAGCTAGATCTCTATGAAGTTTTGTGAAAGGATGTCTATATAAAAAAGTGAATTGTAGAGCACTATGTGTATGGGAAACTTTTATACTGAAACAGTTTATATATAGTACATACTTTATACCCATCTGTAAATATATGTCTAAAAGTTGCATGCCTGTATATCAACTTATTCCTTCTTTAGTATTGAGGAGGAGGTTTTAATTTTTCTATACATTTAAGTTTAAGAAGTCTTTTATAGCAAGCTTTTTATTATTTCTCAAATTAAAATTTAAAAGGAGACTATAACACAAATCCCTTGGCTTGGAATTAAAACCCTTCAAATCCTGAGCCTATTTTTAGTCTCCCTAACCTCTCACTATGTCAGAGACAACGTTTTCTCTAATTAGCAAATACATGGACCATGGACCTTCCTCCCGTCTTCACTCATAGCCACTATCATTAATTGCTGTGGCACTTTTTCCAATTGAGACTGGATATAGTCATATAATCTTTCATGACTTCAGACATCTACTAAAAATTGGCTATGGGAGATGGAAATTTTGCTAACTCAGTGGAACTCTTGCTTTGCTTAGCACATTCTCTTCTTTCTTAACTCAAGACCTTTGATTATGGGATTTTTTGCAACTGGGAGACACAAGCACTCTATCTCCCAATGGACCCAACACTGAAATCTGTTTCTCTATGACACTTTTCCATTTTCTATGTTAAAGTATTCCTTTCTACTTTATAGGCATTTTTTCCATAATTTTATTGATACATTAACATTTTCCCCCTTATTTTAGATAGTGTAGTATACATTTCAAGAAGCAATCACATTTGTTAATGACTCTGTCTCTTATGGTGCCATGATTACAATGAATAATCAGTCAACACTTGTCGAATTTAAATGCATTTTGGCTCTGTGTGTAGAAATGTCAAAAAAGGAGTTAATATCAAGATTCTTAAATGAAGCATACATGTCATCAGTATTTAAAGCAAAGCTTATGTAACCTAGGTTTCATAATAAAATTTAGATTTATTAAATTGCTGCTATATTGAGCCATCCTGTAGTTCTGTTACCAATATTCCTATCTGGAAGAGTAGGATACTAATGTTTTATAACTTTCCATAGTTAACCTTTTGCTGAGGAGAGGACACATTTGTTTTTAAAGAGCATTGGATTTTAGCAAATCTATAGACTTTTAAGAAATCTCACAGCTCCACAAAAACTACTTTGAAAAATTCTGTAAAGCAAAAGGAACTGACATGATCTAGGAAAAGGATGGAGATTTAGATATTTTTATTTCTAAAACTACATATAGTGTTATAATTACATTTTGGTGACAGTGAGGTGGTGAAAATGTGAACACTATAAATATAAGTATTATCTCCACATTATGTGCAATAAAATAACACAGGCAAAAAGCTTTTATGAGAAATTTTACAGTTCTATGTCATTTCCTCTGAAAAGCATTTTATAATTCTCTCTGGACAGACAAGTTGTTTTTTTTTTTTTTTTGATAATTTTGAGGTACTTTGTTTAGTAGGGTATAAAAATTATTATTGTATTTGGGGATTTCAACTACTGATTTATGGACTAATTTTCCAACTCTAATTCCCTTAGTTCAGAAACTGTTTTTCTTTCCTTTATATTCCAGTTACCTCACATAGTGCTTATCAACATGAAGGTGCTTAGGAAATCTTTATTGAGTCAAAGAGTAGAGAATCACTAGAATTGACCTGGCAAATTTCCATGCTTCCTTCCAGGTTCAGTTCACAGATATATTCTGTGAAATCCTCTCTGCTGCTTTTTCTTCTTTTTTCTTTTTCCAATCTGTGCAGACCTGACTTTTCTCTCTTTTATGATCCCTCTCTATGTGGATACCCTTCTACCACAATACATAACCCACTAAATTCTAATTTTGTACAAATTTATCATTCAGAAACAAACTTGTATATTCCCAGATTTTACCATAATACGTGGTAGTCAATGTGTTTGACTAAATGAATGCCAGGATCGAACCCGCACTGCAGAGACTGCAGACAGCTTCACAGCGCTGTGCTCAACCGCCTGCACCACTAGCGAGGCCCTCAAATAGTATTCTTATTAACTATCTTTTCATATTCCTCCCTCCGTCCTTTTATTTATCTTCTCTCTTGTTCTTGAGAAGCATCAAGTCATATCTAAAGCATACAGTGTGCCTTGCTGGCTCAGATTCTGGTAAGAATTTAGGGAGCTTTTGCTACCCTGATGGCCACATCAGGTTGTCCAGCACAGAAGATCAGTCACTCAAAACATTTGGCCAGAAGACATCCTCTGGCAATGAATTCTCACATTTTATGCAATTGAAAATAATTTACTAGCATATTGAACTGGCAGTTACTATATAAATTTATGAACAAGATTACTAGTTGTACAAATGCAGGGAGAATGTAAGTTAATGATATATCTGGTGCTTATAATAATGTTGTGAAATACAAAGGTCTTGAGCTACTTGCTTAGAAGCTAATAACCAGTTAGAGGAATAAAGATTCTTTCTGAGGCTTTCCCCTTGTCACCTTATGTCAAATATATTGTCTGTTTGCATAATGCAAGATAGTAAAATCCTGTTGTGGTTGTGGAGTGTGTCTCATTGTCCTGAATGGGTATTTCAGAGAGTGCAAAGGAACAAGTATGAATATCTCGTATCTCACCATAATAAAATATGACTCATTTACATGTAAGAACATGACTTCTTACATATCCTTAGTCCTTTGTATTTCACTAGTACACTCCATCCTTCTATGGGATACACATCATCTAATTGTTAATTTAAAGTAACAACCAGTCTATCTCTCATTTTAAAAGCTCAGAGTGTCTCTTCCCTGGGAATACAAAAGCCTGTCTGTAGGTCAATTTGTTTTTCCTGGATGTTCAACATTTGTCTAAGGAATGACTGTCAAGGAAGTAGACTTCTAGTCATCAACATATGAAAAGAATGCTTTTTATGAATGTTTTGCACAAAATGTCCTTTTAAAAACCTGGGGCTTTGGCAGCCTTTTATTTGGAATTCAGAGTGTGTATTGATCAGGAACAATCTAGTATTGTCGTAGGTTTCTAGAAGTGCAATCATGAGAGACTGGATGAAAGAATGTTTCAATTTAAAGGGAGAAATGTCCCCATGAACAAATAATTAATGCTCTGGTAATGGGACTTAATTTACAAATTGAACTGAAGAAGGCCATGACTGGGGACATGGTTTATGTAAAGAGAGATAAGATAGGCATAATTGAGTGGAATAGGAGATTTTATATGGAGAAAACTAATCTGTTTATTAACAGAATTTTCCCTGGATCCTTTTTTATTTTTTTATTTTTTTTCCCTTTTATTTTTTTATTTTATTTTTTTTAAAATAATAAATTTTATTTTTATATTCCCCCATACAATTGCAAACGCCCCATTCTGACCCCAATCCTTCCCCTCCCGCCCTCCCACCCCCCAAAAAGTGTCTCTGGTTCATAGTTTTCTGTTGATTTTGATTTTCACTTTCTTATATTCATTTTCCTGGTCCCTTATTTAAGTTCTCTAGATTCCTGCTATGAGTGAGACCATCCGGTATTTTTCTTTTTCTTTTTGGCTTATTTCGCTGAGCATGATCCCTTCCAGCGCCATCCATGTTGCTGCAAATTGCATGTGTTTATCTTTTCTGAATGCTGAGTAATATTCCATGGTATATATGTACCACATCTTCTTGATCCAGTCATCTATTTTTGGGCATTTGGGTTGTTTCCAAAGCTTAGCTATTGTAAACAGTGCTGCTATAAACATAGGGGTGCAGGTGCTCTTTGGAATTGATGTTTCTGTGTCCTTTGGGTAAATACCTAGGAGTGGAATTGCTGGATCATATGGAAGCTCTATGTTTAGTAGGTCCAGAAATCTCCACACAGCTCTCCACAGTGGTTGGACCAGTTTGCACTCCCACCAACAGTGCAGAAGAGTTCCTTTTTCTCCACACCCTCGCCAACATTTGTTGTTGCTAGTTTTTTTAATATGTGCCATTCTCACTGGTGTGAGATGGTATCTCATGGTAGTTTTGATTTGCATTTCCCTGATTACAAGTGATGTTGAACATTTTTTCATATGTCTGTTGGCCATTTGCATTTCCTCTTCAGAGAAGTTTCTTTTTAGCTCTTCTGCCCATTTTTTGACTGGATTATTTTCTTTGTTGTTGCTGAGTCTCATCAGCTCTTTGCAGATTTTTGTGATCAGTCCTTTATCATTAGTGTTGGGTGCAAAAATGTTCTCCCAGTTAGTGGGGTTTCTCTTTGTTTTTGTTATTGTCTTTTTTGCTGTGCAGAAGCTCTTTAATTTGATGTAGTCCCAGCTGTTTATCTTTGTCTTCACTATCACTGCTTTGGGTGATGTGTCTGTAAAGATGTCTTTGATGTGCAAATCCCATAGTGTTTCGCCTATATTTCCTTCTATGTATTTTATGGTTTCAGGTCTTATGTCTAGTTCTTTAATCCATTTTGAGTTGATTTTTGTGTATGGTGTGAGGTAGTGGTCAAGCTTCATTCTTTTGCATGTTGCGACCCAGTTTTCCCAGCACCATTTATTGAACAAACTTTCTTTGCTCCAATGCATAGTCTTTACTCCTTTGTCAAAGATTAGTTGACCATAAATCTGTGGGTTTATTTCTGGATTTTCTATTCGATTCCATTGGTCTGTATGTCTGTTCTTGTTCCAATACCAGTTTTGATGATTATGGCTTTGTAGTATAGTTTGAAGTCTGGGAGTGTGATGCCTCCATTTCCTTCTTTTTTTTTCAGTAGAGCTTTGGCTATTCGGGGTTTTTTGGTGATTCCATATGAATTTCATCAATAATTGTTCTATTTCTTTGAAGAATGCCATTGAGATTTTGATTGGAATAGCATTGAATCTGTATATTGCTTTTGGTAGGATGGCCATTTTAATAATGTTTATTCTTCCAATCCATGAGCAGGGGATGTCTTTCCATTTCTTTGCGTCTTCTTCTATTTCTTTTAACAGTGTTTTATAGTTTTCTTTGTATAGGTCCTTTACCTCTTTTGTTAAATTTATTCCCAAATATTTGATTTTTTTTGTTTCGATAATAAAAGGGATGGTTTTTTTGATTTCTTCTTCTTCAGATTTATTGTTTGTGTATAGGAAGGCTACTGACTTTGCGTGTTGATTTTGTATCCTGCCACTTTACTGAATTGATTGATGAGTTGAATTAGTTTTTCTGTGGAGATTTTGGGGTTCTCTATGTATATTATCATATCATCTGCAAATAGTGATAGTTTGACTTCTTCTTTTCCTATTTGGATTCCTTGGATGTCTTTCTCTTGTCTAATTGCTCTGGCTAGGACTTCCAGTATTATATTGAAAAGCAGTGGTGAGAGTGGACATCCTTGTCTTGTTCCAGATCTTAATGGAATTGCTTTCAGCTTTTCACCATTGAGAATGATACTGGCTGTTGGCTTGTCATAGATGGCCTTTATGATGTTGAGGTATGTTCCTTGTATCCCAAGAATTTCAAGGGCTTTTATCATGAATGGGTGTTGCACTTTGTCGAAAGCTTTCTCAGCATCTATTGATATTATCATATGGTTTTTATATTTCTTTTTGTTGATGTGTTGGATAACGTTGATTGATTTTTGGATGTTAAACCATCCTTGTGCCCCTGGAATGAATCCAACTTGGTCGTGGTGAATTATCTTATGGATACATTGTTGGATTCTGATAGCTAAAATTTTATTGAGGATTTTTGCATCAGTGTTCATTAGGGAGATTGGCCTATAGTTTTCCTTTTTTGTGTTGTCCTTATTCGGTTTGGGTATTAGTGTAATATTGGCTTCATAGAATGTGTTTGGTATTGTCCCTTCCTTCTCAATTTTTTGGAAGAGTTTGTGAAGGATAGGCACTAATTCGTCTCTGAATGTTTGGTAGAATTCATTTGTAAATCCATCAGGTCCTGGGCTTGTGTTTTTGGGGAGGTTTTTGATTACCATTTCAATTTCGCTGCTTATAATTGGTCTGTTTAGGTGTTCTATTTCTTCTTTATCTAGCTTTGGGTGATTGTAGAGTTGTAGGAATTTGTCCATCTCCTCTAGATTGTTGAACTTGTTTCCATATAACTGTTCATAGTAGTTACTGATTATTCTTTTGATTTCTGCTGTGTCCGTTGTGATTTCTCCTCTTTCATTTATGATCCTGTGTATTTGTGCTTTCTCCCTTTTTTTCCTTTGTGAGCCTGGCTAGAGGTTTGTCTATTTTATTTATTTTTTCAAAGAACCAGCTCTTGGTTTCATTGATCTTTTGGATTGTTTTTTTAGTTTCAATTTCATTTATTTCTGCTTTGGTTTTTATTATTTCTTTTCTTCTACTGGTTTTGGGGTTTTTTTGTTGTTCTTTTTCTAGATCTTTGAGCTTCGAGATTAGGTTGTTTCTTTGAGTTCTTTCTTGTTTTTTGATGTGAGCTTCTATTGCTATATATTTTCCTCTTATTACTGCTTTTGCTGCATCCCATACATTTAGGATATTGGTGTCCTCCTTGTCATTCAATTCAAAGAATTTTTTAATTTCTTCTTTGATCTCCTCATTAGTCCAATGGTCTTCCAGTAGTGTGTTTTTTAATCTCCATGAGGTAGGAAAGTTCCTTGCCTTCTTTTTATGGTTTATTTCTAGTTTGATGCCTTCATGGTCAGAAAAGATGGTTGATATGATTTCAATCTTGGTGTATCTGTTGATGTTTGTCTTGTGCCCCAGTATGTGATCGATCCTGGAGAATGATCCGTGTGCGCTTGAGAAAAATGTGTACTCCGTTTTTTTGGGGTTTAGTGTTCTATAGATGTCTGTTAAGCCCAATTGCTCTAGGTCTTTATTTAGAGCTTTGGTTTCTTTACTTATTTTTTGTCTTGTTGATCTATCCATTGTTGATAGTGGTGTGTTGAAGTCTCCCACTACGTATGTGTTTTCTCTGATGTCTGTTTTCAGAGAGGACAACAGTTGTCTGATATATTTTGGTGCTCTTTCGTTTGGTGAGTATATGTTAATGAGTGTTATTTCTTCTTGAAGTATTGTCCCCTTAATCATAATGTCGTGACCATTGGGGTCTCTTTTTATTTTTTTGACTTTGAAGTCTGTTTTATCTGATATAAGTATAGCTGTTCCTGCTTTCTTTTTTGGCCCATTTGCTTGTAGGATTGTTTTCCATCCTTTGACTTTGAGCCTATTTTTATCTTTTGTAGCTAAATGTGTTTCCTGCAGACAGCAAAAGGTTGGGTTTTGTTTCTTAATCCAGGCTGCAACTGTGTCTTTTTATTGAAGAGTTTAGTCCATTTACATTTAGAGTTAATATTGATATGTTAGCATCTGTATTTGCCATTATGTTTGTCTTTCCTTTGATTTTATTTATTTATTCTTTTAATAACTTTTTTTTTTTTTTTTTGGTCTTCTTTCGTTGTTATTCGTCCCTCTGAGGTTCTGGCTTTAGGATTCCTTGTAGTATTTTTTGGAGTGGGGGTTTAGTCGTAATGAAATTCCGGAGTTTCTCTTTGTCTGGGAAGGTCCATATTCTTTCTTCATGGAGGAAAGAGAGCTTTGCGGGATAGAGTATTCTTGGTTGGCATCTGTTTTCTTGGAGTCTGTTGACTATGTCCCTCCACTCTCTCCTTGCCCGTAGTGTTTCTTCAGAGAAGTCTGATGTCAGCCTGATTGGTTTTCCTTTGAATGTTATCTGTTTCTTCCCTCTTGTCAGCTTCATTATTTTTTCCTTGTCCTGGATTCTTGGGAGCTTTACTATTATGTGTCTTGCTGTGTTTTTCCTTTCGTCGTGGAAGTTTGGTGTTCTTCTTGATTCTTGTATATCAATTTTCAGCTCCTTCTTCGCATTTGGGAAGTTCTCTTCAATTATATCCATGAATATTTCCTCTGTTCCTACATCTCTCTCCTCTCCTTCTGGAATTCCTATAACTCTTATATTTCCTTTCCTCATGGAGTCAGATAGTTCCCGAAGTCTTTCTTCATTCTTTTGCCTTCGTACTTCTCTTTCCTTTTCTGTTTTGGTTCTTTTTATTTCTGTGTCTTCAAGAGTACTTATTCGCTCTTCCATTTCACCTATTCTGCTTTCATTGCTTTTCCCAGAGTTCTTTAGTTCCTCCATTAATTCTTTGATCTCCTGCATTTCTTTTACTTCCCTCTTTAGGGACTCAATTTCCTTCTTCTGATCTATCACTTTTTTAATCATGGCAATTTTAAATTCTCTTTCTGGAAGGCTCAGAAGTTCTTCCAAGTTGCTGTCGTTGCAATCTGTGGAGTGGTTTTCTTTTTGTGGTGTGCTTCTTTCCTGAGGAGTTGTTAGGTTGCGTGTGGTTCTTCTACTCCCTACTGTCTGTTTTCTAATTTGTTGTATGCATTGGGACACTGTGTTGCTCGGACTGACTGGCATCTTGGGTGAACTTCTCCGCTCCCCTCTGGCTCTTCCAGGAGCAATCTCTGTCTTCTGGGGGAGCTTTCTGCTGGTTTTAGGCAGTTTTTACTGAAGAAATGTCCCTGTTCTAAAATGGCGAAGCGGGATGCAGTCCCTGCGCCTCCGGTTTCAGGCACACTCTTCTGCGCACCCGGTGTGCCCCGGACGTGGGTGCCTGCTCCCTCTGTGGGCTCAGACTGCTGGTCGGAAGGGGCCTGGCGTGGGCTAACTTCCCGGCTGGCCACTGGGTCCTCCAGAAGCCTTCTGCCCTTTTCAAGCAGTCTTAAGAAATTTCCTGTTCTATGGGGTGTTAGTGACTTTTTTTTCCTGGTTGCTAGGTGGCGCCAGAGATCTCTCCTATTGTCCTTGGGGGGCTGTTTTTCGCCTCCCCCCACCCCGTGGGACAGGGAACAGAGCGGGAATGGTAGGGTACACCTCAACAGCTTTGGGGTGCTGTGTCTGCCTTGTGCCCCACCGTCGTGGAGAACCCACGCCCCGAATTTTTGTGCCCCTGGTCTCAGTTCAAAGCCCTCAGTTCCAGGACGCGGGCTGTAGCCCAGTTCAGTGGCACGGGAATGGCGCCTTTTGCACCGCTCCCGTGCCTGGGCGCCTGGTTCCTGCTTACTCAGGGAGGGACCTTCACCTCAGTGAGGACCTCCGCGCGTCTCCCCGCAAGCCTAGGTCACAGGTGCCGGGACCTGGGCAGCTGCGATCCCGGTCTGCACTTGCTTTTCAAGCGCGCCCAGCGCACCGCTTTTCCGCGCAAGCTTACCGGCAGCCCGGGCTGTGTGCGCGTCTCCCGGGGTCTTTGTTCTTCTCTAATGGCGCCCGGAGCCATTCGCTCACCTCCGCGGCGAATCCTGCAGGGTTCGCCTCAGCTCCCGTTCACGGGGTGTGGTGGCTGCAATAGTTCCTTTCCACTCACAGTCCCGCTTGCTGCGTTGTTTGTTCTTGTTGGCCGATTTGGTTTGTTGTTTTCCTCCTCTCTGCCGGTTGGAGAGTGCCGCCTCTGTGGGCGTGGGGAGGGGAGCAGGGTTCTGCGCTTCCCTCCCTTCTGGTCCTCTTTTTATGGCCACTTTCTTCTTCGGGTAGTTTGCTGGAGTCACTCGTTTATCTTCCGTGTCCCAGTTCTCACTGGGACCTGCCGCTTTTCCTCCCTATTAACTTTTTTTAATGGGAGATCTTACTCGCAGCATCTCCTCGTCGCCATGTTGCTCCGCCCCCTCCCTGGATCCTTTTTTAAAAAGAGACTTTTACCTATCAACTTTTGAATAATAGTTAAAAAGAGAATATTGGTAAAATATATGTAAGGAATTAAAAATAGCAAAAATACAAAGTACTATAAGTTTAAGGAATAAAGCAGTATCACTAGTTGTGAAGTTGCTTACAATTAATCAACTTTACCCAGTGTGTCCATGTCATCTGCCTTATTCTGTGGTAACCACCATTATAATCCAACTTGTTTTTGTTGTATTTCATTTGTTTGTTTTGTTTCTTTGTTTTAAGCTTCAGGGATGCAATTTTATATTTCAACATGTTATATGCTACATTGTGATCTCCACCAATGGTCCAGTTACCATTGAACAACATACAGTTGTTCAACAGTAACATGTTTACCCCACCCCAACACTCTCCCTCTCTGGTAATCACAATTCTGCTGTCAGAATCTAAGGCTTTGTTTTTATGGCAGCCAGGGTGAAGGAGAGAGATGAAGGAAAGGACGATATCCATCAAGGATACTTAGCAGAAGCTGCACCCCCTGCACCCCCTTAGCTTTGCATATCTGCACAAATTTAGTTATCTGCCATGCTAGCTGCAAAGGAAATTTAGTTTTTATTTTAAATGTTTTTAGTGAAAGATGGAAAAAGGACAGAATGGATGTTGGTGACAAACTGCATTCTTTGACAGAATAAATACTCTCCAAGGCAATCCACCTGTGTTAGTGTTCTATTGCTACTATAAAAACTCAGTGACTCAAAATAATAAAAAACCTCAGTGACTCAAAATAATAAAAAATATCTCATGTTCTGGAGTGCAGCAGTCCAGAATGGATTTCTCTGGGCTGAAACCAAGGCATTGACTGGATGCATTTCCTTGAGGAGCTTGACAAAAGAATCTGTTTCACTGTCTTTTTCAGTTTGCAGGGCTCACCCACATTTGTGGGTTTGTAGACCCTTCCAGCCGCAATCACATCATCTGAACCCTGCTTCTGTCACATCACCTTATCTTCTGCTGAGATCACTCTGTCACTTTCTCTCTGTCACCTTCTTATAAAACCTTTGTGATTTCATTGCACACACAAGGTTAATCCAAGATACTCTCCTCATATCAAGATTTTAATTTTAATCACATTTATGAAATCCCTTTTCCAACAATATAGTCACAGGTTGTGGGGATTAGGATAGGGACATCTTAAGGGGTGATTATTCAATCTACCATTAATATCAAAATTTAGAGACAATATCAAATTACATTATTATTATAACACATTTTGTACTTTAGTCAGTGTTTTCATTTCCATTTTCACATTTAATTTTCTAAAGATTTATTTATTTATACAAGAGCTGGGGTACAGGCCAGAGATGCAGGGGCTGGGGGGTGAGAGGATTCACCAGAGACAGAGCGGGGAATAGAACAGACTGACTGACACACACTGCTGAGGGGAGCAGTGGGTGAGACAGGACAGGTCTGCCTCGCCATGTGGGTAGCTCCCTGGCCAGCCGGGGATTGAATTCGTGCTGCAGAGGCTGCGGATTGCTTCATAGTGAGGTGCTTAACCCCCTGCGTCACCAGGGAGGCCCCTCACATTTAATTTTCACAACTTGTGAATAATGTAGGACCTGGGGCCTCCCAGGTGATGCAAGGGGTTAAGATGCAATCTATGATGCTATCTGCAGCTACTGAAGCATGAGTTCGATCCCTGGCCAGGGAGCTACCCACATGGCACAGCAGACCTCTCCTGGCTCTCCTGCTGCTCCCCTCAGCAGTGTATTTCAGTCTATCCATCTGTTCTGCTCCCCACTCTGTCTCTGGTGAATCCTCTCACCCCCCACACTTCTGGCCTGTACCCCAGTTCTTGTATGCATAAATAAATAAATCTTTACAAAAAATAATGTAGGACCTGCCTGTGAGCTTCCTTTAAGAATCATTTTGAGGTTCCTACAAGTTCAAAGAGGTTTTCTTTGTTTTTTAAAAGATTTATTTATTTATGCATAGTATCACTGAAATCAGTGCCCCTGTAATAGACCCTGAGGCTTAGAGAGCATCTCAACCTTGAGATCTTTTCCTCTCTGAAATTGAAAACCATCTTTTCTTCTAAGTTTCCCCATAGTACTTCGTTAAAATTTTGTAGATGCTGTAATTTTAAAATGGACATCTTAATGTTTTTCATTAAAGTATAAATTCTATTAATTAAATTATATCATATTAATTCTATTATTAATTCTATTATTAATTAATTAATTCCTTACTATTTTAAATGAGCTTTTTTGGGGAAAAATAAATCATATTTACCATCTTTGCCTTCCCCTAAATAAATTACCAAGTAAGATGATCAATTTTTTGTGTCATTGTGGCTAGGTTTATAGTCCACAGTTTTCAATTAAACATGAATTGACATATTTCTGCAAGGCATCCTGTAAATGTGATTTAAATCCACAATCAGTTGACATTAAGTAAGAAAGGGAGATGATCCTAAATAACACGACTAGTCATGATGCAATCATTTGACCCTTCTATAAGCAAAACTGAGACTCCTGGAGAAATCTTCCCTTGGATAGCTGCTTTACCATGCAATGAGTGGGTCCAACATAATTCTCAAATTTCAGATTTACCGTTCCAGCCCACACAACCATATAAGTCATTTTCTAGGAGTAGATCTCTTGATATCTCTTACTGCATTTTTTGAACCCTGACATTACCTGATACACATAGGTTACCTAAATATTAATGTTTATTGATCCAAAAGAAATCTGAGGACTTTGATACTATGTATTAAAATTCAGTGGAAGAAATCCAATAACTTGGGACCTCTCTGGTGGTGCAAGGGGTTACGACTCAGCACTAGGAAGCTATTCACAGCCACTATAGCACAAGTTTGATCCCCAGCCAGGGAGATAATCAGACCTCTCTTGTCTCAACCACTGCTCCCCTCAGCAGTATATTTCAGTTGATTCACCTGTTTTGTTCCTCTCTCTGCCTCTGATGAATCCTCTCACCCCAGTGCACCTCTGGCCTGTACCCCAGTTCTTGTATGTATAAATAAATAAAAAATAAAATCCAATAACTCTGATGACTATACAATAATGTACCATTCCAAAAAGTTTATACATTTGTACAGTCTTAAAGATCTTAAACTTATTTCTTAAAATCAAATCTATGTTATGATTGCATTCATTTTGGGTATGAGTGTTTTTTATCTTTAAAGACAACAAAGGTAGACTAGTTTCTACATAGCCAATAGCAATTTAAGTGTTGCAATACTTATTATAATATCAATAACTTGTAATATCTTACTTTCTAAAACAAAAAACTACTATAGTAAACAGATTAGGCCCTCTTCTCCCCTCCCCTACCTCAGTGTTTATTGTCTTGAAGATAGAAAAATTAAAAAAAAAATGTTTTTCCTAGTTCTTTTAGGGATAGTCAAAGTGAGTCAATATTTCTTGCTGAGTGCAACATTTCACTTCAAATTCATAGATGAACAATGAAAGCTGCTCCATACATTTTGAAAAATTGATCTACTTTCCTGATGGGAAGGAGATGGAAATGACATGTTTTTTACTAAAAAAAAAGATAGTCAAAAGAAAATGAAAGACTTCTGTATACTAGATCAGGAAATAACTGTAACATCAGGTTGTTTCCAATAACAGTAGGTCACTGCTTGTACCAGTTTGTGTTGCTGAAATGCAATAAGTACTGATGACGTCACAATGCCAAGCAAAGCTCATAAGTCGTCCTAGATCTCCTTCTAATCTTGGTTCTGAGTAAAAGGATTTTTGAATCAAGTTTTTTTTTCCCTTCCCTAAGAAGATGGTCTATTAATTCTGTACTCAAAGATTTCTGATGACTCCTGGTAACCACTTCTCTGTCATTGTTTTCCACATTCTGTTTTTCAAACACTCATTTATGTGTTCATATGTTCTTATTCACAATTTTTTTGTATGAAAGTATATCGATGTGCTCTAAATGGCTCTGCTACTTTAATAATTTATCTCATAGCCTACTTTATTTGAATTAGGCAGCTTTATTTATTTGTATTTGTGGTCTTTTAATGAGTTAAAAATTCATGATTCTTCTAAGAAATAAAGCAGATGCTTAGAAATAAGCTTTTCAATCAAATGAGCCTCAACAAAGGAGACTCTTCTACAAAAAGTTGGTTACTATTTTGAAAGGATTTCTTTATGAGACTTTCAAATAGACATTTTTTCCCAACATTTTTCTTTAATCCTTACTGAGTGACTCAGAATTAGACTATTTTCAACATACATAATTACCATGTTATCTGTGGCAATTTGCTGTAAAAATCAGCAAAAAATGTTCTTGTTCCCAATTATGGTATCTTTGAGTGGCTTTTCATACTGTGTGTCTTACAAAGAAAGTTTTCATTTTCCCCCCATTACTCTTTGAAATTTTCATTTAAGACTCTTCAGGGCCATGTGACTCAACATTTCCATTACTAATGCTTAAAGGCAGCTTTCCCCACCCCCAATAAAGGAAGTAGGAATTTGAGCAGTTGGTAGCCAAGAGGATGAACCAATGATCAACTTAATTAGCCATGGCCTGGATAAGCTTTAGCTAGGGAGTAGCTGCTCCCTGAAGCAGACATTCATGAGTTACTGTCTTTTTTTTTATTATTTAGTTAATTTATATATTTTAAGAGAAGTTAAAGCAGAGAAATCCAAATGCTCTTTTGATTAAATTACCAGTCTAATAGATCTGGTGAGATACCTAGTTCAGGGATAAGGGAGATCTTAGAAATTCTAAACTATCTTTTTGACCAAAATTTCCTCTTCTTATGAGTAAAACCAGAAGAAAACTGACCTTCTTAATTCAAATATTGGTTAAATCTTGCTTCCAAAAAATAACCTTGCTACTCTGTGATAAGTTTGGTTTACCTTTCTGGATCTCTGCAAAGAAATAGTAACAAAAGGGACTGTACTGTTACTGACTAACTACTAACTGGTATTAACCAGGAACAGCTCTGTCAAGCCAACGAGCCTCGACGAAGGGGACAGGTTGAAAGAAGATCAGTGTTAAAAGATCACAGTCATAAACATGGCTACCAATGCCTGACTTCATTCATTGAGGATTTGCAGTCTGCAAAGAAGCAGATTTCTAAAAAATACAGCTAAACCATGAAATGCTCACTAAATTTTTAATTATTTTCAATTATCTTCAATTATTTTTAAATTTTTAAATTATTTTTAGTCAAAAAAGTTTCCATGTTTATGATAAAAAATTGAAACTCTATATAAAGATATAGAGTTAAAAGGAAAAGTTTTCCACCCGTTCACTCTTTTCTTTCTTTCCTGAATGAACCACTATTACAAGTTGCATGTGTATTTATAAATTTTCTTTACACACATAAACATAATGTTTAGGTATTTTTCCCAATAGCTATCACAGTCTGTGTAGAATTCCTGAAGTTATATATTTCAATTGGTGATATATTTTGAACATCTTTCCCTATAAATACATACAGATGTGCCATTCTCTTTTCAAAGTTGTAATTGTAGTCATTGTTTTTCATTAGTGAATACTTACACTAAAAATAGTATTGGGAATAATTTTAAATGGTACACAATTTTACAGGCTATCTAGTGTGGATTTCAGAAGAAAGAAGAATATAAAGGGACAGAAACACAAGATTATTTTGTATTCGGAGGATAGGAACGTTCTAACAAGGGCATTTGAAGGAAACATTATGAAGGAGATACAGATACAGTTTGAGACAGATCTTGAAAGCTATGTAAGATATTGCCATTAGGAGGGAAAAATCATTGAAACCATGAATTAAAACAGAGGGGTAAAAAATAAGGAACAGGCTTAATATAACTGTTAAGAGATGGGAAGGCGAGATAATTAGTGAGCAAAGCTGCAGAAGATAAAGTTAAAAATATAGATTTCACAGGATAAGATTAAAAATATAGACTGATTCAAATAGTGCCAGACTATAAATATTGGGTTTAGGAGTTTGAAATTTATGCTATAGACTGGTGGTTTTTCATGGGGGATGACTTTACTCCCAGCCCTCCCCCCAGGATGTTTAGAAATATCCAGAAACATTTTGCCTTATAACTATAAGGGTGGGTGCTACTTATCCTGGTGGGGAGAGGTCAGGATGCTAATGAATATTCTATCAGATATAGGAAAGCTCTCTTCCCACAATAAAGACTTATGGGCCCCCAAATGGTAATAGTGCGAAGGATGAGAAACCCAAATGAAAGTCAAACTATTTAAATTGTGCACTTTATTAACAACCCAAAAATGCTGAACATGTAAATATTTTATATATATATATATATATATATATATCTCACTACATCAAGGTATATTGAATATTTTAAATAATTTTATCTACTATGTCATTTTATTCACTAACATTCATGACCCATTTTTCTCTTCCTAAAATATTATCAATATTTTATTATATCATTAAATATGAAATATTTTATTTAGCATCACAATATGAGTGAATAACAATATGAGTTAATGTGTTTTATTGCTTAAAAATCTTGGGTTGATTCTGTGTGATAACAGTAAACCCAAAAGTTTGGTTCTCTGTTAAATTTGCTTTTGTTTGGTTTTAACCACTGCTGAAGTTGAGGATAAAACCTCATAAAGTAATAGTGATATAACTGAAAGGAATGCACCATTTCCTATGCTTATTAAGTTATGATAATCTTTTTGACATCCCATCCATTAATTTTGTAGAGGTTTGTTGAATTGGGTATTGAATTTCCATCTTTCTTAATGCTAATCACTTATTTCTCCCTGTTTCTCAGAAGGTGTTGCATTCTTATTTTATTAGCAAGTAATTTTAAACCAATAAAAGTTTGAATTTGGAAGGCCATTTTTAACATTTTAGAATATCTTTTTGTACTTTTCAAATTTGTAAATAGAATTTTTTTTCAGCAGTGAAATCACTTTGAGTGGATGTGTTTTTACAAATGCCAGTTTTCAAAATGCCTTCTGCATAGCATAAGTTCTTTTGAACAGCAATTACCTTCTCACTCATTGTTAATTCACAATCTTTACAGTGGGAAACAGACTAAGTGCCTGTATTCTTTCAAGATCTGCTGGGTAACATACCTCTTGCAAACCATTTACCATTTCAGAAAGGAAAAGTCTATTTGGAAAGAAGTCTTCCTTATGAATGAAACCTGCACATATCTTTAAATTTTATACCTCTTTTAAATGTTTGGACATGAACAAGCCAACAAACCTTTATATTTGCATACACACTTTGCACAGACCCCTTTAATCTCATTACAAAGTGTAAAGATCCCACCGTTAATCTCTGAAAAAAGGTTGACTATAAGCTTCATGAATTCGTGTCTGCAATGTGCTGATATCAATGAAGATGTGTCTCTGTCAAGTGGCCTCTGGGGGTATAGTTCGGGTATTGTGAATAATGAAATCTGCTATCAGTCATGTTTAAGTTTTCTACACATTTTTAGCAAAAAGTGGCATTCTAGTAGTTTTTCCCCCCTGAACCTCAATAAATTGTCTCATATGTTCTCTGCTATGGGTAAACCTTCAAACAAATGATGAATGCCATCTATGTTTTCTGAGTTGGGGAGTGATGTGAGATTAGTGTTTTAGGGAGTTAATGAAAGTGGCAGTCTATTACCACTTATATTTAAAGACTGTATATGGGATGGATTTTTCAGAAGACAGAATAAGACAGGGAACTGGTTAGGAGCTTATAAAATAGCATAGTGTAGAACTATTGAAAGACAAAACCAAGATAAAAGTGGTAATTTAATAGGCTCTGTGAAGATTGAATTAGTAATTATGTGGCACTAAGAGTGAAATGTGTGTGTGGGGAGAACTAGAAATAGCAGTTGGGGAGAGAGAGAGAGAGAGAGAGAGAGTTGGACATCTTGGAGGGGAATTATGTTATCAATGGAAATAGGAAATGTAGGATAAGGGCTAGGATATTGGGGCAGAAGAGATGGTGACCCTATTACTTTTGACAGTTTTGTTATTAGAGATCATCAGTCTTGGAATAGCAGCAAACTTTTCATTTTAATTTGAATTTCATGTTAGAATTGTTGCAGTACTCTTTGCCTAGGTAAATAACAAGTACAGAAGCTGAATGCTTGCCAAGAAATCTAACTGTTCTCTACAAGTCGTTATTGTGAAACATCATAGTTGATGACATCAATTAATTTTGTACAAAAAATGCAAGCACTTTTGAAAGAAAGATTAATTTTAGATGTGCAGTAAACATTTGAAGATCATTTGACCCAATGTATTTTTTGCCTTCATACTTTTGTGGTAGATTAGATTTTATAATAATCTGTGTCAATAAATAGTGACATATTGGACATTATAAGTGGGTTTTATTCCTTCCTTTCTGATACGCCCTTCCTGTTTGCATTTTATAGAAACTTATTTAGAATAGCCATTGTACCTTTCACAAAATAACTATTTTATCCCAGTTACTTTTCTAGAATAATATAACTCTCCTATGTTCATTGTAGCACTATTTACAACAGACAAATTATGGAAACAACACAAGTGCCTGAAGACAGATGAGTGAATTAGGGCGATGTGATATATATGCACAATGGAATACTACTCAGCTATTGAAAAGATAAACTTGCCATTTTTGACAACATGGATGGAATAGGAAGAGATTATGCTTAGCAAGACAAGTCAAAATGGGAAAGACAAAAACTGGATGGTGTCACTTATTTATGGAATATAGAGAAATAAAACAAATGGTCAGATAAAACCATACCAATAACAAACTCTAGAAATCTGACTAGCACTAGGTTATGGTGGGGGGAGAGCAAATTGGGGAGAGAGTCAATATACTAATGGAGGAATATGAGTACTTTGGCGGTGGGTGTGATGTGGTAACATACACTTGAAAGATGTGATCCTATATGGCTAAATCATTTACAGTGTTGTAAGTTGATGTTACCTTACTACAAAAAAGTTATATATCCTTTTGAAATAATGATGCATTGAAAAATAAATGTTTGCCCCACTATGTTAATAAAATCTTTGGGGTCAAAGGATATTGAATGAAAAAAATCTCAGAAATATTTTTAGCTCTCAACAATATCTACTATTATTATGAATTATATTAGTAGTATTATCTAATGCTCTGCCTAAGGAAAATCACACTCGTTTATGGATTCTTTTTGTGTGTTTCAATTCAGTTCCTCCTTAGTTCTAAGATTTACAAAGTTATTGTAATTACCAAAAAACAAACAAACAAACAAAAAACAACCTCTTCCCTCCCCAACATTGTTTAGAGAGTGGTTTTTGGGTAAACTCCCTCAACTTCAAAAGGACCTTTTCTTATATATCTCTGTTCTTATTTATAATGACCATAAAATTATTGAGAAATGACAAAAAATGGTGGTCAGGGGGAAAGAAGTCATTGTTGTTGTTTTTTTTAAATAAAGATATTTAATTTAAAAAAGTACATTCTGTAGTATCTGAGATAAAATAAGTAAGTGGGAAGGAAAGAAAAGTAATAAAATGACATCAACCTACTTTGAGAACTGAGGCAGTTTCAAAATCATTACTCTTTGTCAAACATGTTTTTATTTGCTTAGGGTGAAGCTGCTAAGCTAGTGTTTTGCCTTTCTGGCAGAGCACAGAACAGTGAGGTTATTAGGTCACTCTATTTTGAAGTCAGATTTCTTTATTTGATTAGAAAACATTTTAATAAAAATAAAAGAACTCACAAATGAAACCATGTGCAGATTCAAGTGCCATCACTCACCTGGATCAAATGCTTTGCTGGTAATTTTATTTCTGCCTTCTAACTCGGCAGTGCTTTAGGGCTTACAAAATAGGTGACATTTTGAACTTGCTGGTTTTAAATCTAGAGAAAGCAGCAGAATTCTGACTTTTGCCCCAAAGGCAGGACAAATTGTTAACTGCTATAATCAATGTAGCTGTCAGTCATTCTCCTTGAAATCCCTGCTTCCTTATGAAGGGAGCCTCTTTAATAATGTCATCTATTGTTTTGTGAAGCCTGGCTCAGCATAGACAGGTATGTTCATTCCCTGGTTGTGATTACAGCTTCAGCTAATTTTACTCTAGTGGGGATTTCAGTAGAATCATCTTGCAGAGTGGTCAAGATGGATGGTCCCAGAGTTAGAGGAGTTTAAAGCCCAACTCTGTCACTGCAGCCATGGGCAAGTTTGTTAACTTGTCTAAACTTGAGTTATTTCCTCTTAGAAATGGGACTAATTATTCCATCTCTAGCTACTGTGAGGAATAAATGGGGATCATGTGTCTAACACACCTGGCTGTCTATCTGGTGTGGGGTTCTCAACCTGCTTTGAATCCAGTCAGGGAAGAGGTATTATTTAGGTATTATTTAGCAGTGGACTCAGCAACCTTACACTTGGGGTCTTGGCTCAGAAAATCAAGTAAATAGAAAGGGAATAAAGAAAAGGGTCAAAATGGCCCCTATGTTAATAACAGAGGCCAGGTTGGAAGGCATATGTGGAATCCAAATAAACTCTCTGACCAAATTCCAGAATGAAGCAGATTTATCCTTCCAGCCTCAGGCAACATTTGCTGTGGTCACTTGTTCTCAGCCAACTGGTTATGTGCTTTCTACCTTTAGCTCTAGCCCCAGAGAAAGAAGGTGAATTTGGGTATGTCAGTTTTTCCTCCAAAATTTATACATGCAAAAATGAGTCCCTTGGGCCTCCCGTGGTGGTGTAGCAGTTGAGTGCTGGGCTGTGAAGCTGCCTGCAGCCTCTGCAGCACCAGTTCAATCCCTGGCTGCCTGCGAGGGTCCCACATGTCCCGCAGACCTTTCTTGCCGTGCCCGCTGCTCCCCTCAGCAGTGTACTTTGTCAGTCTGCCTGTTCTGTTCCCTGCTCTGGGCTCTGGTGAATTCTCTCACCCTCCCACACTTCTGACTGTACCCAGTGCTTGTATAAATAAATAAATAAATAAATAAATAAATAAATAAATAAATAAATAAATAAATCTTTTTTAAAAAATAAATGAGTACCTCTTCCCAAAGGTCGAATCAGAGAGAGACCCAAAGTTACACACACCTGGGAAGGAGCACTGGAATAAGTGCCCCATGAAAGGTAACTTACCATTGTGAACTGGCTGTGATGCATTTCTTTCTTGAGTTGGCCAAAACATGAAAAACATATGGAAATTATTTAATCTCCTATCTTTGCTTTTCTAATGTGATTTTTCTAATAATGATTTTTAAAAGTAAAAGTCAAAATTAAATTTAAAAACATAGGGAAAAACTAAGGAAAATTAATCTGTTGGAAATAAATCTCCAACATACCCAAATATAGGTAATATAGGATTAAGATGTTTTTGCAAAGCTATGGTTAGTATAATAAATTGTAGATATGTGAAGAAAGGACAGTTATAAAGAGCACATTTTTAACTATTAGTGAAATATCTAGTTGGAGAAATTGAAGCTGATCTGAAATGCAGATTTTGAAGAATTGATTAAATTGAATTCATAATATTGATTGATATTGTGAATATATCTGTTTGATACCCAACATACTGTTTAGAAGATGAACTGCATGTTTATTAGTTTCTGACATTTTCATATATTCCTTTCTCAGTAATTTCTGCTTCCTATATATCATAGTACTTCCATTCCTTACTGTCTCTATATTTGGGTAAGGAATACATGGTAATGGGAATGGTATTTTATTTATTTTTGTGAAGTTATATTTCTTGAGGAGATGTTGATTTAGATCACAATATAAATCTTAGCAATATAGATTTATACCTCTTCAAATGTATCTTATTTCAAAGGAACAGTAATATAAAGTACCTTAATTTTTTGTTTCTACCAAGGAGAAAGTAGTCTCTAAGAGCCAGAGCCATGATAATATCAGGCAGAAAGTTTATCACATATCAGTTGATGAATAATAATGATGCTTAATAACCTTATGGGATATGAGAAGAGCATATAATAACACTTGATTTGAAAAATTATATGATAAAAAATTTTGATTCATTATTTCACGAAATTTTAAAAATATTGTTGGGGCTTCCTCGTGGCTTAGGGATTAAGTCCCAGTGCTATCACTGCTACTGCCTGAGTTTGATCCCTGATAAAACCAGATAACTCACATATGGTGCAGCAGACCTCTCCTGTTTCTCCCGCTGCTCCCCTTAGCAGTTTATTTTAGTAGATCTGCCTGTTGTGCCCACCACTCTGTCTCTGGTGAATCCTCTCACCCCCCCACATCTCTAGCTTTCACCCCAGTTCTTCTATGCAAAGCAAAAAATTTGATGAACATTGCACTACTGTATTTTACTAAGTTGTATTTATGGATTTCTCCAGTAGATGTGTCATCTCAAGAAAAGGAGACTCTTTCTTTTGCTCTTTTGCTTTCCCAGTGCCTTGCATAGTATCTGCCACATGACGATTTCACAAATGTTTCTTGAATGAATGTTTGTTGGAGATACTAAGCATTGGTTAAATAAATTCAGGTTGAGCACATCAGTGCCAAACAGAGAGACATTCTATTATCTACTAACATTTATTTGTTAGACATTATTTATAATGACAGCATATATGTTTGAAGGCATATCCTTCAAGCATTCTTTCTTCAAACACAATTTTTTTATGCCTACAAAAGGCCTATATTTATGACACATTGGATTTGATAGCTCAAGAAAGCACATTTATATTTTTTTAATCAATTTTCAAGATAGCCCTCTGACTTTTACTCAAATTCAGATAATTTGGAGGAGGAAAGATCTGAAAAACCTGTCAAACATAATTACAGAGTGCAGTAGTCCTCCCAGTAATGGGATTGGTTCAGTGGTTATTTTTGAAATACGCCTGCACTAATATATAGTGCTTGAGTCCTGCAAGTAGTTCAAGATATTTGCTTTTTATGAAAATGGGTGAAATTTTTCCACTTATGTTTTTTATTAGATGAGCACAAAGTAACTGACTGCAAGCCAGAAAAATGTGAGATTCTCATTATGATCCAAAGACACTCCCCTTGCATTTAAACAAATGCTGCAACCCTTTCTCTATTGCTTACTTGGGTTGTTTTCCCAGGGTCTCCCTGACAAACAGCAATGTGCTAATGAAGCCACATTTTTGCCAACCCCTTTGCAAAATGAGTGAAAGGTTTGATTTCCAACTATGATTATTTCATGATGTGTTCACTGGTTTAGTGTCATATCATGATGATTTCATGATATCATTATTTCTAGTTCCAACTTGAGTGCTTTTTATCTGATACATAAATTCTAGGATATGCCATAACATTGATGGTTTTGCAATGATAACATATGCAAAAAAGTCCATATTTAAGGAGGCTACATATTTGGAACATACGAAAGATTTAGCTATAAGGTTCAAAGACAATTTGCCTCCTGGTAGGATCACACCTTAGTCATTTAAGAGAAAGACTTGCTGATGCTATTTTTAAATACCTTTAAGACCCTTAGATTGGAGTCCATCACTATATTTTCTAATCATAAAAGCTGTTTTAGGATGGCAATAATATCTCATGCCTTTCCACTTCCATATGGCGTGGAAAATTTGGCACAGTGCTAGACTTTCTAGCTAGTATGAGCATATATTGTTATCAGAATACTGTCCTTTTTTCTTTATGATGCTTATAGCTTTTTAAAATTTTGGCAGCAGCTTGATTTATACAAATTACATATTATTAGAATTCATGGAAGAAGTGTTAAATCACTTAAGAAACAGAAGAGGGAGTGTATTCCACCTTATTAGTTATTAAGCATATAAAAATAAGCAAATACATTGAAGAATTCTAAATTTAACTCTAATAAGGGAAGGTTTATGACTTGTCTGAAAGGTTAGCTAATGGTTTGAATAGGCGGTATGAGTTGTAACACAGAGAAATACATGTTGGAAGGACGCGGAGACACCTTCCGACTGCAAATTGACTCTGCAAATCATCCTGATTTGGGCGTTTCACACATTACTCAGTCCTGAGATTAAGGCATTGGAGATTTCTGATAAAACATGCATGAATCAGGAAATGCATACATATCAAGTAATTATGAGTCATTAATACAACTTTCTTTTATTTATTTATCAGTCATTTAGCTAGTCATTCTGCAGAGTAATAGCAAAGCAAATAGGCAATTTTCCTTGAGGACAGAAGGAATTCATAGCTTAACTGAGTAGTCAATTCTTAAGCTCTTTCCACTGTGACATGCTTAATGGATAATGTCCAAAGCAAAACACTCTCCTGTGCTCAGCCACAGTTGTGTACAGTTCCCTCCATCTTTTTTTAATATTTATATATATTTATGTGTATATATGTGTGTGTGTATATATATATATATATATATATATATATATTACATCATTTTTTCAGCAATGTGCATGGAGCTGGAAGGGATTATGCTCAGTGAAATAAGCCAGAAGGAAAGAGAAAAATATTGCATGATATCATTTATAGTAAGAATATAGGGGGACCAAATAAGGGATTAGGAAAAATAATAATAATAAAACAAAATTAGCAGGCAACTCTAAATCATTTCCCTCCATCTTAACAGCAAGTCTAGCCTTTCCCTTGAAAGGTGGCAGAACATTGTGTTTCTGATCCAGGCCCTGGATTTATGCCTTAAGCTCAAGCCCCAGTTGTGCCACTCTGTAGCTGTATGAGTAAATCACTTAAAGTCTTCAGGTTGCAGATTCCTTATTCATAAAATAGGCATAGTGATTGCACCCTCCTCATAATGTTTATCGAGATAATTAAATGAGTTAATCTAAGCAACACACATAGAACAATTCAGTAAGCCCTCAACCCATCCCTACTACTATTGTTATCATCATATTCCATAGAAGAATGCAAATTGGAATTTAGGTCAGAGAGATTAATATTACATTCACACCATATTGGTATTACAGTGTCAGCTATAAAGTACAATTGCTTTGTAAGTAGTAAATGTGGTGCCAGGATTTAGCGGAAGTCTAGTATAAAATAACTTTCATTGCCCTAAGCATTGTGGGTTTTGTGTTGGAATTTCTGAATGAGTATTTTTCACTTCTAAAATTCTCTTGCTTTTTAAATGTTGGTGTTGAGTATGATATATTTATATGATGATATGAAGTCTCTTATAAAAAAAACAAAAGGAATCTCTTACCCCTTCTTTGGTGCCCCCCCACCACCTCCAGTCTGGCTTTTTAGCTCAGGTACAGATTTAGCATAAAGTTGAAAAAAAGAGCTCTGGTTTCTATTGCCTAACTTGATGAAGTCCCTATGTGAAAGAGGAGATAGCAAACCTTTAGCCTCTATTACTCCTGGTAACCTTTAGACTCTGTTACTCCTTCAACCTTTACATCTACAACCATTCACTCCAAATTTTCCAAAATAATAACACCATTTAAAAAAGGAAGACTTTTCAAATACAGAATTATCTGTGAGATTCAGCCAAGTTACACCAGCTGCACTGGCTTGGTTCCTACATCTGGGCTCTAAGGCGGGTAACAAAAAAAAAAAAAAAAAAAAAAAAAAAAAAGCTCCATGAACAGTATTTTAAGAATTTGGCAACATGCAGGACAAGGAATTAAAAAGAATTCTTTGCTGAAAACAGAATAGGTGGAAAACAATTCTGATTTGCTTGCCACAGTTCATCAAATAACCTACTGGCCAGCCTTTAGAGTATCAGCAAGCATGCCTGAGCTCTGTCCAAAGGCCAGTGGACTCAGTGACTGAGACCTGGAATGAGAAGCATCAGTGGACTTAATAACCATACAAAGCATAAAAATGGATTCCCCATACAACTGCGCTTTAAACTAATGGGTGACATTTCCTACCAGATGGTATGACGTAGGATGTGTAGAGATGCTTTCACTAGTTTTATCCCTGACTTTTTTGTCCCTTCCTTTAAATCATTAAATATGATTAATTTCTTTCCTTGGTTCTCTATGGAGTAGTATTTCTTCTTATATCGCTGCATTCATTTTCTAGAAAAAGGCAAAGCAGTAACCATTTAACAGATCTATAGTCTATCTTATGTAGAAAAGATTCTCTTTAGAAGCTAAGAGTTATAGGACTTGAAAATAATTGGTAAAATTTTATTGAAGAGAAGGAGGGTTGTAAAACAGTGTGAGAAGGGTCCCCATATAGTGATTTAATTTATTTTCATTAGAAAAAGACATAAGCACTATTACTCCTAAACAAGTGTTATTAGCTTCTCTTTTTATTATGCTGCTATATTCTATTTCAAGAATGAATTCAACAGACCTTGAAGAAGTTTATAATCTATAAAATATATCAATAATGTGCAATACAAAATCCCTTATTAGGGCATTGCTCAGTATAATCAAGACACTTAGATGGTGTGGTACAATAAAATTTAGATGTTAGGATGCAAATCATCCAAAGGGGTAGCTATTGGAATGCCACATAGATGGGAAAAGTCTATGGGAGACTGTGAGGCTGGCAAGAACTTCCTACCTCAATAAGATATGTGTAATAAATGGTATGTAAAAGGTGGAAGAGGATTACTTTTAGTCGATGAAGGTGCTGGAGCCTCATCTAAGGTGAGCCTGATTCCCACAAGACAATGATGTGATAGGTTGTGGACAGGGTGGCTTCACTGAAGTCTCTGTCTTGTCAGTACAATGGTACTATGAGAAGGGAAGTAAAAGCTTAGAAGTAGCTTTTTATAAGGTGTTTTATAAGTTCCATGCAGTTGGGTTATGTAACTGTGGTCAAACAAGAAATCATAAATCTGGAATCCAGTCTTTGTTCTAGGTGACATAGCTTAAGGGAAATTTTATTACTATAATAATGAAGATGCTCAAGGTGAATCTTTCCCCCACTTATTTTCCCCCAAATTAAAGGGGAATGGTAAAGCAGCAAACCTACAGTTTTGGGATCCTGTGGGTTTCTAGCCCATTTCTTGCTGTGTGAAGTTGACTTAGAATAGTGAATTTAGAGTACACCATCAGGACAAGACGGGGAAGCAAGGGAAAATGCAGTTTCTATATCATCCTGTTTCCAAGATCAACAAATACCTTATGTGTCACTTGTCTGCTATTGCGCTAGTAACATGAGATCAAAGAGCTATTCTATTTTGAGATGCACGAGTGTCATCTCAGACTAGATGAGGAATGTGTTTAATGCTATCTATAGTCATGAATGGTATCTCAGTCTAGAAGAATAGTTCTTTCATCTTATTCATTCATTTTCATCTCATTAACACACACCATCTCAGCCCTCAAACCTAGAATTAGTCTTTGGGATTTAGCCTATCTCAAATTATCACATGGTCTTCTGGTCAGTTCAGGATTTTTTTTTTTCTCCAGGAAAAGTAATAGGGGTCATTTAAATAGCTCTTCTAGTTCTATCTCTTCCATGGACATTTTTGGGGCCAATCGAAATAGTCCTTGTTGCATTGCTATTTGAATCTTTTTTCTTTTCTATCAGAATATATAAGCTATTGTGTGTTCCATTATTCATAGCCTGTAGCAAGCCAACCTAATTTTAATGTCACTCACGTTTCTAGGGGTTGATTAGGATCAGGCTGGCTGTTCTCACTGAGTCACCCACATGGTTATAATCAGACAGTAGCTGGGACTGGACTCAATTGGAGACTTGCTTTGGCAAATGTCTGCCCAGAGGTGTCAACTGTATAACCTTCTATGACCTTGCCTTGGAAGTCAGGCAGTAACACTTCCTCAGCAGTCTACTTGCTAGAAGCAAACAACTAAGGTCACCCTTGAGAGAGGGGTCAAAGAATTATGACCATTTGTTAAAACCTCAGCAGTCTCCATAGAGATGTTATTTCTTTTTCAAATTCACTTCATATTTCTTCATCTCCAGTAGATGTCTTATTAAGCATCTAAATTCAGACAGACATAGTCTAGAAATACATAAGACATGCTTCAGGGATAAGTGCATAGTTGGCATTCCTGCCTTTTAGAGGAACACCTTTTGTGGCAAATAACACAAAATGAAGCACTGATTAGCACCAATACGCAATATTCAGCACATATTTATTGAGCATTAGTTAGTGTCATCTACTGTCCCAGGCTTTAAGAATACAGAGATGAATGAGACTCATGTTCTGTGTTTTAAGTATGTGTGATTCCCCTCTGTATGATGCAGTTTAATTAGAATGTGTGTACCAACCATTCCACTGAAAACACTCTCCTCAAGCTCTCTGGCACCTTCCATACTGGCACATGTAATGATAGTGACCAGACTGTACCCCCTTTTTTTTGTCCTTCTCACAGAATCAGTATTTGGCAAAGTAAACCTCCTTGATGCACTTTGTTCAACTGATGAATGGGCCACTGCTTCCTTGCTTCTGTTGTTTCTCTACATTTCCTTTCTTAATTTACTTTCCTGACTCTTCTTCCTCTTAATGTGGAGTGCCCCAGGGCTCTGTTCTAGAACCTTTCTTCCCTGTCTGCACATTCCACTAGCCATCCCATGGCCTTTGATGTTATCTGTAGGTAAATCACTTCCAAATTTATCTTTCTAACTCTGGCCATCTCATAAAGCTCTTCATTTCCAATCTCCAAGTGCCGACCCCCTTCAACTGTCTGATAGACAAACACAATAGGCCTAGGTTAACGTTCTGAAACAGAACTTTGGATTTTTTTCTGAAGAATTCAAACCTACTTCTTTCTGGTATTCTTTGTCTGAATTACTGAGACTAACCTCTATCCACCCCTCATGCAATGTGCCTAAACATTATTCTTTTTTTTTTTTAAAGATTTATTTATTTATTTATACAAGCACTGGGTACAGTCAGAAGTGCAGGAGGGTGAGAGAATTCACCAGAGCCAGAGCGGGGAGCAGAGCAGGCAGAGGGACCGAAGTACACTGCTGAGGGGAGCAGTGGGCGGCAGGAGAGGTCTGCGCGCCATGTGGGACCCTCCTCTGGTGGCCGGGGAGCAGCCGGGGATGGAACCAGCGCTGCAGAGGCTGCGGGCAGCTTTGCAGCCCAGCGCTCAACCACTGCGCCACGGGGGAGGCCCCTAAAAGTTATTCGTAATGATTGTATTTTTTCTTAGTCACCCTATACAATCCATTAGCAAGTCCTGCTGGCACTATGGTCAAAATATATTATCATAAGTATAGTTTTCTTAGTATTTCTGAAGCTGCAAGCCTCAGCTACTTATCCTGGAACATAGTAAATGCTCAATAAGACTGGTTTGGTGAATGAATACCTGTATGAACTAGGAGACTAACCTAAGTATGGTGTTTATTCCTATCATATATAGACATAGTTTTGTGGAGTTAGGAAAACTATAGGGTAAAATTCCAAGCAAATCAGGAGTGGAGTGGGCATTTAGTCTACTTTGGTTAATACCTAAGAGAGGTACTTTGTAAGGGATAGGCTTGGAAAGCAGTTTGAATCCAAAAATGAAACTCTCAGTACAAACCTTAATAGTATTAGTAAATGGACATTCTGCTATAAAACACATCTTTCCAAAAAGTTACAGGAAAACCAGAAATGTAGATGGTAACAGGTCAAGGGATCTTTTTCTCCTTTGTCTATTAAAAATGACTTGAAGATTTAAACTCTTACTCCATTCCCTCTTCATTGGGCATTTCATTCTTTCTGTTAAGGTAAACATTAATTTCTCCTTTCTTCTTGGATATTGTGGAGAAATAGTTTGAGCTTTCATTTTCCAGAGAAAATGCATTTTTTTCCAGCAAGAAAATACACTTTTTAATTTTAAAATATCTTTTTAGAAAACTTTCCTGAAAACTCAGTACGCTGATAACAAGAAAGCAAATTATTTTATGGCTTGTCAGTTTCATAGGAAATAATAAAACTCCATTTCTTAGAAGCATATAACTCCATGTCCAATATCCAGAATTTTTTTTTTGAAGAAAATTGTGTATCTAGGTTATTTTTATTTCCTGTGTAGAGTTATGATCAGTTTTCAAACTACTGTCGAGTTTATTTTTCTCTATCATTTTTTACTCTTTTCTTTTCTTTTCTTTCATCCCTCCCTTGATTATCTGGTTGGATCTTTCTAGAGCACTCTATAAAGTGTATTAAAATCAATCAATTAATTAAAAGTAAAGACGTATTAAAAGTTTTGATTTAGTTTAAAAGTTTCTTTTATTTATTTTACCTACTCAAACTGCTTTAAAAATATGTCTGGGCAGACCTGACAACTATTTATTGCAAACAGTGTCTTTGGGAATGCTGTTGCAAAGATTAGTCCTAGGGGCAGGTTGCTCAGCCTTTTTTGCACAGAACACCTCCTTTGCTTCTTATCTGAAAGATTCAAATTAGGGAGGATTAAGTGAAGTGAAGCATCAGGATTTAGGGTTGGCAGAAAGAAATAGAGATTCATTAAAGCCTCCCTAAAAACTAAAATTTATTTAGTAAATTTAGTAAATTTTAGTAAATAAACTAAAATTTATTCTTGATCCCTCTTCCTTGGATAATAGCAAAACCAGTTCATTGTAGTGGCAACAAAAGACTAAAATTTATTGAATGTTTTCTCTATGCCATTCACTGAGGTTTAGATTGGGGATGTAGTTAATTAAAGGTCAACACTAGTTCACTGAGCATGATCCCTTACAGCTCCATCCACGTTGCTGCAAATGGCATGAGTTTATCTTTTTTGATTGCTGAGTAATATTCCATTGCATATATGTACCACATCTTTTTCATCCAGTCATCTATTTTTGGGCATTTGGGTTGTTTCCATACCTTGGCTATTGTAAATAGTGCTGCTATAAACATAGGGGTGCAGGTGCCCTTTGGAATTAATGTTTCTGTGTCCTTTGGGTAAATACCTAGGAGTGGAATTGCTGGATCATGTGGAAGCTCCATCTTTAGCAGGCTGTAGAATCTCCACACAGCTTTCCATAGTGGTTGGACCAGTTTGCACTCCCACCAGCAAAAGGAAAAATACCAGATGGTCTCACTCATAGCGGGAATTTAGAAAACCTAAATAAGGGACCAGGAAAAAGACTAATTATAATAAAGTAAAAATCAAAATCAACAAACAACTATAAACCAGAGACACACTACAAGGAGCGGGGGAGGAGGGAGTAGGATCAAAACAAGGGGTAGTGGAAATTGTTTGGGGACTATAACCAAGATGAAAATACATACATTGTGCAAAAACGAAAAATGTAAAAAATATATAAAATAAAAAGGGTGAACACTAGTAAATTGTAGAACTGGCATTTTAACTGTCTAGTCTGACTCCCAATTCCACAGACACAGAAAGAGACCCTTTCCCTTCCTTTCCCACTTCCCCGCTTCATCCACCTTCATCTTGACTCTGTGGATAACACCCTTCCCCCAATCATTTCCCTTGCTCAGAAGTTTGTAAGCTCAAAGGACAGAGTCATATTGCTACCTAACAGGCTTAGGTAAGTCATCTAAATACAGAATGTGCTAAGGACAATCCTGGCTCCCCAATCACTGTCTCCTTTTAGCTTTGGCCGGAGAGAAATCCCCAGGGTAAGTGTTAAAGTTGGTCACCCACGCTAACTTCCTTTATTGGCTGAGAGTCAGAGTGAATTCTGAATCCAGCATAAAGTCTTATTCAGGAAATAATAACTGCCTTAACCCAAGTGCTCAGTGTCTCAGCTTTGAAACTGAGTTCATGATCACTTTCCAATCTGACTGGCTTTGATAGGGTGTGGGCCTAGCTTCTAAATAAACATACTGATTTTTTTTCTGTACTGGTGATTTATGGCATGTGCCTTTTTAAATTATAATAACGACTCTATAAATTAGTAGCTCTTACATAGAAATAGCTTCTAAAATGTCCTCCCCAAATATTTAATGAATCTATATTATTATTATTTTTTTAAGATTTACTTATTTATGCTTACTAAAGATGGGGTACGGGCCAGAGGTACGGGAGGTGAGAGGATTCACCAGACAGAGTGGGGAGCAGAACAGGTAGATCTACTGAAATATATTGCTGTGGGGATCAGCGGGCGAGTCAGGAGTGATCTGCTGCACCATGTGGGTAGCTCCCTGGCCGGCCAGCAATTGAACTCATGCTGCAGTGGCTGTCCATAGCTTGATAGTGCTGTCTTTAACCCCTGTGCCACCAGGGAGTCCCTAATGAATCTATATTAAAGAGACATATCACCTGTGGAAGAATCATCCATGTCTATCTGAACAATTTTTTGAGTAGCATTTTCTTTTGGAAAGCTTTAAAGGTGCTTAAATATTTAGGAAAAATAATTGGTTCAAGTAACTCTACTTATCTTTCCCCAGTCTATTTTGTTGTTGCCTCTTTTGTTGTTCTGTTAAGAGATATGAAGTTCATTTCTTGAAAAAAGGAATGTTCATTATTGATGCTTTGTATTGAATTATATTAAATAGCTGAGAAATTTAAGATGGTATGATGTGAACATAAATAATTAAAATAGCAACAAATATAAATAAAATTTCAATATTGAAAGATTTAATAGGGCCTTTCTGGTAGCACAAGGGGTTAGGATGCAACCTATGAAGCTGTCTGCAGCCACTGCAGCACGAGTTCAATCCCCAGCCAGGGAGCTTCCCAAATGGTGAGCAGACCTCTCCTGTCTCTCCCACTGCTTCCCTTGGCAGTGTATTTCAGTCATTCTGCCTGTTTTGTTCCCTACTCTCCGGTGAATACTCTCACCCCCCCCACCCACCCCCACACCTCTGGCCTGTACCACAGTTCTTGTCTGCATAAATAAATAAATCTTAAAGAGAGACTTAATACCCATGTTATTTGAGTATAAAACATCTTGAGAAGTACATTGGTCAAATATAGTTTGCATATTAACTATAAGCAGTATTAGATGCTTCGGTACACATAATTATGCATTGAAGGACAGCAGGGAATTAATGTTTTGCACCATCTCTACTTTTCTAGGAAACTTCCATGAAATAAAATTTGTTTCTTCCCAGTTGACCTCAGTGATTGCTCTCATTCCTAAAGTTATAATTCTCCTGCTTCTTTACATGCTTACATTCTTTCTTCATTCCCTGACTCCTAAGAATAAATCAACTCTCTGTTTTTAGTTCATCATCATCTTTTATTTTATAATTATATATTTAGCTGTAATTATATATTTTTACAGTTTGATTAATAATGATCTCCTGTACTGGGAACTTCTTGCATATGCATTTTTCTTTACTAATTTATCTGTATCTCTAAGAACAGTGTTGACATAAAAGGTTTTCAATAAATAGTTGCTAAACAAATTAATCAGTGAAGAAAGAATGGAACCAAAATCTGTCTGCTTTTCATTATTTTCCACTAGACTATGTACGAATACAATATATCTCTATAATTAATTCAAGAAGTTTTTAGTGACCTACTACGTTTCTGATGCTGTTTTAGACACTCAGGATAAAGAATAAAGTACAATGATATATAGTTGCTTTCCCCATTGACCTCACAGGTATGGAGTTTGGGTGGAGAAACAGAAATTAGGGGGAACTAAAAATAAATGCTGCATAGAGTGTGATTGAATATATAAAGAAAAATTATAAGGTACCATGTGAGAAAATAATGGGGTTCTACTTTAGACTGCAAGATCCATGTGCGTCTTTTTTGGCATAATTCATATAAGTATTTTTATCATATTTTATGCATAGTCTTTATATCTCTTTTATAATATATGTGAACACAAAGGATAAATTGTATACCTTTTTACCTTTTCCAGAGCTCTAAATTTAATGCTGAATATGTTGAGATCACTGGTAGAAAATATATTCTGTTACAGTTTTTAAAAACTTAAGGTATAAGTAACAGGCTAGAGAAAGATCTTATAGACTCTGATAATAACTAAACTTAGTAATCCAACTCAAAAGGTCATTTTACAGCTTAAACTATTGAGAGCTAAGGATAGCTCCATTAGGTTTATTTCAAGTCAGCATATTACAGGTTGTTTAAATGAAGTTCTATTTTCTGTTATTGATATCCACAAACTGTTAAAGGCAGTAACTTTCCCCTAAATTAATTTAAATGAACTCTTGGATATATCATGTATTTTTTAAGGAAAAGCATTTTTCAGGTCATGGCTGAGATAAGGCATTGAAAACAATCACTTACTCCATTTCTTTTCTTCTCCTTTATGTATCTAAGTTGAAATTTACTAGTAGACCAGTAGCTCACCATGAGTGATGAGAAAAATTGATTTGAAGAAGAATTTGATTTGAAGAATCTCTCAAATTGAGAGATTTGGATAGGGAGATGAGGGACAGGTTTTCCTGTACAGAAATTCAGTTAAAGCTTTATGCTTCCCCTCTTTTGGAGAAAAAAAAAATTCATTATCCCTTCAGTAATATCCTAGAGTAGCTACTACAGTGCAAGTACCTTTTTGGTAGTTAGCAGGAATAAATTATCTCACTGCTTTTTATTTCCCTTTTTTCATTTGAGTGCCGCAAAGCCAAGAAATTTGCATCTCATTTGCTGTCAACAGAGACTGAATACCATATAGATTTTTGCACATGCTTATTGAAATTAAATTTATTAGACAGTTTCCCCTTAGCAGATTTTGCTTGGATAGTAATTTGTAATATTACTGCTTACAAATACAAAAGTAGGGTCCACAAAATCCTTTATTCATTATTAGCACATAAATTGTTATTCAAATATTATCTATTAACTGTGCTTTTTCCACTAGAAGGATTATTGTGAAATTATTTTCAGGGTAATTTGAAAATGGGGGAAAGTTTCCATGCTCAAGGTTGAGAATAGATGTCAACAATTCCAGATCGACTCCCAAATCCAGATGACCTAGTTAGTTTTATTTCAGGGCAATGAACAGATGGACTGTGTTCTCTGTCTATCTGGCATTAACGTGCATACTCTCACCATCATACTTAACAGTGGCAGATGGCAGTTGTGTTAGCAAACATTCAGTTCTCTCCCATCGATTCTTCCCTTGGGACAGAAGATGGCTGGGCCATGGCTCACAGCTGAATCACACTTGTGGCAACCTCTCCAGTGAAGCCTGAGGAGAGAAAGTTGAACCACCAGAAGTCCTCAGTAATGTGGACTTTCCGGTTCACCCAGGGCAACAGGCACAGCTGGGACCTCTTCAAAGCTCATGGTGGATATTATGGCCTTAGTGTTAAGTCCATCCGGGGCTCAGTGCCACATGTTGAGTGTTTCTTTAGGATGGATGGGTTTTTCTCACCCTCTTGTGGAAATGTGTCTGGGTAAATCGGGAAGCCTTTCTTGTACTCTGGTCAACTTTTCTGGATAGAAAAGCAAACAACCATATTTAGCAGAATTTTGTCCAACAACAGGCATCATTTAGTTGTGATGGTTGATCAATAGAGCATCAAGCTATCAGTATGAAAAAAAGAAATTAAGCAAGGTCACTCTTACCTGGAACCCAGGTAATATTAAATGACAGTTGCACTTTGTACATTTGAATTTCTACAAAGGAATTCCTGCACATCTAGGATATGATACTAGTTCTTAATTTATGAACCAACTCTTCCTAAAATCGTCACATCAGAGTTAGTTGAGACTGTGAAGATACTGTTCTGGGAGACGTAGAAAATTTCAGAAACATTAGAGGTAACCTTTGCTTTATAAGAATTTACAGGATCAGGCATTCCGGTGGCGCAGTGGTTGAGCGCTGGGTTGCAAGGCTGCCCGCAGACTCTGCGGCACCGGTTCGATCCCTGGCTGCTCCCCTGCCACCGGAGGAGGGTCCCACATGGCGCGCAGACCTCTCCTGCCACCCACTGCTCCCCTCAGCAATGTACTTTGCTCGTTCTGCCAGCTCTGCTCCCCGCTCTGGCTCTGGTGAATTCTCTCACCCTCCCGCGCTTCTGACTGTACCCAGTGCTTGTATAAATAAAATATAAATAAATAAATAAATCTTAAAAAAAAAGAATTTACAGGATCATGAAAATAATGCTAGTGAAAAAATATGGATGAGGGATTTATTAAATGATTTGTCCCAATATGGATGCTTTGGTGGTAGGGGTATACATGAGGAAGTGTGAACCTGTTACCCTGAATCAGTGCTACAACCCAACATTGCCTCAATGAAAAACAGAAATGTTCCTGTTTATGGGAACACATTTTTCAGCATGTAAGATATTAAATTCTTAACTTTCCAACATTTCCTTTTAATTTTTTACAAAAAAAATCTTAATTTTGTTGGAATAGTTTTAGGCTCATAGCAAGTTTGAGAGGAAGGCATAGAGATTTCCCATATAACTCCTGATCCCACACATGCATAGCCTCCCCCACTATCAACCACCAGAGTGGTACTTATGTTGCAATTGACCAACATGCATGGTCACATCATAATCACCCGAAATCCATATTTATGGAGGCGATAGGTTCATTCCTGGCATTGTTTGTTCTATGGCTACGAATGTCTGACCTGTATCTATCATAATAGATTCATTTTACTGCTTTAAAAATCTTCTCTTCCAGGATCATGCTCAGCGAAATAAGCCAAAAAGAAAAAGAAAAATACCGGATGGTCTCACTCATAGCAGGAATCTAGAAAACTTAAATAAGGGACCAGGAAAATGAATATAAGAAAGTGAAAATCAAAATCAACAAAAAACTATGAACCAGAGACACTTTTTGGGGGGTGGGGGGCGGGAGGGGAAGGATTGGGGTCAGAATGGGGCGTTTGCAATTGTATGGGGGAATATAAAAATAAAATTTATTATTTAAAAAAAAAAGAAGTATAAAACAAACAAAAAAATCTTCTCTTCCATCTCTCCATCCCTCCCTTATTCCTAATCCTTGGCAACCAACACTATTTTCATGATTTCCATAAGTTTGCCTTTTCCTGAATGTCATATATTTGACATCATAGGATATATAATCTTTTCAGATTGACTTGTTTCACACTTTCAGTTTTGATAACTTTTATTCCTGAGTCCATCAGAGATGTGCAAAGTCCAATCAAAACATGTGATCGACAATTTAAACTGCACATGTGTCATAATGCAAACTTGTTATTATCAGAGCTATAAAACATGCAAGGAAAGATCTTCCATAATTTATCTCTGAGCTAGGAATTGAAGGTAATAATCAATGTTGGTTGGTAGCTTATTTTTTTTTTTTAAAGATTTATTTGTTTACTTATACAAGCACTGGGTACAGTCAGAAGTGTAGGAGGGTGAGAGGATTCACCAGAGCCAGAGCGGGGAACAGAACAGGCAGACTGATGAAATACACTGCTGAGAGGAACAGCAGGCGAGACAGGAGAGGTCTGCCGCCCCATGTGGGACCCTCGCTGGTGGTCAGGGATTGAACCCGCGCGGCAGAGGCTGCGGGAAGCTTCGCAACCCAGCGCTCAACGGCTGCGCCACCAGGGGAGGCCCGGTAGCTTATTATTTATTGCCACCTGAAACAGGTATTTAGGGTAAAATTCCTTTGATATTATTCATGGTGCTGGAGATAAAAAGCTTCATAGTAAGCCAAATATCTTTTGGGCTCAAGCCCTGAATTACTGAAAAGTGAGACACAACCACTTTAGCAGTTCAAATAGTGGTTGCCTTATGGATGGCACTGCTCAGGGTACATTATGGTCTGCATATAACTTTCAGGAATATAAAATAATTGCCTTAAATGTGTTGACAGTTTATCAAGATAATTTAGAACATAGTGATGTCAATCTCTGAGCTAAAAACATATTGGGGTACATTGGATACATACTGTAGGACAAGTAGTTGTCAGTTTTAGGCCCGTAAATATATGGATTAGGTTATAATACATTTAAAGGAATGATAGAATTATCATGCAATCTGATGGATGATGTATTTCCAGTGATTCTTAAATACCTTTTTATATTAACTTGGAAGCTAGCGAGCACACTTGGATTGCATTTACACATATTTGACTTGATATTGTCCTAGAACATTCCTTGAGGCAGAATTTTGATGTGGGTTCTCTGAACAACTTAAATTCAAAAGAAAATGCAACATTGATGATTTCGTAAATATAAATATATACTGTACTGCAGTGATCTGAATAGAACTATAAAATAAGTATATTCTGATACCTTTAGAACTGCAAGTTCTTGTTTTGCTGATTTTGTTTCTGAATTATTCATATAATTGCCTCAATACTCTGCTTTGATTTGCTGCAGGGACCCAAGTTTATTTATGTTAATCTCATAAGAATGTTGCCAGATGTATATTTTCTGTTGGCTTTGGAGGTGCTTTTTGAATTTATAAATATTTTAAAATGTAGAATCATTGAGCTTTAGAGCAGGTATAGATTTTGAATTCATTCTAATGTGATAAGTCACAGAGAGTTAAACGTCACAGAGTATTAAATGAGGTCACAAAAATAGAACAGAGTTGTCTCTAGAACTTACACCTTTAATAGTCAATGAATAAAGCTGTTCTTGGTGTTGCTACAAGTAAATATTAAAATGAGTTGTCTTTAGTCAACTATGGAATAAGACTGTACAGGTGGAAGTTAAAGCTTATTTATTTCCTTCAACTGGTTGCCCATAAAGAAAAAATTACACAATCTCCAATTTCAGATAAAAATACAATGAAAAGTTACTGTTATTCCAGAGTTTTGAAGTATTTCCCGTCAAGAGACTGTATTGTAAAATAGTACTGATACTTCTAGCCACTATTGATTCTTATCCCACACATAAGATATATCTTATATCATGAATAATTCCTATACTACAGAAGAATGAAAGATACCTATGTGAATCCTGGAAATTGTCTTAGAGATGGAGAGAACCAAGTAGGAGACCTAACTCTCAAGGACAAGTAACTGAAAACTAACATTTATGAAATAATTGGCTTTCCCAGCTTCTAGTAAGGGTCGATGGTGGATGAGTAGATGAATAAAATGAAATTGCTAATGAAGTATATAATATAATATTTCAAGGACTCTATTCAATATTAATTTTTTTGGCATATTATTTCATTTTGATACTTGTAACAATAGCCCAAAGTAGAGACTGCTATTATTTCCGTGTTATAAATGGTATAACAGAGAAGTTAAAAATTTTCCTAAATTCATGTGGATGATTTACAAAACTGGCATTTGAGTCCAAGATCATCTGAAGCCAAAGAGATTGCTCATAATCATAGCTACAATGCTAAGTTTTACAGGCCGGGAAAGGGAGAACAGAATTAGGATGGCATGCAAGTAAGGACCTGATGAATCTCAGAAAGTGAAGATGTTTGGTTTGAAGGTGACTTGAAATCAGGTAGAACTGGCTCTTAAGAACTGACTGGTAAATATTCAGGAGTTTTGCAAACTGGTTGTCAAATTTTTGATAGCTTGAACTCAGCTATGGTAGAAGTATTTACATACAGAAATTGGCAAATGCTACAAATCAGGTTTTTGTTTCCCTAAATTCAGTTTTCCAGCATGACACTACATGTTAGAATACTGGAGCTAGAGCACAGAATCTATTAAGGAGAAACAGTGGCAGAAAAAGGGCCCAGGTTAATGTGAATATTATCATGGTTTTGAGATACAAATCAGGTTATATCACCCCCTCAATAATCCACAATGTCTCCCTCAATGTTTAGATCCTTGGAATAAGATCTAAACTCCATGCCTGGAAAATGGACTATGATTTTCTCTTTCTCTTTTCTCATCTCTACCATTTGTTCTTTCTCTCATTTTCAAACTCTTATTAAGCCACAGCCACACTGATCAACTTATTTCAAAATTTTAATAAAGTGAATTTATTCTTTCACATTAATTATTGTCTTTGTCTATTACTCTAACTTTTGCATAGGTCTGTCCTTTTAGATTTCAGTTTAAATGTTACTTCCTGAAAGACTTTTCTTGAATTCCAAATGTAAAGTATCTGTCCCTTTCTGTGACATCAGCCTATTTTAACACTTTGCTCAGTACTTAATGGGGTGGCACAGGGGTTAAATGCTGTGCATCTGAAGTCAGACCACAGAGATCCCTCATGACTTTACCACATACTATTTGTAGGACTTTATACAAATTGCTTATCTCCATGACTCAATTTCCTATTTGAGAAATGGAATGTAATAATTTCATTTTCTTGGAGCTTCTATGAGAATTAATATGTGTCAAAAAGGCAAATCACATCAGAAAGAAAGATCAGTGACTGACCCATAATAGCATGCAAAATTTTTAGATATTATCACTGATAACTGATATATAATGATTTGTTGTACAATTTTCCAATATAAGTTCAATAAGAGCCGCCACCTCCACTTTTTTGTTTGCTTTTGATTCTTCCAATCACTTAATCTGAGAACAGCACCAGTACTTGGTAGGCAAAGGAGTGGGGGCAGAGATGTGACAATGGGCTGGTCATTCAGGGTTTCTTATTTGTCTTCCTAACTTCTGGCAGCATTCTTTGTTGTTTCTATGTCTATAAATCTAGAACAGAGCAGACAAACACAGATGTGTGATGTAGTCCTTGGAAGAAGATGAAAATGAGAGACTTTGCCCTTTCTCCATAGGAGTAAAATTCCCCTTCAGCCCATGGTGGCTGTCGAAGACAGTAGGGTCAGAGTTGCCAGATCTTTCTTTTATTAAGAGAAGCCAGAAATGTTAATATCTTTAGTGGGCTATCTCCCAATTTTAAAATGTTTAAAACAAATTCAAAATTTTGTAAATGACCTAAGGCCAAGCAAATCATGTCTGGATGGTAAACTTAGCCAGGGAGCCTGCCTGTTTACAATCCGTGATCTTGAACTCTTGGTTTTTGATTTCTGAGGTCACTGTTCTCTGCTCCCTGTCTGGCAACTTGCAGGCGAGCTGTCTGATGAGCACACACAGCAGTCGCCTGAACCTCTACACCACCTGTCTTCTATGCTCCACACATACCCTCCACAAATGGAGTCCTTTTCTCTGGAATCTCTTTCTTGGGTTTAACAGCTTATTTGCTGAAGAACTATTGGTTCACACCAGAGTAGAGTTAGTTGGGGCTTACCAGAGATGTGAGGATAAGGGGCCTGGGTCTTTTGTTTAAAGGGTTATAAGTGAAGAAAGATGTCACTTGAGGAAGAGACTTTCGTTTTCTGTTTCTCCTCTTCCTCTTTTTCCCTCCCTCTGCCTTCATGTGACCTTTAGTCTTGATCTCTACTAAGTTGAGAGGTTTGTCTGATTGACACTTAGAGAGTGACTATGAGAGTAATACCTTGCCAATCTGGTGTGTCTTTTTATGGCCACGGGAGGGGGATAATCTAGAACAGTGGGCTCCAACAGTTTTGATTGTATGTGATCCTATATCAATTGAAAATGTAAACACATTGATGGTATAAATATTTGTGCTCTCCCCAACCCCAATTCATATGTTGAAATCTAGGCCCCAAGTTGGTGGTATTAGGGATGGGGACTTTGGGAAATGATTAGGTCATTAGGGTGAATCAGTCATGAATGAAGTTAGTGCCTTTATGAAAGAAGGCCAAGAAAACTCCCTTGTCCCTTCCTCTATGTGAGGGCACAGCATGAAGATGGCAGTCTAAAAAGCCAGCCCTCACCTAACATACCAGCAACTTGATTTTGGAATTCCCAGGCTCCAGAACTATGAGAAATAAATATTTGTTGTTTATAAGATATCCAAGTTATGACATATGTATTTTTTATTTTAGCTTCTATTTTTGCACCATTTTATAATGTCACATTTATATTGGAGCAGCTTCAGTGAACTAAAAAACTGTGCCTATACATTTATATTTATTTATTATTTTATATGCAACCCAGTATTATAATGTGTTATTTACTTAAAATGCACATGAAATATAGTTTAAAATAATGAAAATCAATATAAGGAAGGGTCCATTATCTTTTGCTATTTCATAGGGGATTACTAAGTACACTTCATGGGGTGAAAATACCCCTAGACTAAAAACATATTACATTTGAAGAGGATGCTTTACCTGCTGGCTGAGTGTGTGGCTGTCCTAATCTGCCCATTTGTCAGGGTTGCATTGCAGTGCTGTCCAGAATGGCAGTGCCCTGGCAGGGATGCAGAGCAGCCTGGGTTTCCATCCCAAAGCTCATCTGCTGTGAATCTCAGCAGGTCCTTTGGGTCAAACAACTGTTTGTGAAGTCATTGCCCCAAACCAGGAGTTTATGACTCTCATTATTTTGGATTATTTTTAATTGTATCAGGGCTATATTTTTTATTTTATCAGGGTTGTGCAGACTACCAAAACATACTACTCTAATGATGGGAATAGTACACCACTCTCTCTTAGGACTGAAAAGGTACCTATCAACCTCAAGCACTAACTCTGTTAGTCTGGGACATTCTGGAGACTTAATGTGCTAGCTTCATCATTTAACCACAGTACCTGCTTTCCTGTTGTCCTGTGGAAGGAAAGAATTTGATTGGCTTTTCTCAACATTATCAGGCTGTGTTTGTCGTATTCTCTGGATTACTGAGTTTTTAATCTCTGACCTAAACCAAGATGCCAGGAAAGCATTCAGAAGCTGCAGTGTCTGAAGTCTCATCTTCCTCCCCAATACTCAAGGGCAGGTTAATTTTAACAGCTGTTCACTACCTGATTGGAATTATGGGACTTATGAAAAGGTCAAGGAGAACGAGCGGAACAGCACATCTGTTCCCACTACAGGGCTATATTTCTAGGAAGCTGGGAAATGAAAACATTCTTTTATAGAACATCATTTTAACCATCATTTCACTGTGATTGTCAAGAAAAGTGTTTGCCTTCTTCCTCCTTAGCATCCTTTTTCGAGGAATAGTCATATAGTGAAGGCACTGTGGCTGTCAGGTATTCATTTGAATCTTGACCGAAAGCTAACCTGATTTTTTTGTATTAATTTTCTTATTCTCTCATCTAATTCTGTCTTAATCATTGAACACTTTAGCTCAGGTATGTGCTTTTCAGTGAACATCCATGATCAACAATTCTGAATGCTCTCTACTCATCATTCAAAATGCTGTCCACTTTATTTTTTTTTAATCCACAGCTCATTTCAAATTCAATTTCATTAACTGAAATCATCCTCTTTCTAAAATAGGAAGGCATTCTGGCTTGGACAGAACTAAACTATGCATTCCTTTTATTGAACTGTCAAACCTAATCCTTAATGTCCCTGCTGTTACAGTCTTAATTCCTCACCAACAACTGTGCACACATGTGCTATGAGAAGAGACAGCTGGTTGAAGTGTCACATTTTGACAAATATTATCAATGGCTCAGTGTTAGCCTGGAGAGAGACAACAAATGGCATTCCATAGAGGTTACTTCTTGGACCAGTTAACATTTTAATCAGTGGCTTGGATACTGGAATAGGAAATATGTTTAGAATGTGATGGACACTAACATTCTTGATGGGAATAAACCCAGTTCCTGAGTTGCTTTGTCTATTTTATAATCTTGCTAGAGCTTGGAGAAACTGGATGGTTTTATATGAAGAAATGGAAATCCCAGTTACAAGTGCTTCTGCCTTTAGACTGTATAGATCATCTTAGGGAAGACCCAGGTCTCCTATCAGTATCTACATATATCTCTTCTCTTTGCTTCCATATGATACACCCTCTTGATTGTTCACTCTCACTCCTGTTGCCAGTGCCTACAATTCAGTCTGCATTTTCTTTTTTTTTTTTTTTTTTTTTTTTTTAAATAAATTTTATTGTTATATTCCCCATACAATTGCAGCCCCCCCATTCTGACCCCAATCCCTCCCCTCCCGCCCCCCTAAAAGTGTCTCTGGTTCATAGTTTTTTGTTGATTTTGATTTTCACTATCTTATAGTTATTCATTTTCCTGGTCCCTTATTTAAGTTTTCTAGATTCCTGCTATGAGTGAGACCATCCGGTATTTTTCTTTTTCTTTTTGGCTTATTTCGCTGAGCATGATCCCTTCCAGCGCCATCCATGTTGCTGCAAATTGCATGTGTTTATCTTTTTTGAATGCTGAGTAATATTCCATGGTATATATGTACCACATCTTCTTGATCCAGTCATCTATTTTTGGGCATTTGGGTTGTTTCCAAAGCTTAGCTATTGTAAACAGTGCTGCTATAAACATAGGGGTGCAGGTGTTCTTTGGAATTGATGTTTCTGTGTCCTTTGGGTAAATACCTAGGAGTGGAGTTGCTGGATCATATGGAAGCTCTATGTTTAGTAGGTCCAGAAATCTCCACACAGCTTTCCACAGTGGTTGGACCAGTTTGCACTCCCACCAACAGTGCAGAAGAGTTCCTTTTTCTCCACACCCTCGCCAACATTTGTTGTTGCTAGTTTTTTTAATATGTGCCATTCTCACTGGTGTAAGATGGTATCTCATGGTAGTTTTGATTTGCATTTCCCTGATTATGAGTGATGTTGAACATTTTTTCATATGCCTGTTGGCCATTTGCATTTCCTCTTCAGAGAAGTTTCTTTTAAGCTCTTCTGCCCATTTTTTGACTGGATTATTTTCTTTGTTGTTGTTGAGTCTCATCAGCTCTTTGCAGATTTTTGTGATCAGTCCTTTATCATTAGTGTTGGGTGCAAAAATGTTCTCCCAGTTGGTGGGGTTTCTCTTTGTTTTTGTTATTGTCTCTTTTGCTGTGCAAAAGCTCTTTAATTTGATGTAGTCCCAGCTGTTTATCTTTGCCTTCACTATCACTGCTTTGGGTGATGTGTCTGTAAAGATGTCTTTGATGTGCAAATCACGTAGTGTTTTGCCTATATTTCCTTCTATATATTTTATGGTTTCAGGTCTTATGTCTAGTTCTTTAATCCATTTTGAGTTGATTTTTGTGTATGGTGTGAGGTGGTGGTCAAGCTTCATTCTTTTGCATGTAGCGACCCAGTTTTCCCAGCACCATTTATTGAACAAACTTTCTTTGCTCCAATGCATATTCTTTGCTCCTTTGTCAAAGATTAGTTGACCATAAATCTGTGGGTTTATTTCTGGATTTTCTATTCGATTCCATTGGTCTGTATGTCTGTTCTTGTTCCAATACCATGCAGTTTTGATGATTATGGCTTTGTAGTATAGTTTGAAGTCTGGGAGTCTGATGCCTCCATTCCCTTCTTTTTTTTTTCAGGAGAGCTTTGGCTATTCGGGGTTTTTTGTGATTCCATATGAATTTCATCAATAATTGTTCTATTTCTTTGAAGAATGACATTGAAATTTTGATTGGAATAGCATTGAATCTGTATATTGCTTTTGGAAGGATGGCCATTTTAATAATGTTTATTCTTCCAATCCATGAGCAGGGGATGTCTCTCCATTTCTTTGTGTCTTCTTCTATTTCTTTTAACAGTGTTTTATAGTTTTCTTTGTATAGGTCCTTTACCTCTTTTGTTAGATTTATTCCCAAATATTTGATTTTTTTTGTTTCAATAACAAAAGGGATGGTCTTTTTGATTTCTTCTTCTTCAGATTTATTGTTTGTGTATAGGAAGGCTACTGACTTTTGCGTGTTGATTTTGTATCCTGCCACTTTACTGAACTGATTGATGAGTTGAATTAGCTTTTCTGTGGAGTTTTTGGGGTTCTCTATATATAATATCATATCGTCTGCAAATAGTGATAGTTTGACTTCTTCTTTTCCTATTTGGATTCCTTGGATGTCTTTCTCTTGTCTTATTGCCCTGGCTAGGACTTCCAGTATTATATTGAAAAGCAATGGTGAGAGTGGACATCCTTGTCTTGTTCCAGATCTTAATGGAATTGCTTTCAGCTTTTCACCATTGAGAATGATACTGGCTGTTGGCTTGTCATAGATGGCCTTTATGATGTTGAGGTATGTTCCTTGTATCCCAAGAATTTCAAGGGCTTTTATCATGAATGGGTGTTGCACTTTGTCGAAAGCTTTCTCAGCATCTATTGATATTATCATATGGTTTTTATATTTCTTTTTGTTGATGTGTTGGATAACGTTGATTGATTTTCGGATGTTAAACCATCCTTGTGCCCCTGGAATGAATCCAACTTGGTCGTGGTGAATTATCTTATGGATACATTGTTGGATTCTGATAGCTAAAATTTTATTGAGGATTTTTGCATCAGTGTTCATTAGGGAGATTGGCCTGTAGTTTTCCTTTTTTGTGTTGTCCTTGTTCGGTTTTGGTATTAGTGTAATGTTGGCTTCATAAAACGTGTTTGGTATTGTCCCTTCCTTCTCAATTTTTTGGAAGAGTTTGTGAAGGATAGGCACTAATTCGTCTCTGAATGTTTGGTAGAATTCATTTGTAAATCCATCAGGTCCTGGGCTTTTGTTTTTGGGGAGGTTTTTTATTACCATTTCAATTTCGCTAATTGTAATTGGTCTGTTTAGGTGTTCTATTTCTTCTTTATCTAGCTTTGGGTGATTGTAGAGTTGTAGGAATTTGTCCATCTCCTCTAGATTGTTGAACTTGTTTCCATATAACTGTTCATAGTAGTTACTGATTATTCTTTTGATTTCTGCTGTGTCCGTTGTGATTTCTCCTCTTTCATTGATGATCCTGTTTATTTGTGCTTTCTCCCTTTTTTCCTTTGTGAGCCTGGCTAGGGGTTTGTCTATTTTATTGATTTTTTCAAAGAACCAGCTCTTGGTTTCATTGATCTTTTGGATTGTTTTTTTAGTTTCAATTTCATTTATTTCTGCTTTGGTTTTTATTATTTCTTTTCTTCTACTGGTTTTGGGGTTTTTTTGTTGTTCTTTTTCTAGATCTTTGAGCTTCGAGATTAGGTTGTTTCTTTGCGTTCTTTCTTGTTTCTTGATGTGAGCTTCTATTGCTATATATTTTCCTCTTATTACTGCTTTTGCTGCATCCCATACATTTAGGATATTGGTGTCCTCCTTGTCGTTCAATTCAAAAAATTTTTTAATTTCTTCTTTGATCTCCTCATTAGTCCAATGGTCTTCCAGTAGTGTGTTTTTTAATCTCCATGAGGTAGGAAAGTTCCTTGCCTTCTTTTTATGGTTTATTTCTAGTTTGATGCCTTCATGGTCAGAAAAGATGGTTGATATGATTTCAATCTTGGTGTATCTGTTGATGTTTGTCTTGTGCCCCAGTATGTGATCGATCCTGGAGAATGATCCGTGTGCGCTTGAGAAAAATGTGTACTCCATTTTTTTGGGTTTAGTGTTCTATAGATGTCTGTTAAGCCCAATTGCTCTAGGTCCTTATTTAGAGCTTTAGTTTCTTTACTTATTTTTTGTCTTGTTGATCTATCCATTGTTGATAGTGGTGTGTTGAAGTCTCCCACTACGTATGTGTTTTCTCTGATGTCTGTTTTCAGAGAGGACAACAGTTGTCTGATATATTTTGGTGCTCCTTCGTTTGGTGAGTATATGTTAATGAGTGTTATTTCTTCTTGAAGTATTGTCCCCTTGATCATAATGTAGTGGCCCTTGGGGTCTCTTTTTATCTTTTTGAGTTTGAAATCTGTTTTATCTGATATAAGTATAGCTGTTCCTGCTTTCTTTTTTGGTCCATTTGCTTGTAGGATTGTTTTCCATCCTTTAACTTTGAGCCTATTTTTATCTTTTGTAGCTAAATGTGTTTCCTGGAGACAGCAAAAGGTTGGGTTTTGTTTCTTAATCCAGGCTGCAACTCTGTGTCTTTTTATTGAAGAGTTTAGTCCATTTACATTCAGAGTTATTATTGATATGTTAACATCTGTATTTGCCATTGTGTTTGTCTTTCCTTTGATTTTATTTATTTATTCTTTTAATAACTTTTTTTTTTGGCCTTCTTTCATTGTTATTTGTCCCTCTGAGGTTCTGGCTTTAGGACTCCTTGTAGTATTTTTTGGAGTGGGGGTTTAGTTGCAATGAAATTCCGGAGTTTCTGTTTGTCTGGGAAGGTCCATATTCTTTCTTCAAAGAGGAAGGAGAGCTTTGCGGGATAGAGTATTCTTGGTTGGCATCTGTTTTCTTGGAGTCTGTTGACTATGTCCCTCCACTCTCTCCTTGCCCGTAGTGTTTCTTCGGAGAAGTCTGATGTCAGCCTGATTGGTTTTCCTTTGAATGTTATCTGTTTCTTCCCTCTTGCCAGCTTCATTATTTTTTCCTTGTCCTGGATTCTTGGGAGCTTTACTATTATGTGTCTTGCTGTATTTTTCCTTTCGTCGTGGAAGTTTGGTGTTCTTCTTGCTTCTTGTATATCAATTTTCAGCTCCTTCTTCACATTTGGGAAGTTCTCTTCAATTATCTCTTTGAATATTTTCTCTGTTCCTACATCTCTCTCCTCTCCTTCTGGTATTCCTATAACTCTTATATTTCCTTTCCTCATGGAGTCAGATAGTTCCCGAAGTCTTTCTTCGTTCTTTTTCCTTCGTACTTCTCTTTCCTTTTCTGTTTTGGTTCTTTTTATTTCTATGTCTTCAAGATTACTTATTCGTTCTTCCATTTCATCTATTCTGCTTTCATTGCTTTTCCCAGAATTCTTTAGTTCTTCCATTATTTCTTTGATCTCCTGCATTTCTTTTACTTCCCTCTTTAGGGACTCAATTTCTTTCTTCTGACCATTGTTTTCCCTCTCTAGGGACTCAATTGCATTCTTCTGATCGTTGATTATTTTTCCCTTATCATTGTTTTCCTTTATGACTTCTGTTAGTTTTTTAATCACGGCAATTTTAAATTCTCTTTCTGGAAGGCTCAGAAATTCTTCCAAGTTATTGTCTTTGCAATCTGGGGGCTGGCTTTCTTTTTGTGGTGTGCTTTTTCTCTGGAGAGTTGCTAGGTTGCGTGTGGTTCTTCTCTTCCCTACTGTCTGTTTTCTAATTTGCCGTATGCGTTGGGACACTGTGTAGTTGGGACTGGCCGGCATCTTGGGTGGGCTTCTCTGTTCCCCTCTGGTTCTTCCAGGAGTCATCTGTCAGTTTCAAGCAGTCTTTACTGGAGAAAGGTCCCTGTTCTAAAATGCCGATGTAGGGACACACTCCCCTGTGCGCCTGGTCTGCCCCGGCGGTGGGTTCCTGCTCCCCTCTGGGCTTGGACTGCAGGCCAGAGGGGGTCTGGCGTGGGCGAACTTCCCCCGCTCACCTCTGGCTCCTGAGGAAGCCTTCTGCAGGTAGTCTTTACTGAAGAAATGTCCCTGTTCTAAAATGGTGATGTGGGACACACTCCCTGCGTGTCTGGTCTCAGGCACACTCTTCTGCGCACCTGGTCTGCCCCGGCTGTGGGTGCTCGCTCTCCCTGTGGGCTCAGACTACTTGTTCGGAGGGGGCCCGGTGTGGGCAAACTCCCCAGCTGGCCACTAGCTCCTTCAGGAGCCTCTGCTGGCTTCAAGTCGCTAGGTGGTGCCAGAGATCTCTCCTAGAGCCCTTGGGGAGCTGATTTTCCACCCCGTGGGACAGGGAGCAGAGCGGGGATGGTAGGGTACACCTCAACGGCTTTGGGGTGCTGTGTCTGCCTTGTGCCCCACCGTCGTGGGGAACCCACGCCCCTAATTTCGTGCCCCGGGTCTCTGTTCCAAAGCCCTCAGTTCCAGGACGCGGGCTGTAGCCCAGATCAGTGGGGCGGGAATGGCGCCTTTTGAATCCTGCTCCCCTGCCTGGGCGCCTTGTTCCTGCTCACTCAGGATGGGCCTCCGCAGTCTTCCCCTAATTTCGTGCCCCGGGTCTCAGTTCCAAAGCCCTCAGTTCCAGGACGCAGGCTGTAGCCCAGATCAGTGGCGCGGGAATGGCGCCTTTTGAATCCAGCTCCCTTGCCTGGGCGCCTTGTTCCTGCTCACTCAGGGAGGGCCTCCGCATTCTCCCCCTAATTTCGTGCCCCGGGTCTCAGTTCCAAAGCCCTCAGTTCCAGGACGCGGGCTGTAGCCCAGATCAGTGGCGCGGGAATGGCGCCTTTTGAATCCCGCTCCCCTGCCTGGGCGCCTTGTTCCTGCTCACTCAGGGAGGGCCTCCGCCGTCTCCCCCTAATTTTGTGCCCCGGGTCTCAGTTCCAAAGCCCTCAGTTCCAGGACGCAGGCTGTAGCCCAGATCAGTGGCGCGGGAATGGCGCCTTTTGAATCCAGCTCCCTTGCCTGGGCGCCTTGTTCCTGCTCACTCAGGATGGGCCTCCGCCGTCTCCCCCTAATTTCGTGCCCGGGTCTCAGTTCCAAAGCCCTCAGTTCCAGGATGCGGGCTGTAGCCCAGATCAGTGGCGCGGGAATGGCGCCTTTTGAATCCCGCTCCCCTGCCTGGGCGCCTTGTTCCTGCTCACTCAGGGAGGGCCTCCGCGGTCTCCCCGCAAGCCTAGGTCGCAGGCGCGGGGACCTGGGCAGCTGCGATCCGGTCCGGATCCGCGCCGCTTTCCGCACGCAACCTTACCGGGCGGCCGGGGCTGTGTGCTGGTGCTTGTCTCCTCCTGGGGGGCGTGGCTCTCTTTAATGGCGCCTGGAGCTCACCTTCGCGGCGGATCCTGCAGGGTTCGCCTCTCCCGTTCACGGGGTGTGGTGGCTGCAATAGTTCCTTTCCACTCACAGTCCCACTTGCTGCGTCCGTTTTTCTTGTTGGCCGTTTTGGTTTGTTGTTTCCCTCGTCTCTGCCGGTCGGAGAGTGCCGCCTCTGTGGGCGGGGGAGGGGAGCAGGGTTCTGCGCTTCCCTCCCTTCTCGTCCTCTTTTATGGCAACTTTCTTCTTCGGGCAGTTTGCTGGAGTCCTCCGTTTATCTTCCGTGTCCCAGTTCTCACTGGGACCTGCCGCTTTTCCTCCCTATTAACTTTTTTTTAATGGGAGATCTTACTCGCAGCGTCTCCTCGCCGCCATGTTGCTCCGCCCCTCCAGAAATATATCACAGTCTGCATTTTCAACACACACCCCCGCCCCCACAGATGTACTTTCTGAAACAAAGACCCCCACTGGGGTTGTTAAGGATTTAACTGTAAACATACATGGAAATGGAAGGTATTTTAAAAATTCCAAATAATAAGGATGATTAAAAGCCAGGAAAGCTCTTAAAAGTAATACTAATAATAGGGTTTCTGGTCTACATTAAAATGCAAATAGAGCTAAGTCAGTCTGAGAATATCACATTTTAACTTATTTTCACATTTGTCTCAGTCTGAACGCGAGAACTGTCAAATCTAGAGTTTAGAACAAACTCTTCAGAATCCAAGCTCTGTAGATGTGGCTCTGGCCCGCTGGGATGGTTTGTTTGTTTGTTTGTTTCAGATTTAGCTTCCTGTCCTCTCTGTGAAACTTCTAACTCTCTCTAAATCCCAAGCTTCTTGTCCTTCTATCTGACTGATGCTTGCATCCCCTGGGTCCTTTCTTTCTTCACAAGTTGAAAAAGAATAACCATTAAGTTCTCTAAACTTCAAGAGGTCCTGTACTGACTGAAAAATTATCCATTTTTGTCCTTTGGAGTTTCTACCTTCTCTCGCAATGACTTGGTTTACTAGATAGACAGTGAGACTCATTCTCTCAGCTTCCTAGTATGCTCTGAACACGGGGATCAGCTAAATCCCTAGTGGGCATGAGACCTCAATAATGGGTCCTGGGCTTTGGGCTGCAAAGCTGCCCACAGCCTCTTCAGCACCGGTTCGATCTCCGGCTGCTGGCGAGGGTCCCACATGGCGCGACAGACCTCTCCTGCTGCGCCCGCTGCTCCCCTCAACAGTGTATTTCGTCAATCTGCCTGTTCTGTTCCCCGCTCTGGCTCTGGTGAATTCTCTCACCCTCCCATGCTTCTGACTGTACCCAGTGCTTGTATAAATAAATAAATAAATCTTTAAAAAAAAAATAATGGGTCCTACCTGGATATTCCTCTCTCTGTTATCTCTGATCTACATAGTTTCCAGAAGGCACAGTCACATTCATTTTTGTTTTCAAAAAAAAAAAAAAAAAAAAAATCCTAGCTTTGGGATACCTACTCAGTGTGTTGATTTATATTTTATTTGAGGGGAATCTCTAGTGTCTAATAACTGTTACATCATGGATTAGCTAAAATACCTCAGTTTCACTAGTAGGATCTTTCAGTCATTCATTCTTATTGATACCCATGTCTCCAGTTCTTTCTTCTCATGTGTCTCTTTTCCTCAGATGGTGTTTTCCCAGAATCTTAAGATGACTTGAAAATATCAGATGTGATATTACTTGTATCACAAATAGCTGATTCTCCTTTCTGTTCCTGCTTAGAGGAAAAGATACTCTCTAAGCTCCTGTAGTCAGGTGGAAAGGTAGAACCTAACCAATAAGTTTCTCCCTCTCTTCTCTCATGACTACTTGTTATGTCCCAGATAGAGGTTTCTCTCAGCCTATGTGATTATATGGAAAGACCCGCTGCTCTGTTCATTCACCTTGAACATGTAGCATAAGGGAGAAATAAGCCTTTGTTGTGTTAAGTAATTGCTGTTTCAGGGTCAATTTGTGATCGAGGAATAAGATTAAGAAATAGACCCCACCATGCTTAGAACAAAAACAGGCATTATTTCCACTGGCAGAAGTGCTTCAGGATTCCCCAGAAGGTAACAGAGTAATAAATTACCTTGATGTCCGTAAACTGCAGAAGGAATGTTTTTTCAGGCAAGATAACATTTTGATTTATTAAACTTGCACTAAGTCAAAGACTTATTTTTTGCAAAACAAAGGTGCAAATTCCTTTTTTTTTTCTGTTTGAAAATTAGGTTTCTTTTTTAGTATGGTTTTCAGTAAAGCCATTGTTTTATCTGTACCTTGTATTTTCAAAACTTTTATAACTTAGGATGCAATTGAATAGTTTTAGTTGTGCAAACAGCTTTAGCTTCCCGGTTCCCACCCTACCCATGAATGAAACTATAACATAGTATAAAGGACTCCATAGTCAGAGTCCCATCATGTCCAGAGTCTGTGATTTGCCTCCCACTCCTGCCTTGACTGCCTTGCTTGTTCTTCATTCCAGAGGCTTTTCTTGATGTCTAGCCTCTGAACTCCATCTTCCATTTGGACCAGTGTTTCCACTCCACTTACTACCCACACCTTCACCTGGAAGCAGCATCAATCCCCCTTTGTTATACAGTCAAAAATCATTTCCCCTCCCCCAGGCCCACACTGAATCTCAGCTTCTGGAACTGTAGTCTTTGCCGAGTCCAGGCTCCCTACTTTCCTAGGAAAGAGGTCAGATGGAAAAAAAATAGGAAGCTCATGATGGTAGTAATAGAAATTATTTTTGTGCGCCATTTTAGAAATCAATCTCAATTGCTTCTACTTTTCCATGATCTTAATTATTTTAGGACTTTCTAGTTATATTTTATTTCTTAAGGGCATTGTAATCTGTCAATTTGTATGTTGACATCCCAGTGGTGAGTTGGAAAAGACAAGGTTCAGCTACCTAGTGCCTTGGAAAGGACAGTTTTCTTGTTTCCCAGATGGGTCAGGGAAGCACAACTGGAAAGAGAAGCTGCCCTTTTTTAAAATTCTATTCTTTTAAAACTTTTTAAAAAAAAGATTTATTTATTTATGCACTTCCTGTAAAATGTAGTTCCATGTTTCTTACATATTCCTATCAATCAGTATAATTTTGGTGATGTGAATTTTGTCATTTTCAGAAGTAACATGACTGGGACTACTGATATTACCAACAAAAGAGAAAATAATGATATCAGAGGATTTTTCTGCATGTGTAATAAATAACTTGTCCTTTCTCCTCTCTACCCTAAGTATTCCAGAATCCCATTTGAAAGAAAACAAAAGCATTGTTACTACTTTGTTATTTATTTATTACTACTATTATACTACACTACACTACACTACACATACATATATATGTACACACACACACACACAAACACACACATCTGGTTTACTATCATCACCTCCACACGTAGTTTTTAACTCAGAATGGTTCTGGAATGATTAAGGAAATAGCTGTGCTATTCACCTCTGACTCAGCATGCCTTTTGTTGTGTTGGTTCCACATTTTCATCCTGGTTCTTTGTTGTCCACTTACCTATTTTTGTACTCATTCGGGTCCCTGACACAGGTTGAGTCATGCTGCCTCTTTCTAGGTGGGGTGTTTTCCAGTATTATTCCTGCATTACTAATTGCAGAAAGAAAGTTCTCATGCCTGTGGCAATAGCTCAGTCTCTGGTCTTGAATTCAATATTTTGTATGTACCTATTGTGAACCAGACACAACAAATATGGCTCATTTATCAATTTAAAACATTAGAAAAACCATTACTATTCATCTATGTTAAAGTTTAAATAAAACTTAGCACACCATTCAGATGCATGATCCTGTCAAACCAGTGATGTCCCTGACGTGGCTGTACACCGTTCAGCACATACTATGAAAGTGCTGTTGACATCAAAGATCAAGAGCATGGTCAAGATCATGGCCTGGATGTCTCCTTCCCTTATTAACACATTATTCATAATCATAGTCTATATTTTTTCTCTTATTATCTATCTACTGTTTGTGACAAACTTTATTTGAAGTTTTTCATATTTTTATTTGGGTCTATTAAGGGGACATAGGTTTCTTATATGATAAAGTAGAAAATAGTTATTTTTACTTATTTTCTAGTTTGAGCACCCAAAAAGACTGGTGGTCAGGGATGGTGGTGTCATATTTATAAAATGACACATCAGTAGACAGTCCCAAGAACTTCCTGTGGGTTCAATCCAAGAATGAGTCAGTCTTGGGAGATTCTCTCTGGCATAACAATGAATCATTTTGTCTAGGACTTACTTTTGGAATGTTCTGTACTCCCAAGTACCTGAAAGACTAGTTTGCCTTCTTCTAAACCTGTACACTGTGGGATTATGCCTATAATATAGAGAAAATTGAGAATAAACACTGCAATGCAGCCTTCAGTTTGCTCTCTAAGATCACTAAATGTATGCTTTCGCTATCATAAACACTGAGTTGAAAATCTCTTCTTTTAAAAAGATTTTTTTTTATTAGCTTAGAAAATTGTTTTATACTCTGGTTTCTTTCTGTGGAGGTGACAGTGTTAAAGGAATTGGAACTTTCCTGATGCCCATCTTTGGTTCATCCTTTCAATGAGATTTTCACACTTGATATCATGGATCTTTGGACCTGGATAATTCTTTGTTGTAGGGACTTGTCCCATGGATGGTTGGGAAATTATCAGGATCCCTGGCCTCTACCTAACAGATGCCACTAGCAAACTGTGACAACTACTTGTATCTCAAGATATTTTCATTTGTCTCCCAGAGGCAGAATCATTCCCAGCTAAGAAGCACTGCTTTCAGTATTGATGTTTTTCTTTCTGTTGACTCATTTGGAGATTAAAAAAAAAAATAGATTGAACACTTGATTTCTAGTCGGGGTCTTTGAAAGAAGCACAAACCTTCCTTCCTGTGTTTGAGTTATTTTAGAAATGATTTTTTGACAATTTTCATGTGACTGTACAAATCTAATTCTGGAGGCCTGAGAAAAGGTAAAGCGAGACCTCAGGGCTAGGTGAAATGCTTATTTACATAATACTTCATACCAGATACAGGTATCTCCAGACATATTTCTTCACTACTTTCCTTATTTGTGTAATGATGGGCCCCAGTCATTCCGTGCATGGAGATTTTTTTGTTTGTTCTTAATATCATTATACCTGGAATCAAATGTTTTTCTGAACTGTCAATACAGGCACTGCTTTTGTCTGCTTTGTAGAAGTCTTAGTCAGTTCAGGCTTCTATAAGGAAATTACCATAGACTGTGTGGTTTAAACAGCAGAAATTTATTTCTTAAAGTTCTGGAGATTGGGATGTGTGAGATCATGATGTGGGGAGATACAGTTTCTAGAGAGGATCTTCATATGGGGGCCAGGGAGAGAGAGAGAACTTGTGACCTCCTGTCTTTTCTTTCTCTGCGTTTACAAGCATTAATCATATCATGAGAGCTTCACCTTCCTGACCTAATTACCTCCCAAAAGTTCCATCTCCAGATAATATTGTGCTGGGGACTAGGGTTGCAATATATGAATGTTAAGAAGACACAAACATTCAGTCTACAGTAGTAGGATAATTTCATTATATGAGAAAGTTCAAAGATTAACATTTATTTTCAGAACCTTTGTAAAAGTTAAGAATTAAAATAAAAAATGTTAAAAGTAAGAATAAAACTCAAGTGTAACAGAAATATAAATATATGAAATGAATTAATTAGCTAGAATTCTTACTTTACTTCAACAGAACCAAAGTATGCATGGATATGTAACCTCAGAAACATTCAAAAATCAACTTGAAAGTATCTAAATATCAACCTTGCCAAGTAAATGAAATGGCAAAAATTTTAGTGCTATCTTTTTCTCAGGAAAATCCTTTTAATTAAGTACATCAATAATATATAACATGGGAATATTTAGTATAAGTGACATCAGCTCTTGAGATAAATGACTCAAATCTAATGATTTATTTGAAAAAATGCTAAGAAAAATAAGAACATAAGTGGCTCATGGTGACTTCATGGAAGTTCCAGCTATAAAAACCCTACATGACAGTAATCACCTTTTCTAAATTCTAAATCATGTAGTGAAAGTTGTTAAATCACTTTTTCTAAAAATCATGTAAATGTTAAGCCTGATCAATTTTGTTTGTTTCTCTTAGAGAGAGTTTTATAGTCTCCACTTCACTGATATTTGGTCTATATAAATCCTTGTTGTTGTAGGCCTCCCTGGTGGTGCAGGGGTTAAGTCTCAGTGCTATCCAGCTATCACCAGCCACTATGCTATGAGCTAGATCCCTGGCCAGGGAAGTGACTCACATGGCTCAGCAGACCTCTCCTGACTCACCTGCTGCTCCCCTCAGCAGTGTATTTCAGTAGATCCTCCTGTTCTGCTCCCCACTCTGTCTCTGTTGAATCTTTTCACCCCCCACACGCCTGACCTACACCCCTGTTCTTCTATGCAAAAATAAATAAAAATAACTCTTAATAAATAAAATAAATCTTTGTTGTGGGCACTGGACTCTGCAATGTAGGATACAGCATCTCTATCTTCTGCCTACGAGCCAGCGGCAGTCCTCACACAGTTGTGACAATCACAAGTATCTCCAAACATTGCCAAATGTCATCTGGGGACCAGAATCACCCGAGTTGTGAATTGCTATGGAAGAGAAATGCTAGACTCTACTGTAAAAAGAAGGGAAAAGGAAAGAAAGAAATAAAAGAAGAAACAATCTCTTAAGTCTCCTGGTACTTTACCTGATACTTTTCAGTGCTACAGGGAAACACATTTAGAGATAATAGGGATTAAAAACAGCATCAGACAAAAGTGCATCAGACATCGTTTCAGTGTAATTGAGGAGAAACTGAACCCTGGCAATAGTCTCAGTAGGACATATAACAATTGAAAAGTGTATCTTTAGCAACTTATGTGCTTTTGTATAAAAGGCAAAAAACACTCTTATCATTCTGACTGCTACTTATATGACTTTGGCTCAGTTGGGGAGTCTATTTTAGGTAACTATAAATTTGATTTAAATGCAAACTCTATTACGAGCCAAATGTATTCACCAGGGTTTGGACCCATCCATTCTATTTGATGCTCCAGACGGAATAGCTAGGACACATACTAAAATAACCCCATCACTCTAGTACAATAGAAGCCAAATGAGTCAACCTGTTTCTTTTGTTGTTCAACTATAGCAACTTCAAATGAAGTTGCAGTTGCTGTTGTTTGCTGGCTCCACCTTTTTGTCTTTTTCAACTTACTGTGATGTCAAGCCTCCCACTCAGATCCTTGTGAATATCTACAGTTATCATTATTTTATCTCCACTAAACAGTATCAGACCAGGGGCTCTGAGAAAAAAGGCAGAGGAAAAGGAAGTGCAACTGATAAGTCTGTGGGGAATTTTGCTAACACGAATGTTCCGGGGATGGCAGCCTCAAAGGCTGGGGCTCGTGACCCCTCTATCAGAGGGTGCATATGAGGGCTACCCTAAGGCAGAATTCCTGTGTCTGATTCCAGGGGACACACACAGGAAAATCTCCTTGTTTGCTTTTTGTCATTTATCTTTCTACTACATCCAAATGTTCCAGGAGAAGAAATCCTTATCTGCTGAAGTATATCTGGTTGGTAATTATAAAGTCAAGTGAAGATGTTTCCTTTAGAAGAGTTGTTTGTCCCTGGAGTGCCTCAGGAACTCAGGTAGAGCCAGGTAAGATGTTGGATCCTTCCAACATCTTTGTAGTACTCTGTGATTAATTAGGATATTACATTTTTTTTTGACAACATCTTTATGGAGATAGAGTTGCTATACAATAAAACCCTGTATAGAGTTGGCTGTATAGAGTTGCTATACAATAAAACATGTGCAATAATTTCAATGATTTTAGTATATTTGTAGAATTGTGCAAGCATCACTATATTCTAAGTTTTGAACATTTTCATCCCCCTCCAACCGCAAGAAATGTCATTCCCATTAGCAACGATTCTCCATTGCCTCCCAACCCAGCTCTAGACAACTACTAGTTAACTTTCTTTTTCTATTGATTTACTTATTATTAGCAGTACATATAGGCAGCATTTCATAAATCAAACCATAAATGTGTAGTGTATTCAAATACTATGTCCATTTTTTTGTTGGGTGAATTGTTTTTGGTTGTTGTTGATTTGTACTGTCTTCTTTGTATTTGGGATGTAGTGGCTAAGAGATATGATTTATAAATATTTTCTATCATTCTTTGAGTTTTCTTTGCACTTTGTGATGATGTCTTGTGAAATATACGAGTTTCTGTTTTGATCAAATCCAGCTGACCTAATTTTTTCTTTTATAGGCTTTGCTTTTGGTGTCATTAAGGAAATATTGATGCCTCTTCCAAGGTTATAAAGATTTACTTCTCTTTCCCTCTAAGAATTTTATAGCTAGAATCTTCCTTTTAGTACTCTGAGAAATTTTGAGCATATTTTTGTAGTTGGTTGAAAACATAAAGAGGTCCAATTTCATTGCACAGTAGCTGGGGGTGGGGACACAGACCCACTTGTTCCAGAGTCATTCTTTAATTCTATGAGCAAATACTAGAAGAGGTAGTAGTTACTATATTTCTGGCTTGCCTATTAGCTTAGAACCTTTATCCTCTGAGGGGCTTGGATAGGCACTATCAAGAATCTGTGTTCCTGGATTTTTTTTTTTTTCCTGAAATAGAGAGTCTTCTCTACAACTAGAGGCTGGACATTAAAAGTTTTGGTTTTCTTAGCTGTACCTGCCCTAAATAAACTTTTGTTAGTGGAGCTAGAAGATACAAGAAATACAAGTGAAATCTTAGAATTGAAGGAAATAATAATGGTTCAAATGCTACAGAATCTCACTGTTCTTATTGAAATTTAGATTTCCCTGAGTGTTCTTTTTACTTTTGGTATATCCTTAGGATACCAGCCAGAGATTTTAAATTATTTAAAATTGCTATTTTTAAAATATAGTATTTTCTCCAAATGTATCTTGTTCTGTTGGGCAGGGGTTCTGTCAAGTTCCTCACTTAGTGATTAAAAATTTGGATGTTTTCTAATTACTTCTTTTCCAGGTTACTAATCTACTGTTCTGCTTCATTTTGTCTGACATTAAACCCATTGATTCGCTTTTGAATTTCAATTATCATGGTTTCTATTTCCAGAACAGTGTGGCCCCAAAGAACTGTCTGAGTTACTAGAAATGTACTATAATCTGTACTGTTTAATAGACATCAACCTTATGTGGCTGTTGAGCTTCTGAAATGTGGCCAGTGTGACTAAGGAACTGACTTGTATTTCATTTCAATTACCTTAAATTTAAATAACCACAAGAGACAAGTGGCTAACATATTGGACAACACAGTTCTAAAAATGACATTTTTTAGAATGGACTCTAATTCTCTGATGAAATGTTTAATCTGCTCTCTATTTTTTTGAATATGTTATTTTAGACTACCTTAATCACCTGTTAGTCTCTTTCCTTTGTTTAAGGTTCTCTATATTTCTAATACAGTTGTCCTCTTTTTATTGTGGTGGGTAATTTCTATGAGGTTTATTAAATCAGATTTATTATATTAGAATTGTGAATATAAATCTGTAGAAGCTCTAGCTAATATCCTTTTAAAAATATTAGAATTTTCATTGAGCAGGCAAATTTCTTTCTTTAGTACAAAAGATATTAGTGGCTTATTACTTGCCGACTTTGTTGCTGAATGTTAATCATACAACCAATGCACTTTAATTTTCTCATGCATATATGGGACTGTTCTTCATGGGGGCTAACACAAAAGCTGTGAAGATGAAAACCAATTTCTGGAAATTCTGCAAATTCTGCAAGTTGGCAATTCTTATCAATAATCTGTTTGTTCTAACTGGTCCAACCACTATGGAGAGCTGTGTGGAGATTTCTGGACCTACTAAATATAGAGCTTCCACATGATCCAGCAATTCCACTCCTAGGTATTTACCCACAGGACACAGAAACATCAATTCCAAAGAACACCTGCACCCCTATGTTTATAGCAGCACTGTTTACAATAGCTAAGCTTTGGAAACAACCCAAATGCCCAAAAAATAGATGACTGGATCAAGAAGATGTGGTGCATATATACCATGGAATATTACTCAGCATTCAAAAAAGATAAACACATGCAATTTGCAGCAACATGGATGGCGCTGGAAGGGATCATGCTCAGCGAAATAAGCCAAAAAGAAAAAGAAAAATACCGGATGGTCTCACTCATAGCAGGAATCTAGAAAACTTAAATAAGGGACCAGGAAAATGAATATAAGAAAGTGAAAATCAAAATCAACAAAAAACTATGAACCAGAGACACTTTTTGGGGGGTGGGGGGAGGGAGGGGAAGGATTGGGGTCAGAATGGGGCGTTTGCAATTGTATGGGGGAATATAAAAATAAAAAATTAAATAAATAAATAAATAAATAAATAAATTGTAGACACTTGTCTACTCCTCTCTGGGAAAAAAGAAATAATCTGTTTGTTCTGCATGCACATAGCAATGTTTTCACAGGTTGCTTAAAAATAAAGACAAAATTTTCTTGGGTAGAAATTGTTATTGCTGTTACATATAAGTTACTTTTATTGGTATGTACTTATAAATAAGTCACTTTTATTGGTATGCACATTGTGATTATTTTTGAGTGGGCCATGATTAGAAAATGTACCTGCCTTCCGAAGACAATGAATGGTTATAAAAATTACCTACTAATTAAGTGAACAGTGGAGACAAATTCATACTTCTTTTTTTGTTTGTACTCTGTCATGAGCTTTCACAGTAGTAGGAAACAATCTGAATGTTAGCCAGAATTCTGGGCCACAGTCAAGTTTTTCTGTTACATATTGAAATTTTATGTCATCATTGGTAGAATTAGTAGTGCCATTTTTGTTTATTCTTCTCAAAAATAGAAGTCAGATTCTTTTCAATGGATAAACATAGTTCATTGTTCCAATCATTCCATTGCAGCACAAAAGAAAGATTGTTCCCTTATCTTGTTTTTTAGTAAGAAGGAAATAAAAAATCCCTCTTGTGTTGTAAAACATCATCATTTAACGGAATGATTAACTTGATAATGTGCAAAATAATTTGGGTGTCTAGATAAGATAGATACCCAAGACAAGATAGATTTATTTTGCTAAACCCTCTTTTATTTCTTTCACTCTCACATCAGGCAAGAGTTTTGTTGTAGTTGTTGTTCCTCATTCACAAACTTGCATTTCTGCCCAAATTCCAGCAGTCTTTGGAATGGTTTGACATCATGTAGTGTCTGAATAGGACAATCATCTACAATATAAAAAGTTTTCACTTCAAAATGATTTTTATTTTTCCAAACCAAAATTGTTTTCAAAATCAAGTGCCTATCATAGGATCCATTCTTCTTTACTTGCATTCTGATAAAGAACTGATACTAAACATCCTTGCTCTTCAAAACAAAAAAGGAGTCCTTATTAGATAGACTGTTAAGTTAAAAATATCTTTAAAAACCTGCTTAAAGGCTCATTTCCTTTCCTATCTCCTCTACAATGTGTTTAATGTGCTTGATTTGGGTAATAACACCCAGCAGTCAGCGAAGATAGAAACAACTACCTTGATTACTCTCTTGGCATACTTATGCATGGAGTCTTGTGCATGAACAAAAAAACACTTCAAGGTCATAACACTTACTCTGCCTTCAGTTTATCCTTTTCTCTGCAGAGGAAATGATAATTTGTCTTCACTTTCCAGAAAGATATTGAGATATGAAAACATGTTGTTTCACACAAAGTCTAAGCCCAAATAGCTACTGAATAATGATGTGTAATGGGGCAATGGTTCTATAGCATTGGATAAATACACTGACTATCCCAGGCAGCTTCTCTTAACAGCTGTTTAATTGCTTCTTTTCACTAATTGCAGCTTCAGGAAAACCAGAAAAAAAAAAGAAGCAAACACAAAGAAAAAACCCAATAGCCCCATTAATAATAGTATGTGTGCCTCTTGTGTTAGTATTTTTCAGCATGGTACCTAGCAAAGAAATATACAAATCCAGTGTTTAGACATTAAAAATATCCTAACAATAAATTTGATTTAAAAGTTCTCCAAGTATAGTTACTGCAACTAGAAAGACTCATTTTCTTTGGCTATTATTTTAATGCTGCTAAAGATAGTCATCTGGGGAAACTCATATTAAAAGTACTAAATCAGCATTACAAATATATGCCAATGGATCAGATGAAGTTGTAATTCCAACTAACTTGTTTTTCAGATAAGGTTTTTAGTTATTTTTTGTTTTTCAGAATTGATGAATGACCATATTTTAAAAAGATAGATAGATAGAAAGATAGATATAGATGGTATGGGTTAACCCAGGAAACTGATACTAATATACTCAAAAGCATAAAGAAATGTGTGTGTGTGTGTGTGTGTGTGTATGTATATACATAAAGAAATGAAATAATCAAAAGGTTATTTCATGTATTGGGGCACAAAAGAAACCATTCTGTACCCATTTTTTCCCCTAGACTGGCCAGCCAGTTTTATAAGATAAACAGTCAAAAGGAAGTCTAGTAATAGCATGAATACCTCCTGTATACATGCAGAGACTGAGTGAGTAACTCACCTACATGGCTTGAAAAGCCATTTTAAATCCCTTTGCTAAGAAAAGGGAGGTTGGGAGTGGAGAAAGGAAAGGCCATTATGGAGTTTACTAAGGAAGGCAGGGTAAACATAGCTATGCAGATTTAAGTTCTTTCTTTGCCTTTGCAAAGAGATAAGTATTAGATCTTTCCAAGGGGAGAGGTATTAATGGAGGGTCTTTCAACCTTTGCATAGTTAACATTTCAGGTAATTCTTTGTCTTGAGGGGCTGTTCTCTGTGTCTTATGATGTTCAGCAACATTCTGGCCTCTTCCCACTAGATGCCAGTAGCACCCACCCTCAATTATGACAATCAAAAATGTCTCCAGGCAGTGCTAAATGTTCCCTGAGGGAAAAAATACTACTGGTTCAGAACCATTGCTGTGAACACTTTGAGTTTTAGTTGTTAATTTATGAAGAAATGAGTTGAAATTTGACATGTCCTTTCATGCTATAATATTCTCTGACCTACCTAATTTTAGTCACTTGTTTCTGTGAGAAACTAGATCTATTCTTATGAGATAATACATAAGCTTAGCTTTTTTTATGTTCAACATTTAGAGGCTGGTTTCCCCGCATACCATGGCGTAAACTCAACTGCATCTTGTGCCACATTTTTGAGTCAATTTTTGAGTCAAAAATTTTGCCCATGGACCAAGACACTTGGCACACATATAATCATCCACAGCAGCAAACAAAAACATGACTCAGGGCCTACAGGGCAGATATCCTTTACAACTTGATTTTTTTTTTCTTATGATTTTTGAGATTTATCCGTGTTGGTGCATCAATATTATTTATAACTGCCATAAAATATAATCTCTTATGACTGACTTTCTATTTTTCCATTCATATTAAAGACAATTATACTTTCCCATTTTTCACTATTGCAAACAGTTTTGCATTTTTTGGTATATATATATATATATATATATATATATATATATATATCTGTGTACATATAACCATATAACCTTGGGGATAATGCAAGCTCTTAGAATAAATACAGAGAAGAGAAGATGCTGGTATCTGAGATAGGTACAATCTCCAACTTCACTTCCATTCTCTTTCTCCTAAATAGTCATGATGGAGCACAAGAATTGACAGACTGGAAAGGAGGTACCCCAGTCATACCTAATTAACACTTCCAGTGGCAGTATATGGGGATAGCTGCTTCACACTGCATAGCCCAAAGTTGATATTTTCAGACTCTGTATTTTTCTTCTATTTCCTTTGAAATTATGCCTCACCCTTTTTTCTTTTACTTTATTTTTCTAGCTATATCAATAGATTCTTAGCTCATTGATATTTAATCTTTCCATTTTATTTTGTACTTTTAAAATTATGAATTTCTGAGTAGTAACTTAGCACATTGTGATTTCTAGAGCTATTATTATTAATTAGTTTTAATATTTTAGCAACTTAGATGAAATTGACAGTAAATAGTACAGTTTTAAAATGTGTCTTTTAAAGTTTTGATCTATATATAAATGATTAAAATTAACAACACAATTAAAACAAAGAACATATGTCACCCCCCCAAGAGTTTCCTCTGTCCTCTTTCTATTTCATTCTTTCTATACCCTCTTCCCCTATTTCCAGGCAACCTCCTGCATTTTTTTGGAAATTTATATAACTAGGATCATATCACATATACTCTTGTTAGTTTAATTTTTAAGATTTAAATAATTATTTTAAGATTTAGCATGTTGTTTCAAGTATCATTATTTGTTATTATTGCACAGTAGTATTTGATTGTATGGATGTATGACTATTCTTTGGTTGATAGACATTTGAGTTATCTTTTCATTTAGGGTAGAATGAGTAAAACTACTATGCCTATTTAGGCACAAAACTTTGTCTGTTTTTATTATTCTTGGATGCATAGCTAGGAGTGCAAAGGTTGGATCTTATGGTAAGTGTAGGTTTTTCTTGATAGGAAACTGTCAAGGATCTAACCTTTTCATTCCTACAAGCACTATATGAGAGTTTCTATTGCTCTAATAGTGGTTTTGTATTATGACTTTATTTTCATTTCCCTATAGTTACCATTTGTACATGCTCTTTGTCAAAATAGCTCTTCAAAATTGCACTCACTATTTTTTTTCTTAATTTTAAAGTATGAGAAATCTGTGTAGATTCTAGATAGAAGTGCTTTATTGAATATGTGATTTTCAAAGATTTCTTCAACTTTATGGCTTTTCTCTCTTCATTCTCTTAGCAACCTTGTTCAAAGAAGAGAAGTTCTCAATGTTGATGAAGTCCATTTAATTAGTATTTTTCTTTAATGATTATGACTGTTTTGTTGCTTATAAGAAAGCTTTGCCCAATCCAAGGTCACAAAGATTTTCTCCTATGTATCCTTCTAGATTTTTTGTAGTTTTTTAATTTTACATTTACTTTTCTTATTTATTTAGTATTAATTTTCAATTTTTATTTTTTGGGGGGGATGGTAAATCTCAGCCTATCCATAGTGATGTGATCAATCAGAAATGCCTATGGGCTCTCACCTGGATCTGCACTCTTTGAGGGGAGCCCCAACAGTCATTTTCCCTTCTGGAACCAGTGTTGTAGTTTCACTGGCCACTGGGTTCATATTATGATTTCAAGATGCCCCTTAGTCCTGGAAGGTACGTGGAACACACTGAGCGATACAGCCACATAGTGAGTGCACTGAGTTGGGAGAGGGGCAGCAAAGAGTATGGACTTGGGGTTCTGCCTTTTAGGGGTGGAATGTGGGGTGCACAGGGTTTCATGGGTTTACTGTTTATTGGTGAAATTAAACCATAAGAGAAGGAATTACAGTCTGGGAAGCAAAAAGGTCACTCAAAAGGGCCCCTTACTAGGTAACTAACTAGGGACTTTCTAAAGGGGGAGCTTCATTGGTGGGCCAGCTGGCTCTTACCCTGTCCTGTAGCAGTGATGTGTTTGTTTGAGATGGTCTTTGAAGTGGATGCTTTGGCAATGAAAAACTTAATACTAGATACATTACAATCAAAATAAGCCAATTATTATACACTTTACAGTTCTCCAGTTTGTTCTTTTTCAACATTCTTTTGGCTATTACAGAGCATTTGATTTTCATATGAATTTTAAAATCAGCTTGTTGATTTTAACAAAACAAACACAAAATGATTCCCAAACTGAATTCCAACTTTCTTCTTTCAGCCTCCCTTATCTTAGCTAAACTGTTAAAAATGGTGTCTAAAGTCACATACGCAAAATATTCAGTTATGCTGGGTCTCTCCCATGTAGACAGAGGTATACATGCTGTTATTCAATTTCTTTTTGACTTTTTCTCTTACAAATCTGACTGATGCTTGTTTGATTTGCTAGCCTTGAAGAACACACAGACATAGGGGATAATTTCCTCTATAATCTGACAGCAAATTGTTTTAGAACTTTTTTATGGTTGATTATGTTGCCTGGAAATAAAGAGAGGTTGATTTTTTTCCCTTGGAATCTGAATACCTTTTTTTTTCTTGTTTTATTACTCTAGTTAGAACATTCAGTATAACATTAAATTAGTTATTTTTTAATCCATAAATTCTTTAGATGTATTTTATTTATAATTTTAATTTATTCTTAGAAATGAATTCATGTTCATAGACAAATCTTTGTGATATTAGTTTACTGATTTTCTTCTGTGGCTTCACATTATCAATTTTTGTATACATTCTTTGTGTGTTTGAGAAAGATCAATGTTTGTTAATATTAGCGGATATTATACATATTTCATTAAATGTTCTTTTTTCTTTTTTCTTTTTTTAAAGATTTATTTATTTATTTATACAAGCACTGGGTACAGTCAGAGCATGCAGGAGGGTGAGAGAATTCACTAGAGCCAGAGTGGGGAACAGGACAGGCAGACTGACGAAATACACTGCTGAGGGGAGCAGCGGGCACAGCAGGAGAGGTCTGTGCGCCATGTGAGACCCTTGCCAGCAGCCAGGGATTGAACTGGTGCTGCAGAGGCTGTGGGCAGCTTTGCAGCCCAGTGCTCAACCGCTGTGCCTCCAGGGGTGGCCCTTAAGTGTTCTTTTTAATTATTTTTTTCTTACCTAGTACCTTTAATTATCTGTTTCACATTATTTTTTTTCACTCCATGTGCTCTATCAGTAACCTAAGAGTAATAGAACTTTCTTTTAGAAATTTCCATGATGTTTGCTTTACCCATTATATATATATATATATATATATATATATATATATATATATATACATACACACACACAGAGACAGATAGATGTAGATATAGATACAGGTATATATAAATATATACTATATTTTCTATTGTTACATAACAAGTGTCCAACAGTTAATTTTATTTAATTAATTTATTTAAAGATTTTTTTTTTTTATTTATACATACAGGAGCTGGGGTGTAGGTCAGAGATAGGTGTGTGTGTATGAGAGAGAGGATTCACCAGAGACAGAGTGGGGAGCAGACTAGGCGGATTACCTGAAATACACTACTGAGGGGAGCAGTGGGTAAGACAGGAGAGTTCTGCTGTGCCATGTGGGTTAGCTCCCTGGCTGGAGATTGAACTTGTGCATCAGTGGCTCGGGATGGCTTCAAAGTACTAAGACTTAAACCCTTTCACCACCAGGGAGGATCTGAGTTAATTTTAAAGATTTAATTGGATTATTAAGTAATTCATGATTCAGTCAGCATCTCCCTTAGCAAGTAGAAACTTACTGCAAAAAAGTAATTGAAAATGGGTGGTTTTCATGCCAGAAAGAGGGTCAAAGGTCATTAGCCATAGAAAAGGATTACTTCAGGGAAATCCACCCTCCATTGTGGCACCACAGTGATTGTCCTCTCACTAGATTCCTTCACTAGTGTTAACCAGGAAATCCTGATGGGTGAGTTTAAGTGTTCACTTTCAGGAGAGAACAAAACTACCGTTAGATTTGGTACTAAGTCTTAATGGGACCTGCCGTGAATGGTTCCATTTTGAGTCTGGGGTTTCTTTTTATAAAACTATATGTATTTGCCAAAATGTATTTGTCAAATATTGGGGAGATATGTTTAGTTACTCATGTGTTCTAGACATTAGGTAATGAAGTGTTGCTTTTAGCATTATGTTGTGAAAAGTTTTAACAGAATGTTTTTCTTTTATTTGGTCATAATGTCTTCTGATTTTAATATAGTCATCTTAAATTTTATTTTAGTTCCCTTTGCCTAGTATATCATTTCTATCCTTCGACTGGGGTCATATGATAAAAACATGTTCCATGATATTTTATTATATTAGTAGTCACTATTGTTCCAGCAATGAATGTGTGTGGGGTAGGTCCAGGATGGTGCTCAGTCAACACAGATTGTCTCTTTATCTCTGTGTTATTTCCCTCCCATCTCACTTCTATGCTACTTTCATGCACATCACAATCATTAGCTTCTGCACTGCTGGGATCTATTCAACTTCTCAGGTGGTTCCCAAGAAAAGGGGAGTTTCCAGGTTGCCTGGCCCACCCAAGGAAGGGTGGAGCTGAACAGGGAGAGAGGAAAAGCTAGAGAGAAGACTGAAGAAGGAAGAAAGGATGGAGAGCAGAAGGGGACCTGGAGGAGGCACACAGAGCAGAGAGACATGTGAAGAAACTGTGCTTGCTTCTGGGTCCTGGACTGATTGAAACAGATGTGGGTGAGAGACCCGTGGGGAGGTTAACAGTGGCAGTGTTTATCTTGGTTTTGCATCGCCTGTCCCAGATGTGCTGGGGACCTTCTGCTCCTTTCCTGTGGGTCCCCACCAGAAGGTACCTTAGTCTTGTGGCTGGCTTTTGGACCTCAGTAGTCCTGCTTTTGGCCCTGTTTGGCTAAGCATTTACCCATGAGGGGATGGGTAACTTTGGGTGCTTGATTTGGAAACTTAATTCTTCCTCTTTTCTTCATTGCCCACTAATTGTATTAAAATTCCTTTCCATTAGAGACCTTGTGTGTTTTGTTTTAATGAGGTGGATGGCAGAACCTGTTTAGAAGGGGCATGTTTTGTGGTTCTGGGGTGCTCCTCTCCCTGCCCTGTAGCATATAGACTATCTGCCTTGTCATAATAAATTCTTTTCTAGCTTATTTCTGCTTCTTCAGGATTGACTGAGGAAAGGTACATGTGTTTCTATTGGACAAAGACTTTTCACAGGGACTCACTACCTGCTTCCCTTTCAACTTTCCTTCCTTCCCTTTGCCTAATAATTCTTTTTTTTTAAGATTTATTTATTTATTGATTGATTGATTGATTTATACATACATACATACAAGCACTGGGTACAGTCAGAAGCGCAGGAGGGTGAGAGAATTCACCAGAGCCAGAGCAGGGAGCAGAGCAGGCAGAAGGACCGAAGTATACTGCTGTAGGGAGCAGCGGGCGGCAGAGAGGTCTGCGTGCCATGTGGGATGCTCCTCGGGTGGCCGGGGAGCAGCTGGGGATCGAACCGGTGCTGCAGAGGCTGTGGGCAGCTTCGCAACCCAGCGCTCAGCTGCTGTGCCACCAGGGAGGCCCTCCTTTGCCTAATAATTCTTCATTGATTCAGGTGTTGGGGAATGGAGGAGTAAAGTCTATTAAATAATCTTCATTTTCCCTTTGGTTGTCTTCCATATCTATTTATACTTTTCTGTTTCTCCTGAGAAAGTTGGACATTTAAAATTTCTAAGTAAAGAAAATACAACATGCTTTGCTTTCTTCTGTCCTGTGGTAAGTTCTTTGTGACAAGAGTTGAATGTCTCACTAATTGAAAGGTCATAGATTTAAAGAAGGCAGGGGAATAAAGGCTCTTTGGTTAATAGTGTATCATATTATATGTCACTGAGGACATCTGTATGCCACCTTTATGTTTTCTGGCTACTCCTTTGTCTATACCTGCTCCCCAAAACTCAGACCTCTGAGTTAATACTGCCTTGATTCATGGTAAATCCCGTTTTTTATTTCATTTTTGCAACTTTGCTAGTAATTTCTTCGATGACTTCTTAGCGGGGAAAAATTCTACAGGAAGAGAACTACTTCTTGGAATCCTGAAGTTCTTTTGTTCCTCTATCCATTCCTCTGATCATCCCTGACTTCTGTTGCCCCAGGGTGTAACTCATGAGATTCTAAGTCTCACAACAGACATTCTTTGTTTTTGGTGTTTTATACTCTGACCATCAAAAGTTTTTTTCTTTATGTGATGATTCTTTTCAAATACTTTCCCCATAGTAGGTATGTTGGTCCCTTGACAGATTCTTTTATTCTCTATATTTCCTTTTTTATAGAAAATGGATTTCCCAAGGGAGAATATTAGGGGTTGGTAAGACCTGATTTCACACTTCCCCTGAAAGCATTATTGTGCTTTCCAAACTTAGATTCTACTACACCTTCTTATATATCTCTATCGGAATTATATTTTATTTGGATTTTTTCCCATAGTGTCCATTGTCCCAAATAAATCACAATCTATTACTAGAAACCTGCTTCTGTGTTCTACAACATTCCACACCTGTTAAGAAGCTTGTTGATTACATTATGATGGCCAGAAGATGGGTCTGCCCAATTGCAGAGAAAGATCCCAGAGGACTAAATGAGGTTTAACTTCCACTCCACTTCATAGAGCTTTATACCTGACAGGGACTCAAATACTCTGTTTGGTATTTTTATGTTAGAGATGGCAACTTTACTTAACATTTTCATTTATTGTAAATGGTTTGATGTAATATTGTAGTATTGACTAGTATACTTTGATTAAATCCTCTGATTGAGTATTGACTAGTATCCTCTGGGTTTTCTGTTTAAACTTTTTTTTTATTATTATTATTTTTAATTATTAATATTTTTTATTATTTTTATTTATGCATACAAGAGCTAGGGTACAGGCCATAGGTGCAGGGGGTGAGAGGATTCACCAGAGACAGAGTGGGAAACAGAACAGGCAGATTGACCTAAGTACCTGTTGAGGAGAGCAGCAGACGAGTCACAAGAGGTCTGCTATGCCATATGGGTTGCTCCTTGGCTGGCCGGGGTTTGAACTTGTGCTAAAGAGGCTTCAGATTGCTTCATAGGTTGCATCTTAACCCCTTGTACCACCAGGGAGGACCCCTGAACTCTCTTTTCTTAATTTGACATATTTCTAAATTCATCTAAGAGGATGTATGGATGAAAGATTGAAGAATGCAGGTAGTTCCTATTTGCATGGAATGTTGTTAACTAAAACTTTATATATCAAAACTATGTTCTCACTTTGCATGGTTTTATGGTAACTGAGGAACTGTACAAATTTATGATACAATTCTGATATGCATATTTTATAGTCAACATAGTATTATAAAAAATGAGGATTGCCCTGTACTGAATAAGAATAATGAAGCCAAACTTGTTTCATATATAATAAAACATGAAAAAGCATTAGAAATTGGGCACAATTGTCCTCATATAAATATTGATAACCAGCATACAAGAATAATAATAGAGGGGAACCCCAAGAAAAATTCAAATTTAGTCTACCATCACAGAATACTTTTTTCTCTGTTTGGACCTAGCTCATATATATTGTCCTTAATTTCACATATGATCCTTTTTCATCTTAATCACTTAATTAATGAATTAATTAATGAATTTATTTATTTACACATAGTAATTAACCATGAAATTGCCACCCAAATCAGGGACATAAACAGTACATAATCTTACACTTATCTAAATTATCCTTACCTATCACCTACCACTCTTTCTCTACAATTATTTTCAATGGTATATAACTTCCTGAGTGTGGAAAAAGAACAGTTTATTTACTATTTCTCCAGTTGATGAGCATTGGATTGTGACCTTTTTTTTTTTTTTTCTGTTATGATCAGGATTTTAGGAAGCCATGAATATTCTTGTACCCTTTTCCTGGGACACATTTGTAATGTAAGGGTTTATCATAAAGATAAAGCTCGTTATCTAGTTGGCTCTGTGTGGCTATCACATAGAAATCTGTTTTTTGGTATTTTGGTAGCCATATGAAACTGATTTTCCAGCCCATTACCAAACACAGTTCTTCCTTTCACTTAATCTTCCTATTTCTCAAACTTCCTTGAAAGAGGTCTGTTATTCGCATACTGCAAACTGCTGCCTGAAGAACTGTCTATCAGCCTGCATCCAGGTGTTCAGATTCTGAAACTTGTAGGCAACCACAAAATCTCTTTTTTTTTTTCTGTTCTTTGTGAATTTCTTTTTTTTTTAATTAATAAATTTTATTTTTATATTCCCCATACAATTGCAATCCCCCCATTCTGACCCCAAACCCTCCCCTCCTGCCCCCCACCCCCCAAAAAGTGTCTCTGGTTCATAGTTTTTGTTGATTTTGATTTTCACTTTCTTATAGTTATTCATTTTCCTGGTCCCTTATTTAAGTTTTCTAGATTCCTGCTATGAGTGAGACCATCCGGCAGTTTTCTTTTTCTTTTTGGCTTATTTCACTGAGCATGATCCCTTCCAGCGCCATCCATGTTGCTGCAAATTGCATGTGTTTATCTTTTTTGAATGCTGAGTAATATTCCATGGTATATATGTACCACATCTTCTTGATCCAGTCATCTATTTTTGGGCATTTGGGCTGTTTCCAAAGCTTAGCTATTGTAAACAGTGCTGCTATAAACATAGGGGTGCAGGTGTTCTTTGGAATTGATGTTTCTGTGTCCTTTGGGTAAATACCTAGGAGTGGAATTGCTGGATCCTGTGGAAGCTCTATGTTTAGTAGGTCCAGAAATCTCCACACAGCTCTCCATAGTGGTTGGACCAGTTTGCACTCCCACCAACAGTGCAGAAGAGTTCATTTTTCTCCACAACCTCGCCAACATTTGTTGTTGCTAGTTTTTTTAATATGTGCCATTCTCACTGGTGTAAGATGGTATCTCATGGTAGTTTTGATTTGCATTTCCCTGATTACAAGTGATGTTGAACATTTTTTCATATGCCTGTTGGCCATTCGCATTTCCTCTTCAGAGAAGTTTCTTTTTAGCTCCTCTGTCCATTTTTTGACTGGATTATTTTCTTTGTTGTTGTTGAGTCTCATCAGCTCTTTGCAGATTTTTGTGATCAGTCCTTTATCATTAGTGTTGTGTGCAAAAATTTTCTCCCAGTTGGTGGGGTTTCTCAAATCTCTTGAATAGTAAAAGTGATCTTGATGAAGAACAAAACCAGAGGCCTCACATTTCCTGATTTCAAAGTACATTATAAACTATAGCAACTAAAACTGTATGGTAGTGGGGAAAACATACATACATAGGTCAATGGAACAGATTAGAGCTCCCAGAAATAAACCCAGGCATATATGGTCAGTTAATTTGTGATAGAGGAACCAAGATCACATGATGGAGAAAGGATAGTTTCTTCAATAAATAGTTTTGGGAAAAACTGGATATTCACAACAGAAAAGGTGAAAATGGATGTCTATTCTACACCATGCACAAAAATAAACTCAGAATGGATTAAAGACATGAATGTAAAGCCTGAAGCCATAAACTACTTTAAGAAAACATAGTGAATACATTCCTTGATATTGGTTTCATCCAGGATTTTTTTGGATTTGATACCAAAATAAGGGCAACAAATATAAAAATAAACAAGTAGGACTGTATCAAATAAAAAAAAAAAACTTCTGCACAGCAAAGGATATCATCAATAAAATGAAAAATTGACCTAAAGAATGGGAGGTATATGCAAATTATACATCTGATAAGGGGTGAATATTTAAATTATGTGAACAACTAAATAGCATAAAGCAAACAATATAATTTTAAAAATAATAGAGCAACTGACTAGCAAGTTTTTTTTTTAATTTTGTTATTTTTTTTTTATTTTTAGACAATATTTGCTTCCCCCTCCCAGGTTGAGTCCCCATAGAATTTCCTTCCCCAAGGCACCTGTACACCATCACCTCAGTCCCCTGTGCTCCTCCCTCCCTCCCCCTGATCCCTCTCCCTCCTCCTCCCCTGCAGTATGTCTCTGGTTTATAATTCTCTGTTCTGTTATGGATGGAGCTAGAAGGAATTATGCTCAGTGAAAAAAGCCAGAAGGAAAAAGAAAAATACCAGATGGTTTCACTTATAACAGTAATACAGGGGAACCCAATAAGACATCTGTGTAAAAAAAATAATGACTAGCAAGTTTTTAAAGACCAAAGTTGGGCAACAAGTCCGTGAAAAAGGGTTTAACATCAGGAATTACTAGCAAAATGCAAATGAAAGTCTCAATAACCTATCACTTCACCCACTAGAATGGCTATCATCAAAAAGTGAAGCTAAAGCAAATTTTGGTAGGGATGTGGTGAAAAGGGAACCCTTTTTCATTGTTGATGTTACTAGCAGGGGAAAATGTGACAGGGTAAGGAAAGGGTATATGAGAACTCTCTGTAATACCTGCTCAATTATTGTAAAACTAAGACTGGTCAAAACAACAAAGTCTATTAAAAGAAATAATCTAAATGTATTTCCTTACCACTTCAAAGAAAATATTTGTAATATTAATAAAAAGTACTATTTTAAGACACATAAGATGTATACATTTTTCTGGTGTGGGCAAATAGAGGAATTAAAAACACAAAGAGCAGAAATTCAATTCAATGTAGATGGCAAAACTACTTATGATATTTGAAGGCGGTCAGAGCATTATATAAATTCAATTTATTCATCAATTCATTCCTACCTCAATTTTAAGTGAAATATCATTCTTGACTATTAGAGACAGTGAGAGATCACTATAGGGAAAAAGAATGGTTATAGCTTGTGGGAGTTGCATATGTGGTGAGGAAAAAAGAGGTACTACTAGCCTGATGGAAAATAAAAAGTGAAATTGTAAGGTAGGTTCAATACCCAAGCCTGGGAGGCATGCCAGATGGAGCAGGAAGTGAAAGTCAAACCAACAATAAGAAGTTGGTCAGAAAATGGCATTACTGCAATTGTTTAGAAGTGTTGGATTTATAAGGAAAACAGTGTTTCCTTTATCGAGATTTTGAAGGGAACATCTTTCAGTCTAGTCAGAGGGCTGAGAAAATATATATTTTTAATTTTATATATATTTTTACATCATTTTTCATTTTTGTACAGTGTATGCATTTTCATCTTGGTTGTAGTCCCTGTAAAATTGCCACCACCCTTGTTTTGATCCTACTCCTTTCTCTCCCCCTCCCCATACTATATCTCTGGTTTATATTTGTCTGTTCATTTTGATATTTACTTTCTTATACTTAGTTTTTTTCCTGATCCCTTTTTTGGGTCTTCTACATTCCTGCTACAAGTGAGACCCTCCGGTATTTTTCTTTTTCTTTCTGGCTTATTTCACTGAGCATGCTCCCTTCCAGCAAATGACATGAGTTTTTTTTTTTTTTTTTGATTGCTGAGTAATATTCTATTGTGTATGTATACCACATCTTCTTGGTCCAATCATCTATTTCTGGGCATTTGGGTTGTTTCCATAGCTTTCCTATTGTAAATAGTGCTGCAATAAACATAGGGGTGCTGGTGTCCTTTTGAATTAGTGTGTTTGTGTCCTATGGGTAGATTCTTAGGAAAGAAATTGCTGTATCATATGGAAGCTCAATTTTCAGCAGACTGAAGAACCTCCAGACTGCTTTCCATAGTGGTTGGACCAGTTTGCATTCCCACCAGCAGTGTAGGAAAGTTGTATTTTTTAACATGCATTAAGACTCTGTAAGTTACAGACAACTTAAGACAATGTTATGACCTGGCATTTTATGAGAAGAGAATGAATCGGTATGGGTATTTACTCTAGAGGATGGTACCATAGAGAGAGATAAGGGAAGGGACTTCGGATTCCAGAGCAAGTCGTGCCTAATTATTTCCAAAAAGTGCCCCAATTGCAGAAGAAAGTAAATTAACACTCACTGAGCTTGGGGGAGAAATCCAAGAAAACACCAAATGTGAGAGGCATTTTGGGGATATCTTTTTTTTAATAATTCATATGATATATTTGTGATTATATTAGTGTAAGAAAGGTGAATGGAAACTTTGGAAAGGTATGGCCAGATAATGGTTCTGGTGTATAAATACCCTAATTTAGGGCCTCCCTGGTGGCGCAGCGGTTGAGCGCTGGGTTGCGAAGCTGCCCGCTGCCTCTGCAGCGCCGGTTCGATTCCCGGCTGCTCCCCGGCCACCAGAGGAGGGTCCCACATGGCGCGCAGACCTCTCCTGCCGCCCGCTGCTCCCCTCAGCAGTGTACTTCGGTCCTTCTGCCTGCTCTGCTCCCCGCTCTGGCTCTGGTGAATTCTCTCACCCTCCCGCGCTTCTGACTATACCCAGTGCATGTATAAACAAAACAAACGAACAAACAAACAAATAAATAAATAAATAAAACATGCCTCTATTTAAAAAAAAATAAATAAATAAATAAATACCCTAATTTAAAAATAATGTACACCTAGACATCTCTGCATTACACTATTCTCTAGAAGCTTTGAGAGGTGGATACTCACAATTCCAATGCTCATTAGCTATTTAATCTTACACAATAGAGACTATTTCTCATGAATAAAGTGGTACAACCTACCATACAAAGCTCTCTTGCATGGCTGGCTATTGGACCCATGCTAAGTCTTATTAGCTCTCTGGGATGTTTCCTATAACAGATAAAATTCTAACATTTTCATTTAACATTAAGATTCTTTGACTATTATTTGTTGTTGGAGAAGCAATTTTAAAGGTATCTTCTATGGATGACTCAAGTTAATATTTCCTAGTAGAAAAAACATCAGAGAAGTAATCACAAGATTTGAATTTCATTCCCAGAATTGCTGTGCTACCTTGAACCAATAATGTTTCTGAGACTCAATTTCTCATCTGCAAAAGATAGATATTTCGCCTGCATTAGCTACTTATAGGGAACTTGTAAAGGTGAAATGAAATAGTAGATGTAGAAATGCTTTTACAATACTCATCCCACCACAAAACCTGGTCCTAAATTCTCTTTTTCAAGAGTATTATTTTAAAGCAATATCATAAAATTGCTTTCTGGAATCCTTGTATTCATAAATTGCCTGATCACCGGTTAGATACCACAGGCTTCTTTATCCTCAGGAAAATAATTCTGATTGCTTATTGTTTCCACTTGCTTTCTTATTTTCATCATTTGTGCTTTGAATTTGTGCTGCCGGCCATGAAGATAAGGTGTCAGGTCGCACAAAGGACTGATTCTTCATTACATTATTGCAAAAATGGTAATCAACAATAAGCAAAAAAGGCAAGGATTCTAAAAAATAGCTTTATATTTGGCTTTAATTTTTAGTCATATGATCATTTCTAGATAAAGATATCACTTCTGTACTGGGAATTCTTAGAGACAATAAAGATATAGTATAAAAAGATGCAGTATCAATATTTTTACATTTTTGTGTCTTAGTTCTTCATCTGCCCCCACTTTTGAAACAACAAATAAATACCATCATCTGTTTGAGTGATACTAATAATCTCAACAAAGCAGTTCTCCTTGATGTTCGAGTTTTTCCCGTGCCACAACCCCGAGATAACTGCTTTTTAAAAGGTTATGTTTTGAACTTATTTTATTAAAATAAATGTGGTGTGCTAAAAATTATACAAGTAGCAGTATAAGTAGCAATAGTTACTACTGCTCTACAAATCATTCATGATTTTAAAAAAAGATTTATTTTTTATTTATTTATGCATATAAGAACGGGGGTATAGGCCAGAAGTGCAGAGGATGAGAGGATCCACCAGAGCCAGAGTGGGGAGCAGAATAGCAGGATTGACTGAAACACACTGCTAAGGGGAACAGTGGGTAAGACAGTAGAGGTCTGCTGTGCCATGTGAGTCAGCTCCCTGGCCAAGATGGAACTCAGGCTGCAGTGGCTGGTGATAGCTTGATAGTGCTGAGATTTTTACCCTTGTGCCACCAAGGAGGCCCTAATTCAAGATTCTTGATTAATTCAGAGTTAATTCACAAACAGAAAACTCACTTATCACCAATAGGCATTATACATTTGGAAAGAGAGGTTATACAGCAATTCTCTTGAGAATATAAAAGTTAGAGTTATTTTCAGTAACTTTCAGGTTCATGTATCATTATGAAAATCATCTTTTTTATATAAACACCTGGCAGTACTACTGTTCTTGATACTATCATTACTAAGAATGAAAAGTAACACAGTGCATCTATCAATATATAAAAACTGTTTTAACCCCATTTGTCATTAAGCAGAATTTCATTTAATGAAATTTATATTTTCAAAGATGAAGCTATCTCATGAATTTTAATATACAGATTTTAATTATTGATGTATTTGCAAGAAATATTTGTTGTTTCATTAGGCTGTATGATGGTCCAGTCTCTAATTCTCCACTCTACTTTGACCTCAAGGATGATATTATACTAAAGCTTTTCTCAAGAACAGTTCTGGTCTGAGAAGTAGTACCAATTCTGTATCAATTTATTATATTAATTTTTGAGTATTGGTATCTAGTTTGTTATGCTGTTTCTCCTGTAAGGGTCTTTAGGTGAAACAGCAAAATTATAGCTTTAATTAATATAGTGCTCTTTCAACATCCACTTTCAGCAAAAATGAGCTTTCTATTCCCAGAAGAGAAAAGGCAGGATATGATTTATCTCTTCCCTGAGTGTAAGTCCTCCACGAATGTTGTCAAGTTATTTGTTATTGATCACTCCTTAGTTATCTAGTGCTGTGTAATGAAACATCCCACAGCTTAATATGGGAAACATTTATTATCATCTATAAGTTAGGAAATTGGGAGCAACATAGGCACGGAGTTCTGACTTAGGGTCTATGATAAACAGAATTCTAAAATGGGCCTCATGGTTCCTGCTCCTTGGTATCAACACCTTTATGCAATCCCCTGGTCAATAGAACATGGCACATGTTAATGAAATTTGCATATGCAATTAAAGTTTCTCCTCTGTTGACTTTAAATCCATCAGATGTTGATTATCTGGGATGGCCTTGACTGTGCAAGAGAGCTTTTAAAGAGAGTCTAGAGGTCAGGGAGGCTGTTCTGTTGGCCTTTCGAAAAGCTACTCTGAATTCTACAGGTACAGGGAAGTGAATTCTGCCAACCAGCAGCTGGAAAGAGCAGCCTGAGCTCCAGGTAGAAGTTCAGTTTGCTCTTGATTCAGTCTTGTTAGGCCGTCAGCAGAGGACCCTCCTAAGCTATACCTGGATTCCTGTTCATGGACATTCATCTATTGTTTTAAGTTGCTAAGTATGTGGTATTTTGTTACACACAAGAGGAAACTAACACTGGCTCTTTCTGGAAGTTGTAGTCAAGACATCAGCTATGGTTGAAGACAACAGAAGTCTTCTCTGGCATTGCTGAATTCTTTCCCAAAGTGGTCCACTTACATGACTGTTGCCTCAGAGACCTTGTTCCTTGCCATGTGATCCTCTCCAATGGCTGCTTTCTTGTCTTCAGGACATGAAGACAGTTTCTTCCTTCTTAGCACTGCCTCATCTGCTACAGTTGTCTCCAGAGTGAGTGATCAAAAATCGAGAGAGACACAGTGAAAGGTAGAAACAGAGACACAGAGGCAGAGAGGCAAATACAGAGACGGAGAACAGAATAAGAAACAGAAGGACAGAGATAGAGATAGATACAGAGAGTGAAAGAGTGACAGAGAAAAGAGGGAAAGACAGAGAGAGAGAATGAATATACACAAGATTGGAGTTAAAATTTTTTATAACCTAATCTTGGAAGTGATCCCATCCTTCTGCAATTCCTTTGCTGGAAGAGAATAACTATCCCACACTGAAAGAGGTGGGAGCTACACTACAATTCTCAAAGGAAGGAGTATCATATTAAAGAATTTGTGGAGATACTTTTAAAACCACCAAACTCACATTTAACTTTTCACTTCCTTGGAATTCGTATTGGTCTTAGAGATAACAGTCATTTTAGCAGTATATTTTAATTTGTAAAATTATTGAGATTGTGGTCCAGTAAGAATTTTTGTGTTATTTAGAGACCTTGTGTCATAAACTACTCTCGTATAAGTCATGCTTCTTAGTGTACTCATGCAGTGGGGTGACTTTTTCTTTCTTTCTTATAATTTCTTCAGATTAACTTGACCAAGTAGGTTCTAATAATGTTCCCATTTTCAAGTGACTCACTTGGCAAAAAAGACAAGTCTACCTGCCAATGAGAATGGAGAGGGAGTAGGGTTTCCATGGGTGGATGGAGTTAGAAGTGAGAGTGATTTCATAATTTTTCTAGCTATAAGAATCAAACTCTCACATTTAAAAAAACCAACTGCTTGCACATAAATTAATGGCTAGGCTTTACTAAGTTCATCAATTTTCACAGAAGGGATTTTATAGACATAAAAATGTGAACATTTACTTGGTAAAAACAAAGCATATTAACTGAGTGAGGAACATTCTGGTTTAATTTCTCTACAACATGTTTTCACATTAGGAAATTAAAATTTTCTTTCCCTCAGAGTTCAAGGTATGTGACATTACAAAAGATAAAGCAATTATTTCTTCGTCTAGAACTTTATGTCTATGGAATATAAAATAGTCTAGTTTCATAGCTAATTGTGAGAATTCAGGAACTCCTATTCATCTTTGGATGCTAGTTTGTTTTGCTTATATGCATTCATTCATCATTCTTTCAGAAAACATTTAATGAGTATCTACTCTAGCTAAGGCACTAATGATATTTTTTTGAAGTCTATCACTTCTGCCTCCAAGAACTGTGTTCATTGTGCACTAAGGGCATAAGAAAGAGCACCTACATTTAACTATGTGAGTCAGGGGAACACTGGCCATGGAATTGACATTTGACATGAATCTCAGCAGCGGAGATTATATTTTATAAGCAAATCAATGTGGGAAAAGCATTCAGGCAGGGGAAGACAATGTGTGAAGTTGAAAGGAACTCTAAAAATTCTCAGTGGAAAATATTAATAGATGTGACTGGAAAGCTTGTTAAATACCAGTTTACAGGAAATCTGTAGCTATCACAAAGAAGAAAATTTATTGTTTTGATAATGCTTATTTTCAAAGTAAAAAAAGGCATAATAGTTTCACTTTTTTTAAGAGTCAGGAGTTATTGTGCTATTTTATGAAAAAGGCTATTCTATAACCTGACAGCATATTATATTAATAAAGAGAGAAATAAAATAGAAACTGACTACATACAAAATTGGATGAGCTGTTGGTATTCATTTTAGATAGATGAGCTTCACTACATGATAGAAAATTTCTGTCTTGGATATTGCTATACACTTACTTTTTATGTTTAAACTCAAATTCTTGCTTGATGATGACACCTATCTGTCATCATTTCTCTACCTTACTCAGGTTTCATTCATTTATTTATTTATAAGTTACTTATCCAGCATCTACAAAATACTGGACTCTGTTCTTTAATCTGTGGGCATTGCAGTGAACAACATAATATTCTGCTTTCATGGAGTTAAAAATTTAGTAGAGGAAGAGACAAAAATCAAATCCATGACATATATTGATATTTGCCAGTAAGAAACAGAAGTATTGAAAAGTGGGGTGTGGAATGATTGGATTCGAGATATTATTTGCTGTAAAGACTTCAGGGAAGACCTCATTGTGAAGGTGTCACTTGAACAGAATCGTGAGTTCTGATCAAGCATATAGGGATAAACAAGTTCAAAAGACCCTGTTGTAGGAAGTTGTTCCATGTAGTAAAGAAAGAATAAGTTGGCCAGTGGGGATAACTGGGAGGAAGAGTGATAGAAAATGAGGTAAGGAAGGAAATGATTGCTAGATAGTCAAAGACTTCGTAAGACATTGAAATGAATTTGTTTTTATACTTTGAACAAGATTTTGGGGCAGAGAAGTGAGTTGATGCATTATTTTAAAGGAATCCCCTGTATACTCTACTTTGTTGAGAATAAGAGCAAGGCCAGCGCTTGTTATCTAGTACAAAGCAGACTACTTACTATGTTTAACTGGAATTAAGGTAGTGGGCATGGAAATGAGGGTTGTTTGGATTCTGGAAATATTTTGATGATTGGAGGGAATTCCAGGCTAGAAATACAGATTTGGAAGTTGTCAGTGTCTAGATAATTTAAGCCACAAATCTTTGAAACACCTGGAGAGTCAAAGTAGCTAGAGGTCTAGGACTGGACCATTTGTGCTCAGTCTTGAGCAGAATTAAATTGCTTGGCAGAATCTAAAGGTGAATTTCCTTTCTTATTGAACTTTAGAGCACCAGGAGTACCTACAGACAAGTAATAAAGATGTTTTGATGAACATCATTAAATCAGGAACATTAGAGATTTTCAACCTTTTCAATTTCTCTATAATGTGCTAGACACTCAGCTGTTAACTTGGAATCACACCATGTTCTCAAAGAACTATGTTTCCCAGAATCTCCTTCTCTGAATATTCCAAGTGGCCAGAAAGGAAAAGTCATGAGTCTGGAGGCATTTATGAGAATGTTTATACATTGGACTTAAGGTTTGCAATGCTTCCAGGGAGTTCCTTGATTCATTGCTTCAGTAGTGTAGGTGCAGAAGAAGTTCATCTAATTTCATGTTATGTGTGAACATGCCGTGTGAAACATACTGACAAAAGGCTTCAAAACTAACTCAAAATATTATTTGGTACTTTTTAATCAGCAGTAAAATTAGTGAAGCTAGGCTATCAAACTAAGTTATCAAAACACAAAATGTGCATATTTTATACTTAGAACCATGAGATAAAAAGAGACTAGTAGCAAATATAACAAAATTTTTCATGTATTGTATTTTTCAAATTTATTACCTTTATACTGTGAAAACTAGATTTTATTTTAAAATAAATATTTTTAAAATGTAAAAAAAAATTTAGGCTTCCCCGGTTGGCGCAGCGGTTGAGCGCTGGGTTGCGAAGCTGCCCGCGGCCTCTGCGGCGCCGGTTCGATCCCCGGCTGCTCCCTGGCCACCAGAGGAGGGTCCCACATGGCGCGCAGACCTCTCCTGCCGCCCGCTGCTCCCCTCAGCAGTGTACTTGGGTCCTTCTGCCTGCTCTGCTCCCCGCTCTGACTCTGGTGAATTCTCTCACCCTCCCGTGCTTCTGACTGTACCCAGTGCATGTATAAACAGAACAAACAAACAAACAAACAAACAAATAAATAAATAAATAAAACATGCCTCTATAAAAAAAAAAGGTTTAAAAAAATGTAAAAAAAAATTTAGACCTGTTACCAAATAAAATAATTGTCAAGAAACATTTGAAAATGAAAGTGAGTATGTTAACATAGAGTGTTTTCATTTCTATTCCACACTACTTAGAATACTTTTAAAATGCATAGTTTAGAGCATTAATTTGTATTCTGTGCTTGAAGAAAGGTCTACTAAGCAAAGCTTAAATTCATCTTTAGCCTCATCACTTGTGCAAAATTAATAAAATTGGATGTGTGAGACTGATGCCAAGTAAAATATAGTAAAATGATTAAGATAAAAATGGAGGAAAGTTAAATGAAGGCTGAAGGATGTTTTCACCACCTCACCCACCATTTCATGAGTGTGCCAAATTCTTGGAAACAGAAAACACTGAATCAGGACCTGGCTATTCCACTATGGACAGAACATTTTGCTATTTCTGTAGAAATTAAATTACCATTCATCACAACTATTCTAAATTAACATTGTACTGAGATCTTTATTAAAACAAATGGACTTTTAAGGCATATTTTGACATATTAGTTTTTGAAGTGATGAAATTTAAGTCTCTATTGTTCATCTTCCTTAAAAAAGTAAATAGAGTAGACAACAAAAAATCTGGTGTATCGACTGCATGCTGAACATCACTCATATCGTAACTCTAAATTTAACCTTCCTCCTTGGAAAAGGAGCTCAACACTCTGTGATATACTTCTGAAATATTTGCATGCAGTATTTGGGGCTAATTTAAGAAGAGTTGGTACTTGTTTCCATCACAACCATGAAGCAATTTTTATCAAGCTCTCAATGAGGCACAATGTGGGAGTTTGAGAGACTCAGATTCAAGGCAAGCCTCCACTTACCGTAGAAATACCTTGGCTGGTTTGACCTCTCTGAATCTCATTTCCTTCATTTATAAATGGCATTGAAAATATTTCTTTCTAGAATCAATGGAATGATTGGCAATTATACATACAAAGAATGCCACAGAGTTTAGGTCTTTTATGTGTTCAGTATAACATTGTTGTTTTTCTTCTATTATTTCAATAGATTGTAGAAGACAAGCAATGTTCTGTGATAACAGTGCTTTCTGAGAAAGTTATCTTGTTGACTAAGTCATTTGGAATTATCAAGGGGGAGGGAATGAAGCAAGATAAGTAGGATGGATGAACATCTAATGAACTACCTAATGCTCTTTAGCATAAAATACTTATTGGTAGTCAAAGATTTAAATCTATAAACAAAAGAAGTAGAATTGAGGTGCAACACATGCATACACACACACATAAAGTCTTTTATGTGTGGACCATACCGACTTATTTTCTTGAACTTAGTCTTTTGTACTCAACTGCTTGCTTAATGTTTTCACTGGGATATGTTATGTAACCTCAAACTCAATTAAATTTATTCCTCTTATTTTTTTTCCCTCCCCTGCATTCTCTGTCCTGGTATGTTATGATAGTATCCACTCAAATGTTTTTGCCAGAAACAAGGAAGTAACTCTTCATTCTTACTCCTTGGCTGAATGGATAGTTATTACCTCTAAGAGTAACCACCTACTAAATACTTAGCCAAACTATCTACTTCTTTCCCACCCCTCTATTGTATTATTTTACTGACATCTTTTACCTGAACTGCAACCACAATGATTTTTTTAATTCAATGTTTTTTTCTGTATATTTTTTAAGATTTTATTTATTTATGCACACAAGAACTGGGGCACAGTCCAGAGATGCAGGGAGTGAGAGGATTCACCAGAGACAGAGTGGGGAGCAGAACAGGCAGACCAACTGAAATACACTGCTGAGGGTAGCAGCAGGCGAGACAGGAGACGTCTGCTACGCCATATGGGTTTCTCCCTGGCAGGCGGGGGATAGAACTGGTGCTGCAGAAGCTGCGGACTGCTTCATAGTGTGGTGCTTACCTCTTGTACCACCAGGGAGGCCCTCAATTTTTTTTTTTTTTATTTCTGTTGACAGAAATATATTACATGGTTCTAACCTTGAAAGAGCATACAGCCTTTTATTTTTATTTTTAATTTTTTATTAATTTTTTACATCATTATTCATTCTTAAACAATATTTGCCTCCCCCCACCCCTTCCGGTGTAGTCCCCATAGAGTTTCCTTCACCAATGCACCCATGAACCATCACCTCAGTCCCCTGTGCTCCTCCCTCCCTCTGATCTCTGTCCCGCCTCCTCCCCTGCAGGATGTCTCTGATTTATAATTGTATGTTTTTGCTTTGTTGTGTACTGTTACCATTTTTTTACACTGATGTCTTATTTGGTTACCCTATAGTCCTGCTATATGTGAAACCATCTGATATTTTTCTTTTTCCTTCTGGCTTATTTCACTGAGCATAATTCCTTCTAGCTCCATCCATGTTGCTGTGAATGGCATGAGTTTATCTTTTTTGATTGCTGAATAATATTCCATTGTGTATATATATGACATCTTCTTGATCCAGTTATCTATTTTTGGGCATTTGGGTTGTTTCCAGGTTTTACCTACTGTCAATAGTGCTGCAATAAACATAGGTATACAGGTGCTCTTTTGAATCAATGTTTTTGTGTCCTTTGGGTAGATTTTGAATTGCTAGACGTGGAATTGCTGGGTTATATGGTAGCTCCATTTTTAGTAGACTGAGGAACCTCCAGACAGCTTTCCATAGTTGTTGGACCAGTTTGCACTCCCACCAGCAGTGTAGGAGAGTTCCTTTTTCACCACGTCCTCACCAATGTTTGTTGTTGCTTGTGTTTTTGAAATGTGCCATTCTTACTGGTGTAAGGTGGTATCTCAATACCACAATGATTCCTTAAATAATAGTTCTGCTTCCTCTGTCTTACTCCAAAACATTAAAAAAAAATACTTGTAAGAGTGTTTTTCTTTCTAATCCCAAAGCCATATGATTTTGTCTCTCATTTACAAGTTTTCCATGATTTCCAAGGCTTTTGTGCTAAAGTACCAAATCTCAGCCTAAATGATCTCTATTTCAGACCTACTTCTCCAGCTTAACCACTCCCCCTCACCTTCATTAATCTTCTGGACGTTTTTACATGCTGTTTCTTATGCCTGAAACTTCTTTCCCTTGTCTGGCTAATTCACTTATCTTTCAGAAGTCAGCACATATGTCACATTCTCACTATTAAAGTAATTAAACAAGAAGGCCATTAGACCAAGGCTTTAAGGCCTTGGCACTTAACTAAGCAAAGCAAAGCCTGAGCCAGAGTAAATTCCTTTAAGTACCACAACTCTAAGCAATCAAAACCGAAGAACAACCAATCACAGAAAGACAACTAATCCTTACTAAATTAGGTAACCATTTAAGATAGTATCAATAAAATAATTTCCTTGCTTTGTTTCTGTATCTCTTCTATACAGAGCTTTCCCCTACCTCAGAACCATTTTTGGTGACATGCTAGCTCATTGGTGTCAATGGTTGCTCAAACTTGAAAATGTTAATGTGCATCAGTTTTCCTTTTAACATCTCCAAAGCCTTCTCTGATCCCAAGGACAAGAATAGATCTTCCTATTATGTGATCACATGATAACATTAGTTTTATAGCTGTTATCACAATTATAATAATTCACTTAATTATGTATTTGAATTATCCACCCAACTGGACTACAGACCTTATGGTAGCAGTCATTTCAGTCCTTGGTCTCCATTATCTGTTGATGGTAAGCTCTTAATGAATGCATAAATATAAACAATATAGGTTTCAGAAAGTATGTATTTTTGGGCATCTCTGGGCATAATGAGTCTAAGTAATTATTGTAATCCCACATACAAGCCCTTAAATATTGCATTGCTTATCTGTTTAATACAGAGGATATCACCTCTTACCACTCTTTATTAAATATGGAATTAGAATGTTATAATATTCTATAGTGATAGCACCTTAGACTTGTTACTTCATGTCAAAACTCAGGGTAGTATTCAATGGTGTGCAATCAGTAATCTTAGAAATAGTGGGTTAAGCAACATAGAAGTTATGTTATTCCTTCAAAGCAATTCAGAAGTAGGCATCTTGATGGCTCAAGGATGCTAAGTCTTATTTTTCTGGCTTGTCTTTCACACTCTGCCCAAGAGGGCTGCTGCACCTCTAACCAATAGATCTACATTTCTGAAGACAGAAGGGAAATGTGCCAAAGATGGAAAGGTTACATGTGGTATATATGAGTCCATTTGCTATTTAAGGTACTTCCACAGAAAGCCTTCCCAATAAATTCACTTACATCTTATTGTCCAGAAATGTGATTAGATGGGTACCCATTTCAGCATAGGAGTCTGAGCAATGCTTTTTTTAGGTGGGAACTTTGCCATTACCAACAATCAGCATTCTGCTGCATAAGGAGGAAAGTGTAGTTACTAGAGCTACTATTGGCAGATTCTGAAAACACTGTTTTGGTTTCTCTATCTGCAAAAAAAAAGATAAAAATACAGACGTTTCAAGGTGTTTATAAGCATTCACCGAGATAAATTTTTCCAGAGATGCATCATTTTCCTCTTTGTGTATGCTGGATGTTAAATAACCTCATTATTAAAATAATGTAAAACAGAAGGTGATGCCAGCTTACGGTTGTGCATGGGTTTACTTCAAACTCAAGATCACGGGCATGGTTATCCAAAATTGACACCATGTTCATTACCAAAATGGAATCTGGATGCTTTACCCTAGAAATCATTTTGACTTTTGTGTTTTAAAGGAAGAAGCGGGGAAAGGGAGATTGGGGTGAAAATAAGGGGGTTTAAATTGTATGGGGAATATAAAAATAAAATTTAAATAAAAAATAAAAATAAAAATGAACAATGATGTAAAAATAAAAATAAATAAAAATAAATAGATGACTGGATCAAGAAGATGTGGTACATATATACAATGGAATATTACTCAGCAATCAAAAAAGATAAACACAAGCAGTTTGCAGCAACATGGAAGGAGCTGGAAGGGATCATGCTCAGCGAAATAAGTCAGACAGAAAAAGAAAAATACTGGATGGTCTCACTCATAGCAGGAATCTAGAAAACCTAAATAAGAGACCAGGAAAAAAGACTAATTATAATAAAGTAAAAAATCAAAATCAACAAGCAACTATAAACCAGAGAAATACTACGGGGCCGGGGGAGGGGAATGGAGGGAGTAGGATCAAAACCAGGGGGGTGGGAATTGTATGGGGGCTATAACCAAGATGAAAATGCATGCATTGTGCAAAAATGAAAACTGATGTAAAAATATATAAAAAATAAAAATAATAAAATATTAAAAATATTAAAAAAAATAAAGGAAGAAGCAGAGACAGAAATCCCTCTAGGGCAGGCAGCTACATTGGAGGTCAGTAGCTAAGAAATATCTGACCTCAGATTTCTGAAATTATGAGGAAATGAATATATGAAGTCATAGAGAAGGGAGTTCACTGGATTTTAATTTGATTATCATGCGTTTATTGAATAGAATTATATAAACACCCCTGAGATATCAAATGCTCTGCAGACACAGTAAATGACAAGACTTTTTTTTTTTTTTTTGCCTTCAAAGAACTGAAAATCTTTCTGTAACTAGAATTAGTCAGAAAACAACAGTTTGTTGCCACATTTTTGCATCTGGCACGAAGGTGCCTATGTAATATATTCTGTGGCCATGCTGAGCAGTGAGGATATGCTTCCATCTTTACACAGTGAGAATTTATAAATTTTTTCAGAGGCAAAAAGTGAGATTTTACCTTTTTTTTCTCTCTCTTGATGATCGCAAGTGTCTGCAAATCATGGAATCATCATTTTCTGACTTGAAAACTTCATGAAACAGATAAATCAGTTACTATTTGTTCTTGGTCCTTCAAGGTAAAATATTTCTCTGGTCTGTGTTTAGAGTTTTTAATTAAAATCTTCCATGACTTTAATCTTATGCCAAGGTTATGTGGAGATTTACTTTTCTCATAAAATTGGGATTATACTTTATTTCTCTGTTTTCTATCAGTCATGAAATGTAGTGTGTTTGTTATTCTCACTATGTATCTTTTTTTTCCTCTATATATCTTTCAAGTTTTATTTTTTCAAAATATTTTTCATAACCTTCAGATATGGGTACCTGAAAGTTAAGCAAGGTTATAAACAAATTTTACCTCAATAGAAGATGCTTTTTTTTTAAAAAAAAAATCTTTCTCCTCTGTTTCCTAGATAGAGGACAATGATTTTGAAATTTTTAGGGGATGGGGAGCAGAAAGTGGTAAAAGCATTTACATGGTTTTTCAAATAGAATCTGTATCATAAGTTAAAGACTTAATAAACTTTATTCACAGACTTAATAAACTTTATAATGTTCTTTGATGGACTTCAAATAAACACTTGGTAGACTGTTATGCTGATTTTAGATTTAGATTTTAAGTAGTTATAAAAGGAAGATTTACTATTTCTGTCTTCCTCTTCCATGTTATATGCCATTAAGTTAAAATCAAATAGGTAGCAGTCTGGCTTATGTGTTTGTCCTCAACTAACACAGAGTACACCAGGATGTACACCAGGGTGTACTTTGTGTGTAAGACATGGTAGCTCAGTGGAACTTCATTGGATTAACAGAAATCAAAGCTTCTCATGAAGAAAAGACAGAAAGGACAGTATTGCTATAAAGTCTTTCATGAAGAGCACCCTCCTACCTACTAAACATCATATGACTGCTGACAAATCAAATAAACTAGGAAAACAACATGCTAGAATATCAATAGTGAGCACACTAGTTAGAATTGGAAGTACAGACCCCCATTCCACACGCTGCTTTAGCCATTCAGCAATGGGCCTTAGAGCGTGTAAGTGTACCCGGGGGAGCCTGGAAATGTCTCCATGCTTCAGATATTGTGCTTCTGTAGGGGATAAAAACCTAAGTGTTACATTGAATAAATTAGGAAATGGCAGTAAGGAAGGAGATAATAGCTTCATCAAAAGTAAGATTAATTTAAGACAAGTAAACAAGCCAACAAATAACCCAAAGGTTTGGGATTGTTTGGGATTCCTGAGCTATGGATGATAAAGACTGAGTTAGGTCACTGTGTCTAACAAGCTTGATAAGGGTTTTTAGGGGGGATGAGGCTATAGCCGTGCATTTTTAAGAATTGGAGAGAAAGTGAAAGTCTTCTCACTTCTGTACATCTTTGAAGTTAAACTGAATTAAATGAACTGAAATGGTTACGACACATTCTTTCATTCAAGAGCATCCTGTGACAATGGATACAAAGTTAATACAATATTCCAAAATTCTCTCTCTCTCTCTCTCTCTCTCTCCCCCCCCCTCTCTCTCTCTCTCACACACACACACACACACACACACACACATGCGCACACACCCCTCAGTTCCCCAAATGCCTGACATAACTCTTGGCGCTAATAGGGCCTGAGGTAGGAAAACAACAAGGAAAAAGCAAGGTATTCTCTCTCATGGCGCTTATGTCAAATAGAGGACACAAATACCAAGTTAATAATCATAAATTTTTTTTTTCATTGCATTTACAAGAGAAGCCATGTACGAAAAATGCAGAGGACTTTGAAATTACATTGAGGAACTTAATCAGCAATGGAGACAGCAGATTTAAACCTCTAGAAACATATTTTTCTTATGATTTGAGTGTTTGTGTGTTGGGGAAGGACTGAGTAGGTGGGTGGGGATAGAGGCAAGAGTAGTCTAGTGGCCCAGAGCCAAGGGAGGAAACTTTATTCACAATAGGCACCCTTAGCAAAGCCAAAGTACAGTGACATCAGCGTCTACACATTTTCCATGATTTCTAAAAATATAATCAACTTATTAACAGACAAACACTACAACATGCAATTTTTTTTTAATTTATGGATGAATTGTGCACTTGACTGTGAGATTGGGCAGTGCTATTATTACATTTAGATGATGACCCCCCATATTTTCCAGGCTTCATACTCTTAAGAAAGTACTACCCTCAAAAAAACCACATCTTCTATTTCAGTTCCAACCACTTATTTCCTGCCTGCCTTCATCATTATTATTAATCAAAATGTTTGCAACTGTGAACTGTCCTAGTTTTTATTTTTAGTTATTTCTGCTAAGTCCATGTATAAAGGGAACATACAATTCTCCTTGATGATCATTCCCCTTCAATTACAGCAATAATTTTCCTAGAATGATGGTACGATTGATTGCCCAACTGCATTCTGTGTGCCAGAAATGCTTAATACTATCTTGTCATTCACAGTCTTTTTAATGGTAACAAGGGATTTAAAGTCTGTCAAATTTAATGACCAGAAGAACCAATAAAATATGACAGGAAAGACTTCCCACTCTTTAGGAATGGAATGATTCCATCTGCACAGATGAGAGCATGTTGGAAAATCCCTGTGGTTGTGAAAAAGAAGAAAAACACAATTATGTACTTCTCTACTCAAGAAAGAAAATGCAAGTGATGTCCATGTGCAGAATGGAATGTTGGGATTTAGGAAATCATTATCCAAAGCCCCTGTTTTTCTAGGTTAGGATTTTACAAAAGTGAATTTTTAGGATTCTAATTGAGATTGCAATTCTATACAAATAATTTTTACTCCCAGGGCTGTCTAAAATTCTTCCATAGTGAATCCCCGATTTTCTTGCCCAGACACTACATCCCAAAAAATTAGACTTGGTGTTGGCAGGACAAGTGTGATAGATAGAGTGGGGAGATAGCAATGGGAATGAAACCCTTCATTCACCTTGTAGTGTTACCCTTCCCTGGACACCTCCTTTCCCTGACACAGTTTATAAAACTGCATCAGAACCCCACAGCAGACCTCAAGCCATACCTTCTGCTTAGACATGGCAGATTCTCTAAGAGTGTACATAAGAATCATCTGGATGCAACTAGATAGAAAACTCTCTATCCTCTAGAAATTGTGATTCCATGGCACGTCTGGACATAGGAGCTTTTTTTTTTTTTTAATGTTTTTCAGTGACTCCTGCTAAATCCTAGGCAAATGGTCTACTGATATATTCTATGAAACCCTGTATACTCTATGCTTAAACAGTTGAATGCCATTATCAGTTGCTTGCGCTCATACTCTGATTCTGCCAAATAGAAATTTGGAGATGATTATGGCCTACCATATCAGCTCATTGTGAGGATAAAGTAGAAAATCTAATAAAGACTTAAAACTCTACCTGGCATTCTTTGTAAGATTTGCTAGTATTGCTTTGCTGGTTTTGTTGTTGTTAAAACTTTTGTTATTATTAATCACATCATCAAATTAACTTAATAAAAAAGGAAAATATATTGTAAGTGATCAGTGGAACACATGGTACCTGCAATCTCAGTCAAGCATCAATGATGGGATATTGGAATCAGGAAGAGGAAATCCACCAAAGGGGCCTCTGTCTTTATCGTTCATGGAAACCACAGTTTCTCATCTCTGTGAAGTGCAAGCATACTGCTAGCATCCAACTGTGCATATGGGGGAAATTCTAAAATAGAAAAAGTTACACGCTGAGCGACTGCCCATAAAGGTATCTGCACAAAGCTTTCCAGTATTACCACATTTAGGGGTAATTCACAATTTCCATAAAATACGTCATGAATTCTGTTCAGAACTTTCCTGGATATAACTCAATTATTATTTTGATGTCTAGATGTTGGAAAGTTACTAATGTATTTTTTTATCATTGGATGACATGTAAGTCAAGTTGTTGTTAGGGAAAATTATAACAGAAACACTTTGATCAAATTTATCATTAGTAATCTACTTCCTCTTTATGAGCTTTTTCAAGTCTACTTTTATTCTGAATGTTTTAACTTGCCTTTTTAAAGGGTAGAACTTGGCTTGTGCCTTATGTGTTATCCTCAGTGATATTTATATTTAAGAGTACCATAGACTAGACCGTCCAAACCTTAAAAAGAAATAAGTTCACAATAATAACAAATTCAGACAATAGCGGGAAAACTATTTTTGTATACTGGATTTGTTGGAACCCCTTAACTGATGCTGAAGAGATTAACTACCAAGTACTATGTTTTTGGTTAGCTCTGTCTATTTGCCGAATTCAGTTTATTTACAGAATTCAGGCAGTTTGTGGTTGAACCCAATCACTGAGTCATAGCAAGAACTGAAAGTTATATCCTCAGTGTAGATTGGATCTGTGCCATATCCCTCCCTGACCAGCATTTGAACTTCAATGTTGGCGTGGGACCAGGCTCCGATGGTCACAGAACAAGGTCCCATCAACTGGTGCAAGTGACCTTTCAAGGTTTCCTCTACAATAAATACTCTGGAAAAGGATGGACCTGACAAATTGATACTGTATTTATTTATATAAAATAAACATCTATTTGTTTTGTATAAATGTTAGTGCTTTAAACACTTTCTGTGATGTTTCTGTAGATAAACATTAAAAAAAGAAAGTTAGGCCCAAAAAGGTGATTACGTTTGTTTTAATTATTACTCATTACTCTATGATTTAGGTTACAACTGCTCTTTTAAACCATATGAAATTGCTGATATTTGAACATTTTGATATACAAAATATCTATTTTATAATGTATGGTGGAATCTAAATTCTTCCATGACATATCCTGAGGGAAAAAAAATGTGTATTAGAAAGGTGAATTCATACTATAATATTAAATTAGTGAGGGAAAGTATAGCATTGAATTTATAGCACAATGTTTTTAAAATTATGAATAAAAAGTTCAGGAAAAATTGTGAAAATTGATCCAATGCTCTTGAATGATTAAGTAGCATATTTTATTAACTAATCTTATTTTACAGTAGGTATGAACTATATTTATTTAGTAACATTTAGTATTTTTATGGTTAAATAGTAACTTTTTAAAGAAATCTCAGAAAATAGGGAAGAAATGATAAAAGAAGAAAACTCACAAGTGGAGATTTTATGAGTTTTTACTGTCATTAAAAAGAACATTGTCAAAATATCTTTTTTTATTATTATTATCTTTTAAGTGCCTGAGATAGCTGTTGTTGTACTTTTTTATTTTTTAAGATTTATTTATTTATTTATACAAGCACTGGGTACAGTCAGAAGTGCGGGAGGGTAAGAGAATTCACGAGAGCCAGAGCAGAGAGCAGAACAAGCAGACTGACGAAATACACTGCTGAGGGGAGCAGTGGGCAGCAGAAGAGGTCTGCACGCCGTGTGGGACCCTCGCCCAGCGGCCGGGATTGAACTGGTGCTGCAGGGGCTGCGGGCAGCTTTGCAACCCAGTGCTCAACTGCTGCACCACCGGGGAGGCCCTATGTCAAAATATCTTAACCAGTATTTTTTTCTTATTGATGAAGGTGAACTTCTTTATACATATTTATCCATCATTTGTATTACCGTACACCTTTTTTCTATTTCTGGAGCCTGAGTCGATGCCTTCCAAAAATAACTTATGTTTGAAAAAATAGGGAGACCTCTGAACAACTACTGACTCTGATTTAGATATAAGTCAGAATTTTTCAAAAAGAGGCAGATGTAGTCATTCCATACTTTGACAAAAGGCAAATGAAACAAGGAAGCCAAAGGGAAAAAAATCAAGAACAAAAATGCAATAAGTTCTGGAAATATTTGAAGATGGTAGTTACAGGTTTAAAGATTATCAGTGAAGTTGAGTTTAACTATGACCAGAAGCTAGAGCTGTAGAAACAGGCATATGGTAAGTGATGCGCACACAATATTAAAGCAACCTATTTCCAACTTGCCTCTGATTGAAAATGGCCTGACTGTTCCCTAGAACTTCTGGGGTGGGCTGGAAAGCAAGGGCTACTATTTTACTTGTATTTTTGTTTTCTTCCCTATACTTTCCCTATCCTCAAAAAGTGACAGGAATTTTGTAAGGGAAAATTAAGTATACTTTTGTTTCCATCTCTTTAAAAATGATTACTATGTATGGACTTGGAGATGTCACAGTGCTTGGCAAAACATACTTCTAAAATAAATTGCATGAATGACCAAGTTCAGTAAAATAGCTAATTTTGACCTAGAATTCTTGGTTAAGTAATTTTGATTCAGTAACTATGCTATTTTGTGGTCAACAAACCTAGTATGCTAGGGAAGAGAGTCTCAATAGGACTCAGATTTGTATTAAAACAATTTTTCCCCAAATTGGTTATTTTCTTCTTTCCTCTTGTTCAAAAATAACTGAATCATCTTGTGGTGATGACTCTTAAAGAACTATGAGCCTTCATTTATGGAAGCCCATTTTAGGTAGGTAGGAGAAAAATCAAAGTAAATATTTCATTCATATTACTCTGAATTAGAGCAACACAATAAATTGATAATGCACTAATTTCTGTAAATTGATCATTCCTATTTCCTTCCATGTTTGTTGAACTTCTGGTGATAATAATGGCCAAATTTTCCAAGTACAGAATGCATATATATTTGAGAATACATTGTGAATAAAAAAAAGAAACAAATTCTTCAATTTTGTGGTTTAAATCAGATATGGTTTCTTAATAAGATATTTAATTAAATTGTCCTTTAATTGACTTGAAGAACTTTTTGATGAAAAGTTTACAGCTATTCACAATCTTAAATTGCAAGCATCTTCTAGATGATGCACTCTTTCCTATCTCCCCCCCTCTTTCTCTCACTCCCTACATCACTTCCTTCTTTTTTTTCTCTTTCATATAAAAGAAAGGGAAAATCTACTATTCATTTTATTCCACAGGAGCAAAGGTTTCATTTGTAGAAGACACTCCTTGCAAATAAAGATAATCTAAATGTCATCCTTTATTGATGTTCTTACTCTATTGAGCAAGACAATTGATCTTTAATCTCTTGAGAACCACCCTTCACTTAAATCAGTTTTGACTTCTACAAGTTATTCAGCTCAGAAATTCTGTTGAATGCAGAGAATCTTAGTGAAACTGCCATTAGGCATCTATTCCTAGAGCATGCAAGCCTTTGATCGTATAGCTGTGGACTTATTTCTAGACTCACAATTCTATTCCGTTGACCTGTATACATTTTTTAATTCAAATTATCATACTGTTTGATTACAATAGCTTTGCAGAATGATTTTGAAGTGTGGGAGTATAACATTAGTTTCATCAGAATTGCTTTGGCTATTCAGGGTCTTATGTAATTTCAAATAAATCTATTTCTTTGAAGATTGCCATTAAAAATTTGATAAGTATATTGCTTTGGGTAAGATGGCCATTTTAGCAATACCAATACTTCTAATTCATGAGCAGAGCGTACCTTTTCATTTCTTTGTGTCTTTCACAATGTCTTTAGTTAATGCCTTACAGTTTTCAAGTATAGGTCTTTTACCTCCTTTGTTAAGTTTATTCCAAGGTATTTAATGCTTTCTGATACAATTATAAGTGAAATTCTTTTCTTTTTTTTTCTATTTCATTGTTTGCAAACAGAAATGCAACCTTTTTCTTGCATATTGATTTTGTAGGCTGTCAATTTACTGTACTGATTCATGGTTTTCACTAGTTTTCTGGTGGAGGCTATACTGCAGGGGAGGAGTAGGGAGAGGGATCAGAGGGAGGAAGGGAGGAGCACAGGGAACTTAGGTGATGGTGCAAGGTGCGTTGGTGAAGGAAACTCTGTGGGGATTAAACTTGAGGGGGTGGGGGAAGCAAATATTGTTTATAAATGAACATGGGGTCTCCTTGGTGGTGCAGCAGTTTGAGCTGTCCACAGCCTCTGTAGTGCCAGTTGGAGTCCCAGCTGGCCAGGGAGATACCCACATGGCGCGGCAGACCTCTCCTGTCTCACCTGCTGCTCCCCTCAGCAGTGTACTTTGGTCCTTCTGCCTGTTCTGCTCCCTGCTCTATCTCTGGTGAATTCTCTTACCCTCCCATGCCTCTGGCTTGTATAAATAAATAAATCTTAAAAAAAAGAGGTAAAAAATAAAAATAAAATAAGATTTTATATTACCATATGACCTGCAAATATTGGTCATTTTCCTTTTCCAATTTGGCTTCATTTTATATATTTCTCTGGCCATTTGTTCTACATGAGACTTTCAATACTATGTTGAACAATTGTAGTAAAAATGGACACCCTTGTCTTAGAGGGAAAAATTTCAGTTCTTCACCAGTATGATGTTACCTGTGGGTTTGTCAAATGTAGCCTTTATTATGTTAAGGTATGTTCTTTCTATCCCAACTTTTTGAGTGCTGTGTGAGTGTCTTATTACTTCTGTGTGGTCTAATTCCTCTTTTAAAGCTACTGTTTCCTTGTTGATTTTCTCTTTGGTTTATCTGTCCCTTGATGAAAGAGTAGCATTGAAATCCCCTACTACTATTCATGTTGCTGCCAATGTTTTGTTGTTGTTTCAGATTTTTTAATAGTTGCCTTACACATCTTGGTATTCCTTTATTTTATATATATATATATATATATATATATATATATGTATGAATGTTATTTCTTCCTGATATAAGAATCTCTTTATCATTATATAATGCCCAACCCTTTATTTTTTTAGAGTGAAGTCTGTTTTATGTTTCCTAATTTTGGCTTCTTTGGGTCCCATTTTCTTTTAAGATTGTTTTCCAACCACTTACTTTTAACCTATGATTATGTTTGGAGTATAGTTGGTTCACTTAAGTGCTCCCTATTTTTTTTTTTTTAATATGTTTCTTAAAGTAACTTAGAGAGATGAATTACTTCTTTTTCCCAGCAGGTGGCTCTGTGGTTTTATTTGATTTTAATTTTTTAAACTGTGTCAGCTTCTGCACGTACTGAAATCTGTTTACACAGTTTTCTGAGTAATAGGGTGGAGGGGGCCTGAAGGGGTTCAGTTGCTGGTGCAAATATGCTGGTGGGGAGGGTTGGTTAGTGTCTGTGGTACTGTTGATAGCTTTTCTTTCTGAAGTTGAAAACCTAAAACTGTGTATTCTTTGTGCTGTTGGTGCTCACAAGGTCTTAGTGTTTACTGTGCTCATGAGGTCTGTACCATTTCTGAGGAGTGGATCAGTAGTATTGTAGTCCAGCCCACTGTCTTTTTCCTTTCTACTGGTGAGCCATCCAACCTGTGGGTAGCACCCCAACTCTTCCACATGTATTTCCCCTCAGTCAAGGTTATGTCCCCTCACACCATTCCACTCTCTCCTCCCCAGGAACTCTGGCTGAGTAGCATCTCCACAGTCTATACTGTAGCATCCAGTCTCAGATCACAGACTTCAGGCATTTTTTTTCCACCCACCTCTTGTTCAATGATTGAGTCTCCTCCATTTTCTTTCTCATGCAGCCTGTACTGGTGTCTGGTATTCAAGGAATATTCCAGTTTCACACCTAGCTATGGGAGTCTCTGGATGTCATGTTTCTCAAGTTAATCTTAGAAAATCCTCTTGGGAACACAGCAATGAAACTCTTCTGATACCATCTTAGTTCAGATTCCTTTAAGTGTATCTAAAAAACTGTTTACTAAAGCATACTTGCTCATTAAAACTGTTGCCTAAGCAAAATGCTTATTGAAAGCAGTGTTACAGAAAGCAAAACTCAAATTATTTGTTACCAAAACAGAATTTTTGCTAGATCATTATAGTTTTAAATGCACAATTCAATTCAATAAGAAGATATTTAAAGTTGTTTATCATTAGCTTTTAATAATTTTAACATTATCAATTGTATGTATGCTGTTATAAATTCATTTATTTTATGATCTATTTTAGTTTATTTATATGACTTTATGTCTGAGTACTAATTCATATATTAGTACTGCAAACATTTTTTTTTATATTGCCTTCATAAAGAATTTTTTAAGATAAAATCTTTTTTTAACTGTCACTACCTATATTAGTCCATTCAGGCTATTATAATACAATACCCCTGAATATGTGGCTATAAACAGAAGAGGTTGATCTCTCGCATGCTCTGGAGACTGAAAATTTGAAAATCAAGCAACCACCAGATATGATGCCTGGAGAAGGTCAACTTCCTGATTTACAGAATGTCGCCTCCTCATTTTCTTGCTGTTAGCTCACATGGTAGATGGTGTGAGGGAGCACACCTCTTTTGTTTTATAAGGGTACTATGTCTGTTGATGAGGGCTCTGCCTTCATGACCTAATCATTTCCTCAAAACTGTGCCTTCAAACTCCATCTGTTGGGGATTAGGCATTTCAACCTATTAGCTTTGATAGGGAGACAGACTTTCAGTCTATAATGCTACCAAATAAAATTTCAGTACTACAGTTATACTTTATATCTATTTATGTATTGTATATGTATCTGTTCTTTATACATAAAAAGAGTGATTTTTTTTTCAGTCCTGAAGAATCAAGTTTTGCCTTTTGGAAGGTGATATTGCCCCCAATGAGAATGCTTACTGTTAGTGTACTTTTGCAAAATTCAAAACCTCTGAATTGATGGAAAAACCCTAGACTTTATGATTTGTTTTGTTTAACTTCCATTTAAAGGAATTTAGGGTGCACAGATATAACAAACACAAGTATTCTGAGTAGTATCTATAAATACAGCCTGATAGTACTTTAAATGTCAGGTCATACTAATTTCCCAGGTTGTATACCTCTTCTCTCTTCACAGCAGGGAATTTAAAATTTTTTTCCTAGGTCCCTAAAACCAATCCTAGCCTCAAGCAAAGAGTACATAAGCATTTTTCACATCAACATTTTATGGCTCAGCATGGAATCACATGTGCTATGCTTTTAACTTTGTTGCAGCGTTCCGTTCCAGTTTTGGTTACTGAGTCATTGCTTTGTTCTAGGTCTGTTGGGTACTGGTCTTGATTATTCCATTGCTCCCTTGTTCATTTTGGTTGAGTTTGGAGATTTTGCTCGACATTTCCTCCCCTCCAAATAAATTTTTCATTATTTTTCTGCTACTCTTTCTTTTTCCCCTCTATCGCTTTGTACCACTGCTGCCACTACTGCTACTTCATATTGAACACCCTGATTTGCAGTCACAAAATAATACATATTGGAATTAAAGTTATGTTTATAATTTTGTGGTGATAATTAGTGAGTATAGGTGTTAGTGTGTTGTAATAACTTGGAAAAGTCAAATTTATCTATGTAATTTTGCATCCTGAATGCAAAACTAAGTAACTTATGTAGGCATGCAGTGATTTAGTTTTTCCCTTTGGGCAAATACTGTGATAAATTTAATGGTTAGACAAATATTCCTATAACTCACTAGTACTACTTCCTTAAGAGATTCACTTGATATTTGCTTTAAAAAAATTGAATTGAACTGACTACATAATTTAGATGATGAAATCCCTACAGACTGACAAATGAAGAAATATTACAAGAAGCTGAGAACTGTAGCTTGTCTTTTTTAGCATGTATGTTCTGAGTTCTAAACCTCACAAAAAATTAGTGCTTAAAAACATTAAATTGAATTGACACATACTTAAATTTTTTTTCTTCCATCTTTTAATTTGATCCTTCTTTTTTGTTATTCAACCCAGCATAAAAATGAGTGAAGTACTGAAAATTACACCAAAAGGAACATAAAAACTATTTTAGAGAAGGACCTAGCCAAAGTATTACCAAATCAAGTCACGACTTGATCTGGTGTTGTGTTGCCTGCATTTTTATTCATGTCACTCTCTCTGATGTGGTTTTTAAAATTGGTGATGGATTTTATATGCTAATATATAGTGGCCTGCATGAAGGTGGAGAAGGACATTTTGTGTTATAAATCAAATAGGAAGGTGAATCACTTCTATCTTCATGTGAAACTGTCTTTTGAAATTTATTTAGCAGCATTTGTGCTTTGGATTTCCATGATAAACTGGACATACTGTTATCGATATCTCAATTATTTACAATACAATGCAAAGCAGATTTAAATCATTTTTCTTAAGAAAAGCATTCTACAAGTTTTATTTAATAAAAAGAAAAAAAATCTGAGTACACTATTTCACTTTTTCTGTTCTGAGGTCTAGATCACTTATTCATGAACTGATCGCACTGATGTCTTTGTTTTTTGGGCTTGTCTTTTCTCTAGATTAAATGAAAATATGTGAAATAAAAATCTACATTAATGAATTCATGCACTATAAACTATCAGTTGTTAAGGAATATAGCGTACTGTCTGACTTTAATTCTTAGGGGCTTTTGAAAAGTAGACTATGCTGTAATAGAAAGGAGCTATAGGTATAGAGAGGACATTTCCTCCAACCCCTGGATTCTTCTCATAATGGGTTATCAGGAGAAAAGATGAATTTATTTAGGTACTTACAGGGAATCTACATAGATTATGAGGATTTGAATTTCAGTAAAACAGTTATATATACTAAAGTAAGGAGTAGGGGAGGAACTTGGTGCATCAGGACAGAGTATGGGAATTCACGTGATAAGGAAAGAATGACTCATAAAACCTAATATTGTGTGGGCACATGTTGCTCTGACACATAGATACACTTCTCCAAAAGAAAGATCATGTCTAAAGAGAAACCTACATCTGGATTGTGCCACCAACATAAATTCATTTAGGTAATTTGGGTAATAATTTTTTCTAAAACTCTAGGGCTTCAATTAACCTCAGTTCAAAATAACGCATATGCAAAGGTGCATGACCTGAGGAGGACTTTCTAAGCATCTTAGGGGGCCTGTTGTGAACATCATCAGTACTATTCATGTTCATACCATTTTCCCACATTTCACCTCTTCCACTGGGATGTGTTCCATGCACCACTTCTACTATGGATGAAGTTCTCTACTAGCCATGTTGACTACTTCTATCCATGACATGTTGGACATGCCATTGCTCTGGATCTAGGAGTCACCAATTTGTGTTGGTGACAGTAAATCATAGTCTTCTGGGAACACAAATCAGTAAATCATAGTCTTCTAGGAATCTGAATTAAAAATGCCTAGGGAAGTGTTAGTTGATCAATTGAATTATAGTGAGATATAAAGACAAATTATGAGGGGCCAGTCCCCACAAGCAAATAGAAGAATGAAAACAATCATTTAATGCACTGCTCCAACCTGGTGATGGCAGAATTCTTGACACATAGTAAGTGATCAATCAACATATTTGGTGGGTGGGGACAATCAGATTTGCTAGATCAATGAGATCACCTGAATCCTATGGCAAGACAACCACAGTTATTCTTTTCCTGAGCCACTTTATATGGATCTTCAGTTTCTTTTAACTGAAAGAGAATTCCTTTTTTTATTTTTTAAAATTTTATATATATTTTTACATCATTTTACATTTTTGCACAATGTATGCATTTTCATCTTGGTTATAGTACCCATACAATTCCCACTGCCCACCCTTGTTTTGAGCCTACTCCCTCCTCCTTGCCCTGTAGTGTGTCTCTGGTTTATAGTTGCTTGTTGTACATACATATATATATATATATATATATATATATATATATATATATAGTTCCTTGTTGTATATATGCACAATGGAATATTACTCAGCATTCAAAAAAGATAAACTCATGCAATTTGCAGCAACATGGATGGAGCTGGAAGGGATCATGCTCAGCAAAATAAGCCAGAAATAAAAAAGAAAAATACCAGATGGTCTCACTCATAGCAGGAATTTAGAAAACCTAAATAAGGGACCAGGAAAAAGACTAATTATAATAAAGTAAAAATGAAAGAGAATTCTAACAAGAATACAACAAACAGTCCCAATTTGTTGAGGGAAATTGGTCATTTGACTGCCAAATCTGGGCACCAGAATCTTGAATGTAATTCTCAGTTTTTAATCTAGGTTTGTGTCTATAAAATCAACGTGAAGAATTAGTTAACACAACACTTTATGGAGCCAACAAAATCAGTTGATATTTTAAGCTTGAGAAGCTGGGGGTCTTCTGCTTGAGTTAACAGGATTGAAAGTTCTCTTTTGTATTCTATGCTCTTTGTTCCATATGTTCCATATGCAGGGATGTATATTTCTTGCTCTAGTGCTCTGGTTGCCATTCATATTCTAAGTTTTATTAATTGTAGAAATGTTTAGCTCTGTCCTTCTAATTGAGACATTAATAATCTTGGTTACACTTGCATTTGTTATGAGGACTGTTGGATCACTCCTACTCATCCAATATTAGAGATGATGGAGGAAAGAACACAGACTGACTAAACTAGTAAGCAAAGCAAGATATGTGGGAGATCTTAGGGGGACAGTAATGATATAGAGTGGAAAATAAAGCCCTTTATAGGAGATGGTTAGGTGGCATAGACATGGGGTAGAGGATTCTGCTGAACCCTCTTCTCTTCCCATATTGTCCTCGGTGAGTCCAAGCTCAGAGCTGCAATCACAACAAGCTCAGCCACAAGTTGGATAACTCAACGATATATAAAATTGGTGCTTTGCTTATACATATACTTGAGTTCTGGCACATAATATGTATGAACATGGATTGTATACACTGAGTACAGATATTAGATTTTTGCCCCAAACCTACTCCCTGGGATAGACTTGATAATGCAAAGGAATTTAGCTGATCTCACAGGACAATATCACAAATTATTTTTTGCATTCAAGAACTATGACTGAGAGAAATTGGTAGAGCCAGAATTGATGAAATAAAAAGAAAATGAAAACACAGCATTTACACACACACATACAAATATATAATGGGATTTTTTATAAGTATGAGATGAAAACATCTCGGACAAAGGATAAATTACCAGTATATAGTTCGAAAAGAAGAATGAGTTTTCAAAATTTAGTTTTTCAAATGAAGAATTCAGTAAATATATAAAGCAGGATATGAATGAAAAAAAAAAAAGCAAAAGGAGCTTGAAGATCATTTTGAGGAAATATCCATGAAGAAATTGGGAACACATAAAGAGAAAAAAATATCAAGACCATATGAAATATGGAGAACTGATGTGGAGAAGTCAGAATCTTTTTATTTGGAGTTACACAAAGAAAGTAGAAGAAAAATCATGAGTATGAAAAATTTAAATAATAGTGGACAAGTATATTCCAAAAGTGCAGAGGGACATGAAACTTCAGATTGTAAGGGATCAAAGTGCCAGGGTGGATTAGTAAGAAACCCTCATTCCTAGTAGCATTAAAGTCAAATTTAAGAACATCAAAGACATAGGAAAAATTCAAAATTTACACTGGGATAAAAAGTAGATGGCTTGCAAATGAATAAAGAATCAGTTTGACACCACATTTTGCATTAGTAACATGGGAATAAAGAAAACAATGGAGAAAGTTCTTAAAAGTTTGCTGGAAAAACTGCAGATTTCTACTAAATTAAAAGTCATAAAATGATAAAAGCTGTTTCTATGTTTGTACATCAGCTGTTGCTTTTGTGAAATTTTTACCTGATTGTATTTTTAGTGTCAGCAGGTGGACTTACTAGGCTGCAAAGAAAGGCTTGCAGCCACCTTTTGTTAATAATAGTGTCACTGAATCCACATCAAATGACTGTAGTGCACTAGGACTTGTCTGAGTTATTTCTTCAAGTGTAGGAACCCCATTTTGGGAGTCTCAAATTAGGACCCATGATATCACATGGACATATTTTAAGGGTAATTAAAGTATTTAAAATAGTAAGTGTTTCAAGGTACATGTGTTTTCTGTATTCATGGTGGACAAAACAAATTTTTGGTGATAATTTATGACAAACCTCATGATTTCATCTTCTTTGGTATACATTAATTCTACTGAAACCACAGTAGTTTATGAAATTATTGAGAACATAACTGCATTTACTTTATCTTTGTATTTTCAGTAGAATATGACAAATATGCAAATATGTCACTGAATTACTGAAGAATGAATGATTTCAATATTTAAAAGCAATGTTCTTTTCAATCTCGTATGCCAAATGCTTCATTCTAGTATAGTCACAAATATTTAGATGTTCTCCTATTATTTTTAATTGTCCAGTATGTGACTAATTGATATAAAAGTAAAATCTTAAATCCTTATTTACCCATCCATATCAACAAATGGTTCTCAAAAGCCATAGTGATAACTTGTACTTGTGCAATTCTTCCTCTGGTGCTTAGAATCTAGAATTCTAACGTAAATGGAAAAGAAAAAAAATATTCCTTTGAATTGTTTTGGAATTAAAGTAGAACAAGCTATCATTTTTCTTTCTCTATACTCTTCATTTTGATGTTTTGTAATTTTATTTATTTCTTACCACCTTTTTGGCATGAATATGGTCAATTCCAGCACATACACATGGTTGATGATTATTTAATCCTATACATTTCTTGCTATGTTGTGATTCTTTTTTCCAATTTTTAGAAGACAAAAAGACTAAAATTTACAACTGTAACTATTCAATCTAAGTTTCTTAAAACATGCATGGAAATGTAAGGGTAGGAGGGAGGAAATTTCTTTTCCTTATATCCAAATGTCTATAATGTTTCTTTCAAATCTTGGGGATTTTGATTTTAGAAAATAAATTATAGCAGATAGTCTTTTAGTAAGGATAATACTTCAGTTAATTTTGAAGCAGATTAAAACAAAATGAAGTAAAACCTTTTTTTGAAGTTTATATCAGTTTCTATATTAGTAATTATATATCCAACAAAAAATTAATGAATTCCTATATGCAATACTAATAGCATGGGTACATGACATATAAGCTAAGATTTCTGCATTCAGGCTCACTTATGTCTAGTAAAGAAGAGGGCTATTTCTAAAGGAATTATTACCTCCTTCAGAATACAACATTGATCAAGATTTGAAAACAGTGCCTCCCTGGTGGCGCAGCGGTTGAGCTCTGGGCTGCAAAGCTGCCTGCAGCCTTTGCAGCACCGGTTGGATCCCCGGCCACCACCGGTGAGGGTCCCACATGGCGTGCAGACCTGTCCTGCCGCTCGCTGCTCCCCTCAGCAGTGTACTTCGTCAGTCTGCCTGTTCTACTCTCTGCTCTGGCTCTGGTGAATTCTCTCACCCTCCTGCGCTTCTGACTGTACCCAGTGCTTGTATAAATAAATAAATAAATCTTTAAAAAAAAAGATTTGAAAACAAGTTGAGGTAATAGTAGTTTGAATGAATGGTAAATGTATGCACATTTGGATAAATGGATGAAACAGTTGTCCTAAATTGTAAAGGAATTCAGAAGAATGAAGGGTCTCTTTGGGCTAAGATAATCAAAGAAAACTTCTCATGGAACCAATATTTGAGTCAGCATTGAGGGATAAGTGGGATCTGTGATAGGGAATAGACCATGGCTGAAGGAAGAAATAACACTTGCAAAATCTCTTTCATCAGAAACTCAACATTTAAAAAAAAAAAAAACTGAAAGAACAAAGCAAAAATTCAATTTCATTAAATTGTAAGAGAATTAAAGTATTTCTTATGTTCCAGTTCATGTTCTCCAGTAAGAAGCCCTTTGCATGTTAGAGAAATTTTATATTTTCATAGTGCTTTTTGCGTTAGGAAGACTCAGTCTCCTAATCATCTGAACCTGTGAATTTGCTCTCCTGACAAAATAGACTTGGCTGGGCCTCCCTGGTGGTGCAAGGGGTTAAGACGCAGCACCATGAAGCTGTCCACAACCACTGCAGCATGAGTTTGTTCCAAGGCCAGGGAGCTACCCACATGGTGCAGCAGACCTCTCCTGTTTCACCTGCTCCTCCCCTCGGCCGTGTATTTCAGTACATCTGCCTGTTCTGCTCCGCACTCTCTCTGGTGAATCCTCTCACCCCCTTCACCTTTCGCCAACACCCCAGCTCTTGTGTGCATAAATAAATAAATCTTTAAAAACAAGCAAACAGATTTGGCTGATGTGATTAAGGACTTTGGGATGAATCTAATTCAATCATACAAACACTTAGAAGAAAGGTATATCGGAGAGATGTGAAGCGAGAAGGACCCAACCCGTTGTTACTAGCTCTGAGGATGTCGGAAGGTGGATGTAAGCCAAGGAATGTGACTGGTCTTTGTAAACTGGCAGTTACCCTCAGTTGACAGCTAGCAAGAAAACAGGGATCTCAGTCAGTTCCACAACTGCAAGGAAATGGATCTTCTACATTCTCCCAAAAGGAGGGCAACCCTGCTGAAATCTTCAGTTTAGCCCTGTGAGACCTATGCTAGACATTTGACCTTCATACAGAATTATAAAATGATTATTTGTGTAGTTTTAAACCACCAAGATTGTGGTAATTTGTTACAGCAGCAATTAAAAATGTACATTTTTAAAACTCTAGTGCAAACATGCACAGGGTAGGTTGACGGTCGATTCAAGCAGAGGAATCAAGAGAATCTTAGAACCCTTGATGCACTTTTCAGGCCTTTAATGCTCTCTCGGGGAACCAGGTACACAGGCACCCCAGGCAGGGAGGCTGGTGTGCAACAGATGCTGGTATGCAGGGAGGCTGGTATGCAATGAAGCAGGTGTGGGCCTGGGATGTGGAGGGCAAGATACAGGCAGGCTACTGAGCCTCCCAGCCCCCCATGAATCTTTGCACTTTTTCTCTGGCCTCTCTTTGGCATTCTCAGACTTGTGTTGCCTAATGGTCTTGCCTGAGATGGTCCTAATAGTCGCTGCCCTGGTATGTCTGGCCTCTCCACACAGGTGCCCACACTTTCACTTGCACATGCCCATGCTCCCTGGGCCTAGAGGCACATGTGCCCCTTCCCACACCCCTTGACTCCAGGCATCCACTTCAGCAGCGGGAGGGCATAAAAAAAGCCTGAATTTTAACAGAATCAGACTATCACTTAGAGAGGATTCATATAGTAAAAGTTATTTTTTTAAAGATTTATTTATTTATGCATACAAGAACTGGGGTACAGGCCAGAGGTGGGGGGGGGGGTTAGAGGATTTACCAGAGACAGAGCAGGAAGCAGAACAGGCAGATCTACTGAAATACACTGCTGAGGAGCAATGGACAAGTCAGGAAAGGTCTGCTGAGCCATGTGGGTGGCTCCCTGGTTGGGGATCAAGCTGCAGTGGCTGTGGATAGCTTCATAGATTGTGTCTTAACCCCTTGCGCCACCAGGGAGGCCCGTAAAAGTTATTTTTTAAGTAAAAGTTTTAGTAAAACAAAAATATAAGTTTCTCTTTTGTTTTTTTTCACCTATAATAGTGTTTAATCAGTTTAATAAATGCTTATTAAAGAACTTAAAATGGAAATCTATAGTGCATCAAAAAACACTTGACTATCAATTTCTTTAAAATTGTATCTTATATTGAAGGGTCAATATAAATTATACTGTTGCATGAAGGCAATGTATTTCAATTTAGTTATGTTGAGAGCATTTAGTATCATATATTTTATCTTATAAGTTTCCTGTCTAGTCAGATCTCATTATCAATGAATTATAGTCAGAACCCTCTTGTTCCACAATCTGACATCTACTCATCTGAATTTTTTTTTAAAGATTTATTTATTTATTTATATAAGCACTGGGTACTGTCAGAAGTGCAGGAGGGTGAGAGACTTCACCAGAGCCAGAGCTAGGAACAGAACAGGTAGACTGATGAAATACACTGCTGAGGGGAGCAGTGGACACAGCAGGAGAGGTCTGCGCACCATGTGGGACCCTTGCCAGCCGGCGGGGATCGAACCCACGCTGCAGAGGCTGCGGACAGCTTCATAGCGCTGTGCTCAACCGCCTGCACCACCAGGGGAGGCCCTGGTTTTTCTTGAGACCCTAATCCTTCTCCTTAATCTCCAAGAAGCATGCTGTGGTGGATTAGTGGTTCTAGTTTATTTATTTATTTATTAATTCATTCATTCATTCATTCATTTATTTATTTATACATACATACAAGCACTGGGTACAGTCAGAAGCACAGGAGGGTGAGAGAATTCACCAGAGCGGGAAGCAGAACAGGCAGACTGACGAAATACACTGCTGAGGGGAGCAGTGGGCGTGGCAGGAGAGGTCTGTTGTGCCATGTGGGACCCTTGCCGGCGGCCAGGGATTGAACCATCGCTGCAGAGGCTGCGGGCAGCTTTACAGCCCAGCACTCCACCGCTGCGCCACCAGGGAGGCCCGGTTCTAGTTTTTTTAATTAATATCATGTGAAACTGGAGTCGCCCCCACCCCTTGGGGCTTTGGCGCTTGGCCCCAAAGCGAGTGCACTGCAAATGGCAGAGGGCATTTTACCACCTGCCACCAGTGGCCCCACAAAGGTTCAGGCTGCAGTGATGCCTGAAGGCAGTGGTTCTCCTACCATGCCACCCCAGGGCATGCAGCCCCTGGTTAGGGTTGTAGGGAGGATCATTGTCCCCATAGCTCCAGCACTGTGGCTCCCTCCAGCTGCAGGCAGTAGAGAGGCCCGTGGATTCAGTGGGCTGTGGAATGCACCGATCAAGTGCGAGCTATGAACCGATAGGTGAATGGTCCAGTTAGCCATGGGATTGAAAATGGTCCAATTGGAATTTTGTGTGTGGGGTGTGGGGCGGAGGGGAACCCTGATAAAGGATGTAAGGCAGGGTACGGTCCATCTTGGACTCTCAGGCTCTCTCACAGGACAGGTCTTCCTGACCTCTGAAAAAGAAAGACACATCCACACCTAACCTCTGAGGAAAGAGGAGAAGCTGAAAAGCTTTTCAGAGAAGCCAAAAAGCTTCATAGAGGCCGGGCCGTCTGCTCCAATTCTCTGGCCTGCCCCTGACAGGACTGCAAGGAGCACCAAAGGCCTCGGGCGTAGTGTCTCAAAGAGCCTGTTGTTGGTGTGGGCCAAGAACTCACAAAGAGCTGTAGCGCTAGTGTTCAGTGATTCCCAGCACTGTTGATGGATGACAGGCTCTCTGTGTCTGGGTCACCTCTGTAAGGTAAATAAAGTATCAGGCTTTTCTGCCCTCCCGCCATTGGGCATAATGATAGATCCTTGCAGTCCTGAATGCATGCCTAATGGCGGGCACCTGGTGTAGGGTGTGGGCATATGTAGATGGGATTCACCTGGGCCAAGGCCAGGGCTTATAAGGGTGGCGCAGTGGTGGCGTGCAATGTGGTGGTGCGGTGCCGAGGATGGAAGAGTGCGTTGAGGTGGACGGAGGATTACGGCAGAGAGTGGCGGAGCGCGACAGAATACAGTGACAGCGAACAGCAGAGAGCATGAAGACAGTGTGGCTGCTAGAACCAGGAGAGAAGCAGAAGCAGAACCACGAGAGGAGCAGAGAACAAGGCCACGAGAAAATGCCAGAGAGCCCAGTGTAGGGTAAAGAAAATGTCAGGCTTTTCTGCCCTCCCGCCATCAGGATAGATGATGGATCCTTGCGGTCCTGAATGCACGCCTGATGGCGGGAACCTGGAGTAGGGTGTGAGCATAGGTAGATGGGATTCACCTGGGCTAAGACTGTGCTTTTAAGGGCAGTGTCACGGGGACGCCAGCGGAAGCTGAAAGAGAAGCCGAGAAAGAAGCTGAGAGAGAAGCAGAGAAGAAGAAGCTGAAGCAGAGAAGGCCAGAGAGCCCAGCTAGAGTGAGGATTTGCTGGGGGCTGGGAGGCCTGCCAGCCTCCCGGCCCCCCAGCACCCCTGCCCGCCATATGCCTGGTGAACCCCAATGAAAGTCCTGCAGAAACCCACTGAGGACTCTGACTCCCCCTTTACCCGGTCTGCTGGATCAGAAAACCTGCACCATGTCCATTCCTGCCCCCTACACCCAGATAGAGTGAAGACTTGCTGAGGGGCTGGGAGACCTGCCAGCCATGTTCCTGGTAAATCCCAATAAAAGCCTGCCAAAGCCACCGAGGGGTCCAGGACTCCTTCTTCACCCCATCTGCTCAGATCATAGAGATCCTGATCCATGTCCTCCTGCCCCTTACAACCTCTGAGAGCTGTTAACCGCTCCTGGTTGGCTGGCAGTTCCTGGGGTTGCTGCCTCCATGGTTGTCTCTTCCAGCAGCTGGTGCTGTACATCTTGACCTTCAGACTTGCTGCGGGCTACTGTGGCATCATCTCAGTGGCCCTGCCTGTGAGTGCCTCCAGCTGCGGTGAGTTGGACCCTGGCCTGGGGATTGCTAGTGTCCCATGAGCTCCAGGCCTCATTGACAGGATGGCGACGTCTTAGACAAGTGGTCTTTTGTTTAGGACTTTTGGACACCGAGGATACTAACTGGGGTGAAATAGCCAGTCACTTGTGGCCTTGAGAGCTCCTTGTTTCCCATTTGTTAAATAAACCCCATTGTTATTATTCCCCCAAATTGAGTGGTCATGTAATTTTGCGCATGGGTGAGAACCCATAAAGAGTGACCTGTACTCTACATGGTCACTGTCATTTGACCTGCTATATCCACCCCCATAGCACATCCTCACTCATTTTTGCTGGGTAGCTAATATAGGTGGGAAGAGTTAGAAAATCTCTCCAGTTTATTGAGTGGAATTATTGAAAGCTATGGTTATCTGCAATAGCATGCCTATGCCAAATTCATTATTTTAAAATAAGAATTTAAATGTTTGGTGAGTGTTGTAATTGTTTTGGCACATCTTCTTATCCTAGCATTTTACAGCATAAGAAAAAACCTGATGCTACTTAAATCAACGTTTGGCGGTTTCAATATATAGGAGCCAGATGAAATGCAACAGAAGTGTCTGAAAAGATTTGGAGTCCAATATTGCATTAAAGTACAAATTATTATCTTCTTCATCTAATGCAATAAAAACCTCATTTCAAATAATTGCTCTAGAATTCTATTAAAAGTTCTGCTTCAATCAGGATATCTGCCAAATTACTTTGGGAAGATCCTGAACTTTTTGAAACTATTTCTTATTGGTGGGATGCAGATAGGTCACCTTAATTAAATCTGGTACTTGTATACATCACACTCTTTATGAATTCCTCAGAAACTTTAGGACTTGGATCAACCTGGGTTTGATGTAGGCTTCTAAGTTACTACTGTCTAGACTCAAATTCACTCATTCAGCCTGGATGCAGGTTTGGGTAGATCCACTCATTGTAATCTGTGCTATATGCTCCATCCACCCATCCTTCCAATGGGGAAGAACAAATCTTATATAAAAAAAATGTGACTCCGGTATATTGAAATTGCCAAATATTAATTTAAGCAGCATCCATTTTTTGGTAGTGCTTTATTAGTTTGCTAATAGATTTTGTGACCAAGTGTGCTAATTTGTTTATAGTAGCTTCATTTTTAAAAAAATAATACACTCACCATCTTGGACTCTATGTCCTAATTGTTTGTCTGAAAAAAAAAGTGCACTGTATTTTGAAGATGTTGGTGACATATTCCAACTTCTGTGATAAAGCAAGCTAAGGAAAGAGCTCTGATGCTGGTCAAGGTCAAGCACACAATAAAGCAATATCTTAAAATTTTGTAGGCTACAGTTCTTACTCTTCCTTAAAATCCGCCACTTTGTATTATTCTCTTTTGGTATGTTTTAAAGGAAGAAAGAAATAGATTCATTCTTTTTTCTCTGTTTCTTAATCCTGTACAGTTAGAAGAGTAAAACATCTCATTGTGTTATTTTCCTTGGCCCTAAAAGGACAAAATGTGGAAAGTTTGTGCTTTAGGGAATGCCATTCTCATTTCCTTGCTTGTTTCCCACTTTGGGGTTGTCTCTTTCTTTGGTTTCTGTGCTTCTCTCAATGTCTGTAAAGAGCTGAAGAGCCAAGTTAAGGCACCGGTTATAAAGGGAAAAAAAAATTCCCTTAGCCAAGTCTTTTAGGCAGGAGATAAAACTGTAGTGTATGAGTTCACAGCTAGGGGGTTCACATTATAGTAATATATAGTGTGCATTTCCTGTTGAATAGCTCCCTGCTGATCTCAGGCAATAAAATGCAGATGTAGACATTGTACCTTCTCAGCATGACTAAGAAGAGAGAAATAAAATTTTCATACTAAATTTTGTAAGTGTAACAAATGCTTGACACTTACATACAGCTGAATGGATAGAAGGATGTCTGGAGAAATGTCTGGAGAAACATAACTCAGTTTTTTTTTCAATTTTATTTGGTTTGCATTGAATTTTTAAGGAAAGTCAACGAACTACTTATAGATTGGTACTATAACTACAAGATTAATCTGTATGATCATAATATTCTCTTTTCCTAAATTTATTTTCTTCCTTATTCAACATGTAACAAATCTATGTGTAACTCAGCATCAGTTATGGAGAAAATTAGGACGCTGGTGACATCCATACTGGTTTTCACCTCCATCTAATTACATGATATCCTCACAGTATTTCCCTGAGGTTTAGCATCTTGTTGACGTTCTTTCAATATGGTAAGCCACAGGGAACTTTAGTCTGGTAGGTACAGAAATTTATGGTGGTAGAAAATGGATAGTCCATAAATGAGCCATCCAAGTAGCCATTTCACCATTAACTTTATATATGAAAACACATTGAATGTTGATTGTTTTTCCTAAAAGAGCAACAACATTTTTACTTGAAAATCAGCTACCTCTGATGAAATTTTACTGTTCCAGATGAGTGGAATTTTCTTATTTTTGTAAGGTAAAATTTATTTTGTTCATCTATATACAGATGATCTACTGAACAAGTGTAATTTTCTCTAATTTATTTTAATTGCCAATATTTAATGGCTGAATTGTTTGTATGCTTTAGAAAAAAAAATACCAGAGTTCAGAAGTAGAAAGGCAGAGGGAAGTACCAGTATAATTTTCTGTTTATCAAAAGCAGTTTTCCTAAAATATCTTCCACAAATATCTGACAAGTAGCAACAACAAAAAAAATCTCCCATTAATTGCTTGTCAGTTTCCATGTATTTATCTTGAATGTAAACTGATTTTTCTACAGAAATAATCCTGAATTTATCAGTAACTGTTAACGGATTTTTAAAAATGGAGTGAAAAAGCATTTCATTCAAATTGAAGCCTTATTTTCAGCAATGGCTCATCATCATAAGGCAGTTTTTGTAGGGAACCCACACTGATAGCGTAATTCCTTTGTGAATGCGTGTGATTTAAAGGTGATGAAGGAGGTGCTTGGTGCTGGGGAGGAAGAATGGGGATATGGCAATATCAATTTAAGATTTAGAGAAAATAAAAAAAACTTAGACTTGATGACTAAAATCCAAACCGGAACCCGGCAATTATGAGCTGGAAAGTATTCATGTAATTTATGAGTAACCCTATTTTTGGCTGAAACACAATTCAAAGGAATCACTCACTGCTTGAAAGAAAGCCCAGGTATATTGGCACAGTCACTAAAAAACAACATTTCTATAGTGCATCCAGCAACTCTTTATTACTGAAAGGGAATATAAGTGGAAAATCTCTCTCACTTGGGGCTTCAAAGATAGCCACTTATAGGCATTTTACTTTCTTAGTGTTAAAAAGATGAAATCATCATCCCTTTAAAATTCTTCCTATCAGATTTGTTATAGAGCAGCTTAATAACTTGTGATATTTTCCTTTTGCATTAACTATTTCTAACCTGTGCTTAAACTGTGTTTTCATGTAAAGGTTTTTCTGAAGGTCACACTGAAGCTCCTGTAACTCTGCAGTCCTTTAAAATTCAGCAAGAGGCTGTTTGAATTGAAACATCATGTCTTTGGCTCCTGCTAAGCATCTCCTTGACATGTGGAGTATTCAAGATCTTCTGGTGAAGTCAGTTCCCTCATCGACCTTGAACATGATTGATGATGATGTAAGGCTGCTTTGCTGATGGAATCGCAGGGAGCTGTGGTATATTTACGCTGAAAGGTAAGGTCACTCTAATCCCATTAGAACATGACATCTAGCACAGATTGTGTGTGTGAGGCATAAAACTGGGATTTGATCATTTCTTTTGAAGCAATAAATAAAGGAGTCTATGAAAAAATGAACAAGTAGTTACTGAGTGTGGACTATTGCTGGGCCATGTAGCCTTACTTACAGTCAGCTATGTTTGGAATGGTTGACTCTTTCAAGAGCATTACTATTGGATAAGAAAATCTAGATCATGTTCAGCAAATGTACCGCACAACAATTGTCATTGCCTGAAGCATTATCTCAACCTGTATAATCTTAGAGTGTCGTCTCTCAACACAGTTCTCCAGAAAGTCACTACCAATCAATCAGAGTTGGCATAAGAAAGTCAAATGTTTGTCCTTGAATGTTTAAACAAGTTGGCACAACCTTAATCCTATTTAAAAAAAATTTTTAAATAGGATTTTCCATCTTTTTTCCATCTTTTTTTAAACTAGTGCATTTTGTATCACCCATTTATTTACTTGTGACTTAATCAAATTCCCTAAAAAGGGGGCTGGAAATTGTAGTTGAGTTTATGTTTATGGGGAAATAAATGCTATGTGTTATGGTAGGTACTGTTGTCTTTGCCCTAGATATTTAAGCAGCTCAATCACATAGGCAATACTTGAGAATCTTGTTAAAATGTAGATTTAGATTCACTAGATCTGGGGAAAATAAATATCTGCATTTCTAACAAGGTGATGCTGGATGATGCCAGTCTTGCTAGTTGGTTCTCAGTCCACACTTGAAATAGTAAAAGTAGATAGTTGATTTTCAGTGGTGGGGGTGCATATTGGAATTACTGGCGAGCTCTAAAAATGATCAAGACTGATGTCCCTCCTCAGAGACAGTGACTCTGTCAGATCAGCCTATGGCCTGCATATTTGGTTATTTAAAAAGTCCTCAGGTAATTGTAATATGTAGCCACAGTTGAACAGTCACTATTTTAAGCTGGCACAAGCCCTGTAGCTAGTATATTATTCCAACGATAAATAAAACGTAATTGGTTTCATGGAACCCACTTTAAAACACCTTTCTTCCCCATGCAGCCCTCATTCATTTTGATTTGGATCTCTATTTAGCTTCATACTTGTCTTTATGATCTTTGACTCAATTTGTCCTCCTTTTTTTCTCATTTGATGTCTTTTTTTTTCAAACGGGGGCCTTTTCTCAGGATGTTTAGGCTTGGTTTCTGCTTAGAGAAGCCCTTGGCACTCCCTAATAGAATCCCCCACTTATATTTTGGTCCCATAAAAGATGATAGGCACTGTGGCTTCATCATTTCTAATACTAAGGTAGTCAGAGACTTTTCTGAAACTTGAGACTTTGGCAGCTGTAGTTTCAAAATCAGAATCACACAATTAAAACTATGCAGTTGGAAGAAAGCCTAAAAATGATGTTCAATACCCACATGTCACCCTCAGGTGACTCCTAATGAGAAACACCCTGGTAGATTCCTCTCACCTTGAATGATGTGTAACCTGTGACTTGCTTCTAAGCAAGAGAGTGTGACAAATGGAGTGGATGTCACTTCTGCCATTATATTTAGTTATAATGTAAGTCATGTATTAGCAGACAAGAGAAAGGGAAGACCTTGGGGATCTCACTACTTCCCTTGAAGAAGCCACTCATATTGTGAAGAGTGGAGAGAGCCACATAACAAGGAAAAGTGGATAATCTCTGAGGGCACCCTTTAGTCGCAGTCAATACAAAGATAGGTACCTCAAGTATGCAGCCCCAGGAAATGAATTCTACTAACAATCAAAAAAAAACCTTGTAAGCAGATTCTTTCCCAGTCAAGTCTACAGACAAGCATTCAAGCCAACTGACATATGCATAGCAGTCTGGTGAGACCCTAAAAAGACCACCTAGCTAAGCTGTGATGAGATTTTTAACCTACAGAAAACAGAGATAATAAATGTGTGTGTATAATAATTTGTTGTTAATAGAAAACTAATATAAACTCATTGTACAAATCAGGAAACAGAATCTATAGCTTATAGGACTTATGGATAATACCTTATTAGCCAGCAGCACAACCGAATATAGAACTCAGAACTCCTACCTTGCACATTGAACTTCTTTTATTATGACTTAATTTTTTGAGAGATGTATTAGGTTTACAGCAACATTGAAGAGAGAATGTACAGAGATTTCTCATATTCTCTCTGTCCTCCCCCAACACCCGTGACTTTTCCCACTAGTAACATCCCTCCACAGAGTGGTAAATTTATTATAATTAAGTATATATCATAATTTCTCAAAATCCATAGTTTGTATTACAGTTTAATCTTGGTTTTGTGTATTCCATGTGTTTGAACCAACGTATAAAGACATCTCTTTTTAATGCAATAAATGCATGACTAAATGTGGAAGGGCAGTTAAACAGATTTCATACAAAACACATAAGTTAAATAATGAAAACCATATAGAAAAAATTGTAGACTTTCCCCACCAATCATTTCTTTTTTTTTTTTTTTTAAAGATTTATTTATTTACTTATACAAGCACTGGGTACAGTCAGAAGCGTGGGAGGGTGAGAGAATTCACCAGAGCCAGAGCGGGGAGCAGAGCAGGCAGAAGGACCGAAGTACACTGCTGAGGGGAGCAGCGGGCGGCAGGAGAGGTCTGCGCGCCATGTGGGACCCTCCTCCATGGCCGGGGAGCATCCGGGCATCGAACCGGCGCTGCAGAGGCTGCAGGCAGCTTCACAACCCAGCGCTCAACCGCTGCGCCACTGGGGAGGCCCAATCATTTCTTTTTTATGGTGCTTTTTTTTCTTAAGTTGCTTCACAAAATGTTATATAAGGATCATAGTTTTGAATCTGAATCTTTTTCAACCCTTCATCATTATTTGAAGAAGGTATTGTACTTTTGAAAAATCATCCACAAAATGCAGAGGCAGAAGAAAATATATCTTTATTATGCAGTTGTCAAGGAAAGAAAATTTCATAATTATAATAGAAAAATATATTGAAGAAAAATTTAATTTTGCTTCAAAACCAGAAGAAAACAAACAAACAAAAAAACACTTGGAATAGTTGAAATTAAAACCTACTATAAAGTACATAGTGATTGAGCATAATGAAAACAAAGAATTATGTAAACTTTAAAAACATTGTTTCAGTTTTTTGAATGGAATACATTTTGGCATGGTTATTAGAAAAATACCTATTAAAGGTGATTTTCACAAAAATTTGAATAAGCAAATTCATTTTTCCCTGTTGTATTAAACTGTAATATCCAACCCAGTTCAAGGGACAAATACTGAGTTCTCTCTAAGGGCCAGGAATGTTAATCATTGGAATTGAAGAGTTAAATTAGGTATACTTTTTTTCCCTTAAAGAGCTCATGGTCAAGTTCAGATCCTCAAGCCTGCTGGTATCCTCACCAGTGAGAAAAATGATAGTAATCAAACGTATTTTGGTTCATATAATTGTGTTTTGATTGACCGAGTGGTGTTTGGTATAATGCTAAGTTCCCTGGATTGCAAAAGAAGCTGAAATACAATGTCCCTGCAGTGTAAGCACCTTATTGAAAGATTTTAGTATACAAAAATAGAGGGGTTAAATTTTACACCACAGTGGTAAAAGAATCTCTTCTTGTCTGTTCTCTTTTTAAATCTTAAATATCACAATTCTCTAGAAATGGATCATCCCATCCTCGATGAATCTTAACAAGTAGATTATCACCAACCACATTTATTTGTCATTCTGGGAAGATGACAATTTTTAATCCAGATTTAAAGTGTATTGTTTGATCCCTGCTCATATGTCTTCTGTGTGGCTTTAGAAAAGTCATTTACCTACTCTATCAAATGTCTCATCTATTAAATGTGTGTTTTGCAAAGTTGTAAAATTCCAGTGAAATCTCAGCACATGGACACTGGCACAGGTTAGATACTAAAGATAATATTTTTAGATGTGAAAAGGTTCTGCCCAATATTTCTTTACATTTTGCTCTTTAATAATTGAAACTTTAGCTGGTTTATGCCTAACTAGCTAAATACTATATTTACAAGCCTCCTTTGTAAATAGTTATAGTCCTAAAACTGGGTTCTGGGCAATAAAATGGGGAAAGAAGTTATTGATGCAGCTGCTAGTTTATGTCTTAAAAGGGAAGGTACTTGTTTCCCTCTCTTACTCTTTCTCTCACAAACTGAAATATGGATTTGATAATAAACCATATTCAATTTGAAGCAAGTCCCTAAGGTGCCACAAAAATGAAAATGGGAGAGAATCTGGATCTCTGATACCATCAATCTTCCATACAATCAGTGAACTAACTCCTGAGGCTGTTTGGAGGAGAAAGAAAGAAATTTATCTTAGTGGGGAAAAAAGTCAACTATACTTTTGAATCTCTGAATCCAGACATAAAATCCTGTATCTTCATCAATATGTCAGTCAGTCTATTTTCAATCTAATCAGTATCCTGTCCCATGCAAATTGCCTGTATGCTTATGTTCTCAACAAATTATGTAAAATAATGTTACAATACATTCAATAACTTTGAGTTCTCACTTTTATAATTTCAGTATTGAAAACATTTTCATAACATAATTTTTTTCCTAAATATTATGGCCCCACAATTTTTTTCACACTGCTAGTGAATTAATCAAGGCTGTTTGTATACACCAAAGCTTGACATCTGGTCTGGGGCATTATTCATCTCTATTTCTGTTGTATGATATACCTTAAGAAACTGAAGATTTCTTTCCTCTTTGTACTGCTTTCAATTATTACAAGATAAGAGAATGAGTTAGATTTCTCAGTCTGTAAATTGTACTATGTTAAAGGATCGAAGCTTCATTATTTTATCCTAAGGTTAACTCAACTATCAAGGTGGTTAAGTGGGATCATTTGAGTTAAGAATGACCAGTGATTGTCAGTTTCTTGTATCTGGGTTAATTCATGAAAGTGAATTATACCTCTGTGAGCTTATATTATCCCTGGAAATTATACGTCTAGATTTTCCTTTGTTGTTAATAATCCCAGTTCACTCTGTATGGATTACAAACACTTATTTGGTGATATATTTTAAATATTTTTTTCCAGAAATAAAACATCTGGTCGCTAAATTAAAAAGATAAAGTGAAAATTCAAATAATGTAAAAGAAGGCAGGATTATAGGAGATATCTTGAAAATATGGTGGAAGGTTACTATAGAATTTATGTATTTATGGAAAAACAGAATTTTGTTCTAACTTGCCAGTACTCTGCCATTTATAATGCAAATTGCCTTGTAGAATGAATGCTTAGATATCAATGTTTACACTATTTTTCTTTCTCCTAGGATTTAAAACTTTTAGTTGATAATTTTAAAATAAGAGAAACATTCTCCCAATTTTTTTTTAAAGATTCATTTATACAAGAACCAGTGTATAGGCCAGATGCACAGGAGGGTGAGAGGATTCACCAGAGACAGAGCAGGGAACAAAACAGGCAGAGTAACAAAATACACTGCTGAAGGGAGCAGCGGGCATGACAGGAGAGGTCTGCTGCACCATGTGGGTTTCTCCCTGGCTGGCTGGGATCAAACCCATGCTGCAGAGGCTGCAGACAGCTTCACAGTGCAGAGCTCAACCACCTGTGCCCCCAGGGAGACCCAACATTCCCCAATTTAATAATGCAAACTTCTCTACCTTAAAGCATTTTTAGAAAATTAAAAAAAAAAAATCCGGAATGACTGCCAATTATATTTTCTGCAATAATACAGAACATTGATTCCCTAAATAAGAATTAGTTCAAATTCATGGTCTTATAAAATGGGAAAATTCTACTGTAGAATTATTTGAGTTTTATTACTGATAAGTGACAGAAAAGAGAGAGGGGAGATGACTCTAGTTGAAAATAGAACTCCTTCAAACTTTCAGGAAAGGCTTTATTAAACTTTAGTCCATTTTCTTGTTTCTCAAAATATAGGAAGGTGAGAAATAAAAGAGAACTATTTTATTTCAAACTATTTTTAGAATATGAAGAGAACAGATAAATGAAAATACATATATACACCAAAAAACTTTAATGCTAATAATAATAACCTTATTTTTGAGGCAATATTAGTTGACTGGTCAATCTAAATCAACATCTTGTACAGTTAGGAATATAGTGTCTATATTCTAACCTTTTTCAGATAGAAAGATGACAAGCCATATTGGAATGCCTGAAAGTGGGCTAGTATACTTTGTTATGATTTTCTATAATGTGAATTTGAAAATGTACTTTGGAAATTATTTGGTTTGGTAAGAACCATCTAATAGTGACTGTTATAATCTAAAAAAAAAAGAAATAAAGTTATGTACTTTGACCTGATGATTACAATCCTAATTACTAAAGTGCAAAACCTGTAATCACCAAAATGATAAATGTTCTGACAAAGTGGCCCAAAACTAAAAATCCTTCAGTGAATCTGAAAGTTTATACAGAACTCAGTTCAATGAAAAGTAGCTTTGCTGTGGACTCTAGCCACAAAGCACATATTCATGACCAAACATTTAACAGCTCTACTAACAATGCCAAAATACAGTGGGGAGAGAGCAGAGTGAGGAAGGAAATAATCATTTATATGAAATGGAAATACAAAATGTTCCAAGAAAAAATGGGTTACATTTTGAAAGTGTATTTTTTTCAATGTCAAGATGTTTTCTGATGGGCCAAAAATTGATGGAAAATACTTTTTAGTTACAAACATAATTAGATTCAAAAATATTCTGCCCATCAAAGTTGTCTTCCCCTATTTTACACTCTATTTATTACTAATTCTCTTGTTGTATCTGGTGACAATGTGCAATAAAGTAGGCATCAGTATGTAACAAATATAGCCATTACTTTTCCCCTAATAGATTTTAATGAAAAACTAATGAAAAAACCCTCAGAAGCTAGGTTTTAATAACTTCATAAAATGCTGATTTACTCACCACTCTACCTATTGGCTAGTTCAGTTATTTCCTTTTTTGATATGATTATAATCAACATGCATGAGAAGACACCATGAAATTATAGGATATGAAAGTATTTCCAGCACTGCTGAAAAAGTTTAGAATATGGTCAGAAATTGAAGTGTATTTTATTGAATAGAATTAAAAATTTGATAGTTTACTGCCTGTGTCAACTACATAGGACTATTCACGTTTCCTTGTAAATCCTCTTTCCTTATACATTCTGACATCCACTGAAGGGGGGCATTCTTTTATAAGGAATTTCCTCTTGCCTTTATATGTCTGAGAAGGTCTTAACAATTCTTCTGTTAAATATCCTCAATATGCAGCAAGTCATGCTCTCATAGTCATTTTTTCATGCCTCTTAAATAGTGCTAGTTTTTCTGTATCCCACATTTTTTTTTAAACACAGTTTTATTATTGTGCATAGAGCGCATGGAGTCTGCCTTACTTACCTAATAGTTCCTATTCTTAGGGTTTTCTAATATAATAGTTATCAATATGCTAAACACATCTTGAATGTAATAACAATAATTTACCCTATGCTTAGGGTTTCAGTAAAGTGTTTTCTCATATATTATCTCATTTAATCTTTTAGCAAACCATAAAGATAGCTCTATTTTAACCAGATATGTGATTACTGGAACAATGTAGTGTTTAATCAAGTTGGATAGCATTATAGTAATTTCCAAACCTGGCAACTGATCAAGCTCACCAGGAAATATTTCTTACAAATTAAAAGCTAAACTTAGCAAAAATAAATATCTCCAGGGTATCAAATACAAGGTGTATAGCAGGGTTTATTGGATATATACCACCACAAATAAGACTATACATTCTATGGTGTAATTTATTTATTTTTATTTTTATGTAATAGTTTGCAGGTGGCTTTCAATATTATCAAAATAAATCACTTCATTCTTTTCAGTGGTTCTGGGGTATGCCCTTATCGGAGTGCATGATTTCTTTAAACTGGTCTCTAGAATTGTTGTTTTTCTGGGAGGGTGTTGTATTAGCTTGTTTTGTTCTTACAAAGAGAGCTCAATGATCATTCTAACATGTATATATCTTTACACACTTTTCTGATGATATTTAGAGTCTATATACCATACCATAGGTAGATTGCTAATTCCAAAGACATGCATTTATTTTTTTTGATAGATGTTACAGTTGCTTTCCAAAATTTTATGTATTTTTTAAAGATTTCATTAATTTATGCATATAAGAACTGGAGTGTAGACCAGAGGTGCAGGGGAGTGAGAGGATTCACCAGAGAGAGTGAGGAGCAGAACAGACAGATTTACTGACATACATCGCTGAGGGGAGCAGCAGGTGAAACAGGAGAGGTCTGCTGTGCCATGTGGGTTGCTCCCTGGCTAGAGCAACTCATGCTGCAGTGGCTGGTGATATCTTGATAATACTGTCTTTAACCCCTGTACCACCATGGAGACCCTTTCCAAAATTTTATATTGAATTCAATTTTCACCAAGGAAAATTGAGAGTGACTGAGTGGCCACATATTTGCCCACAGAAGTAATATCCCACTCTTATCCTGACCTGGCCTGATTATGAAAATTGACATCTTGTTTCCATTATACTTGAGTTTCTTTACTTAGGAGTGAGGTTGAACATCTCTTCATATATTCATTGGCTATTTGTATGTGTGCACATTTGTGTGCCATATATCCATACTCTGATCTATTTGTCTTTTATGTAAACTCTTTTTTCTGTAGTTTTTGTAATAGCTCTAGTATAATAATTAACACTTTATCTGATTATAGCTATTATTACAAGTTGTCCTCTTTTTTTTTAGAGTTGTTTTTTTTTAATAGAGGCATGTTTTTATTTATTTATTATATTTGTTTGTTTTGTTTATACATGCACTGGGTACAGTCAGAAGCGCGGGAGGGTGAGAGAATTCACCAGAGCCAGAGTGGGGAGCAGAGCAGGCAGAAGGACCGAAGTACACTGCTGAGGGGAGCAGCGGGTGGCAGGAGAGGTCTGCGCACCATACGGGATCCTCCTCCAGTGGCCGGGGAGCAGCCGGGGATCGAACCGGCGCTGCAGAGGCCGCGGGCAGCTTCGCAACCCAGCGCTCAACCGCTGCGCCACCGGGGAGGCCCACAAGTTGTCCTCTTGATAGAGTAGTTTAAACATAAGGCATACAGAAGCCTCCCCTTTTCTCTCCAGTCTTGACCTGTTGAATCTTTGTGAAAACTAGAAATCTGAAAATTTGGTAAGTTACCCCAGGTGAGACTAATGTAGCTGGTTGAAGGATTGTGTTTGAAAAAGTATGACTGTGTTTCATACTTTTGTATGAAAATGGCATAGAAAACCCCGTGTTGCTAAAGAAGCCATTTTTATTTTATTTTATTTTTTTAAGATTTATTTATTTATTTATACAAGCACTGGGTACAGTCAGAAGCACAGGAGGGTGAGGGAATTCGCCAGGGCCAGAGCCGGGAACAGAACAGGCAGACTGATGAAGTGCACTGCTGTGGGGAGCAGCGGGCTGCAGGAGAGGTCTGTGCACCATGTGGGGCCCTCACTTGTGGCCGAGGATTGAACTGGTGCTGCAGAGGCTGCGGGCAGCTTTGAAACAGCGCTCAACCACTGTGCCACTGGGGAGGCACAAGAAGAAGCCATTTTTAATAGTAATATGCAGGAAGAATTATGGAAACCACAGCTCTACCCAACGGGGAATCCTTTCCTTAAGAATGTTAATCTGACATCATTTTTTATGACAAAAGGATTATTGTTATATAAACTTTTGGTACCATAGCATGGTAGGAATATGGAAACTTCCTAAGAAATAGAGCTGCACATCTATTTCTGGGGTATCTCAAAAAATATATTTTACAGAGTATTTGAAAGAAGCAAGTATTCTTTGCAAAGACATGGGTCAAGTTGAGACGCAAAGACTGGTACTATCAGTAAATGAATATAATACCTGGTCAGCAATAACTCATGAAAAGACAATATCCTGAATGAAAGATACTTCTGAGAGCTATGTCAGTGATTTAATGTTGAAAAATTATTAATATTACTGTATAGTTTCATACCTCTCACATGTAATAACAGCAATAATAAAGTGGCTAGCATTTTAAGCGTTTTGCTAAGTACTTTATGTGAATTGACTTTAAACTTATAAAAATAGCCACTATCATCACCTTTTTTTAAGATTTATTTTTTTATACATACAAGAACTGGGGTACAGGCCAGAGGTGTTGGGGGGTAAGAGGATTCACCAGAGACAGAGTGGGGAACAGAACAGGCAGACTGACTGAAATACACTGCTGAGGGGAGAAGTGGGTGAGTCAGGACAGGTCTTTTGCACCATGTGGGTAGCTCCCTGGCTGGAGATAGCTTCATAGGTTGCATCTTAACACCATGTGCCACTAGAGAGGCCCTATCATCACCTTTTTTGCAGGGAAAAAAAGTTGAATTTAAAGTGGCTAAGTGATTTGTCTGAGATTTTTCAAATGGTAGTTAGCAGAGGTGGGCTTTGAGCAGTGCAACTCAGCGACCCATACTCATACTTGCATAGTAATAGTACATCCCTTAAATTTAGTTTATGATTCATTAAAAAAAAGGTGAATGACATAAAGATATCATTCCACTGAGTGTCTTGTGTGTCTGGATGCTAAGCAATAACCTTTTCCTTTTCTTATATTTTTATTTCAGCTTATCAAAAAGTTTCCACCAGTACTTTTCAGGCTACTGAGAAAATTTAGGAAAGCGGGGTTTTTGTTTGTTTGTTTACTTTTTAATTTACTAGAAGTAACTTATTCAAATTATTTGTGTTAAAGATTACACCTCATATGTATCATTCGCCTATGTTTATCTTGTTTTGCTCTTTTTACTCTCTCCCAGACTAAGGCGGGGCAATATTGTTTGCACTCTCCCTAAAGTAGATGAGAAAACTGGGCTTCGAGTCTAGTAGACACAAGCAGATTTCAACTCTCTGCTCTATATTCTGTGATTAAGGCAAAAATTGACATTGTAGATTTAGCCTTCCAGAACATGTCTGTGGCTTTTAATTGACTAGAATGTGTGGGTGGTCATACATACATGGTTGTCTCCTATTTTAACACATGGTTACAAAGTGTATAACTTTTAGAATAAGAATTAAAATTTGAAGAACAAATTACCCCATGGAATATGGATAGATTCATTTGGCTCTAGAGGTTGGTGCTCACTGCTCAGAAATTGGGTTTAAATGGTGCATGCTGGTTTTAATGATTGGACAACTGAACTGCAGGAGTAAGTTCTTGGTATGCCCTCAGATACAAGTTCAAGGCTATGTTTAGTAGAACTCTTCCCAAAGGGTAAGAAACTTTTATCCAGCATCTTGAAATAGGAAATCAGAGAGAAACAGAGTTCTTTCCTCAGATTATGAGTCTGTTTAAGATTTATTTTTTTATACATACAAGAACTGGGGTACAGGCCAGAGGTGTTGGGGGGTGAGAGGATTCACCAGAGACAGAGTGGGGAACAGAATAGGCAGACTGACTGAAATACACTGCTGAGGGGAGAAGTGGGTGAGTATAAAATAGTATAAAATAGTAGCTTCATTTCTCCAAGGATAGCTCCACCAGTGGCCATTAAAGCTAGAGAGAAATAATGGCCAGGCTTAGCCTTAATATCTGTTTTTCTAGTTTGTTTTTCTATTATTCCTCCAGCATCCTGTTTGTAAGCCCTAGTGAAGATTACTATTATCCAACAGAAGTTGGAATTTGAAATCAAAAAGAACAACAATGGTTATGCAAGCTTGAGAGAATAAACTGGTGAAGAAGAGAAAATAAGCAGAAAACATATAGCGTAAGTTTCCTTGGTCTGTGAAAGCATAGGCTTATTAAATGCCAACAACAAATTAGGAGCAAAGAAATGTGCAGGGAGACCAAGGTGAGAATTCCTTCTTAGATAATTACTACTCAGTGGCCTTGTGAGGGAAGCTCTATGGCAATAGGCAAAGTGGATGGTCCTAAAAGTAAAAGGTAACTTGGCCTGGGAGTTCTTATGGAGGGTGAATGAAGCATGTGTGCATAGGAATAATAATGCAACCCCAAGGTTATAAAGGTATGTGAACACCTGACAAATTTAATAAAAAAATAAATAAAATTGAGTGTTCCTAAAAGCGATACTTTGTCCTCTTAATGGGGGGTGAAAGAAAGAAGTAGCAGTCATAGAATCAAAAGGCATTTAGTGCCCCCTCTTCCTGTTGTAACCTTAGAGTGCTAGTCTTCTGGATGGAGTTCAAGGTCAGATGAATTGGAGAGACTGGATGAAAGTGTGCGGCTTAAAGTTGACGATGGAAAGGATGCTGTTCTCTATGTATGGGGAAACAGCGAAACATGAAAGGAACCTCAAGTTAAGCCCTGGGACTGAGGTACCACCACTGCAAATTGCCACATTTTCAAAGATGACTGGGGATCATGGAATGTCATTTCTGACACACAGGTCGAGGCATGCATAGCTTTCTGCACTGAATGTCCATAAAAATTTTCTTGAATGTGCTTTACAAACATTTAGTTGAAATAAAGCTTACCTTTCTTTACCTCTCTTTCTAACTTTTCTGTCTACTTCTAGACTTTGTCTTATGTCATAAATGTCCAGTCCAGACTGGAATGTATTGGGTTCTGAAAACATGGTTTTTCTAGGGGCTAGCCCTGATAGTACAGATTATTGCTTTGTGGTTTGAACAATGCTGGCACTGTCATGCATTCTCTTTGACTCACTGGAGTCCTCAGGACAAGGGATGTATGAAAGAGCCAGGAGTTTATTGATTCAACCTTGAAGCTCCAATAGATCCACTCTCACTCTTGGGGTGAGGATGGGAAATGATCCACAGTGCAACACAGTAAGGATGGTGATTCTCTTCCAGAGTTTGAATTAAACTCTGACTAATAATGTGCTTTCTTAATCTTTTTCAATGTATTTTTCTAATGGGTGGAAAGCAGGACAGAGCGGATTGGTGAGTCATTCTCAATGAATACTTTTGTGATTTAAAAGTCACTACTAAAGACCCATCAAGAGCCAGAAGCAAAATGTCATATATTGTATGATTCTGTTTATATAAATTATCCAGAAAGGGCAAATCTGTAGAGAAAGAAGAAGGTGAATGATTGTAACTGCAAATGGGCACAAGATTCTTTTTGGGTCATGGAAATATTCTAAAATTAGATGAGGTGATGGTTTTACAATTCTATAAATTTACAAGTTATTGAATGGTGCACCTAAAATGAGTGAAATATATAGTGTGTAAGTAAAGTTGCTTTAAAAATAGTAAACATATAATAGAATGGTGAGGATCCTTTATTTTGTTATTAGCCTTTTAAATACCTCTTGGGGACTAGTCAAGGACTTTTTCAGTTTCATTTTATAATGAATTTTGAACCTATGTGCCATGACTTTTATAACAGTAACGTATTATTTGTTCACTCAAATAATAAAGTCATTTTCTTAAGGCATCTTATTGCATGTGAGAGTTAGCTTTGTAGGTTCTATTGCAGGTAATGTTGCAGCATGTTCTAGAACAGCCTTTTGGGAAAATCACTTGGACAGCAGCCTGTTCCATAGGTTGTTCAGAAGTAGCATCAAATCTGTTTTTAAATGAAGCAGTCTGTATGCAAATTGGTAACCATGATCTGCCCAAATGTGTAGAACAATTTGATCTGCAGCTTTAAAGCAGCTGAATCAAAGTTAAAAAAAAAAAAAGTTCTGATTTTATGAGTAGTGAAAAGTCTGATTCAGTGAAGCTTGATTCAATACTTTGTAATGATTTTAACTACATCAAACTAAAAAGAAGTAAGCTTTTATCTGCATTCCACAGATGGCAAAGCAATCGTAATATCAGCCCATCAAATTAGAAACTTGACTTGCATTCTGATTTATTAAAAGACCATACCTTTTTTTTTTTTCAGTTTCTCTAAAAACAAAACTAAACCTAGTGGCCCCCTCTGTTAAGGAGTAAGATCTTTGTCACTGTGTATAAAAGTTTGTCCCATCAAGTCAGTCTTCCAAATTAGTCTGGTTGCCCACATCAACTTCTAGAAACTTATGAGTCTCAGTTAGGACTTTGAGCTTTAGCTTCTTTGCAGTTAAAGGAGCTGCGTGAAGAAAACACATAGCTAGAGTGCAAAACTACAGTGAAAATAATTAGCCTAAAATAAATTCACTGAGGCAGATTATTTTCCAAGAGATCTTATATTCCTAATGACCCTCAAAGACTAATGTGGTAAGCAGAGCAGTACTCCTGTGAATGCTGACTTAGTTGGACATATTCTGGGCCGTCATTAATGTTTGATGTTGTCTTAGGAAGGTGTACCAAAGTATCAACAAATATAGCTTTGGCCTTATTGGGAAGTCCTATAAAAAATAGCAGCATCATGGGCCTTCCTGGTCGTGCAGTGGTTGAGCGCTGTGTTGTGAAGCTGACCATAGCCTCTGCAGCACTGGTTCGATCCCCGGTCACTGGGTGAGGGTCCCACATGGCGCGCAGACCTCTCCTGCCATCCGCTGCTCCCCTAAGCAGTGTATTTCGTCAGTCTGCCAGTTCTGCTCCCTGCTCTGACTCTGGTGAATTCTCTCACCCTCCCACGCATCTAACTGTACCCAGTGCTTGTATAAATAAATAAATCTTTAAAAAAATTATATATAAAAAAAAGAAATAGCAGCATCAGAGATTTTTGTCTATGATGTTGATTATACCAGTTGGAGAGATTGTCAGAATTAGGCCTCAAGTTCAGAGAACTGTATGCAAATACGGCCACACTAGCACAAGAAAAAATGAATCAACTAGGTTTTATTAATGAGATGGATGATAGTCAATTAATATATATTAGTTTAACAATAGACTTTGTGTGTAACTCCAGAATGTGAGACTGAATCTATAAATTGACTAAATGGTAATATTCCCACTGCTGTTTTTCATCACGCAGAAAGCCCTACCTGCAGTTCTAGACTTAATATAAACCAGAAGTAGTGGATCAGTTGTTGTTTCCTGAGTTAATCCTTCTTTCTTCTCTGTTTCCTTCTGTGATGGTTCCCATGACAACCTTGCTTTATGTCCAGTTACCCACTTGTACTTGGCTTTGAGTTCACTTCCACTTTTTAGATCCAGATCCTTGGCTTCTAGACTTGGTTCTTGGATATGTTACTTGCTTGACTCTGATGTTGTTTGGGTTTGGTCAGGAAAGATGTAAATCTATGTTCAGTCCACCTTAAATGATAACTGTCAGGCAGTTCTCTGTATATTGTCTTTCCTACTAGGAAGTGCAATCACTCATGTGCCTATGTCTGGACGTGATTCTACAGAGAGAGAACAATTCCTTCCCTCTACAACATGTGCATGGAGGAAAGTATACTGGACTTGAGGGTCATTAATAGTAACTAACATTTATTGAGGGCTCACTTCATGCCAGATAGCATCTTCAAAATAATAAGGATGTCTATTATGTCATATTTTTGGAATTTTTTTGCCAGATGTTTAGTGACATGTCTTCTGGAATTAAGGAATTCATAGAGAGGGAAATGAAATAGGAAGAAAGTTGCCTAAGAGATGTGATGCAAGTCAGCATATACAAATATCCAAAATATACTGAGGATTTTATACAAAGCAAGTTCTTGTTTCCTCACACATTTGCATTTTTAGTTCCTTATCAGAAATATGCCTTTCATTGGATCATTAATTATTTATATATAGTATATATAGATGAAATCACCTAAAGAATGTATAACTATTTATGTCCTTCCCAGGTGGTTTTGAGTAGTAATAAATGTATCATTTGTTTACTTAAAGCATAAAAAACATGTTTATTATGATAATATTTTTCAGAACTGTGTAATTTAGTGGTATATAACATGGAGCATATAATTTTGGGATCAGAAACTGAAAAATAATTTTGAAAAGGAAATAAAAGGATTTGAAAGGTTGAATCATGCACTATATAGAAGGAAGGTCTCGTAGGTAACTGTGTAGTTCTATGAGATAAGAGGTTTGGAATGACTGAGTGTTGGGGATTTTTTTCCAGGTGAAGTGTGTGCTGTACATACTCCTCTCTATTCATGAAATAAATGATGTGTTGCTCACATTTGCTTTAGTGTAAGTGACTTTTCCACACACAAAAAAGAAAATCCCTGCTTGATTTTCCTTCACGTATTTGTATGAGGTAAAAATATTCTACTTAGTCGTCAATTCAAAATAATGGTCTCAATCATCCAGCAATGCTCAGATTTCAAAAAGAGGGTGATAGCTGATGCCAATGATTAAACTTCCTTGACAAAGAGTGACATGGAAAGGGGAGGGTGGTGAAAAGGAGAGGTGAATAAAGGTATCTCAAATTGAGACCTTCACAAAATTTGCAATGAGTGAAGAGTTCTAACTATATGTAATTACAACTATTTTACTTTCAATAAAGAAATTAAATGGTTTTCAAGAACTTTATTTTTAACTCCATATATATCCATGTTATATAAAAAATCCATTGTTGCTGCAATATGATATAATAAATATATGCTTGGTATTTGTGCATGGATACTGGCACAGAGCTTCCGATACTCTTGGAATCTTTGGAGTGAGAAGAGTGTTTTTTTTTTGTATGCTAATAAAATGACTAATGGTTGGGGTCCCTAGTTAGCTTCAGAATTGGTACAAGTGGCCAGAAAGAGCAAGGCTTGCTGGAGGTTTGGCACTCTCAGCTGCACTCCTTGGCCCCAGGGGAAGGGAGATGAACTGGAGATTGACATATTCACCAATTGCCAATGATTTAATCATGCCTAAGTAATGAAGAATCCAGAGAAACTCTCAACAATGGGGTATTCAGAACTTCCATGTTGATAAATACATCCATATGCTGGAAAATTTGCTCATCCCAACTCCATGGGGATAGAAACTCTTGGGATCCTTCTAGAAAGTCACCCAATGGACTTCATCCTGAGGTTCACTTTTATTCTTTGTAATATCAACCTTAATAATTTGGTAAGCATTTAAGTAATTGATTCTCTGAGTTCTGTGAGACATTATATCAAATTATCCAAATTGAGGAGGGATTGTGGGAATCCCCAACTTATACTCAGTTGGTCAGAGTACAGATGGTAACCTGGGACTTATAACTGGTATGTAAAGTGGGGCAGCCTTATGGGATTGAACAGTTAACCTGTGTGGTGTGCATTAAAGGTAGTATAAGAGCTGAATAATAGGATGTTGTAATAACTGGAGAATTGGTTAGTGTAGGAAAAATTCCTCCACATATGGTGACAGCAGTGTTGTGAATAAATTAATGGGCTCTAATTTACTCTCCAAAAGACTTTCAATGACTTCAAGCAGTAGAGATAAGTAAAAATATTTCTGCTCTAAATTATCTAATAACATTCTTTTAGTATGTTGTGGGACTCTCAAAAGGAATAGATATTTATTTTCTTGGTATTTGGCCAAGAAAGGAGAACAATTTAAAGTAGCTATTGGGAGAATGTTAAATATTCTTCCAGTTTACCTTGAAAGTATTTCAATGAAGTGAAACAAAGGGATGTGGTGTGTGTGTGTGTGTGTGTGTGTGTGAGTGAGAGAGAGAGAGAGAGAGAGAATATATGGATAAATGTGTAGCTGAGTGTGTTTTTGGAATTGAACATTTTAATCGAACATTTTAATACATTTAATACATAAAATGTATAATCATCTATATGATGTTATATATATCAGAAAATGCATATATAATATACTATAGGCCAAGCTAGTGCCAAGTGCATAATGTCTTGATTAGTATCAATAAGACAACACAGTGTAGTAACTCTCAGCTGGTGGGTTTGAACCCTGATTCCTCTACCTACTAGCTGAGTGCAGAGGGGCTCTAGAAAGTTACTGGCCTTGTCTTCCTTAATGAAGATAAAATCTCATTCCACCCCATAGAGTTTGCTGAGAAGATTATATGAGTCCATGCAAGTAAAGTACTTCGAATGAACCTGGCAACACTATTACTATATGATAAATGCTACCTGCTCTCTTGGGTAGTGAGATATGAAAATATCAGCTGTTACTCTGATTTTGGAGTTATCTCAGCTCTATTCCCTTCAGTCAAAGCAATGGAAGAAATAAATTTCAAATCTGAAGCTGCACCATGCATCCTCTAACCTAATCTTAAGTTCACTATAACAGTATGCCATTATATGGCTCGAGAATGTGGGTGTGATTTAGGGCATACTAACAGGGAGAGAGAGAGGGAGGTTCACTTGGGATACATATCTAAGTCCTTCAGTATACATTGGGTTATTTCTAGGTGTCTTCTTTTCAATCGCAAAGACTATTTACTTCTATTTCTGTACCAAAAAATGGATTGAAATACCATTATCATCAAAGCTTTTAGCAGGCCAAGTCTATTCTGGACTATAATGAATATTCCAAACTCACAGGATCATAATAATCATAAACTTGGATGTCTCTATTGCATGTGTGGAGACTGAGGTAGTAATAGAATTGACCCTTTGCTCTTAAAACTTGTAAATTGCAGATGTGTGAGAATTAGATTTCCTGACTACTGCCTCAGTGGGTTTCTGATATCCCAGGGAACAGATATAATACTATTGTTGAGGTGTTTACCATCTAAAAGAATAAAACACTGTTAAGTATATATATATTTTACAAGGTGAAATCATGACTAATACAAATATAAAGCTAAAATATATGAAAGATTATATTTAACTCATTAACGAATGAGGGAACCATTAAGTTGTAAAATCTTGTTCAAAAGAGATTATCACATATAAACAAGAATACTGAAATTATTTTGCCAGTTGACACAAAACGGGGTTCTTTACAGAGGGCTATGATCATTTCCATCTTAAGAAGATACTGCAGTTCTTTGAACAGGCTCCAGTTATGTCACCATCAACCTTCTAAAGTTAACTTCTATCTTGAGTTGTAAATTATGGAAGATAATTAAAATTCTAGAAATGTCCAGCTTCCCATGAAAGGACCCTATTGTGGGTTGAATTATGTCCTCTTATCCCATGCCCAGATTCATATGTTCAATACCTAAGGCCTGATACCTGTGAATGGGATCTTTTTTGGAGATAGGACATTTACCAAGGTAATTAAATTAACATGAAGTCATCAGTGTGGGCCCTAATCCAATGCAATTAGTATCCTTATAAGAAGAGAAAATTTGGAAATACAAGGGGAAACAATGTGGAGACACAGGAAGATGATAACTATCTACAAGCTGAAGAGAGAGATCTGGAACAGATTCTTCCCTCAGAGTCCTTTGAGGGCATGAGCCCTGCCAACACCTTCATCTCTCAGACAATTCAGCCTCCACAGCTGTGAGACACACACTTTCTTTTGTTTAAACACCCAATTTTTGGAATATAGACAGTAATCATTTTTCCATTTCAAAGTCTAAATGAGAAATAATTATAAAGGCAAGGAGTGTGAAATTCTGTAAGACATATACAAAGGAATTTAAGAAAAGAATAAAAAGATGAGAACTTTTGTTAAATTTGCTTGTATATGTAGCTATAATATTATGTATAATGTTGCTATGGATATTGTTGAAAATGACTGAAAACCATTATTACTATTGTCTGTTTCCAATTTACTTCAATAGTGCTCATTTACCTGATAATCACTGAGCTTTTTTCTGGAAGCTTCCACATATTTTACTTAATTACATCCCATCCTTGAGAGGTAAAAGAGTTTTTCCAAAGTGTGATATTTTGCATTGACTATTATGCTAAATATTGAGAAATATTGGGGGACACTATCAAAGAAGACAGCAGCAGAATCAAAGAAAACATTAGGATTCAGGATGGTTCTATAGAGTTTACTTTAGTCCTATAAGATGGTTGTTGGAAAAACCTGACTATAATGAACAGAAAGTGTAGCAAAAGGACCATTGCAGACGATGGTTATTTTCAAGCTTCATGGTTATTACCACTGGTAGACCCCAAATTGGGAATTTAGTTTCGTAAATGTACTTACTTTGCAAGTCTTAAAGCTGCTCCTTGAGCTTGTTAGAAAACTCAACTCCTGTTACATCTCTGAATTTTTTCCCCCTCAATGACAGGAACTTAATGAAGAATATGGAGGTGTAAGACTTGGCCTTTTTTAAATACCAGTTTTATCTTGCTTATGTCAATTTTTTTCTCTGTTCTACTTTGCTTCCAGGCCCTGTAAATTGTTCCATCTTCCCTTGCCTAGCTTTTTTTCATAGTGAATGCCAATTTTGGTCATTTGCATCAGTAGAAATGCATTATATAATTTTTGAAGTCTGGGGAGAAGCCATGGAGAAATCACAACAAGTTGAAAGTATCAGGGCAGGTCCTTGGAGATCAAGCAGAAATGTCAAGGCCAACAGAAATTATGAGAACAACTTGTTAAATTATGATAAAAACACAAAGAAAGTGCTCTTAAGTGACCTGAAGGCAGGCGGATTAGTAGGCTTATAAATTAGAATAGAACGTCAGTTGGGGGGTGGCAAAACTGACCTGGATTCCTTGAACAGGGTTTAGTGGTTCCCTCCATACATTAAGCCCCGCAACCCCCATCCTTATTTATGTATCACCTATCATCTTATAATTTAAAAAATGTAAAAATCAAGCATGAACCTAAAAACATGCTTAGTCAATAGGATATTAGCTAGACTTCACTGAGTATAACTCGTTTTATAGATTTGACTTTGGAACAAATGTATTTTGAGGAAATGGTAAAGCAAAAGTAAAATAATTACAAAGCAATTGCTAAAATCCCAAATCACAATGAACATACAAACTTAAATAGTTACTAGGTTTCTTGTGTTGTTACACAAAGATTCCAATTGATTTTTTTTAATATTTCATATAATTCTTACATCATTTTTCATTTTGCACAATGTATGCATTTTCATTTTGGTTATATTCCCCACACAATTGCACCCCCCTTATTTTGACCCTAATCCTTCCTTTCCCCCCTCAGGCCCTCCCCCATGTGTCTCTGGTTTATAGTTGCTTGCTTTTTTGGTTTTTTTTTTAAAGATTTATTTGTACATTTACACAAGATCCAGGGTACAGGACAGATACACGGGAGGGTGAGAGGATTCACCAGAGACAGACCAGGGAACAGAACAGGCAGACTGACGAAATACACTGCTGAGGGGAGCAGCAGGTGAGACAGGAGATTCTGCTTCGCCATGTGGGATTCGCCGGCTGGCCAGGATCGAGCCAGCGCTGCAGAGGCTGCGGACAGCTTCACAGTGCGGCGCCCAACTGTCTGTGCCACCAGGGGAGGCCCTATAGTTGCTTGTTGATTTTTGATTTTTACTTTATATTAATTAGTCTTTTTCCTGGTCCCTTATTTAGGTTGTATAAATTCCTGCTGTGAGTGAGACCATCTGGTATTTTTCTTTTTCTTTCTGACTTATTTCACTGAGCATGATCCCTTCTAGCTCCATCCATGTTGCTGCAGACTGCATGTGTTTATCTTTTTTGATTGCTGAATAATATTCCATGGTGTATATGTACCACATCTTCTTGATCCAGTCATCTATTTTTTGGGCATTTGGGTTGTTTCCATTGCTTAGCTATTGTAAATAGTGCTGCTATAAACATAGGGGTGCAGGTGCCCTTTGGAATTAATGTTTCTGTGTCCTTTTGGTAAATACCTAGGAGTGGAATTGCTGGACCATATGGAAGCTCTATCTTTAGTAGGTCAAGAAATCTCCACACAGCTCTCCATTGTAGTTGGACCAGTTTGCACTCCCACCAGCAGTGCAGGAGAGTTCCTTTTTCTCCACAACCTCGCCAACATTTGTTGTTGCTCATTTTTTTAATATGTGCCATTCTCACTGATATAAGATGGTGTCTCATTGTAGTTTTGATCTGCATTTCCCTGATTTTAAAACATCTTAATGTTTATCTGCATTCTTCCGGTCTATGGAAAACAAGAACAACCAAAAGAAAAAAAAATATATTGCTCTGGTATTAGTATACTAAAATTTTTCATTATGTCTTAATATGAGTCAGTAAACAAGTAAGTTGTGATGATATTATCAAGAGCAGGAATGTTTAGAATTGGGGGAAAAATAAACAGATGGAAGAGATAAAGTAAATTCCTGAATTTAATTTGGAAATAGCAACATAGACTCTTGATATTTATCTTAAAATAAAAATACAAACAACAACCAAGGCAAACATAACACCCAGAAAACATATTTCCTACCTCTGACTATTATGAAGACATCCAGTACAATAGCTGTGTGATGTATAATTTTATGTGTCACCTAGACAGGGAGAGGGGACACCTAGATTAAACATTATTGTCTGTAAGGATGTTTCTCGATGGGATTAGCATTTGAATTGGTGAATTCAGTGGACTTCCCTCATCATTTTGGATGGGCACCGTTTACTTCATGAAGAGCTTGTATGGAACATGGCAGAGAAAAGAGGAATTCATCTATTCTCTGTCTATCTTATTTTGTGCCCTCAGATTTAGATTTACATCAACCCTCCTGGTTTTCAGCCATTAGGCCTAATTTATAAAGGGCAAATCACAGTATTTCTCAGCTTCCATATTTTGTGTGAGTCAAGTCAGTTCCTAATAATATCTCTCTCTTGCTCTCTCTCTCTCTCTGCATACACACGCACACAGAGACACACATACACATGCATATATAGAGCTGATGTATCTCCAAACAATAGGCATATGTTCTGAGAAATGGTCATTAGCTATTTTATCACATGTGATTATCACAGCGTGTGTTATTTTCCAAAGAGTACTTCTCCACTTCATTGATTTAGTAGTTCAGGAGAGCATCATGAAATAAGAGTTGGGTCATCCATGACTTCATGGCTTCTTCTTGTTCTAAACATGTCATTAAATAATAGATATTTTGGAACTGCTATTATATATGTTCAGTCTGTTAGTGATCAAAATCTTAAACTGCATGGCACGACTGTGTATATATGTACATGTACGCACGTGTGTGTGTGTATTTTTAGACCAGCAAAGGGTAGCCATAGTATACCACTTGGATACTTTGAACATTAGCAATAAGGATAATAACTACACTTAATTAAGGTATATAAATTAAATTTGAATCCATGAGTACATATTAATGCTTAAAAAATAAAAGGAGCAACTATTTCATTAGTATCCTTTGGAATACACAAAGGAATCAAGTCATTATGTTAAAAATTGGTAAAGGAAAGGGTTTCTGAAGTTTCTTTAGTAGGGTGAACCTGTAAATTTATATGATTAAAGGAGAAATAATGAATTGTTTGATCTAATTTTAAACGTGTTTTCTAAATGTGTATCTCATAGGAATGTGATTAAAAAAAAAATCACAAAGTGAGACACTCCAGTAACCACCTTGGCATGGTGCCTCGTGCAACAAACATTACTTTGTCCTTGTTCTTTTCCCTTTTGCTCAAATTATGTTTTGCCATAAAACACAGTTAAGAAATTAATTAAGATTAAATACTGCATAGGGGGTATTACTGAAGCAGCAGCCAAGGATATGTGGTCTGGTTCTATTTTTACTCACTTGTAGGTTGTATGACTTTGGGAAAGTAATGAATCACCTCTTTTCTGAGCCTCAAAAGTCTAGTGATAACAGAGAGGATAATCTTCCTTATTTGCTTCATTATTTAGTTGTGAAAAATAATATGTTCATGAAAGTCACTGCAAATTAGCAAAAGCTTTCAAATGGTAGTTTTTGTTTATTAGCACTTACTAAATAATGTGTTTAGAGTTCATAATTCTTATTGTACCTTGATTTGGCAAGACAGAAATGCCATCTATTGAAAAATTTGAAGCTCAGGATAAGAATTTATATCTTTTAAAGAATAACTCATTAGAAAGTTGCTATACATCAACTGGTTTAGTGGGGTTTACCAACAGGAGTACTTGTTAATAGAACAACATGAACCTAGCATCATTTCAGCAGACTGGATCATCATGGGAACTTAAGAAGAAATTTAAAATGGGTGTGGTGATCTACCCTTATCTGTCCATGTGATTAGAAAATATTTTCCAAATATTTCTTAGCATTTATTTTTAATTGAGCATCACTGCCCAATATATCATTTGTAGGCGGTAAGCAACATATAAAATAGGCTCTAAAAAAGTAGCTTATCGAATGTTATAGATGAGAACATTCATATGGAAATATGAAAATTAATTGACTCTTGCTTGGAAATTGCAGTGCTATAGTAAGGAAAAGCATCATGACCCATCTGTCCTCATCCATAAGGACTAATACTGTGTTTCAGGTATTGTATGTAAAGCAATTACCGTGCAATTAGCTGTGTTCTCTCTCATTTAGTAGCTACCCTCCTGAGTTAAAGTAACTTTGTTCCTCACATTATTGTCAAAGATCCATTAGAGTTTCTGATTAAAAAGTACCTCCAGGTTGAAACATGGTAGTTAAGCTTTCAACTTGAGATAATTTTCTTTCTTTGATTCTTTTAAACCTTAGCAACACAAATTATGTGGCTTTAAAATTATGTATATGAGTTCAAATACCTTTCAGAATTTATTAATAAGTTCTAAAATGAAAATAGCTTGTATCTCAGCATAAAATTAGCAAACATACTGGACAATTTTGTACAGTCTTAATACAGTAAGAGCAGATTTTATCCTAAAACAGAGCATGAATCTTTAAAATCTTGCATTTAAAGATAAATAAAAGTATTATCTTTCCCCTTTACCTCTGAAAGAGGTTCTCTATGCTTTTTCAACCTATATCAGTGGCAAGTCTGGCCTGAGATCAAAACACTTTGCATCAGAGAGCAAGTTAAAGAGTGAAGACTTCCCAGCTTGTCCTGGCAGTAGGCATATGTGGGAGTGGGTGCATTGTAAGTGGGTGCATCTCCTGTCTTCTCTCCCTTCTGAGGTATGCAGATATTTACCAATAGGGCTTTAATATACCTTCCCATAAAGGGAGAAAAATAGCTTACTATTGAAGACTCTTCTTATTTCTACCTGGAATTTTGTGAACATAAAAAGAGAGCTTCACCAAACCATGCCCAACAGTAAATGTCAGAAAAAGAGGCAATTGTCTATAAATGTTACATATTTGAGAATCTGGTAAGATGACTTAAGCCGGACTCACCTCCTCCACATATTTACAACCAAATTAATAAAGACAACAGTCATTCAGTGATGACTAGATGATCACTGTATGCATTACACCATGGATATTTTAGGAAAAAGAAACATAGGTGGTGTCATGGCTTTTTTAAATTATTATTATTAAATCAATGGATAGATATGAAAATTCTTTGTCAAGTTTCTGTAACTTTTTTTAAATGCTTGCCCTTAATTCCTTCACTTAAATTGGTGCAGGCAGGTAAGAATAGGTCCAGGACAGGTTCCATCTGGTGTTAAATAGAAATGGACTAGAAGTTGGGAATCATTGCACAGCTTTCAGTTTCAAATGAGACTCTTTTGAGTCCTTGCAGAGAAACCCCTCTTGAAAGCCATTTGTTGAGAGATTAAGGACTTTTTTAAAGTTTCCAATACTTCCCTTCACATATCAAGAGCAGAGCTTGGAGGTCTGTTCTTACTGTTTTATTCAAAGCTGTGGTATTGAGAGAAGCAGGACATGACTTGGCGTTTCCATCCCAATGAAGAAGAAAGTGTCTTCCATTTCTGGAGAGGCACAGGGAGGGTGGCAGGGTGCTGACCCTTGCTCTGTCCTTAAAGTTGAGTCCCTTGGGTCCATAGAAATAGCCGAAGTATTTGGGAAAGCCCAGGACTGCTTCCTTGGATGTGGCTTAGGGAGAGGGTAGGTCACTGGAGTTGTCTAGAGAGATGACCCCTGATTGCACAAACCTGGAATTTGTATGTACTGTCAGCAGACCCAGGAGTTCTAACATGAAGTGTAGAGAGACTTGTTGCATGAGAAAGGTTTTGGGGCCAGAGCTGAAAAAAGCTGACAAAAAGCTGAAAGTCTTTTTTTGTCACAGTCAATAACGAGGTTCCTGGTTATTGACTAGACCGTGGGAGCTATTGAAACACCAAAAGGACCATGACACATTATCTAAAGAGCCTCAGAACCTCAGTGTCATAGGCAAATACCACTGCCATACTGATTTCTTTCTTGAAATAAAAATCTCTTGGAGTGCGGCTGGGAGTGAGTAGAATGGCTTCAGAATTTAAAAAAATTAGCTAATACAGAGTTAAGTATACCAAGGTCAGTGAGAATTCTTCTAGTGAAGAGAGAGGCTTTGGAGTTGGTCTGAAGTTGTTCTAACCCTGACTCTGCCAGTAACTTACCTTGGGAACACCATTTCATTCTTTAAAATAAATAAAAATAAATTTGCATATTTGAATCATATTAAGATTAAAAAGCATTATTTTATATTTTATGTATAAGGTCTCTTAAGTAATTTTTTTCTCCAATGATGAACAACTACCTGATTCAGAAGCAAACTTGTTTTTAAGGGAAATGATCACATTCTTCCAAAGATATTCACCCACATTTTTAATATTATCAAATTATCTGCATCACCAAGAGCTTGTAGAATCCCCTAATTTAAGCTCTATAGGTTTTCTGGTTTAAAGATTCAGAGAAAAAATAATTATAAATATAGTTCTAGTGGCAGGCCTATATTTTAAACTAGGCTTTATTTATAAGTGAAACACTACGTTGGTAAAAGTCTCCAAATTTTACACGTATATTCAAAATTTTCCTGTTCTGAGCTGAATTCAGTTCTATATATCTTTCCAGACTCATGTAGATCAGACATTCTTTGAGAGGTGGTGTGGTGAGTACAATAAGAACTCACCACCAAGTGGGTAGATCAAAGTTCAGTGTTCTTAGACATTTCTTTGAAGATAGTAATCAGTATGTCAATATGCTGAGTGACCATATGAGCAAAATGAATCATGCTGAAAGTTGGAAATATTTGTATTCTGCACTTAAAAATCTTAAAGTCATATGTATGACTAAATGAAATTGCAAGTAACTCAGTATGGCGCCATCCTGTTATCATTTGCAAAGGAAGTTGAACGGATAAAATTTATGATTCATTTTGACCTGGAAATATTTTGACATACGCTGAAAAAAACAATTACAATCTTATATTTTTTCAAGTTTTAGCTTGAAGATGGAAACAAGTTATTGATTTTAGGTTTTCTTCTCTTTTTTGATATTAGAATTGACAGCTATACATTTCTATTTAATTCTTCCCATGGCTGCATCCCACAAAATTAAGTATATTATGCCATTATCATTATTCAAGTCAAAATATTTTGTAATTTTACTTGTTTCTTTTTTTGACTTATGAATTGTTTTGCAGTATATTGCTAAACTTCCAAATATTTAGGATCCCCCACCCCAGATTTCGAACTTATATTGATTACTATTTTATCTTGTAATCAGAGGACAGTCTCTGTATAATTTTAATCCTTTTGAATTTATGGAGGCCTTTCTTATGAACCAACATATGTTCTGTGTTGGTGAAAATGCATTGTGCATTTAAAAAGAATGTTTATTCTGCAGTTGTTGCTTTTCATAGTCTATAAATATCAGACCAATGTAGTCAGTAGTGCACAGATCATCTACAATTTTTTTTGATTTGTATGCACTGGTGAGAAAAAAATGTTTATTGGAGTATTAATGTGGTACCATTGTTTCATTGCTGAGAAAATGGTAGTATCTCTAGCTATGATTGTGAAATTGTCTGTTTGTTCCTTTGTTTCTACCATGCAGTGCTTTATGTATTTTGAAGCTTCATTTTTTGGGAAGGCTACATTATGATTTTTATATTTTTTCTAATGGATTTATTCTGAAGTTATTATTAAATTGTCACCTCTGTTTCTTTTTTATTATTTTTTAATATTTTCTATAATTCTTACATCATTTTTCATTTTTGCACAATGTATGCATTTTCATTTTGGTTATATTCCCCATATAATTACACCCCCCCCTTATTTTGACCCTAATCCTTCCTCTCCCTGCCCCCCGCCCCCCGTAGTATGTCTCTGGTTTATAGTTGCTTGTTGATTTTGATTTTTACTTTATATTAATTAGTCTTTTTCCTGGTTCCTTATTTAGGTTTTCTAAATTCCTGCTGTGAGACCATCCGGTATTTTTCTTTTTCTTTCTGGCTTATTTTGCTGAGCATGATCCTTTCTATCTCCATTCATGTTGCCACAAACTGCATGAGTTTATCTTTTTTGATTGTGTATATGTACCACATATACATCTTTTTTTGATAGTGTATATGTACCGCATCTTCTTGATCCAGTCATCTATTTTTGGGCATTTGGGTTTCCATAGCTTAGCTATTATAAATAGTTCTGCTATAAACATAGGGGTGCAGGTGCCCTTCTGAATTAATATTTCTGTGTCATTTGGGTAAATACCTAGGAGTGGAATTGCTGGATCATATGGAAGCTCTATCTTTAGTACTCACCTCTATTTCTGATACAGGTTTTTCCTACTATCTGATAGTAGATTAGTTCCCATGAAACCTTTGTAAAGACGAAATGGTTTGCAGCAAACAAAACAATTATATGGGTTTTCAAAATTCCTTTTTTAAAATCCCAAATAGCCTACCAATTCGTACCCAATAGCACATGAAACCTAAAATGACACTGACATAAACTGAAAGCAGGAATGTGATAAATACACAATCTGTGTAAAGCTGCTCCCGGGAAGCAGCTCAGTGGCCTACACCTGCTCAGGTGTTTGCTGCGTGTAGTTCAGCAGCTGCAAAACAGACAGTGAATGCTGTTTTCACAATTTGTTGCAAAAGCAAAATCCTCTTGAATTTCTTTTGCTTAGGGAAAAAAATAGTAGCAATGTAGATCTTTTATAAAAAGTCAAGTAGCTAAGGCTAACTTTCCAAAAGCAAGGTATACCTGCCATATCTGTCTTGAGGTGTACTTTATTTGGACACTCCATGTTTACAGATTGCTTTAATCAGCTAAGAACCTTCTCCTGTCAGGTCCCCTGGCTGCTAGTCCTCTCTCTGATTGCAGTGGTGTGGCAGCTGGTTACACGGCTGCTACTGGCCAAGCAGTGGGGTCTGCTGTGAGCAGGCCTATGCCCAGGGGCTTGAGTGGGGTCGCATTTGAGTGATTTCTGTGTGGATAGAACTCTCTTCAAGTTGTGTTCAGTAAGGCTGGCACTGGGATATCTCCCTTTACAGTCCACAAATAGTGGGTCTGTCACCAGGGAATAGATGTGCGTGGCTCCTGTCAAGTCTCCAGGTAGGTCCTGGGGTAAGCAGTAAAGGCCCCTAACCCACTGAGGACTACATCAAATCACAGGGCTGCTTCAGAGTCCACACTGGGACTGATTCTGGGGGCCACATCTCCTGTATGTTCAGAGGTATGTAGCACTGGCACTCCAGCAGATGAGCAGACTTGGATCAGGAATCACAGTGGGTCCAAGATGGGTGGGCCTGCTATTATGCCACTGTCCCAGGCCAGGAAGGTTCATTGTTGATCTGCGAAGAAGAAAAGAGAATGTTGGAGCCCTGAGTATCATTTTACAGGCCTTTAATGCTGAGTCGAGGACTGGACACAGGTAGGCCAGCACGCAGGGAGGCAGCAACTGGGCCCTCTACCCTCAGAGTGACACTAAGGAGACCTTTTATCCCTTGGTTCTTGGCCTAAGTGTCTCCATTTACACATGCACATTCCCTGTGCTCTCTGAACCCAGTGCCCATCATCATAGGCAGTGTGCCCTGTGCCCATACCACTTGGCACAAAGCATCTGAGTGGCAACCTAGGAGGAATGGTTGCCATACAGGTTAGCAATGGGAGGCAAAGCCTGAACCGCTCTCTTTTCTCTACACCTGCCTTCAGCAACACATGCAGGAATGATCCCTCTTGGTACCAGGGCAAGTAAGACCACCAGCGAGGCTTAGAGGAGTGGAGCTGCGTCCCAGGGGGCTCTTCAGGACCCGAGTCAGACAGATATCTGGGTGTGGGTCCAGGTACACAATCTGGCTGCGTCGCCATCTCTCCATTCTGTTCCCTGGGCATCTCTCCCTAAGCTCTTAAACATTTTTCCAAATCTGTAGGATTTTCCAAATCTGGAGATTATCAGACAACATTAGATCATCTATCTCTTTGGAGAAAATAAATGTTGTGATATATTTTGTTAGCACATGGAGATCAATAGAGTGCAGGTTCAACTTGTAGGCCTATGAAGTTCTTTTGCAAAACTAGTTGAAACCCTGCCATTTTATTTAAACTGTCCAAGAATATGTATTTCCACTTCTGCAGGGGTTGCCAATATCACAATGGAATCCATGGGAAAACATATGTCTGTGTCTGATATAGATCATTTATGCCCAATAGCTGAAAATGAAAACAACTTTAAATGTCACATCTTTTTCTTGACCAAGCTGAAGAAAATCAATTTCAAAGAAAAATGGTTTATAGTGGTCTATTAAAATCTAAACAAGAATGGGCAGCTACTTCATAGTTTTCTTCAGAGTGGAACAGTGGATTTAGAACATTTCTTTGCTAAAAGCTGGATGACAAAAACTTGAGTGTGTCTTGGATGGAGGAAGTTAGGAAATGGGTATAGCATTCAGTTAGGAACAGGGTGCCCCAATGCCCCAAGTCCATTTATCAGAGTGAGAAGCAATCATAGACCAGGAGAACGCCCACCCTCACCAATTCTATTAAAATTGGAATGTTCAGAACTGCAACATAATAGCACCATCACAATGGACCAAAGCTGCTTTCAGCCTTGCCAACTGTACCCAGATAAACACCTACTTCTCACCAACTCAGTGGCTACTGACTCGGGAACCCTCTACTGAGAGTTTTCCTGTCCTTATTCCTAAAATCTCTTGCTTTTCTGTAACTTCGATCTTAGTGTTGAATTCTTTCCCTGCCAAATATAAAAACCAAGAAAGAGTCTGCCTGGGGTCCTCAAACTCCAGGCCTGTTCCCCCAACCCCAATTCATCTTTTCCCAAACAGGATATCTCCCCTGCCTTCCCCAGGTGAGGCCAGAGTGGCTTATTGTAAGTGTTCTTTCTGGTCACCAGAAGTAGGAAAATGACTAACATAAGATAAAAAGGAATTAATGATCCCTGGAAAGGCTGCATCTGACTTCCACATATTTTTGCTTCTGTATCCTATTTATTAAACAATGGCAGACTTTGAATATGCATTGATTAAATTAAAGGAAAACAGAGATTGTTTGCTTAAGTAAGATTTTCTACTTTTTTTTTTCTCAAAACATTATGGATTTAGGCATTTTTAAACCACTAATCAGGTAACTGCATGGCCTGATTTGTCTGGCATAGTTTGAGTTAACACCTGTGGTCCTGGCATAGATATAAATAATTGCCACAGTTGGTAAATAAATTTGATGTTACCTTTGTCATTGGCTCAGAGTCATCAGATAAAAAATTTAAATCTAAGTTCAGTGGGCCTCTAATAACATAAGTGCATCCTAAAATTCAGATAAAGGGATAAGGCATATTTGAAATGGCATCATAAATTAACAGAAAAGCCTGATAAAATAATTTTATATTGTTTAAAAAATAAAGCAATCACTTCTTGGCCTTTTGGCTAAGATCTAGTGTAAAAAATAAAGCAACTCTTACATTAAAATACCTAAATGGAAACAACCCAAATGGGAAAAAATAGATGACTGGATCAAGAATATGTGGTACACATATGCAATGGAATATTACTCAGCAATCATAAAAGATAAACTCATACAATTTACAGCAACATGGATGGAGCTGGAAGGGATCATGCTCAGTGAAATAAGCCAGAAAGAAAAAGAAAAATACCAGATGGTCTCACTCATAGCAGGAATTTAGAAAACCTAAATAATATACCAGGAAAAAGAATAATTATAGTAAAGTAAAAATCAAAATCAACAAGTAATTATAAACCAGATCAATGAAGTTAAATAAAGTATTTCACATCCAAACTTTGAGAATTTAGCATATAAAAACTAATTATAAGCAAACAGTGAAATTCAACCAGTTGCATAAAATTTATAGAAATCACATTCTGTTTTATCCTAGAATTTCTCTCAGATACCAACCATCCTTCCAGGTTCATGGAAGTGATATGCAGGAACTCGTGTAGAGAGCTCATGGGGAAGTGTACATTCTTTATCATAAGTTAAAGTCATCCTCATCCTGGCTGAACAAAGCAATCATGTGCAAAGTTGAAAAAAAAAAAAATCCAGCTGTCTGTATCCAGTTCTCAGAGGACCTAATTCATTAGGTTAAAGGCAAGATTCTGCATTTTAAAAGGTCTATAGGCAATTCTAATAAATTATATTTTTAGAGTCATTGCCAAAGCTTTAACATTTACTCCCAAATTTCTGTGTGGTCTCCTACAATACTGGACTCCCTTGATGATTTTTACTTAATGCTCAAAATTCCCAGATGGAGTAGTTTGGTGCTTGTCTATTTTTTAAGGTCTTGCCTTAGTCATGACCATCAGGATATTATGTAATACCCTAACTATAGGAAAAAGATGATAATAAATAATACCAAAAAAAGGAGGAGGAGGGACAGGAGAAGGAAGTCCTCTATTTAACAAGAAAATATCTCAATAATTTTCCATCTTAATATTTTTTTTTTCCTGAAACCTACTCTGGTTTAGCTTGCCTTTCTAGCATGGAGGGTGTTATCTTCACATCTGCTAATTTCATGAAAAATAGAACAGACCCGAGAAAACAGTCCTCAAGAAAGAACAGTTCCCAGGAAAAATAAATGCTCTGATATAAGAGAAAACCAAGAGACAATCCTCTTTGTTTCAGTACAGTTGTCTTCATGTCTCTGATTCTCAAGCTTGTATTTCAATGCTCTTTTATTAATGATAAAGGTTTTCTGATTTGGGGGGAATATACTCAGCAGTTATGATTCAGGTGAAAAAAATATAATCTCTGCTAAAGCTGCAAAATAATTCACCCAAATTTTAGTGAAACATAATAGTCCATGAAACCTTCAAAATTTACTATAACAGAGTTTTCTTTCTGTTCTCCCAAAACAATGGGTCCTATTGCTCTGATTTTTTTCAGTTAGCCTTATTCTATTGCTTTACTGGATGTTCAATTTAAGTAGGAAATTTTCAAAATAGATGAGCATTTGAAAGAAAATATAAATCCTTTAAGTTTACTCTATGATATTTTGAATGCCAAAGAGAAATTCCAATACTTAGGTTTAAAGAACACTGTAAGCTTTAGGAAAAAATGGCCTACTGCTTATAAGTATAGGGACAAATTTAATTCTAAGAAACAATAGGTGTGTCGAGTTCTGCCGTAGAATGGAAGCATCATAACAGTGTTGTCATTAATTGCTTCAGAAAAAAAAATATTCGATGATATCACAAATTCAAGAGGCTGTTAAAGAACATTCTAGAACACAAAGGTAGGGATGTTTATCAGAGTTCTATTGAGAAGTAAATAGGTATTTTTTAACATTTTAGCATTTTAGCCAGATGTAGTATATAATATAATAGATTTAAAACGGTCTGGAGGGCCTCCCCGGTGGCGCAGCGGTTGAGCGCTGGGTTGCGAAGCTGCCCGCAGCCTCTGCAGCGCCGGTTCGATCCCCGGCTGCTCCTAGGCCACTGGAGGAGGGTCCCACACGGTGCGCAGACCTCTCCTGCCGCCCGCTGCTCCCCTCAGCAGTGTACTTTGGTCCTTCTGCCTGCTCTGCTCCCCGCTCTGGCTCTGGTGAATTCTCTCACCCTCCCGCGCTTCTGACTGTACCCAGTGCATGTATAAACAAAAAAGAAACGAACAAATAAATAAATAAATAAAACAAGCCTCTATAAAAAAAAAAAAAAAAAAAAAAAAACGGTCTGGAGGAAAGTTAATAAAGATTATAGATTATCTATAAAAAATACCATTAAATGGTATTAAATATGGCAAGATGCCTCACAGCAAGCTTGCACAATAATAGGTATTTTTTTCTTGTTCTCAGTAAAATGGAGGTTCAGAGTTGTGATCAGGATCATCAACTATGGGCCCTTTAGTGCACCTACAACAAGCTCTCCCAGTGTCAGCAACCCTTCCAGTAGAGAAGGACAGAGGGAAAGTCATCTGTCACAGCTTCAGGTGCACTTAGTAAGGTAATAATCGATCTCAGAAATCAGCAATCGTAGAATATTAGACATAACTATGGAAGGAGATGGGAGATTTTGTGAAAAGAGATCAAAGAATCTTCTTGAATTTCATTGCAAGGAAAACTGAGGCATACATTAGTGTACATGATTGGACTTTACATAGGTTAGATGAATGCATTTGGATCTGGTAATCACTCAGAAATTGTAAGAAATCTACAATTTAATATTGATTATATGCATTTAAAGGTACTTTCATCTAGCTGCATATGATATAATTTGTTTTCTACTTTAAATACTTCCAGAACTGATTGAAATGGGAAGCTGTCTAGCAGGAGGCTTAAGTATGGATTTAGGGATTTAATATTTAATCAGCAAAGAAAATAGAATATCTGTACCTACTATATTCTAGGCTCAGTTAATGACCTCCATTAATAGAGAGTATTAGGTGTGTGAAATGGTTGTCAACAAGCAAACAACATCAACAGAAAATTAAGATATCTGGGGAATGAGCTGTAAAAAGTGGCAAGACAGAATATCTGAGACTAGTGAAAAGTTTGGGAAGAAGAGTCATTTGTGTTTGATTTTGAAAGTTACAAAGGTGTTTCCTATAAGGGAACTAGAAAGCAGTGTTTAAAGGAGGACTAGATTAGATATTAGTATACAATACACAATAAATAATGGAAATTGCAGTAATGACTAATTTGGAAACTATTCAGAATTATAATATTATTTTTCCTCTTCATTTATTTTAAATTTCTAAAGGAAGTTTTTCAGTTTTCTTCTTATAGGTCTCAGGTAAATTTGCTATGTTCTTTGGTCATTCATAGTTTTTGGCCTTTAATTTTTTTTTTTTGATAAGGAGTAGTTGACATAAAGGATAACTAATGCTTTAAAATATGTACTTCTCATGTATGCAGACATTTTATTTTTTATTTTTTTAATTATAATTCTTACATCATTTTTCATTTTTGCATAATGTATGCATTTTCAATTGGGTTATATTCCCCATACAATTCCCACCCCATTTTTCTGACCCTAATCCCTCTTCTCACCCCACCCCCCACTGTAGTGTGTCTTTGGTCTATAGTTGCTTGTTGATTTTGATTTTTACTTGATTGCAATTAGTCTTTTTCCTGGTCTCTTATTTAGGTTTTCTAAATTCCTGATATGAGTGAGACCATCCAGTATTTTTCTTTTTCTTTCTGGCTTATTTCGCTGAGCATGATCCCTGCCAGTTCCATCCATGTTGCTTATGAAGACATTTTAAATGAAATACTTTGTACTCCAGATATTTCTCAGGTTTTTCTAGGTATAATTGTATCATTGAAAGTGGTTATAAAATAATCTTTAATTTCTAATTTACTGAAAGCTTTTAAAAATCGAAATGGATGTTGAAATTTATCATTTGCTTTTTTGGAATCCTTAGAGATGGTCATAACTTTTCCTTCTTTAAATTATTTATGTCAAAAAAAGCATTAATGGATTTCTTAATGTTGAATGTGCTTGTATTCCTGGAATAAACTTTCGCTCATCATGCTGAATTATTTTAATAAAATTGTGAAGCAAAAACAAGCCCCTCAATTCTGACAGCATAACTGAGGTTACCAGAGAGGAAGGGATGGGGAATAAATGGTAGAATAGTCCAGAATACTATGATGAAGATGGGTGGTAGGCATGGTGTGGTTACATAGTTTTTAAGAAGTGTGTAGACTTCTATCCCTAAAACATATAATGTATTGTAAACCAGTATTACCTCAATAAATATACATACATACATACACTGTTGTGATTGACTTACTACAAATAATTTACTAATAGTTTAGCATATACAACTGTATAAAAATCAATGTGTACTATAGTTTACTCTTTTGCATGCTGTCCTATTCAGGTTTTTGTATTAGAATCGTACCAGCTTAGTAAAGTGATTAGGACTATTTCTACCCTTTCATACTCTCTACAAGTTTATACAGCCGCCTCATAATAATGTGTTTTGGACATTTTAAAGAGCATACCCATCTATTTGGGCCAGCATTTCTTCTCATATATTTTACACCATTGTTTTCACACAATTCTATTTAAAAATGAAACTCTGTACATTTTTTTTGCCATGTGGACCTTTATTTTTCCAGCAATTTTTCAAGCTATAATGTATTGAGCGTGTATTACTTTCTAGGACAATTCATATATACTTTACTTACTTTGATCCTCAGAGAATCATTGTGGAATAGGCATTAATGTTCCTAGTTTGCATTTTTGGAAATTGCAACTTAATAAAGTTAAATTACTTGCTGAATGTCTTAGTGTCCCAGCTCTTCATTACATATAAGTTTCCAAGGACACATTATGCACATCATTATGTCCTATATTTCCTGCGTGGTTCCAGGCAGATTGCAAACACCCGATAATTGCTTGTGGAATTGAACAGAGTATGCTTTTGGCTGACCCAAAGATCTTTCCGTGAACTATTAGGAAATAGAGTAGTGTCATTTCTGTTTCTTATGATAATAATTGTATCAGGATAATACAAACCTAGCTATGCTTGAGTTCAGACAATTGGAAGAGGCACAAGGTCTATGTTTCTTTTTGTTAGTTAACTTTATCTAGGTGTAATTTACCAACAATGCATACACTTACAGTTAGAGCTGGATTGCTTTTGACAAATGTATAACTCCATGTAATCACTACCTGAATCAAGATATGCAATATTTTCATCACACAGGAAAATTCCCGCTGGCCAAATTGCAATCAGTCTCCCCCTCATCTTGTCACTAGGCAACCATTGAGCCACTTTCTGTCTCTATGGATTAGCTTTAACTGTTTCAGAATATCATCTAAAGGAAACATACAAAAAATATCGTTTTTTTTTTTATTTCATCTGATTTCTTTCACTTAGCTTAATGTTTTTGAGATCCAGCCATGTTGTTGTTATCAGCAGCTAACTGCTTTTTATTGATGTGTACTACGCCCCTTTATGAGTGTACCTCCATTTCTTTATTCACTTTCCTATTGATGGGCATTTGGGTTGTTTCCAGTTTTGGGCTAATATAAACAAAGTTGCCATAAACATTAATGCTCATGGGCTTTTTATTTACCTATTTTTTTTTTCTGAAGTAAATACAGGTAATTGGTCTTGCCTGGCTTTCTCTCTGAGGGGGAAGGCAGTCAGTAGTTCACCATTAAGTATAATATTAGCTGCAGGTTTTATTAGATGCCTGTTATTGGTTTACAGGAGTTCTATATTTTTTTAAACCATGAATAGATGCTAATTAAAAAAATATTTTCTATACTGAGATGATGAACTCATTTTTCTTTTATTCTGTAAATATAATTTTGTTCATGTTAGATTACTAATTTCTGGGTAAACTCCATTTAGTCTTGATGTGCTTTCTTGCTTATACATTGTTCCCTTTTCTCTGTTGCCCGTTACTAAAGATTTAGCTGCTTCAGCAGTACTGAACTCTGATGACTATTTCTTCAGCTCATGAGCTCTTTCTCCTTGGTTTGGCTTCGAGCTTCCTGTGCTATCTTTAGGAAATTATCCTTATGTCGAGATCCAGTATTACCAAGCGAATCACTTTAGATTCCTCTCTCTGGGGGTCAATCTCCTGCTGCCTGTTATTTAATGGCTGATTACACAACCTGATGCATCACATCGGTTTATAGTTTCACGTAGAAGAAAGGCCAGTAGTTCATCAGTAGTTACCTTCTCAGAGTCACCAATGAACCAGAGTCACATATAGATGGAATGAATCAAGAGTGAAAATCTTTATCAGCTTTAGAGATTATATTTGGTTCATATGTGGTTAGGGAAAAAGTACTTAGGGGAGGTCAGAAAAAGGGATAAATTATGATTTTCCACTAATTTATTGTATTTAAAAGAATACAGGAGTAGTTTATGGACTTTCATTTTATTTTTTATTACTCAGGTTTTATGATTTCATGTATTATCAAAAACATATTTTACACAATTTTACAGTCATATAAAGCCTAACACTATTTTTATATTTCAACATAATAAAGATAAACTTTTAGCAAATATGAGAAAATTATTGGTTTTCTACATCTTGTTTTCCAGAAAACATAGAGAAGATATAATTCATGAAGGAAAAAAGAGAACATAGCAAAATGTATTCTGAATTGAGCTACTAATATCTACCTTAATCTGCTAGATAAAACCCTGTAAAGTAAACCTCATCTGAAAAAAATAATGGTCCATATATCACTGTATAGTTTCTCTTTCAGCAAAGGTTTTCTTTTTAAAGGTAAAACTGTCTAATTTTAGGGCCTCCCTGGTGGCACAGTGGTTGAGCGATGGGTTGCAAAGCTGCCTGCAGCCTCTGCAGCGCCGATTCGATCCCTGGCCACCGGGTGAGGGTCCAGCATGGTGCGCAGACCTCTCCTGCCACCCGCTGCTCCCCTCAGCAGTGTACTTCATCAGTCTGCCTGTTCTGCTCTCCCCTCTGGCTCTGGTGAATTCTCTCACCCTCCCGTGCTTCTGACTGTACCCAGTGCTCGTATAAATAAATAGATGGATCTTTAAAAAAAAAAAATTCTTATTTTTTGAATATACTAATTGAACTTTCACATCTATTTAGAGTACTCTTATTTAAGTTCATAAATCTCATGTTCCCTTCTCATTTCTTGGAATACAACTTCTCTTCTAACACACACACATGTACTTGCAATAAGTGTGCACATAACTGCACAATATTCTATTTTATTATATTGTTACAAATTTATATAAGTATTTTTAATGTATGACTACCCTAAATCCCTTATAAAGATTAATTTGAATAGCATTCAATCTTATAACCATATTCATAAATATTTTGATAGATTTAACTTTCTATGTAGATTGTTTATTAAATTGGCCCACCACCAGTTCTTCTTACTAAAACACTCCTGAATTCCTAATATGATTTTTCTATTAATTTGTTGGTATGTCTCATGTAGGAATTTTTCAAGATCAATTTGTAATTTATAAAGTCTCAAAATTGATGGTGTTAGAATTTATAAATATTTACATGTTTGGATTATATTTTTACTGCTATTTCATATAAATTCCATTTTGATTACAATTAAAATTTAAATTGTGGAAGTTTCCCCTCTAAAATTTCTGTAAATATTGGTAAATTCTAATCAATGGATCATTTGTTTCTTTACAAATATCCAATAAACTTAGTAGCAAGCATTCTTGGATTTTTAAAAAAATTCAATAGATATTAAGTGAACAATATAGTAATATTTAGTTGTGACTATGCTATTTCAGGATATGAAGCTTTGATAAACCACATATTTATTTTATCAATCTGCTATCATTGGTTCAGAAATGATGAAAATTTGTTCCAGTACTTGTAATTTGATGTTTAACTTAACTATTGACATCACAAAATTTCATGTATTTTTTTTTCTGTGTAGTCAGAGGTTTCTAAGAGTATCTAAGAAAACTTTGAGGCTTTTAGTCATGTAACATTTCAATAAGAACCATAGAAGCTACTATAAAAATTTTCTCATGAACTGAGAAAGTTTGTAACCCATTCTTTGTCAATAGTAAACTTCATTGGTTATTATTTTATTTCCATAACCTCAATGACTTTTCCTGGTATTTTAATTCTATATCATCTATATATCATGTGAATTTGACTCATGTATTTTAGCATGTGCTTGTCAATTTCTACCAAAACAAACAGTAATTTCTTCAGGTTTTACTTGGGATCTCAATGAATCTATAAGTCAATTAGCAGAGGGCATTTCTCAGTTTTAAAATATTAATTTTTCCAATCCATGGACATACTACATTTTTCCATTTGTTTATTATTTTAGTTATGCTTTATGGTATTTCCTTTTCAGATCTCCCACATTTTTACTAAGTTGATCCCATTTCATATTTTAGCATCTTTATTGGGATATAATGTATACCATATGAGTCATCACTTAAAGTGTATGATTCAGAGGGCTGAATTTTACTGTTTTGTTGGTCTTTTAAAGCATGAATTTTTTTACTGTTGATTAGGTATGACTTAATAAAACTAAAGTTCCATTTTTCCACTTTTTTCTTTGCTTGCTTATACTTTTCAAACATCATGCAGAAAAACATTGTCTAGTCTAAAATCATAAAGATGTATACTTTGTTTCCTTCTAGGGTCTTTATAGTTTTGCTTCTTACTTTTAAGTTTCCACACACATTTTGAGTTAATTTTTGTACTTGTAAGGTCAGAGTCCACTTCATTCTTTGGTGTGTGGATATCTATGCAGTTGTCCCATTTATAAAAAAATATGAATATTAAGAATATTATATTGTTAAATATAAAAATATGTTTCATAGTAGTGAGAAAGTAGATGATTTTCTATGAGACAAACACTATGCTAAGTCCTGAAATGGACTGGTGAACAAGACAAATGTATCACTTTCCTCTTGGACTTTATGGCAGAATTCTAAAAAAGTCTTCTTTCTGTTATTGGTGAATATTTTAAAAATATGTTTGCTTTTGAAAGAAAGCAAACATGTTATAAATGTAGCATATGTATACTTAACATTCATTTCAGAATCTTTTGATCAGTTTTTGAGATGGTATTAGATTTGCAAATTCTCATAAAATGGATGCTGTTAGAAACAAAATTTAATATTTATTTTTATGAATCTGATTCCCTTAACTCACCCAACTGATTCATAAGAGCAAAAGAAATTCCCCCAAAGCCCCATGAGATTATTTCAGGACTATGCACAGTTTATTTTCCCCCTGGAGAAATAGGAAGTCATGTCTGCCCAAGAGTAAACAAACTCCAAAAGGCAATTTAAATTTAGTCTGAAACTGAAAATCCACAAGATTTGGGTTGATTCTAAACATAGAGAAACATTATTTTTTCCTTCCTCATTATTATGCTGACTAGCCCCCTGCCGCTACATGATTACCAACCACAATCAAATGCTTTGTTCAACCTAATTTTATTATTCAACTTCTAACAGATTGTTATTCATTAAAAACGAATCATATTATTTCCCAGTCTGTATCAATCAAATTATATTAACTCAATCACAATTCCCTATATGAAGGCTAAATTGTACATAGAAGGAAAAGTTGTTTTTTTTTTTTTTTTTTAACTTAATTGATATCCAGGTCAAAACCAAAACAAAACAACTCTCCAACTGAACAACAATATAAAACTAAATGGATCATGGAGGACTTAGAGAAGATTCAGGGTTCAACCATTAAAAGACATGTCTGGAATAACTTAGCCATCCACATGCCGACATAGTGGGTATGGGCCAAAGTGTTGCTTCATGTTCTGTGTACATTCTAGTTATTTCTTTTCGGTTGTTGTTTTTTTTATTTCCTAATCATGAACTTAACTCTGCAACTTGATAGGAAACTATGGAACCCAAAGAACTGTAGGGAGAGCATAAAGGTTGTAGAATAGTTCGAGCAGATAGGGGGTGAAGTGTGCGCCCTGAAACATATAAGGAATGTTCTGGTGGTTAAAATAAAACACAAGTCAAATGTATTAATCAGCAGTGGTGATCTTGTTGCTTTTGCCATTCCTGAACCCCAAGACCTCCATGACTCCCACAACCTTCATGCCCCTATTTACCTTTTCAAAGACCACACACTTGCCTTCTAAATTTTCTGAATTTTAGCAGTTTAGTAAGTTTGTTGTTTGATATTTATTTAGCTCACTTCAATTGATGTGTAATAAACCATGGAATGTGTTAGATAGTAATTCAAGACCATCATTTACTAGATATTGGACTTTTTTATTTTTATTTTTTAAAGATTTATTTATACAAGAACTGGGGTACAGGCCAGAAATGCAGTGGGTGAGAGGATTCACCAGAGACAGAGCAGGGAACAGAACAGGCAGATTGACTGAAAACACTGCTGAGGGGACCAGCGGGCGAGTCAGGAGAGGTCTGCTGCACCATGTGGGTAACTCCCTGGCCAGGGATAGAACTTGTGCTGCAGTGGTTGTGGATAGCTTCATAGGTTGTGTCTTAAACCCTTATGCCACCAGGGAGGCCCCTTCATATTAGGCTTTTTATTTTGAGACGATTGTAGTACGTTGGCAAAAAATAATACCGAAAAAATCCCATGTGTTCTTTACTCTGGTTTCCTCTGATGCTAACATCTGGTAAAACTATAGTGCAATATCATAACTGGTATATTAATAGTGATGCAGTTGTGGGACAGAACATTTCCATTAGCACAGGATCCTTCATGATGCTGTTTTAGAGCTACTGCTCTCCTTCCTTTCTACCTCCTTGACCCCTGGCAACCAAAAATATCCTCTCTATTCTTATAATTTAGCAATTTCAAGAATTTTATGTAAATGGAATCACATAGTTTACAATCTTTAGGGATTGGTATTACTAACTCTGGATAATTCTCTGAAGATTTGTCCAGGTAATTGAGTGTATCAACAGTTCATTCTTTTTTATTGTTTAGTGCTCCATAGTATGGGGGTAGCACAGTTTAAGCATTTCTCCACTGAAAGACATCTGGATTGTTTTCAGATTTGGATTATTGCAAATAAAGCTGCTATAAACATTTGTAGATAGATTTTTATGTGAATATAAGACTTTATTTCTCTGGGATAAATGCCCAGAAGTGCAATTTCAGGGTCATATGGCTGTTGCATGTTTTGTTTTATAAGGAACTGAAAAATTATTTTCCAGAATGGCTTTATCATTTTATACTCCCATCAGCAATAAACATTTTAACCAATTTCCCTGCTTTCTGGCCAGCATTTGGTGTTTTCGTTATTTTTTGTTTTAGACTTCGTGATATAAGAGCAGTGATTATTCATGGCACTAACACTTTGCATTTCCCTAATTACTAATGGCGTTGAACCCCTTTTCATGTGATTTTTGAACACCCGGGCATTTCTTTGGTGACATAGCTCTGTCTCTTGCCATTTTCCATTTGGGTTATTTGATTTTTTACTGTTCAGTGTTTAGAGTTCTTATATATTATAGATACTGTTCCTTTGTCAGGTATGTGTTTTGGAAGTATTTTCTCTTCTTATGTAACTTGTAACTTCCACACATCAAATGTACTTAAATTTCATGAAGTTCAATTTATCAATTTTTAAAAATTGAGCATTACCCTTTAGTGTCAAGTCTCAGCATTCATTCATTAGACCTTGATTCCAAAGATTTTCTCATTTATTTTCCCTGAGTTTTATCATTTTACACTTTATACTTAAGTAAGTCATTCATTTGGAATTAAGTGATGCCTACAATGTGGGATTTTTTAATTACCTTCAAATTCTAATTTGTTCTAGCAACCATTTGTTGAAAAGTCTATCTTTCCTTGTTTGAAGTTATTTTTTGTCTTTGTCACAATTTTTTTTTTTTTTTGGCTATATCTGCATAGATCTATTGGGTTTCCATTGATCTGTGTGATTATTCCCTTCACCAATATTGAACTGTCTTGATTAATGGAGTTATGTAGTCAGTCTTCAAACCAGGTAGCCTGATTCTTCTTACTTAATTCTTTTTTTAAATCAAAACTGGTTACTTATACAGAGAAATAAAGATTTATTTATTTTATATATTTTTTTCATTTTAATCTCTAGTATGTATCTTATAATACTGTATATGATTTAGGGGAGTAGGTTTCAATTTCTTAAGATGTATGTTATCAAACCACACCCACCACCAAAGCACCCCTTGTATTTCACTGTGCACCATTGGGCATCATCTCCTTTTTGTTTTCTATTTCTCCCTTCCCACTTCACTATTCTCAGTTTGGTAGTCATATTTAAAAATTTTGTTTCAAAGCAAACATGCAAAACTCTTTAAGTTATGCCAGTCTCTTCTCTTTCCATATAAATACATTCCATGTAAGAAAATTTTGTATATCAAATTTGGGAGAGCTGATATCTTTAATATCATCCCAATTTTTTATTCCTTGAACATGATTTACCTCTTGATCTATTAAGATATTTTATATAACTTTCAGTAGTGTGTAGTTTTTCAGGCTATAAGTACATATGTATTTTTGTTAGATTTACATGCAATATTGTTGTGTATTTGTGACTTCATAATTTTAATTTTGGTCATTCCTAGTAGTAGAAATACAATTAATTTTCTGTGTTTATTTTATATCTGTGACCTTGCTGAACTCATGAAAAAAAAAGACACCCTAGTGAATGGGAGATAATATTTGCACACTATACATGTGACCAGGAACTGAAACCAAAGAGCAACAGAGATCTCATATAACTCAATAAAATGAAAACAAAACATCCAATCAAAAAGTGGGCAGAAGGACTAAATAGGCGCTTCTACAAAGAAGACCTAATTAGGTTGCCAACAGGAACATGAAAAAATGCTCATGTTCACTTATTGTTAGGGAAATGCAAATCAAAACCACATGAGTGACCACCTCACACCTATGAGAAAGGATGCTGTTAGAAAGGGACCCTCCTACCCTGCTGATGGGAGTGTAAACCCTCCTACCCTGCTGATGGGGTGCAGCCCCTGTGAGAAACAGTGTGCATGTTTCTTAAAAGATTAAAAAATGATCTGCTATGAGCCTCCCTGGTGGCACAAGAGATTAAGTCTCAGCACTATGATATTTGTTGTACAAATATCCACAGCCACTGTGGCATGAGTTCAATCCCCGGACGTAGGAGCAAACCCACATATGGCACAGCAGACCTCTCCTGTCTTGCCCACTGCTCCCGTCAGCAGTGTTTTTCAGTAGATCTGCCTGTTCTGCTCCCCACTCTGTCTGTGGTGAATCCTCTCACCCCCTTGCACCTCAGGCCTGTACCCCAGCTCTTGTATGCATAAATAAATAAATAAATTAAATAAATCTTAAAAAAAAAATTCTGCCATAGTGCCCAGCAATTTTACCCCCAGGTCACCCAAAGAATCCAAATCCATTAATTTGAAGAGGAACATGCATGCCCATGTTTATTGCAGCATTATTTACAACTGTCAAGCTATGGAAACAACCTATATACCCAAATACAGATGAGTGGATTGGGCAGATGTGTAGACACAATGAAATACTATTCAACTATTAAAAAAATAAATAAAACTATTAGATAAATGGCAAAAATTCAAACAGATAAAATCACAAATCTCTGTATCATAATTCTTACGTAGTGCCTCTTTTCTTACGTAGTGCCTCTTTTTCCCATGCTACTTTAAGGAAGATAAATGTATAGTTCTAATGAATGTTGTTTTTTTTAAAAAAAACTGTAATGTAAGGACATTGAAGAAGAAAGCAGGGAAGAAAACCTTCCAAAATAATTTTACAATTTGAATACTAAACTAAGGTGCCAATTGCTTTTTTCTCTGGCCTAGATTTTAGTGTTTTTTCTGTGTCTGTATATACAGAGTTGAAAACTGGCACAGCAGCACCCAAAGGTGGGCACCTGTCACTGGTTGATATGACCTAGTGGAATGTATGATGCAAATAGGGCAAAGATGAACTTAGGGTATATCTAATATCAGGGAATATAATTTGAAACTGTAACTATGAGATGAGGTTGTCATTGAACATTTAAGCTCATTGTAATTTAGGTGTTTTTTTTTTTTTAACATGCCAAGAAAAGCAGGAGAACCAAAGTGAGTTGAAATGAACTGCTTGAAGTAACCTAATGACAGCAATAAATTGAATATGTAAGAAGTTCATCTATACTGTTAAATATGTGACTGTTTATTCTGGCAGTTAATTAGGCATGAAATAGAGCTAGGGTAAGTCTACTTTTTACTTTGACATTAATATGGTCTTTTGGAATAGGAGTACTTGTTTTATTGACAGAACTCTGCCCATCTCTTTCTGCAGCTGATATCAGGAATTGACAACATAAATAAATTCTGAAAATCAGGTTGTTGTACAAATATTGAATATGTCATGGTTCAGAGAACTGTGTCTGCAGCTGACTGACTGATTTCAAATTCCAATTTCATTTCATGAACTGTATGTCCTTGAGCAAGTTATTCAATTTTCTGGTCTCAGTTTCTTCCTTTGTCATAAAGGGATAATACCATTAATTCATAGAATTTTTAGTAAGACTAAAGGAATATTAAAGCCATTAGATCCATGTTTGCACATAGTACTATATTAATGTTAGCGATCATTATGGTTTGCCCAGGAATATGTTTCCTCTGACAAATACATGTAAGAAGAGTTGTAATAATTTAATCATTTTTTATCTATGATCTACTAAGTGTGAAAAACCTTCAGCTTCACTGTTGATGCACCCTTATTTTTTACTTATATTTCTAATGTATTGCCAAGTCTTATCAACATGATTTTTTTTTAAAATTGCAAACTCCTATTAAATTTGTCCACATTTCTTTATCACCATCAAAACCAGCCCTATCCCAGTCTCTATCATGTATCATTAGATACTTGGACTTGTCTGTTAAGTGACCTCCCAGAATTCACACCTGGACATGTTCAATTTCCTACATAGTAGTCAGACTTACCTCTACAAAAAGCAAATCACATCAATGGCCACCTTTTACTTTTCCACAAAGACTTCCTATTACCCCAATGATAAAGATCTAAATCTCTGAACCACCTGAGAGGACTTACAAAGGTTTATCCAACTTCTTATTCATTGCAAACCTCTTTTCCCTGTTTTTTCCCACACTCCCACACTCCCAGACTTTCAGTTTCTCAACTCACCCAAGTACTTTCTTGCCCCAGACCATTTACACATGCTATTCTTATTCTGGAATAAATTTCTTCTCCTCACCTTTCATCTTACCTGTAGGTAGATTTTCTGATAGATATCAGGCTAAATCAATTTCAGTAGCTTCCCTGCTTCAGGCAAGGCCAGGAACCTTCTTTGCATTTCTCAAACATGCCTATTCATTTTACACTAGGATCAGGTTGTAAGTTGGCATTTGTTAATATAATTATATAGTCAATATCTGTCTCTTTTAATGGAAATTCTGTGAAAAAAGGATCTCATCTGCTTTCCTCCATATTTTATCTCTAGATTTTAATATACATAGTGAACTACAGGGACAGACTCAGTAGATGTTGGGCTGTAATCTTTTGTCTTAGATCATGCATGAGAGCGGGGTTCAGGGGTCATGCTTTCTCATCTGATATTCCTTTTTATTTGGTGCATGATTTTTTTCAGAAGACTTGGGTTCCAAGTACTAATTTACTGTATTTCTTTGAGCAAGATACTCTACTTCTCTTCAGGCTATCTTTTCATCTAAAAAGAATGAGCACTGCCTACCAATTTTGCAGTTATCATGGACATAAAATGAGAAGATATACATGAATGTGGTATATAAAAACATTGTGATGGGCCTCCCCTGGTGGCGCAGTCATTGATTGCTGGGTTGCGAGGCTGCCCGCAGCCTCTGCAGCGGTGGTTCGTTCCTCGACTGCCGGTGAGGGTCCCACAAAAAACAAAACAAAACAAAAACATTGTGGTTTCATAAAGTATAAGTTATTAACACAATTAAGGACTGCCTATGTCCTAGATTGTTTCAACCAGAGGTAGCTCAATACTCATTAAAACTTGATGACATTCTTTTTCCCTAACAGTTTTTTAAAATCATTGTAATATTTCTCTAAGCAACATTCTTGAAAATAGGCCCAAGCTTCTGTTCATTGTAACTTGGACAAATAACACTCTTATACAATGAACTCAGGGAGTTCAAAAGATATTTTAATTATACAATAATCAAATATATTTAATAATATGTCAGTCAACAGTGCTAAAATCGGAAGTTCAAAATCAATACTAGATTTTTTTTTAAAGATTTATTTATGCATACAAGAACTGGGGCACAGGCCAGAGATGGGGAGGTGAGAGGATTCACCAGAGACAGAGTGGGAAACAGAACAGGCAGATTTACTGAAATACACTGCTGAGGGGAGCAGTGGGCAAGACAGGAGATGTCTGCCGCATAATCAGCAATTGGCAAATGAGTGAGCTGTTCTAATATTGACATTTTGTTTGGAACACAGTATGTTGTTTATTTAGTTGATGTTTAGGTTTTTGCTTGTTAGTATGTTTTCCTCAAATCTATTTTTACCAATGTGTTACTATTTCAATGATACCTAAAAATATTTATAAAAAACAAAACAACCATTAGGTTATAGGAAAGTATCAATGTGATGACATGTATTATTTCATTTATCATTAATAGATGCTAATTCATTTAGTAACATCAACTGCATTATGCATTGCTCAAGATTTTATAATTGGGAAGAGATTTGTAATTTATTAAAAATCTGCTAAGATAGTATTGGTCTAAACAGATGGTTTTCCTGATATTCACTTAATGATCGCCAGATTTGCAACCATTCAGATTAAAAGTCAGGACAGAAATTTCAAATTCAAAGGAAAAAAACAACAACTGAGTAGCATTATCCAAGATAAATCCCAGGTAGATGACGTTAAGAATGTTCACCAATGGGGATAAGAGAAAGATTAAAATGAACCTCAGGCATTTTCCTGTAATATCTGCAAATGACAAAATCATTAGAGTCTTATAAATTGAGTTTATTTGGCACCTGAAAAAGCTCTCTGAGAAAAAGCAAGCAAGAAAAACCCATTATACCACAGACTAAATAAAATTGTTTCCTTTGGTTTTGCTAATTCAATGGAGTATAATTATAGAAAGTTACTTGGGAAAAAAACAAAACAATATTTGCTGCAAAATTGAAACCAAATAAAGGCACTTCAGAGAAAACCGGTCATTTCTCTGATTATCTAGCTTGCTAAAAGAAGTTATAATAGACCTTGAAAAAAATTTTATGATATAATTGCACTCTAATCTCTCTTCACCCTGTTGTATCACATATATAATATGCTCAGTAAAATTGTTCTTGATAATGAGGATTTGAGTGATGGTTAAAATTTCGAAACAACTCTTTTACACTTGAGATTCAAAGAATTGATTTTATCTAAGTGAATTTTAGGGGGAAATGGGTTTGGTTTTACTAATACTTGTTTAAACTATTATTTCTGTTGCAAAGATGGGCTGTGGGTTATATTTAGATAAACATTAAAAAGCAAAATGGTGTGATATAATCTCTCTTTTTCCTCCCACTTTGGTTTTTATTTTTACTGGCTATTTTTAATATTAAATCCTTTAGTGCCCAATCATCCTATAGCTGCCTTAAAATTGCTTTCCTTTCTATCTAATCTGACTTTTCCAGTGTATAGTGTATACACAGTTCTCAAACTCCTATTTTCTTCTTGATCCACTTACCGATTTCTTCTCATGCCACTCTATAGAACAGCAGTTTGGTGCTTGCATTTCACAGACTTGAATATTTGCCTTAGTTCACTATATTGTACATGTGTAAGTTGGTTTTGCTAGTTTAAGATAATAAATTATGTGCAATCCATTTTGAAGTGTGGGTTGAATTTCTAACAGTTAATTATTTCATTTTTTGAGTTAAAAAATCCTTCTGTTGGTTTTGAGGTGAGGTACCTTAAACCAGAAAGGTCTACTCTTTATTTGTAGCCACCCTGTTATTTCTTTGAGAAATACATTTAACAAGCTAATACACCTGAGTCTGAATAGGACCCATCCCCACATAAACAAGTCTCTGCCTGAGGGTGAAATCCTGCCAGAGGTCTGTATCCACCACACAGGAAGTTCAGAACAGCAGATCCCCCAATTTTCTAGTCTCTTCTGTTTCTCTAGCCCTCGGGTATTTATTTTATTTTTTATTTTTACCACACATTATCCAGGAAGAATAAATGGCATTACATGGCAAGTTTTTAGAAAAAGCCAAAATGTAATAAGGTCTCCACTACTCCTATTAAACACTGATCATAAAAATTAATTAGAACTAAAATAAGACTTTGGCAGAAGCTGCTCAACTCTTGGGTGAGAAAAGGCTATAAAGAGAAATGAAATACATATAGTTAACTTGGCAACATTATTTACCAAGTATATTACTCATCAGATGCTACTCATAAGTAGCATCACATAATGATTATCAAACGGAGGCTTGGAGATTTCTTCAGACATTTATATCATGTTATCTTGTTACTACTTCAATTACTACTATTACCATTGTTATTTTTGTTAGTATTAATACTACTACCGCCATTTACTTTTCTTACCATTATTCCTGCTACTACAACTATTATCTCTATTATTGCTACTCTTCCCTTTATTATTACCTCTACAACCATTATAACAACAAAAACAACTACTACTACCACTACCACCACTACTGATTTTGCTGTTACCGGTACAATTATTGCCATTATTATTACTGATTTCAGATAATCGGTGAGGCTTTAATATGATACTGGATACATGACACTCCATATTATATAATATATATTGCAAATATAACAAGCATATAATCTCCCTGTCCTTTTTCCCACTTTCCAGTATGAGTAAACTCAGAGGGGATAGCAACATATCAATCTCACAAGATAAAGGTTAAGGAATATAGACTCCAATCAAGGCCCATAATATTCTATATCTTGTGTAGTTGTCATTGTGTCCTTCTGTATCTTGTGAGATAAGTGATCAGAGATAATCACCTTCATCCCCCCACCCATACAACATAGGCAAACTAAAATAGACAAATCAGGAGAGGTAATTGCTGTAATATATATTTAATCTTTATAGTAACGACCAAGTTTGTATGAATCCTGATGATTTTGTTTTGAATATAAACTTTTATGTCATGAATGATATGATACACATCTTTCACTAATTAAAAAGAAAAGTTGTGTAGAAAGTCATTTATATTACAATAAAATGTATATGTATAGATAGGGGCCTGAACCGACAAATCTAACAGATCAAAAAAAAAAAAATCTCTTGGCTGAAACATCAGAATTTCCATTGGGGGTAATAAACATATAATTAAAGGAAAACTGGGCACATGTGTCAGCCCAAATACCCACCTATACAAAAAATGGCGTACTAGTATTCAGTGGTTCAAAGATGATAAAATGTCAAACTGTAACATTAAAATTCAAGCAGGCCTAATCCAAGGAAATACTAAGTTGTTTTTGATGGTTAAACCATGTATGGCATTAATATACATTAATAACTGACTCATTTATGCCTGAGGCATATACTATGGGCACTTTAATATTCCTTCTCATCTGCAACATGCTTTATTCTTTTAGGCATCTGTGGGCCAGGGGCATATGTACCAACCAAACAAACTAATTTAGTATGTATTATTGGTTTGGGACATATATCCCCAGAGTTTCTATTGAGTTTATGTGCCCATGAATTCTTCTGTCTATGCATATTTATGTATCAGAAACCAGATGAGTAAAGTATTGATGTTGGGTAGAATGAGCATGGGTTTGGGATAAAAGAGACTTCAATGTTCATCTCAGCTATGACACTTAGTAGCTTTGACAAGTTAGTTTACCATTTTGGGTTTCATACATGTAGTAGAATTAATAACCTTACTTTTAGGATTGTTAGAAATAGTGACATCAGATACAATATGCTTTGCATTTTTCATTGTACATGGTGGTTTTAATAATCATAATTGTAAATATGAAATGATTATACTATTAACTAAATTAGTGTGTTATATTAGCAAAACAAATATATATAGCTCAAATATATTTTGTTTTACTACTTAAATTATACCTTTAAATATGTTCAAGAAGCACGAACAAATGTATTAAAACATTCTTTTCATTTATTTAACCTTTATTGCTTTCATATAAATTTAATATAAATTTATATTTTATATAAATTATATAAAATACTCTAATACATGAAATAAAATACTCTAATACAATAATTATATAAAATAATTTAATAGATGATCATGGTAGCTAAACCTCAGAGTTTTATAAAGAGGAACTTCAATTTCTCCCTTTTAGTACTCTTGAGGTAGCTACAGTTATCCTATATCCCTTCTTGTTTAGATAAACAATAATATAAACATATTTATTTCTTTGCTTTTTTTTTTTTAATAAATTTTATTGTTTTATTCCCCATACAATTGCAGCCCCCCATTCTGACCCCAATCCCTCCCCTCCCGCCCCCGCCCTCCTAAAAGTGTCTCTGGTTCATAGTTTTTTGTTGATTTTGATTTTTACTTTCTTATAGTTATTCATTTTCCTGGTCCCTTATTTAAGTTTTCTAGATTCCTGCTATGAGTGAGACCATCCGGTATTTTTCTTTTTCTTTTTGGCTTATTTCGCTGAGCATGATCCCTTCCAGCGCCATCCATGTTGCAGCAAATTGCATGTGTTTATCTTTTTTGAATGCTGAGTAATATTCCATGGTATATATGTACCACATCTTCTTGATCCAGTCATCTATTTTTGGGCATTTGGGTTGTTTCCAAAGCTGAGCTATTGTAAACAGTGCTGCTATAAACATAGGGGTGCAGGTGTTCTTTGGGATTGATGTTTCTGTGTCCTTTGGGTAAATACCTAGGAGTGGAATTGCTGGATCATATGGAAGCTCTATGTTTAGTAGGTCCAGAAATCTCCACACAGCTTTCCACAGTGGTTGGGCCAGTTTGCACTCCCACCAACAGTGCAGAAGAGTTCCTTTTTCTCCACACCCTCGCCAACATTTGTTGTTGCTAGTTTTTTTAATATGTGCCATTCTCACTGGTGTAAGATGGTATCTCATGGTAGTTTTGATTTGCATTTCCCTGATGACAAGTGATGTTGAACATTTTTTCATATGCCTGTTGGCCATTTGCATTTCCTCTTCAGAGAAGTTTCTTTTAAGCTCTTCTGCCCATTTTTTGACTGGATTATTTTCTTTGTTGTTGTTGAGTCTCATCAGCTCTTTGCAGATTTTTGTGATCAGTCCTTTATCATTAGTGTTGGGTGCAAAAATGTTCTCCCAGTTGGTGGGGTTTCTCTTTGTTTTTGTTATTGTCTCTTTTGCTGTGCAAAAGCTCTTTAATTTGATGTAGTCCCAGCTGTTTATCTTTGCCTTCACTATCACTGCTTTGGGTGATGTGTCTGTAAAGATGTCTTTGATGTGCAAATCACGTAGTGTTTCGCCTATATTTCCTTCTATATATTTTATGGTTTCAGGTCTTATGTCTAGTTCTTTAATCCATTTTGAGTTGATTTTTGTGTATGGTGTGAGGTGGTGGTCAAGCTTCATTCTTTTGCATGTAGCGACCCAGTTTTCCCAGCACCATTTATTGAACAAACTTTCTTTGCTCCAATGCATATTCTTTGCTCCTTTGTCAAAGATTAGTTGACCATAAATCTGTGGGTTTATTTCTGGATTTTCTATTCGATTCCATTGGTCTGTATGTCTGTTCTTGTTCCAATACCATGCAGTTTTGATGATTATGGCTTTGTAGTATAGTTTGAAGTCTGGGAGTCTGATGCCTCCATTCCCTTCTTTTTTTTTCAGGAGAGCTTTGGCTATTCGGGGTTTTTTGTGATTCCATATGAATTTCATCAATAATTGTTCTATTTCTTTGAAGAATGACATTGAAATTTTGATTGGAATAGCATTGAATCTGTATATTGCTTTTGGAAGGATGGCCATTTTAATAATGTTTATTCTTCCAATCCATGAGCAGGGGATGTCTCTCCATTTCTTTGTGTCTTCTTCTATTTCTTTTAACAGTGTTTTATAGTTTTCTTTGTATAGGTCCTTTACCTCTTTTGTTAGATTTATTCCCAAATATTTGATTTTTTTTGTTTCAATAACAAAAGGGATGGTCTTTTTGATTTCTTCTTCTTCAGATTTATTGTTTGTGTAGAGGAAGGCTACTGACTTTTGCGTGTTGATTTTGTATCCTGCCACTTTACTGAACTGATTGATGAGTTGAATTAGCTTTTCTGTGGAGTTTTTGGGGTTCTCTATGTATAATATCATATCGTCTGCAAATAGTGATAGTTTGACTTCTTCTTTTCCTATTTGGATTCCTTGGATGTCTTTCTCTTGTCTTATTGCCCTGGCTAGGACTTCCAGTATTATATTGAAAAGCAATGGTGAGAGTGGACATCCTTGTCTTGTTCCAGATCTTAATGGAATTGCTTTCAGCTTTTCACCATTGAGAATGATACTGGCTGTTGGTTTGTCATAGATGGCCTTTATGATGTTGAGGTATGTTCCTTGTATCCCAAGAATTTCAAGGGCTTTTATCATGAATGGGTGTTGCACTTTGTCGAAAGCTTTCTCAGCATCTATTGATATTATCATATGGTTTTTATATTTCTTTTTGTTGATGTGTTGGATAACGTTGATTGATTTTCGGATGTTAAACCATCCTTGTGCCCCTGGAATGAATCCAACTCCTGGAGAATGATCCGTGTGCGCTTGAGAAAAATGTGTACTCCGTTTTTTTGGGGTTTAGTGTTCTATAGATGTCTGTTAAGCCCAATTGCTCTAGGTCTTTATTTAGAGCTTTGGTTTCTTTACTTATTTTTTGTCTTGTTGATCTATCCATTGTTGATAGTGGTGTGTTGAAGTCTCCCACTACGTATGTGTTTTCTCTGATGTCTGTTTTCAGAGAGGACAACAGTTGTCTGATATATTTTGGTGCTCCTTCGTTTGGTGAGTATATGTTAATGAGTGTTATTTCTTCTTGAAGTATTGTCCCCTTGATCATAATGTAGTGACCATTGGGGTCTCTTTTTATCTTTTTGAGTTTGAAATCTGTTTTATCTGATATAAGTATAGCTGTTCCTGCTTTCTTTTTTGGTCCATTTGCTTGTAGGATTGTTTTCCATCCTTTAACTTTGAGCCTATTTTTATCTTTTGTAGCTAAATGTGTTTCCTGGAGACAGCAAAAGGTTGGGTTTTGTTTCTTAATCCAGGCTGCAACTCTGTGTCTTTTTATTGAAGAGTTTAGTCCATTTACATTTAGAGTTAATATTGATATGTTAACATCTGTATTTGCCATTGTGTTTGTCTTTCCTTTGATTTTATTTATTTATTCTTTTAATAACTTTTTTTTTTTTTTGGCCTTCTTTCATTGTTATTCGTCCCTCTGAGGTTCTGGCTTTAGGACTCCTTGTAGTATTTTTTGGAGTGGGGGTTTAGTTGCAATGAAATTCCGGAGTTTCTGTTTGTCTGGGAAGGTCCATATTCTTTCTTCAAAGAGGAAGGAGAGCTTTGCGGGATAGAGTATTCTTGGTTGGCATCTGTTTTCTTGGAGTCTGTTGACTATGTCCCTCCACTCTCTCCTTGCCCGTAGTGTTTCTTCGGAGAAGTCTGATGTCAGCCTGATTGGTTTTCCTTTGAATGTTATCTGTTTCTTCCCTCTTGCCAGCTTCATTATTTTTTCCTTGTCCTGGATTCTTGGGAGCTTTACTATTATGTGTCTTGCTGTATTTTTCCTTTCGTTGTGGAAGTTTGGTGTTCTTCTTGCTTCTTGTATATCAATTTTCAGCTCCTTCTTCACATTTGGGAAGTTCTCTTCAATTATCTCTTTGAATATTTTCTCTGTTCCTACATCTCTCTCCTCTCCTTCTGGTATTCCTATAACTCTTATATTTCCTTTCCTCATGGAGTCAGATAGTTCCCGAAGTCTTTCTTTGTTCTTTTTCCTTCGTACTTCTCTTTCCTTTTCTGTTTTGGTTCTTTTTATTTCTGTGTCTTCAAGATTACTTATTCGTTCTTCCATTTCATCTATTCTGCCTTCATTGCTTTTCCCAGAATTCTTTAGTTCTTCCATTAATTCTTTGATCTCCTGCATTTCTTTTACTTCCCTCTTTAGGGACTCAATTTCTTTCTTCTGACCATTGTTTTCCCTCTCTAGGGACTCAATTGCATTCTTCTGATCGTTGATTATTTTTCCCTTATCATTGTTTTCCTTTATGACTTCTGTCAGTTTTTTAATCACGGCAATTTTAAATTCTCTTTCTGGAAGGCTCAGAAATTCTTCCAAGTTATTGTCGTTGCAATCTGGGGGCTGGCTTTCTTTTTGTGGTGTGCTTTTTCTCTGGAGAGTTGCTAGGCTGCGTGTGGTTCTTCTCCTCCCTACTGTCTGTTTTCTAATTTGCCGTATGCGTTGGGACACTGTGTTGTTGGGACTGGCCGACATCTTGGGTGGGCTTCTCTGTTCCCCTCTGGTTCTTCCAGGAGTCATCTGTCAGTTTCAAGCAGCCTTTACTGGAGAAAGGTCCCTGTTCTAAAATGCCGATGTGGGGACACACTCCCCTGTGCGCCTGGTCTGCCCCGGCGGTGGGTTCCTGCTCCCCTCTGGGCTTGGACTGCAGGCCAGAGGGGGTCTGGCGTGGGCGAACTTCCCCCGCTCACCTCTGGCTCCTGAGGAAGCCTTCTGCAGGTAGTCTTTACTGAAGAAATGTCCCTGTTCTATAATGGTGATGTGGGACACACTCCCTGCGCTTCTGGTCTCAGGCACACTCTTCTGCGCGCCTGGTCTGCCTCGGCTGTGGGTGCTCGCTCTCCCTGTGGGCTCAGACTACTTGTTTGGAAGGGGCCCGGTGTGGGCTAACTCCCCAGCTGGCCACTAGCTCCTTCAGTAGCCTGTGCTGGGGTCAAGTCGCTAGGTGGCGCCAGAGATCTCTCCTAGAGCCCTTGGGGAGCTGATTTTCCACCCCGTGGGACAGGGAGCAGAGCGGGGATGGTAGGGTACACCTCAACGGCTTTGGGGTGCTGTGTCTGCCTTGTGCCCCACCGTCGTGGGGAACCCACGCCCCTAATTAAGTGCCCCGGGTCTCAGTTCCAAAGCCCTCAGTTCCAGGACGCGGGCTGTAGCCCAGATTCAGTGGCGCGGGAATGGCGCCTTTTGAATCCTGCTCCCCTGCCTGGGCGCCTTGTTCCTGCTCACTCAGGGAGGGCCTCACCCAGGTCTCAGTTCCAAAGCCCTCAGTTCCAGGACGCGGGCTGTAGCCCAGATCAGTGGCGCGGGAATGGCGCCTTTTGAATCCCGCTCCCCTGCCTGGGCACCTTGTTCCTGCTCACTCAGGGAAGGCCTCCGCCGTCTCCCCGCAAGCCTAGGTCGCAGGCGCGGGGACCTGGGCAGCTGCAATCCGAGCGCTGCTTTCGCGCAAGCTTACCGGGCGGGCGGCTGGGGCTGTGTGCTGGTGCTGGTCTCCTCCTGGTGGGCGGGGCTCTCTTTAATGGCGTCTGGAGCTCACCTCCGCGGCGGATCCTGCAGGGTTCACCTCAGCTCCCGTTCACGGGGTGTGGTGGCTGAAATAGTTCCTTTCCACTCACAGTCCCACTTGCTGAGTCCGTTTTTCTTGTTGGGCGTTTTGGTTTGTTGTTTCCCTAGTCTCTGCTGGTCGGAGAGTGCCGCCTCTGTGGGCGGGGGAGGGGAGCAGGGTTCTGCGCTTCCCTCCCTTCTCGTCCTCTTTTATGGCAACTTTCTTCTTTGGGCAGTTTGCTGGAGTCTTCCGTTTATCTTCCGTGTCCCAGTTCTCACTGGGACCTGCCGCTTTTCCTCCCTATTAACTTTTTTTAATGGGAGATCTTACTCGCAGGGTCTCCTCGCCGCCATGTTGCTCCGCCCCCTCTTCTTTGCTTTTTTAATTAAGCAGTGCAATCATTCTATAGGTAACTAGTTTCTTCACTCCAGGTCAACATAAGGACTAACTTATTCATTGTAATTGCTACATACTATTCCATTTTTAGCACATTTCCAAATTTAGTGAACCATATCTTTATTCATGACATTACATTTAAGCATCTTAAAGAAATACAGATTATATATGAAAATAATATAAAAAGTATGAAAGTCAGACCCAAGAATTTAGTCATAAACTAAAACTAACAAGATTATAGACTATTTATTTCTTACAGATTCGTACTTTTAAGTCTATATTAAATAAAGCATTTGATACAATTTCATGGCAAGAGAAAATTACCAGTTTATATATTCTGTGTACTTACTTTCCCAAAGATAGACTATCTTGAAGATAAGCAGTTGTTAACAGAAAAAAACTATAATTTCCCAAACAGTATGAATAAAAAATTGGGGGCAAGTTGATTGGGAAGAAAATGTTAATTATACCTCCAGACATCAGCATGGATTTGCCATCATAAATGCATAATGAGTTTGAGTTAGGGTGTCACTAAATAAACACTCAACCTAATTAGGAAATGACTCATCTTGAGGTATCTTGGTCATTCTTGTTAAATTAGCTCATTGCAGTTTGTAGCTATTGTCAAATACTTCTGAAAATACTCCTTAATTTGTGTGTGTTTATCTGAGAAAAACAAGGAGGAATTTCCTTGTATTTGTGGAAATGGAGTGGAGTACAGAAATTGTGCAACAACCCAGCCACATCAATTAATCAAGAGAATTAAATGGCACTTTCCCCTATGAGTAGAAAAAAATGAGGCAGGTATTATTCTTTCCTTTCTTCTCCTCTTTATCTTTCTTTGTTCTTCATCTCCTTATCTTACCCATTCTCTTCCTCTGCCACAGTCACCCCTCTCCCTTTCTTTTCCTGATTTTGCTTTGTTCTGCTGATGCTTTCTTCTGTTGAGGAAAGTCCGCATGTGCATTACACTCTTCCTATGATTCTGAAATATCAGAAAAGATTTGACCCCAGAGTTGAGGTCAATTAAATTAGCAAGAGGATTATCTGCTCCTGATAAAGCGGGATGCTTTCCCAGGAAGGGCCTCTAAGTGTCCAAACCATGTACACATTCTGCAATTGTGCCATTTACACACTCAGATTGTGTGCACATTATTTCAAGTTAACATTTCCCTTTGGAAAGAATACATTTCCATTACAACACTCCCCTCCCTATCAAAGTTATTTTCCTTCTGAGATGCACAGCAGTCCAAAAACGGTTTTGTCATGAGTCTGTCATTGCTCTTAAAATGCCATTGGATAGGCTGGAGGAAAGCATTCAAATTAAATCATGGAATAGCTCATATAAAATAGCAGCTGTTTTTGTGTCACTTCACAATACTATGTAAATAAAAGTTCTAGCAGCTGGAAGAACACAACAGTCTTTGATAACACTCTAATTATTTATTATGACTGCTTTGATGTTGCATTTATATGAACACAAGTTATATTTTTAAAAGCTTGAAGGAAATTAAAAGTAAACAAAAGAATTGTACTCCTGACCAACTTTGCCTTGAGGTTGTTATAATCAGGCAGCTGCTCGATATTTTTTCTTATTATTTTTAGTTCCTTGGTTCTGACTTCTCTAATGGATGCACACAAAATTACTAGGAAGTTTAAAGCAACAAAACAGAGAGCAAATGGCATTGTTTTTCTTTCAGTGGAAATAAAATCAAACAGACAAAACAAACCAAATGTTAAAGCATATCAATTATAAAATTTGTCCCTCCATCATCATTTCTTAAGTTTTACAAAGCCATAAAGGAATTTTTTGTTCTAAAGCACTATCTTTGTTGAGTGTCTGTAAGGTAAATGATCCTTAATGAGAGTAAAAATAAAATAAGATCCCAGTGATGAGAGTAATGTACTCAACCATTTAATTCCTTTTGGATAAAACCTTTACAAGTAAGAACCCAAGAGATGAGAATAAGGTCCCACAGTTTTTACCACTTGCATAAAGAAAAGACATATAATTGAAGAAGTGGTTGATCAAAGACAAAATGTGACTACTAATAGCTTAGGATGATATATGTCTAACAGTATTCAATTTTCTATTGACTACATATGTGACTACAGATGGAGTTTCCTTAAAATTAAGTAAATGTCTTCATTAGCTACATGTGATTTATTGAAAAATGCTTAATGGACTGTTTTGGACATTCAGAGAAATGTAAAGTTACTGTCCCCTTGACTAGTGAAATAAGTATTTTAAGAGAAAAGAATTATTCATGTGTCTGTATTAAGTGGGGTGTTAGGAGGAGAGACACGGGCTCTCTAGGAATTCTAGAACCTTAGTTATTTGTACTGAGAGGGAAACCAAAGGGAGCAAATGTGATTTCCCCTAAAGGAAGATGAAGTTGAGGTGGGGGCAGATCCCTAAATAGGATCACATGACTAGATGTTCTAGTAAATGACTAAGGACCCAAGAAGAATGTGTAGAAGGAAAATAGAATAATTGCAGAGATGGTAGAAAAAAACTCAAAGATCCCTGTTCCCCAAACACCCCTTCTAGGGGTATTTCATTCCTTTATACTATATTGTATATTATGTGTTTATATTGTTCATTATATTAGTATTTCCTCCTATTTTACTCATATTTTTTCTTACATTGGAATTACATGTCTCCTATTCTTGAAATGAAAACATTTTTTAATATATTTTAAAATCAATGATTAACATCATTGTTAATTAATATCATTGTTAATTTTTTAATAGTATTTGATTTTGCCCTTCACGTGTCATTTCCTTAATTCTCCCACCACTATAGAAACCACGATCCATCAGCACAGTCCCTTGTGCTCTTCTCTCCCCTGTTTTGACCCCTCTCTTCCTCCCTGCTGTATGCCTTACATCTGTGCTCAGCTTGCAAGTTTTGTCTTTTATCCTGATCCTTTGTTTGATTTCTCTATATTCTGCATGTAAGTGAAACCATCCAATATTTATCTTTTTCCTTCTGATTTATTTTACTTAGCATAATCCCTTCCAGCTCCATCCATGTTGCTACAAATTGCATAAATTTATCTTTTTTCATCACTGAGTAGTATTTCATTGTGTGTTATACCACAAATTCTTGATCCACTCATCTCTTTGGGGGCATTTAGGTTGTTTCCATACTTTTGCATCTATGTTTATTGCAGCACTGTTTACAATAGCCAAATAAGGAAAAAGCCAATATGAAAAATCTTCACCAGACTGTTGGCACTATTAACATTTTGATCCTAATAATTTTTTTGTTGTAAAGGTACCTTGTACATTGAACAATCTCTAGCCTTTATCGGCAAAAGACTCCCAGTGATATTGGTAATCCCCTCCCCAAAGTGTGGCAATCAAAAATATCATCTAACAGACCTCCCCTGTGGCGCAGCAGTTTGAGGGCAGTGCAATGAAGCCGCCTGCAGCCTCTGCAGCATGGGTTCAATTCCTGGCCAGCCATGGAGATACCCCCATGGCGCGGCAGACCTCTTCTGTCTCACCCACTGCTCTCCTCAGCAGTGTATTTCAGTCAATCTGCCTGTTCTGTTCCCAGCTCTGTCCCTGGTGAATCCTCTCACCTTCCCACGCTTCTGGCCTATACCTCAGTTCTTGTATAAACAAATAAAAAAATAAAAAAAAAATGTCATCCAACATTGCCAAGTGTTCCCTGTGATTTGGAGGCAAAATTACCCTGATTGGGAGCCACTGTCCTATACAACTTATTGCCTCTAACATTGATTTTCTGACTTCAGCTGAATATTATAGATATTTATTCATCATTTCCTGAGTTAGTTGCTGGAGATTTTCAAAGGTATTAAAATATGGGAAACCTACTCCCAAGATTAGAATAGATTATTAGTTTTTGTTACACATGTGCATACCTTAAGCCTCTTAGAGGAAAATTATTAGTAAAGCTAAGAGGAATTTATTGATCTGTTTCTAGGTACCCAGCTTTGTTCTAAGTATTTTTGCCTGTATTTGCTCATTTAATTCTTATAACAACCTAGAGGGTCAAACCATTAATATCCTCTATTTACTATCCTCATTCTTCTTTTTTCTTTCTTTTTTGTAGCAGTTAACACAATGTTTTGTTTGTTACTCAGTAAATTCTGTTTAATTATGGGAAAAGAAAGGCTCTATAACCTGCAAATTCACTGTTCTGTAAAGTGTGTGTATGTATCTGCATGTTTTTCTCTTACCACTCTTTTCCCTTTTTAGAAGGAAGGGTAGCATTTAACTACACCCTTTTAAATATGTGATGGGTTATTTGTAAACAATTTTCAGTTTTGCTGGCAAGAAGAGCACTTATCCAGAACACCTCATGCTTGTGTTTTTGTCCAAACTGAGAAAGTTCTTCATTGGCAATAAAAGGTTTCCTGCAAACTTGAGTACTCACAATAGTTTCTCCAATTGCTTTCTTCTGTCACATCAAATACGATTCACTGCTTTTTCAATTATTTGTATTTTCCAAAATAGGCATCTCATAACTTTGAAATGAAGAATAAAGCACTAGTTTACAGATGTGTAGAGAATGTAGCCAAGATGTTAAAGCAGGCATTGACTGAGATTGAAGTCCAAGCTTCAGAGGCTGGACCCAGCTCTACTCATTGCCAGGAAACTGGGTAGAGCCCACAGCCGCTGCTGCTGCTGCTGCCTTGAACTCCTTCTTATCTGTTGTCTGCTTAGAGGTCACAAAGAGATAAGGGGAGCAGCAGCTGTGCTGAGAGAGTGGGTGGCTCATAAACTAAGTCAGCACTTTGCCTTGCCACTTTATGGGTGTTTTGAGAAAGAGCAGTAAGTTGTGCAGTGTTTAAATGGGTCTTAATTGTAATTGCCTTGACATTTGCCTAGTAGATACCCCTTGGGATGTGGGAGGATATTTCCTCCCAAAGCAAGACTGACCACAATGTTCTTTCCAAAATATACTCCTCATTGCGCTGATCGTGTCACATGTTTTGCATTATGTTGGGTCAATATTCAGGTGAGAGGGAGCAGATAAATCTTTTACCTAAGAAGTAGAAGCTCCTGGGCCTCCCCGGTGGCGCAGCGGTTGAGCGCTGGGTTGCGAAGCTGCCCACAGCCTCTGCAGCGCCAGTTAGATCACCAGCTGCTCCCCGGAGGGTCCCACATGGTGCACAGACCTCTCCTGCTGCCCTCTGCTCCTCTCAGCAGTGTACTTTGGTCCTTCTGCCTGCTCTGCTCCCCACTCTGGCTCTGGTGAATTCTCTCGCCCTCCCGTGCTTCTGACTGTACCCAGTGCTTGTTATGTATGTATGTATAAATAAATAAATAAACAAACAAACAAATAAATAAATAAATCTTTAAAAAAAAAAAAGATGTAGAAGCTCCTGTTCCCCCACCAAGTTTCTTATAAATAGATACTTGTCTGCCCATAAAAATGCAAATATCTGAGTCCCAACCCAGACATACAGAATTGGGAATTTTTAGGGGAGAGGCTTATGAAGGCACTTATTAGCAAATAAACAATCTAATTTATTTTGCAGATGATTCTTATAGCCAAAAAACTAACAAAAGTAAAACAGCATAACAAATCCTGTAAATGATTTTATAACAGTTTCATCCCTTCTCATACCTACTTATCAGGTATGAGATCTTATTAGGTATGTATCTGAGGTTAGCCTGGCTGTGTATCACTTCTATAGAAGATTAGGTTGTCACTTATGTTATATATAATGCAACACAGGAGTATATAAATATATATATATATATGCATACACAGACATGTATATAATATACATTCTATATTGTGTTACATTTATGTATTAATAATATATGATAGAGAGAGATGGATAAGAGTAGTAGCTTTCAGGTTTAATGTAAAATTAATATTTAGATCTTAAGGTATACTCAGAGATTGAATGAATCTTGAAGCATTTGCCTTGAAACCAGGCAGGCCTAGTTAAAATTCTATTCTGTCCTTTTATGGACTAGCTAAATTGCTATTATTGTTGTTGCTATTATTATTTATTGGTTTTTTTCCTCGCCAAAACATAGAAGACAGTAATAAAGGGCTTTAGTAATGACTGTTCACATCCCAGTATGCTGTCAACTGGGTATCTGAGTAACTCCTACACCCTGCACTCCTGCCTGACAAACAGAGAGGAGGGATGGATGAAGGAGGACAGAAGGAAACCTAAAGATAAAAAAATAAAAACCTCTTCAGGATTCTTTGACTTGACATAAAAGAAAAGTTACAAACCAAACAAACAGAAAATGTGGACATGATATAACTGGGGAATTAACAGAAGTCACCAACGGGCAATGAATTTGTGGAGCAATGTTCAACCTCATGAGTAATGGGGGAAAGGAGATCAAAGCAATAATGATACAGCGTTTCACATCCAAAATTGGCAAAAACATAAAAGTCTGCTTCTGGTGGGATTGCATATTGACATAACTACTTTGCAGAGCAACTTGACATTATCTAAGAAAGTGGAAGAAGAATGCCTCCTTCTCAGCAAGTCTACTCCTTTTTCCACACCCTAAAACAATGCTTCTCAAGCCTGTCCTCTGATTCACCTGAGGTTGTGTTACAGTGCATAAACACATGTTCTACATATATGGTCTCACGTGGGGCTAGGCATTAGACATTTCTAGCAGTTCTCAGTGATGCCAGTGTGGCTAAAACACGGACTAGTAAGTGAGCGAATCTCTTACTGTGTACACATTGGCAGTTGTACGAAAAAGCTTGTTTTAAAATTAGAATGGCAAAAGACTGGAATTATACAAGTATGCATTTAGTAAAGGTGTGAGAATGAGTCTGGGGTTATATCCCCCCAACTTCAGGATAATGCTTTTCTCTGGAGAGTGATGGGCAGGAATTAGATGAGGAAGGATATGCAGGAGGCTGTGTGTGTGTTGTGTGTGTATGTGTGTTTGTGTGTGTGAGTGAAATATCAACTTAATTTTTTATGCCTTTGGCTCCAATCTACTTTTTAAAAAAAGCAAAAAGAACCTAACTCATCCCAGACAGTGGGAGTAGTATTTTAATTATAAAATACTTTAATAATGCTAATAATAATATTTAACAATGCTAATTATTTCTTCTAGCCTAATTTTTTCAGCTTTCATAGTTTTTTAATATTTGCGCTGTGTAGTTCCCAGTTAATTATGTAGGTAGATGGAAAGATGTTTTTAGCATCAGAAATGAAAATATCCTTGAAGAATCTGTTGGCCATGCCCAAATTCACAGAGGTAATTAGTAGTCCGCATTTTCATCAAAGTATACTTGCTTGCGGGTTCACTGTCATTCTACATTTTTATCTTACCAGTGGTGGTTTTCTAACAATAGCAATTACAAAATCAATTGTCTCCAGGAGGTTCCCACTTAGATAAACACATTTTCAAGGAAAGAAACATGAGTCTTTGTAAGCCAACTTCTCCTCGGTTTGTCTTTCTCATACTGTGGGGGGAAGTCACAAGATTCTTTCGTGTGAGAACATGGATAGTTGCAGAAGAGATATATGTGGGCAACTGGTTTATCAGAAAAGTGGCCAGATATGGGGAAGTTGTAGCTTACTTCCATGACATAAAGGTCAACATGATTTATGCTTGGTTACCAAGGACCATAAAATATGCTTGAATATCAGGATTATATTCTTTTATTTGAGAGGTGATGTAGTGTAGTAAAAGAGGGTGCAGACTATGTTTATCCTTAACTAGGCTCCAAAATCCCAACTTTCTTTTTTACTAACTTCATGGTCTTCAGCAAGTCATCCAGACTTCCAGAGCCTCTGTTTCTTCATCTATGATTTAGATATCACAACATCTATTATTTTACTAAAATGAAAGATATATTTTTTAAAGGTGTAATACCTGGGAAACATTCAGAAGGAAGGCAAAGGACCTCGCTTTAGAAATATATATATATATATATATATTTTTAACTGGGGGGAAGCAAATATTGTTTTAAAATGAATAATGTTGCAAAAAATTAAAGATTTCTATCAGAAAAAAAATTAATAGAGGAAATTTTCCTTTTTTTTGCATTGTAAATTTTACCAAACTGTGCTGAATATATTGTCCTCCTACACATGAAATATTTGTTTAACATGTGGTTATGTTACTTGTAAAGTGCTAGATAATTTTTGGTTTTTAATATATATTAGTTAGGACCAAAGTTTTTAAAAATATCCGTGACCACCTGGCAAAAGTTCAAATATTGCTAAAAGATCATTTTTAAAATGATGAATAGAACATGAGATACAAAATGTTTCTTTCATCTGCATTAGCATGGTTGATCAGGAGAGGCTAAAAACCCCAGGTTGCATTGCCAAATTGACACTAGCTGAAGGTTTTTTAAAAGTTATAAATAAAATCATGGCATTAAAAAATGCAATGACTTTCATTCATATTTCAATAATCATCTAAACTGGATGAACCTGTACTACACAAGGAATTGCCAGGGGCATACATTAGAGCTGGTGGAGCCCAAGGCCAAGTGGGACTAATTCCAGGAGAAAGTCATTTTGCTGAACCACTATCTCTTTGTATAGCATCTTATTCATTCCCTATTAATAAACTTAAAAGTTTTTCAAAGGTTGGAAAGAAAGAAGAATGCTTGTACTGTAGAGAAAAGTCTGCTGGATAAATCTATTTAAAATGTATTTCTTTAAGTGGATGCAAAGTGGGTCCCTCCATCCATCCATCCTTCCATCTCATATCCCTTAAACCAACAATAAAACCAACACATAAGCAAAACAGAGCAATAGTGCTGGAAGCAGAGTAACGGTTTAGGTCAGAAGCAACCCCTGAAAAAAAAAAAGTTTTGAATTTTTTGGTTTTCCTTCTACAAAATGCATGCTCATGGGGAAATAACTGACCATCCGATGCTACATAAAACAAAGCACGTATGTGAAATCCACCTCAGCATCCTCCAACACACGTTGGCAAGACAACAGGCAGGGCTTCTTCCCTTCTGTGTGTCCTTTCCAGAATTCCTTGCCAGATTTTTGGGCTGCCCTTCTATGTTTGACTTCATTTTCATACCATAATTCACCAGGGAGGACTCCATACCTTGGTGCTCTCAATGTAACCAAGGTCTAACTTGCAGTGGGAACAGGGGAAAAGAATTGCAAGAGCTCTATTCTCTCTTCCCTTTTGCCATGTTGTTTTGATGAAATTTACACTATTACCAGATCAATTAATAAATGCAAATTTCCTTATTGAAAAAGATAGTTTAAATTCAGAATTCATGTGGCTCAAGGGACAGTGTATCAAAGTTTGAGTTAATTTGACTTTTCTTGTGGCTTCTATAAGGAAGGATCTATAGATTAAAAATTACGGGAGGCAGAAGATTCCGCATGGAATCTTCTCTTTGTGCTAATCTGTGTATTTTACCTTCAGTTTCACACAGATATTCCAAGTATCTTCTTCTTCACATTTTTGCCTCTGAAAATTACGCCTTCACACCACAGAACCTATACTTAATTCCCAAGAACATACATTGTTTCTTCCAAACCTTTTGGAACTCACACACAATTTAAAAGTGTGACTCAAGTAACATCAGGTGTCAGCAGGAGTGAAAATTGTGGGAAAAATTATATTCTAAATTCCTTCTTCTCCCCATTTGTGAAATCTATAGGCCTATAGATTGCTTTAGCCCATAGGTTCTTAAAACTTTAGCATGGATCAAAATCACATTGAATACCTGTTATAAATACATTTCATTAAGCTTAGTCTCAGAGGTTCTATTTAGTAGGTCTAGGGTGAGACTCAAGAATATGCATTTCTACCAAGTTCCCAGGAAAAGCTGTATTGCTGAACCAGAACACACTTGGAGAACTGCTGATTTAGGTATGATCTCTCAAGTCAGGGCTTTTTATGGAAGAGAGCTCACACTCTGGTTTAATTTCTAGTGTCCTAACTTACTAGCTGTGCAACACTGGCCAAGTTATTTATCTTTCTGTGTTTCAGTTTTTTCTGTCTAAAAGGGAGGAATGATAGTGTCTTCCACAGGGAATTGTTACAATGATTAAGTAGTAAAGCACTTAGAACAATGAGTGTCAGATACTATCCCAGCCAATATTGAGGTAGATTCTGTTCTCAAGTAGTGGGCCCCTTGGCTTGCCCTTTGAAGTCAGGGTTATCCCAGCTTTTTGAATTTTAATCTAGTCTACCATAAAGGCCTCCATATTCATAAAAGCTCAAAAGTTTTACTTGAGAAAACTTCTAAACTTCGATTATTGCAAAGACAAATGTGGTAAAAACAAAAGAACATGTACCATGCAGATCTTAGCATTGATTCATATTTGCGCAGAGGGATCTGTTTTTTTCATTATCATGTATAATTTATATTATTACTATAGAAATAAATGTACATAAATATTAGATTGTATTGTTTGGCTTATTTTTACACTGGTATACAAGTGGTATTAAAGTATACATACATATGTATGTGTGTATATGTGTGTGTATATATGTATGTGTGTATATGTGTGTGTAAATATAATATATATATATATATAAAATCAAGTTTGTCTTTGCCCAAACTCTATGATTTTGGCATTTATCTATTATTGCTATATAGAAATAAAATAGATGAATTTTCACATTTTGTGGAGGTGACACAATTCCTTTAATCTTTCCTTTCTATGGGATTTCATTTTGTCAAATCATTACAATTTCTTTTTCAAATAGTTTATTTCATTTTTTATGCCTCTAAAAAAATTAGTTGAAAACTACTGGATTAAGGGCATACACATCTTTTAATTTGATAGATTATGCCAAATTGCTGTTCAAGTTGTGTCACTTTATACTCACTCCAGCAATATATAAGTATCACCGTTGCTCAGATCCTCGGCACTGTTTGGTATTGTTATATTTTATTATGATTATTATTTCCAATCAAATGGGTATAAAGGGCAGTCTTGCTATTATTATTGTTATGTTTGATATAACCTTTCTAGATGAATCTAGCAAGAAGACTTCAAGTTTTGTAATCTAAGTAATTGCTCCTATTGCTCTATATGATTAGAATATATACTAATTATACTAATGGCTATTCTTTGGTTGATGGAAAAGACACTCATTTTGATTAAATGCATTTGATTTAAAGAATACTAATAAAGGATGTAGGGAGTGGGTGGTATCTTTTCTGATTGCTCCCACCACATTTACTTTATATATCATAGAGTTGATTCTCATAGAATCCACATGACACAGAGAAGAGACAGGTTCTACTTCTTTTAAATAACAAACATAAAGACTGAAGGATATATTGAAAGATCCACACTGACTGAATAGAACTAGCTAGCCAGCTAGGAAATTGTTCATTTATTGAGTACCATTATGAGTAGGAACACTCCCTTTCCATTTGCTTGAAGGACTTGCTCCAGTTATCAATCTAGTTAGTCACTCAATTTCATTAAATATTCTCCCTGACAATATTCATTGAGTGTGTTTGTGTGTGTGTGAGTGTGAACTCTTGGCAATGACTTAATGTTTTTATGCAAAAATGAGATATCAATGTATAATTGCAAATATTAGGGAAAAAAAGTCTTAGGATGTGTTGAAACAAATGAGATGTAAATTCTTTGTGTTCACTAGAATAGTTTTCAATTTGAAAACACTTTATATGCTATCATTCTCTGGATAAAGAAAAAAAATCCCCAACCATTTTATCTTACATTATTCTAAGAAAAATCCTCTAGAATATCTTTTCTTTGCATGGTTGAATTCTATTAATGAAAGGATCAAAGAATAGTTATACACAGAGATACTATATCTTGCCAACTAGAATTGTAGGTGAAACAGTGAAAGCCAAAATTAGAACAAAATGAGTACAGTAAGAGATGAGTAAACACAGTAAACCTAAACCTTGCATATGTAAAAAATGGTCCTTCATTAGGCCTCATCAAAGGGGAATTCCATAATCTCACAAACCACCTGTGTTCAAGAATAATTAAATTAGGACTAGTGGAGTTTCCTGCAGTGACTTCCCATGAGGACTTGAGAAAATCAGTTGACTTTTACAATACACCAATGAAAGACTGGGGAGTAAGAAAACCTCAGAAACTGAGTTATATCTTTTAGAGTGGTACTAAGAGTTGGGACTTGCTTACCCTAAATAATTATTTTTTTTAATCTCACAGGCACTAGGGTATATTTTTTCATCACAGTTCCAATTGCTTCTGGAATCATTGATTCAGGAATCATTAATTCTAACATTTTGATTTAAGCAACTTTTTCCTGGGCTGATAGTTATCTTGATGGTGTTTACAATCGGGGGCCCATTTTGTATCCCTGAGTATATTGTCACTCAGTAAAAGTCCTCCTGCTGTGTGTGCTGTGAAGGAAAGTGATTGAAAACAGATGGTGCTACTTTCTTTCTTGTCGTTGATTTGCTAATTGAAGATGCTAGAGGCCCTCCTGGTGGCGCAGGGGGTTGAGCACAGCCCTGTGAAGCTGTCTGCATCCTCTGCAGTGCGGTTTGATCCGGCTGGCCAGAGAGATACCCACATGGTGCGGCAGACCTCTCCTGTCTCTCCCACTGCTCCCCTCAGCAGTGTATTTCAGTCAATCTTCCTGTTCTGCTCCTCGCTCTGTCTTTGGTGAATCTTCTCACCCTCCCGCACATCTGGCCTGTACCCCAGTTCTTGTATGAATAAATAAATCTTAAAAAAAAAAAAGATGCTGGCCCAGCATCACAGATATTCTGTCGCTACCGTTCCATCACCTTAATGTAACTATGTACACACCTGCGTGAGAAGCCCCCACTACTATCACTTTGACTATTTTAATGTGCTGCTGGAAAATTTTCTCCTTAATTTCCCAGTTCAGTGCCACTCTGGATTTAGCACTTTGAAAATTTCTCTCTGGTTTATTTTCTAAAATACTTTTTTACTTTCCACCCACAGTGACTTCAAAAAACTGCCAACATCTTTAAAATCTATCTTTTTCCTCAAATGTACCTCTTTTGACATTGTCTCAGGATGTACTAAACTCTGAAATTGCTTTTCTCTGTTTAATAGCTTCATACACACATTTAAGTCAGTATCTATGGGACGCCAAGGCAGTGTGCTGAGTGGTTGATGCACCATTCTCCATCTCTCCTCTTTAGTTCTGGTAAACAAAATGATGGGTTTCCTGATAATTTAAGAGAAACATCTATGATAAATAAACACAGCATGCTCATAGAAAGAAAAAAAAATTACTGAATTCCTTGCTCAGGACAATAATACTGAGCTAGAGGCCAGGAGGCTCAGGGTCATTGTCCTCAGTCCAGACTCCTCCAGAGTCTTTTGTTAGTTTCGTGGGCAAGTCTCAACTGTCAAATAACAATGCTTGAATTTCTTCTGAAAGAGTTTGTGCGGTATCCAGTACATCTGTTATGGTTTTAAGGTTCATTATTAGAGATCGTTATTGTGATTAGCAGTAATGTTACTGATTCAAGAATTTAACTCACATAAGCCTCAGATGTGCAAGGGAATGAGCTTCTTTATTTTTGTAATTGATCTAAGCTCCTTCAAGACCGTTTATCTTGTTGGAGAGTGATTGGAAAGTAGAGGTGTTGCATTGAGGAGCAAAAGAGAGGCATGTTCTATACAAGACAATCAATGGCATTTCTCTTAAGTTTTAAATGTTCTCATTGGCATGACTCATTCTTCTTTTCAGAAAGTTTGTCTCTTCCCTGTATTCTTCCAAGAGGTTGTCTAGGCTTGTAGGTGATTTAAAAGATTGGGGGGAAAAAAAAGTAGCAGTTCTGTGATAGGCAAAATAATGGGTCCTCCAAAATACCCACACTTTATATTCAGAACCTGTGAGTAAGTTAAGTGCAATGCATGGGGATTTATGTTACAGAACAAATTAAGGTGGCCTGTTAGTTGATGATGAAATGGGGAGATTATATGGGATTATTCAACTGGCCCAGTATAAACACAAATGTTCTTATAAGGTAAGAAGTACTGTCCAAGTGATGCTGGGTGAGAAAGGATAATGGTGTAAGGAAGACCTGAGCCCAAGGCAAACTGTAGGAGCTGAAAGAGGCAAGGAAATGGATTTTCATTTAAACTCCAGACTAATGCAGCCTTTCCAATACTTTGATTTTAGTCCAGTGATATCCACTTAGAAGTTTAAACACCAAAACTATACAAGATAATAAGTGTGTGGTCCCTTGTTAAAGCTGCAAAGAAGACAAATAAATCTTACCATCTTAATCTTTGCTGCCCCTTGAAATGAAGCAATCTAGCCAGACAGATAAGCATAGGGGTACCCCACCGGTTCTGTCCAACCTTTCCAGACACCACGCTAATTGTTATCACTGGAGTCTGGGGTCTGCACTGTTTGTCAATCTCTTTGGAAACAATTAGCATACATTATGTGCTGAGAGATAGTGGTGAGGGCTATTATTTAAAATGCTTTTAAAAACTTAAACATGTATTTGTTGTTATGCTTATTATTCTTTAATTAAATTAAATTACATGCTTCAGTTTTAAATTAAGGATTTCAAGAAAGCTTATTAAAATTTGGGCTCTAAATATGGCTTTTATTATACCAAAGCAATGATAGACACAATCCTTAGGGCCTTTGATTAAATTGTGTTTCTGGACTGATGGGACAAGTACAGAAATAAATGACTTATTATAGTCCCTTGAATCTGTGTAGTGTTTATAAACATGCTCAAATAATCACCCACCATCCTATAGAGATTACCATGATGCCCTCAGTGTTCTGAAGATATTTCTAAGCAGATGAAAGCTTGCTTAGAAATATCTGTCGCTTGTATTTCTCCTATTCTCTATCTGTTGATAATTGAAGATGATTTCATCTCTGCTTTTTATCCTTTATAGTTTCTTCTTCTCTAGAAGATTTTTTTTCGTTAAAGATAGGAGTCAAATGCATCTAATTTTGCAGGACAACTATATGACATAATATTCACTCTTAATGATATCAAATGAGGGCCTCCCCAGTGGTGCAGTGGTTGAGCGCTGGGTTGCGAAGCTGCCCGCAGCCTCTGCAGCACCAGTTCAATCCCCGGCCGCCGGGCGAGGGTCCCACATGGCACGCAGACCTCTCCTGCCGCCCGCTGCTCCCCTCAGCAGTGCACTTCGGCAGTCTGCCTGTTCTGCACCCCGCTCTGGCTCTGGTGAATTCTCTCACCCTCCCACGCTTCTGACTGTACCCCAGTGCTTGTATAAATAAATAAATAAATCTTAAAAAAAAAAATCAAATGATTCTTTCATGGACAGTCTTTACTTAGGTTTTTTAGGTATTAAAAAGAAAGAAGAATTATTGACTAGTTTCAGAAAGCTCATGACTACTTTTGTCCTACAGGGGCTTCATGAATGATACTATACGAACTTATGGCTTTTATTATTCATTTCCATGACCCTCTTTCTAGTTGTTTTCTTTCTCATAACCTCCAGAACCACATTTTACTTACTGTGAGATATCTCTAACTATTCCAAGTTCAGTATGCCTCAATAAACACTAATGTTTTCACTCATTTCACCTCTCAAATTTGTTCCTTTCTCTGCTTTTTTTTTTTGATATCTTACTTAATAGTTACTATATCAGTCAATCAAAGTAGAAACCTCAGGTACCTCCATGGCAGCATCAATGGGTCCATGCTAAGATCTGACACACATGAGGAAATTCAGATAAGATTAATAAAATTCACTCAAATCAGCTGCCATGTGAATGCAGACACACGCGCAAAACCATTGGAGAGCAGCCACCGGCAGTGACCTCTCAGGTCTGAGGCCTAAATGAGTGCTCTGGTTAGAAACTAGTGAAAGTAGTGTTTGCAATGCAGCAAGAGGGAACTCCTAAGCTAACCATTTTGCATTTCTCTATTTGGGAGGGGAGATACAGAGATTGAAAGAAAGAGTATCCCAAAGCAAGTGGACTATTTTCTGCCTAATAATAATACTACGACAGTTATGTTCATGGTAAATATTTATTGGACACTAAATAGGTCAACTCACAAAATCCAATTCCCGAAAAATTATTTCATTGCATAATCAATTTTATGAAATTTTGATTACTGATTTACTGGAAATAGTTTTAAGTGTTTGAACAGGAATATTCAATGTCTTATAGTGAATGTACTCAATTTTCATCACTGCCTAAGGGATACATAAGGCTTATTTTTTTTTTCAAAATATTTTGTGAATATCAATCTGTTAACCTTTTAGAATTTTTAACTGCTTTATTTATCTTCACAATTTCATACTTACAATTAAAGATTATTATTTGAGATGCACTCTTTACAACATGAGGAAATTATTTATTTGTTGTCTCCCAACTCTACACGAACCATTCTATTTTCTACTATTTGATTCAAGACCCAGGTTTCTTAAATACCTTTCAGATCTGCAGCTGTCTCCCAATTTGGGGGTGCTAGCAGGAGAAAGAAGGGGCTTGCTTGTTCCTTCCTGTTTTCTCCCTCTTCTCACTTCCTGTCATGCTTTCTTCTTCTCTCCTACAGGATCAGTTCTTTTCATTAACAATACTTCAATACTTGACTCCATTTTGTCATTGAAAGTAAAGATGTATTTTTTTTTCATCTCCAGGCAGAAATATATTGACTTGAACATAGTAGAAACTCAGTAAATGAACAAGTGGCAGCCTGGAGCTGCAGATGGAGAGAGAGACAGGGCTGCCTGTTCTCCCCCTTTTAAAAGTTAACACTATGGTTCCACTATGCCCTGCCTACCCCCAGCCTCAGCAGCCCCTCAGGGTGTGGAGCAGATAATTCCACGTTCTTCTATCAGGCTGGTGAGACTGGTGTTCAGCCAGTAACATGATCTGGCACTGCTTAAAAGGGGAATGTTGGGTCAATGGTAGCTCCATTTTTAGTAAACTGAGGAACCTCTATACAGCTTTTCATAGTGGTTGGACCAGAGGAGGAGGGAGAGGGATCAGAGGGAGGGAGAGAGGAGCACGGGGCACTGTGGTGATGGTGCATGGGTGCATTGGTGAAGGAAATTCTATGGGACTACACCTGAGGCAGGGGGAAAAGCAAACGTTGTTTAAAAATGAACAATGATGTAAAATATATATAAATAAAAAAGGGGGTTGCTCTGGATGCCAAAGAAGTGAGGCTTCTGTGACCCAGGCAGAAAAAGGGCACAGTTGTCAGCAGGAGCAGGAAAACCCAGAGCAGGGCAGCCCCAGAGACTGATTGGACTGATGCTGACTGTGTTCCTCCAGCAGTTTCATTCATATGTGGAATATGGAGAAAAGGGTCAGACAAAACAAACCCTAAGAATCTGACTTTTAAACTGAGGCTACCTGAGAGGTAGGGGTAGGGTGAAGAGCAGGGTGTGGAGGGTGCCCAGTGGACTGTGGTAGAGGACTGTGGGTGTCCTGGTGATGGCTGTGGTGTGTGGTGACATATATATGAAGAGGCGTGCGCTCTACCTCTGAATCATACACAGTGTTGTAAACCATTGTTACCTCAATAATTAAAAACAAAAAGGAATTGGTTCTATGAAGAATAAGTTGAATAGTTTGGAGTCATGATAAAGGTAATTTAAAAATGATTCTGTTGAAACAAAAATATTTCCCTATGATAGGAATGCTAAATTTATATACTTGGAAGCAATGAAGTAATTTGACCCAAACAAAAGAAACTGCTCTAAGTTAACTTGTTCTCTTGACCTGTCAGCATAGAAGGAACTACAAGTAAAATCGGATTTCTTGGTAACAACAATCACAAAAGATCTATTGTATATGCTCTGTCAATTCAGGAACACTTCTATATAAAGACACTGAAACAAAGTTCAGCAAAAAATATGTTCCAGCGATTATAAAAAATGTACCGGTATATAAAAACATGTTTAAAATTAACTCAGTGTATTTGGATAAATGTTCAGTAATTGGTTTGGAGCAGTTAATTGTTTTGACCTAATAATTCAAAAGACCTTGACTTCTTTTAGTTGCCCAATCCTTGGGATTCTTTTGTAATTTCTTCTTTCTATCTGGAAGTTGTCAAATTACTTCAACAACTATTTGTACAAGTTCTGGACTCAGCTTAATATTATAAAAATGTGATTTTTTAAATCTAATTTTCTGTTTAAAAATTACTTGAAATGTGTCACAACAAATTTAGAATTTTGAACTATCTGCTTGTCCTTACCATTAATTGGTTTGTTATACACTCACTGAATTATACCCTAATTCTTTGGGAATTAGGGAAGAACCCCAAATGGGAGTGTTCATGTTCTGTCTAATGGATTCTGCTGGCAGAAATTGTTTGGGGGAGTAAAGAGCTTTTGCTGCCTAGAAACGGATTAAAATTGCACTATAAAAAGGATCCAGATTTCATGTTTTCAAGTACACGTTTCATTCCACACTATCTCTATTAAAAATGAAGCACATTTTATTCTCTAAGGAAGTCCCCTTTAAAAACCCATGTAGCAATGCTTCATGAAGAATCAGCCCCTTGTCCAAGAACCTGGGGCTTTTGTTATTGGTCTTAACCATGTGTGTGAGGATTAGTTTTTCTCTGCCCTTTTACAGTTTAACTAAATTCTTATTTAGTCATAAATTTATGAGACAGAGGTCAACTATCTGTATGATGTTGACAAATTATAATCTTCTTGGATTTCAGTTCTATTATTAATTAAAGGGATTTTGTGGCCAATAATTAGCTGAGGCATTTTTAATCCAACAAAGTCCTATGTATTTCTAAAATGTTATGATTCTATGAGAATGAAAAATACTAGAACATGTTTCACATCACTGAAGATACTAAAGTTGGAGGCTACATAAAACATATGTAGCAGAAATGAAAACCCCTAGAAAATTTAACCTTACCACTGCTTTGGAAGAAATTCATAGCAACACAGGTAAAATGCAGATAGTTGCTGGGCAAGAAAGCAAATTTGAACAGATGCTGTATAAATATCATCAAGCTCTGAGGGGATAAAATAGAGAAAACCTGTGAAGCAAACAAAGCTGTATAGTCCAACACTGGGGAAAAACAGATAGAAAAGGAAATACCTAAAATAGTGATCTTAAAGAAAACTAATGGGGAATATTTGTCTGGAAGAGAAACACTAGCAGATAATGACAAATGTGTTGATGAAACACAACCCGAGGAACACAGAGGAGTAATATCATCCGGGTCCTCTGAATTCCCTCTAAGTTGCTAAGTAATCTGTCACCCTGACCTCTGCTCTGCGTCTTGTTGCTTTAACATGATAGAAAAGAATGAATTTTTTTTTTATTTTTTCACATGTCCTGTGAACTGTGTTTGATGTTTTCATGTATTATGTCATTTTTGTATAATTCAGACCAACCAAAGAGTATGGGTTGAAATAATTTCCATTTTATTATTTCATCATCATCATCATCATCATCATCATCATCATCATCATCATCATTATTATTATTATTATTTATTTTTGCATAGAAGAACTGGGTTGTTGGCCAGAGGCACGTGGGTGAGGGGATTCACCAGAGACAGAGTGGGGAGCAGAACAGGTGGATTTACTCAAATACACTGTTAAGGGGTATAGCCGGCAAGACAGGAGAGGCCTGCTGCACCATATGTGGATTAGCTCCCTGGCTGGAGATTGAATGCAGGGCGTAATACTGAGTCTTAACTCCTATTTCCACTTAATAAGAAAGAAGATTGGAGTATCCCTAAAAGTTTGAGAGATGTAGCAAATGTTGTACAAGTAATAAGAGAACAGGTTTATAATTTGAATACAAGCTTGTCTTATATTTTTACTTTTTGTACATTTATTTTCCCTCAATAACTTTCACAACAATGGAGATATTTAAATTGTACTCAGGTTAAATTTCATTTTCCAATTTAGTAGAATACAGTTTTTTATTCTGAAATCCACATTGATCCACATTATATCACAAGTCACAGTCTATCTTGACAAATGTTGACATGTCATAGTTTAAGAATAACTTAATTTCTTCGTGGCATATAAGATGATATTTAAAAAATCAATGGTGTTTTAGGTTTATTGAAATACAGTATTGTTTCTTCCATAGAATTTAGCACAAGGTAAATAAACAGCATTATTTTCTTAAAATTGTTTAGCTCTGACACATTCAGGAATTTGCTTTAGTGTTACGAGAGAAAAATGAGTACATAACCTATGTGTCCCTTGTACCCCAGTAGCAGAAGAAATATTCTTAACTGAGTCGAGTACTTGACCAAAGGGAAGAAGAGTATTCTGGATCAAATTATTTAAGGTTAAATAAAATATATAGAAGGAAATATAGGCGAAACACTACGTGATTTGCACATCAAAGACATCTTTACAGATACATCACCCAAAGCAGTGATAGTGAAGGCAAAGATAAACAGCTGGGACTACATCAAATTAAAGAGCTTCTGCACAGCAAAAGAGACAATAACAAAAACAAAGAGAAACCCCACTGACTGGGAGAACATTTTTGCACCCAACACTAATGATAAAGGACTGATCACAAAAATCTGCAAAGAGCTGATGAGACTCAACAACAACAAAGAAAATAACCCAGTCAAAAAATGGGCAGAAGAGCTAAAAAGAAACTTCTCTGAAGAGGAAATGCAAATGGCCAACAGGCATATGAAAAAATGTTCAACATCACTTGTCATCAGGGAAATGCAAATCAAAACTACCATGAGATACCATCTTACACCAGTGAGAATGGCACATATTAAAAAAACTAGCAACAGCAAATGTTGGCGAGGGTGTGGAGAAAAAGGATCTCTCCTGCACTGTTGGTGGGAGTGCAAACTGGTCCAACCACTATGGAGAGCTGTGTGGAGATTTCTTGAACTACTAAACATAGAGCTTCCATATGATCCAGCAATTCCACTCCTAGGTATTTATCCAAAGGACACAGAAACATCAATTCCAAAGAGCACCTGCACACCTATGTTTATAGCAGCACTGTTTACAATAGCTAAGCTTTGGAAACAGCCCAAATGCCCAAAAATAGATGACTGGATCAAGAAGATGTGGTACATATATACCATGGAATATTACTCAGCATTCAAAAAAGATAAGCACATGCAATTTGCAGCAACATGGATGGCACTGGAAGGGATCATGCTCAGTGAAATAAGCCAAAAAGAAAAAGAAAAATACCGGATGGTCTCACTCATAGCAGGAATCTAGAAAACTTAAATAAGGGACCAGGAAAATGAATATAAGAAAGTGAAAATCAAAATCAACAAAAAACTATGAACCAGAGACACTTTTTGGGGGGTGGGGGGCGGGAGGGGAGGGATTGGGGTCAGAATGGGGGGGTTGCAATTGTATGGGGAATATAAAAATAAAATTTATTATAAAAAAATAAAATGGTAATGGAAAAAAATATTTAAGGTTAAACTTCAAACTACATTAGGACTCTTCATCAAAATATTTTGGTTTTGGATCAGACAAAATGATTAAGAAGTCTTTTAAATGTTGCCCTTTAGGATTTGAGAAGAGTCATGATTGATTACATTAACAAAAGGTAACAATATACACAAAGTTATCGTTTTTAGTAAATTCAACTTTTCTGCTCATATGAACAGTCTGCACTGAAATTATGTGTAATTTGAGTTATGCTTGATCCTGTCTATCAACTGAACTACCTGTATCACCTGACCTACTGCATTCCACAACAGCCCTCAGTAGATGTTATGGTGACTCAAAGAAGTTCCAGACTCAGTGTTTTCCCAGGTCAGTAGGTGAATAGAAGCGTACTAGGTGCAGACTTGGCCTAAATAGCATCAACTTTATAATCATGAAGAAAAGACAGTAAAATGTCACTGTAATGTTATTGGATACGTCCTATGTCCATGGTGCTAAGAAAATGTTACCCCACAAAAATCCTCTCAATAATCCTAGACAGCCATTCTCCATTTTATAAAAATGAGAACAGAAACTTAGAGACTGTAAATACCTTGAAAAAATTCCTCTCACTCTCATTCACTCAACAATGATTTAGTGAACAGCTACGAGTTGCCAAGAACACTGATGAACACATCCTCACTGATGGTGAAGCACTTAAATAACAGATCAGTGTGTGCTTGCAGCCAGGATTCTAGCCAGGTGGATCTCACCATGTCATCTGTCACTAATCTCTGAGTTGTGAGATAGTTACCATGTGGTAAAAATTTTTTGGGGTAGTAATTACAATATTAACACCAGGTTTTAAAGTTGTCTTGGTGCTGCCTAAAGAAAAATAGGGTCAGGATCCTAAACTTGCCACCTCGATATACTGTTAATAGATATATGCAAAGAAACATTCCTATTTCATCAAGGCAAGTGTATACCCACTATACCTCATTAAGGTTTTGAGTCCAAATTCTTGTCTGGTCACCTTTTTGGTGAATATCCATTTTGCAGGTCTAATTCCAGAGCTCGTTTTTTGAAGATGCAGTGAGTGGAAGACAAGTGACCCTTCACTATTAGATTATGAGAACATAGTTCCATGTAGGCTGTTTTTGTCTTTTCATAACTGAGTGTGTTTTACATTCAAGCTTATTGTTTTCAGGGATGGTGGTGCCCTTCTCAAGAAATCAGATGATTATAAAAAGAAGTATAAGATAAGTAAATAAAAATATGTGTTTTTTTTTTGTCCATCCTTATTAATTGCTTATGTAAATCAACTTGAACATGTGAAACTGGAAGTCTTTTTGACTTTTGTGGCATTAAACAACTCCCCAAATCTTAGTGATTTTCAATAATAGATATGGAACAACATATCAGACACAGCTCAGCTGTTTTGGAAGAACATAGCTGGAAGTGGATTAGTTCTGGTTCACATGTTTCACATCCTAGGATCTAAGCTAAAGCAACAGCCATTATTTGGACATACTTTTCTTATGTTAAATGGTCAGAGCAAGAGAGTGACCAGCAGAAACATGTGACACCTATTATTGGTCCTGAATGGAACAGGCACATGGTCGCTTCCTCCCATATGTTTAAACCCAAAGGCAACAGAGCAGGGTGGAGTATATCACCCATAGTCCACCAGAGTAATCTTGGGGAAGGAAGGAAGAAATACAAAGAAAGACTGTAACTGCCACAGGCAATCTAACTACTAAAAACCTAGAAGTCAATAGGACATTGACAATTCAAAATTGTATGATTGACTAAGCCAATAAATCTATTAGAGTTGTTTGCCATCTCAAATCTTCTTATATTTTTAATGCTCCTATGCCCCCATAATGGAATAAATTTAGTGAAAACCCATAAATTACCAGATATAGAAAATACCTTGTAGTAACATTTAAAAGGTCAAGACTACAAATCTATTTTCTTCAAGGACATTCATGCCTTTCTTGCTCTACAGATGCATTGTATTTTACAACAAAATGGCTTTGCCCTCCCTTCTTCCCAGTGAGAATGTCAATTTGCCACATTTTTTTTTTTCTAGGTAGCTGGAAACGTTTTCAGTTACGTTTCCATTATATTTATTTATTTATTTATTTAATTTATATAATAGGGAACTTTATTTATTTTTTTATTTTTATAGTCCCCATACAATTGCACCCCCTTATTTTGCCCCCATTTCCTCCTTTCCCTGCCCCCTCATAGTGTGTCTCTGGTTTATAGTTGTTTGTTGATTTTGATTTTTTCTTTCTTATAGTCATTCTTTTTCCTGGTTCCTTATTTAGGTTTTCTAGATTCCTGCTATGAGTGAGACCATACAGTATTTTTCTTTTTCTTTCTGGCTTATTTCGCTGAGCATGATCCCTTCCAGCTCCATCCATGCTGCTGCAAATTGCATGAGTTTATCTTTTTTTATTGCTGAGTATTATTCCATCATGTATATGTATCACATCTTCTTGATCCAGTCATCTATTTTTGGGCATTTGGGTTGTTTCCAAAGCTTAGCTATTGTATATAGTGCTTATAGTGCTGCTATAAACATAGGGGTGCAGGTACCCTTTGGAATTAATGTTTCTGTAATTTGCCACATTTATATACACTCTTGTGGAAGATAAGATGGTTTAGATTAATAGAAACTGCATAGTTAATATATCCTCTTTCTTAGATTCTCTTGTGGCAAAGTTTTGGCCAGTGAAATGTGATATGTGCTCGGAAAAACTTTCATGGCACTTTTTTTTTAAAAAAGAAATCTCAGTTGATAGCCTCTTTGGCCCATATTCATGCTCATCCAGTGATTTGATGCCTCTAACTAATGTCCAAGCTGAAAGACAGGGGTATTGTTCTGATGGCAGTGGAAAGCCATCACATCCAGTCACCCATTGCTATCTTAAGCTTTTATTTTCCTGTTCCTCCCATACTTTACTTAGACTACACAGGGAAAATACCATTAGTGCCTAGATAGCACCTGGATTTTTCAGACGGTCCAACCTGAGCACTCTTTCTACTACATATTATGTTGCTATCTCAACTTCTCCATGAACCCTGTCCCATTTTTATGTAAGTTTAAGTTACTATCAAGACCTGTAAGTAAAGCAGAGTTTCCACTGCACAACAAAGACATTTAGAATTATAATTAACCCTTCAGCCACAAGTGACCACTTCAACAGATTCTGAACACCTTTGCCCATTCTTCAATTTGCTTCAGTGAGAGGAGACCTTTACTACCATGTTAATTAGGACTGCAGTTGCTAACGTATTATATCCTATTCTTCCACTTTCTGAGCATATAGCTAGCCTATATGACCTCTGTTCTTGTGGTAGATTGGGGTCATATTACCAGTTCTGGGCAATGTGTTGAGAATTGAAATGGTGTGTATCACCTTCTGGCTTGGGTTTAAAGCATTTAATTGCTACTGTGAGACCCTGTAAAGCTCTTGCATTTTTCTCTGGCATGACAATTCACTATATTATTTGCTTGAGGTCCCAAATGACTGATAAACAGGGCACTCCCTGCCAGTCTTTGATTGTCATGTAATATGAGAAAAATAATATTTTTAAATCATTACGGTTGGGGGTTGTTTGTTACCAGACCATGATATAATCCATTTGAAAGGAGTCAAGCCCAATCAAGGGATCTTCAGCACAAAGGGATATGGATTAGTCCATTGATTCCAAGGATACACTGAATGGTCAGTCACAGGAAGGGCAGTGATGTATTGGGCCTCAGGAAGAGTTGTGATCAGGAGTCGAATGCTGCAAAACTCCCTCTCTCTCTCTCTCACTCTCACTCTCAGATATACTTTTCTTGGCATATTTAGCATTATTTCCTCTGATTGAAGCCTTACCTTCTTCCCTTAGAAAGATATATGACCTTTGGCAGTCTCTGAGCTTTACAATTCACAACTTCAGTGAACAAGGAAAAAATAACAAACTTTCTCTCAAATTAAAAAATCTTAGAAAATACATATGATTAAGTATCAAATCATAGAAAAACATGACACAGACTTCCTTGGATGGAGAAGAAAATAAAATATTCTCAGGATAAAGAAATGCTAGATGACTAGATCATAAATGCTAAAATGTAGATGGTATATGTCTGTGTGTGTACACAAACACTCATACACATTTCTATAGCTAAATAACTTATTCCACCAATAATTTATAGTACACTCCCATTAGACTATGTAAAATTATCAGGTTATTTATAGTGGAATATATCAAAGAAAAATGAACAATAGAAATTAGAGATAAATGAATTTTACTAGATGTCTCTATTTGTAGGGAAGACTAAAAAAATTTATGTAGTTTGTAAGACACATGAAACACATTAATTTGTAATATGTTTCTTGCTAGTATGTTCTCACTCAATCTGTACTGGAGTTTATGATTCACTGTTGGATATTTATTTCAGACTATGCTAGAGTTTATTACACTGCATTGTAAGTGATTGCTTCTTGCTGTTTTCCTTGAGGCTGTGTGGTTTTTAAATGTGACAATTGTTTCTCATTTGTTTCTTTATTTCAATGTGTAAATTAAGAATATAGAGAAAAATTTATTACAGGAATATCTTAATCTTCTTTGGCAATCAGGAAATATCCAATTTCAAAGTTGAAATCATGTTCATATTCATATAAGTTTTTACTGAGTGTAAGTTTCTTGATGAATCTTTGATAATGCCTCAGATTGACATTTGCCTTTTCATAACATTTGGCTGTTAGTATATACAAAAATATGTGAGAGCTCTTAAATTTACAAAGAAATAATCAACTTTTAATTTGCACTGCTAACTGAAGCAGGAAGCAACAGCGGTGCTCTTTACCAATCACATTAACTTGGCTTGGGAATTTACACAGCCACCATGCATATTGAATCTTTAAAATTATATTTGGTTTCAAGTGACAGGAAAGACCAAGCAATAATGTCTTAGGTAATATAAAATTTAATTTCCCAGAATAGGCTGGAGATCAGTTGTCCAGAGACAGAGGACATGGTCCTCCACACTGTCAGACACCCAGTCCCTCATTATTTTAGTCTGTGACACATGCCTTCCATTTCTAAATTCATTTCCTGTTCTATGGTGGCCACTTTTGGTTGTCATTCATTTGCATTTCACAGAAATGAGCAAGGTGTGGGTTCTCTGTCTCTCTTTAAAAACACTGCCTGGAACTTGTACAGTTTTCGCTTACATTTTACTGGTAAGCACTTAGCATTCAGCCAAAAGTCCAAGCAAAGAAGTCTTCAATGTAGAATTTGCTTTCAATGGTCATTTACCCAACTGAAAACAGAACTGTATCACATAGGAAAGGGAGAAGAAAAAACTCATTGAGGCAATCTGTGCACACCTAAGTGTTGACGATTTGATTTCTGCCTCTCCTCACAATTGGCTCACATCTGGTATATCCACTTTTTAGCTTTATTCTGGTTTGTTCCCATAGCCAGGCTACCAACAGATGCAACTGACTCCTGTTTGTCCATGATAAACTTGAACTCTCTGCCAATGATATAGTCCATTCCTGCAAAGTTAGATCTAAAGGTAACTTTATTCTGGTTCATTCCCATTTCAGTAGAAACCAAGTTTTTTTCCTTTCTTGTAAGTTGAGCCCACTGAAAACAGTTGTGCAGGATAGACACACTGCACAGAGAGAGTGAGGGTTAAAAAACCCAGTAAAAAGAGTATCTTTTTGTAGTGTGAGTGCTCATATCAGGCAATCATATTACAAGTGTTATTTCAATTCTCTTCCCAAATGGAATGTCCTTTTCTAATTTGTACTACCAGAATAAATGTGCAACAGCAATTTTGGGTGGGGTTATACATATATACATATTGATATGTAGAAATATATGTGTGTATATATAGATATTTATCAATAGACCTAGAATTCTTGTATGCAATGATTGATGAGACAATCATTTTCTTGCAATATATCTTAAAGGACACTACGAAAATACCAATTTAGTGCAGTGTTTCTGAAACTTGTCTGAAGAGAAGATAAACACCCACCTTGGGCTACCTCTAAGTTTACTTCTTTCATATTTTCTTGATGAAAGTTCTGGCAACAAGTATTTTTAACAAGTCATTCAGACCACTTTTCTCATGAAGCAATTTTTGGAAATATTGATTCATAGAAATGTTTTATACTCAGAGTCTACCAGAGTCATCCGGGATGTTTTATTTATTTATTTATTTATTTATTTATTTATTTATTTATTTTCCCTGAATGCACAGTAACTGATTTCTTCTCAGGTTTCAAATCAGAGTGAGGTGTGGTTTCTTACTCCCAGGTAAGAACCATTGTTTCTTCCTATGTTACTATTCTGACATACACCAAAGTGTCCCCATATAGTCATTTTTGTTCTTGGTAGGTTCTCCTTGGTATTAAGTATTTCGTTAATAGCAAATGAGTAGAGAACTCCCAGCCATGATTTATCTCAGGACAGAGTTGATAGTGGGGAAAGGAATGGCCTCGGTTGTGGAGCAATATCCAGCTAGCAGATAAAATATTCAAGAATAGTGAAAAGTTGATTGCTGAAGCATGAGGCATTTTTATAGCTCATATGCTTTTAAATGCATACAGTTGGCATGAACAGGGTGGCCCATTTTAAAAAAGAGCAACCGAATTAAGTAGATTCCCTTGTGTAACATGCTGTCTGCGTGATCTGTTTTCCAGATGTTTCCATGGCAAATGTTTCCTTAATGTGAAGCCCAACCATAAAATGCACCTGGGTAGTGTACAGCTCCTCCAGACACAAATCATCATTTATTTTTTTTTTATTTTCCAGAGACTTATAGAGAGAAAATTGCATTTATTTAAATCCAAACAGGGATGAGCTTTCTTCATATTCATGTGAAAATATAAAGTGACAAAAAATGTTTATTTAAACATCAATCTTAATACATAAAGAGCTGTATTCAGGGCTGCAAACAACAAAACTGTAGACAATTTGTACAAGCTCTGCAGAGCTGTTTGGCAGCTATATTTGAAGTATTTATCCTCAGTACTAAATTTTTCAGTATAGATTCCGACCAAGAACATGGAGGTAAAAGGCAACGGAGTGTGGCAGGCAACACCTGAGGATTTGGAGCTGGACAATCTGGGTTTGCATCCTCCCCATCAATAAACAGTACTTCACCTTCTGTTTGTATTCTCCTTACCTTTAAAATAAGGATAATAATAGCACTTACCTAGGAAGGTTGTTAACAAGGAAGGTTGTTAACACACTCAAACATATTGTGGCATCTGTAGTAACTACTCAGTGAAAGTTAGGACAATTAAGCAGATGTCTTAATTGGCTATTCAAGATTAAAAGAAAGAAAGTTGCAGTGATGTTGAGATGAGATGATGTGCTTTCAGAGCTTAAAAAGTTTGGTTCACAAAAGCTTCCTTGGACAAAAGCAGTGGCTAGGAAGTGAAGAGATAAATCATAAATTCCTTTCCTTCTTAAATATGCTATTTGATTTTTGTTAGTGGAAATATATCCTCATTTCCTTTATTAGCAGAATATGTTAGAGGAAAAAGAGCTAGTTTTGTTATATGGCTTAATTAAAAAGTCACTGATGAGATTAGGTGCTATGAATGTCATTGGCACAAGAAGTGAGAGAAACAGAACAGTTGGGTGGGGAGAGGAGGCTGGTGGGTCGGAGAATAGAGAGAAGAGGGAAGATGGGTAAGATAAACAAGGGACAAGTTTGCAGAGGTAAGGGCAGAGAACGAAATATGCCACCAATTGGGTACTACCTTGTGCCAGCTCTACAGTGCCACAGAGAAATTTTAACAAAAAAAATGTAATTGGAAATTTCCTTCAGTTATCAGCTAGTCATTGAATATGGTATTTGTTTTAAGAAAAAGGTGCCATATTTCAAATGTTTTGCTCTTTTGCAACTCCAGATGGGTAAATCATTCTAAAAGGCATTTAAATCAACGTTAGTGACTGGTGAAAGTTCTGTGGGTATCTCGAATTTTGTACTAAAATTTATTTTTCTTCAAAGAAGACAATCTCTCTGTTAGTTGTCATTCTGTCAAATGAAAGGGAAAAGGTCAGGAACACAGAGCTGCATGTTGAATTTCTCCCATGCAACTTTTCTTTTTCTTCAAATAAACCTTTAGTTTCATGTTGGTTATGGATTTCTTTATTGGTTTTATTTTCAACATGAAATAGACATTCATACTTGCTCTTAGAGCAATTTCTTCAAAAGATAAGCATTCTTTCTGTTAAAAGTATAAAAGAAAAAAAAGTCATAGATTTCTTACAACCGATTATTAATGCTTTCAAGTTAAAATATTCATATCCACCCTTGATGAAGTTTAAATTGCAGGCAGTCTCCTAATAATACTGTGAAAATGAGAAAGCTAATTTATATTTAATTGCTATCAAAATCAAGATCTCTGTAAAGCATATTTTTATCTTATTTTAGATTTATTTGAGAAATATTAAACATAGCAGATCTCAGCATAGTATCCTCAAGAGAGGAAAATCCTAAATATATACAGATGTATTTACTTTTACATGGTAGATATTCTGCTTCCATAAAGCTGCTTGGTCTTCTTGAATAGAAACATTTTGTTAGGGGGAAAGGATGTCCTGAGCAAACTCCATACAGGCTTTGTGGACTCCACTGCCACTCCATCAAGACACTGGGAACTACAAATCCCATGATCCCCAAAGGGAGAATTATGAGGACCTGATGGCCGAGTTAAGCAGCCATTTTCTCTGTGTATTTAACCGGTCGTGTGAGTGGGGCTTTCTCTGTCTTGGCCAGGCAGTGCTTGGTCTCGGCGGGTCATATGGGATTCCAGGTCAGTGCAACTGGTAGGACACATCTTTTTCTCCCTGAGTTATTTATTTCCTCATTTCCCCTTCCTTGTAAATAAACCTTTGATTAACCTTTTGTGTGTGCCTGCAGTTTAAGTCCCCTTTAAGCACATAGGTGAGGGCCCACAGTCAGGCAACCCGTTTTATATTGGGGTTGCCCTGTCACAATTTCACCAAAGTGGTTACTCCTAAGAAATAGAGTATGATTTCCGTGGATGTCTTCATTGTTAAATAGAATAGTACCTTCTCATGATAAAAACCTAAATAGTGCAAGCTTTGAGAAGGAAGGCCTTTAAATGGTAGCACCACCCTTGTGATGCTGAACTATTTAATGTAACTGTCCTTATCATATATTCCTTTAGTTGTTAATTACTTCAACTTATCTGAATAATAAGGATTTCTAAATCATGGGAAGGCTCTCTTTGTTCATTTTCTTTTCCTTTTGTTATCAGTATTTGTGATTGCAGTGGACATTTTGTCAATAGATTATTTCATGGTCATTAAAATAAATCGAAACTATTTTATTAATTTTGTCTGTTTGGGAATTCGTGTATTGAATTTGTTAGATGAGCTGGAGAGGTACATTTTCTAGTCCAGACTCATCTCATCTCTGTGTAGAATATGATCCCAGCCTATCTGCCTGGGCTTTCAGAGGAGCTTCATGAAAATGACATAGAACATCTGCCTTGAGAAATGTGAACATTATTGTGTCAGCCCTTCCATGAATCCTCTGGCAGCTGCAAACCTCCTCCTAGCACTCTTACTGGTCTTCCTGGGCTGGCATCCTGGGTGTTTATTACTTTGGCTTTGTACCTATTTGTCTTCTCTTTGTTTTTCTATTTGTAAAATAGAATAATTACCATACCTGTTTCACACATACCAACTAGAGAATAAAATAAGTTAATGCAGATAAAGATTTTATAAAACTTTGCTAAAAATATGGAATAAATGTCAATTAATTTTACTATTAAAATCCAGTGCTTCCTTGAGAAGCCACACCATACACTTGATTTCTGCTCATATTTGGGGACACATGGATACCCATTCCCCATCCTCTTTGCCATTTTCCTAGGGTCAGAGGCTGCTTTTATTCATATTTTTGAAATTATCAAATGTTCAGGATATCCAAAATTCTGAAAGGTTTTCTCACTTCTGTCATAGCACCCAGTGACTTTTTCTTGAGTTTCTCAAATTTATCCATTTCACTTTGGGTCCAATCTTTTGAACACTGACTCTGTCTTAAGTCTCACTTGGATTTGCCACACCTTTATTTAGATAAGACTCTTTTTTTCTATTCCAAATACTTCTGCTTTTCCCTAATGTCATTTTAGGCAAAGTTCTTTTGGAGGTGTTTTCTCCTTTATTCCTAGAATTATTAGGTGAGGAGAAAAGACACCATAAAGCAATGCATTATTTTGACCTAACTTGCTTTGTATTGTGACATAAACCTTATATGCCTCCGCAAATACTCTCATTTTAAAAATTTTTCTCGCTCTTTTTGCACACTGACTACATTGAGTCATTGCTTTTCTGTGGGTTGTGGTTAAACACTTTGATGGATGGTATAGCTTCTGGCTTCATAGCCACAGAGGTTTTGGATGAGGCAACTCAGGTGTGTAAGAGCGATAGCTTGACCAATGGGAAGTGAAAAGTTAAGGATGTTAGGCAGACACATTCCTCTTCCTCACTTCATTTGGCAGACTTGTCCAAGTGGCAGTACTTCCCTGCAGTCCTTTTGGAGAAGTGTTAACAAGCTTGCTGACAGATCCTTTCTGTCTGTTCCTGGGTGTCAGGAGGCCATGCTTAGCACAGTGACAAAGCACTTTGCATTGCTTTGCATATTCCCTGTGATTTATTTTTCCTTCCATTCACCTTCCTGAGCAGTCCCAAATATATTGGTATCTACTTAATCTTTTTTAAATATATATATATTTATTTATTATATCATCCTTTATTTTTGTATAATGGTGATTTCCCCATGGAATTTCCACCACCCACTCACCCGTGCACCATCACCATAGTCCCTTGTGCTCTTCCCACCCCTGTCCTGATCCTTCTCCCTCCTCCTCCCTTACAGAATGTCTCTGATCTATGGTTGCCTGTTGATTTTGATTTTTACTTTATTATAGTTATTTTTGTTCCTGATCCCTTATTTGGCTCCTCTACATTCCTCCTATAAACGAAACCATCCGATATTTTTTTTTCTTTCTCTCTTATTTCGCTGATCATAATCCCTTAATCTGTATCTCTGCTTTCTATAAAAGTCAGCTAAAAATCTTAATGACTTTCCAAAGTGAATTTTTCTTTTATTGCACATTAGTTTAGCATTGAGATTTGTTTTTTTCTCTTAACTTGGGATCTGTCAGAAGTTTAGTATTCAGATTCTACCCATATCAACTGGCAAGAGCAGTGTTTGCTTCCAAGTTTAAGACCATCTTCCTTCTATGGGACCTATTCCTAGTACCCCTTCTCTCATCCTTTGAGTAATAGAATGCAGTCTTGATTTCCTAGTTGTGCACCACCCCCTGCCCACCATGGGTAGAAACAGACACAGAGTAAGAGCTCCTCATTGAAGAAGCCAGTCACTTTTTCAGAAGCTACATCTTGCGTTCTCCGCCATATTTAAATCAGAGTGTAAATTACTAGTTATTCTGCAATTTAGCTCTTAATTATATTGGACAATAATTAAATTTGTGGCTCATCTACCTACTTTTCTTACTACTGTGTATCTCAGTACTGCACACCTCACTTCAGATGGTAAAAACTATAATTATTCTAAGTTTCTATGCAAATAACTGATTTATGAAGTCCACATGGCCAATGTATTAGTCCCTCTATTGAATACTACTTCTCTGCACAATTATCATATTTATTTCCCAATAAAGAAAAGAAAAACATAATGATCACGGTATTAATTTCTCACCTCAGATTTTGATACCATTCTTTGCTATTCTAATTGCTCTCAGTGTGATTTGGGGAAAGTGTCTTAACTTTTCTAGCCTCAAATATTATAACCTGAAAAAAATTACAAAATGCATACTTTTAAATAAGAGTTTTATGTAAATTAAAGAGAAAATATATGTCTTATAAATGTTGGCTTGAGCAGTATTATATATAAAAAACTATTTTAGTTCATGGGGATAAAAGCACAATATCCAGAAATAAACTTCTTTCCATGGACTATCCCAAATTAAATAAATATAATTATATTATTATTCACATCATCTTTCATCACTTCAGATGAACTTTATTTCACTGTACTGCCTAATCCATGATTCAGCACTGCCCTTACTAGAAACTTTATTAGCAATATCAATGTAAAACCTTGGAGAATCAGTTTCTAAGATAACTTTTATCCTTTGTGCCCTGCACAGTGTGCATATGTATACTATTTCCAGGCTAGGGAATTTTCTACTTCTGACTTTTTCATTTCAAGAAATAAAGTAAGACATCATTTTAAATGCTAACCTATCTTTTAAATTAAACACAGATTTTATTTTATGTGCTAAACACATATTTTGTGCCTGTATTACCTCAATAAACAACAATGAAAAGACTCACAACCCTCATAGAAGTTACATTATGTTATAAAAACACAGATAATTAGCGCCTCCCCGGTGGCACAGTGGTTGAGCGCTGGGTTGCGAAGCTGCCCACAGCCTCTGCAGCGCCTGTTCGATACCCGGCCACCGGGCGAGGGTCCCACATGGCACGCAGATCTCTCCTGCCGCCCGCTGCTCCCCTCAGCAGTGTACTTCGGTCCTTCTGCCTGTTTTGCTCCCTGCTCTGGCTCTGGTGAATTCTCTCACCCTCCTGTGCTTCTGACTGTACCCAGTGCTTGTATAAATTAATAAATAAAACTTAAAAAAAGAGATAATTAAAATAAACTTAATAAATAAATATATAGAAATAATATGTCCAAACCACTTAATTCCACCTCAGAAATAATTATAAATACACTCTTAATATGTATGTCTACTACATAAGAATTATATTTGTATAATGCTATATTAATGATCAAATTTTACATAGAAAAAAGTAAATTTTCACTGCAGATCTAATCTTTCATCTGCTTTCAATGGAAAAACTTTTGCACCCTTGCTGGTTTGCACAATTTGCTTTAGAGATCAATTCATTGACTATTGAAGATAAAATGAATATTTAAAGATAAAAAAAATTGTTGGCAAAAATTTACAGGTCAATTCTTATTATGAAATGTTTGATGCTTATCTGTGGAGAAACAATATTGTCATAATCAATAGCAAATAAAATTTCTACAGAAGTTAGTGATTCAGGGTATTTTGAGTGAATGAGTAACCAGTTTCTGAAACAAATCATCATCTTCAAAAGCAAATTGCTAAATTTTATAACCCTAGTTTCCTTGTTCTAAAGTTCATGTAATTTGATACATACCCTACATTTCATTTTTTGTAGTTTTCTTCCGTTGGTGGAGGGGAAAAAAAACCTGGCTTTGATTCATATGAATATCTTCCTTGAGAACTGAAGTGTGGCTCAGAATTTACTATGTCGGAATAACCCATGCTTAAATTACTGCGATGAGATTTTTTTGCTGATGCATTTATCACCATTTGTGGAAGTGGCAGTGTTAAGAATTAAAATGTCTATAAAATGACATGACCATATTAATCTCAGATTTGTTTGCTCTGCAACAAAAATCCATGTACATTTCAGAAACTATTTTATTAGCACTTAACCCAAATCTTATTTAACTTAATCTTATTTACCTTAGAGTAAATAATAGGAAAAAAATAACAAGTGAAGACTGATAGTCATTCTTTTAAATCACATCCAATTCTCAAGGAGAATTATGTTGGTTCTGGTCCAAACCACCACCACCATCTGCCAAAGTGAAAAAATCAGGTCCCTTTGGTGTCTTAGCATCTGCCCTAACCTCACTGTAGTTTATTTCTAATAGTGTAACCTGTGTGATCCTTTAGAAACAAAACCATCACATCACTTTTGCTCAAAATCCTCCAGTGGTTTCTTCCTATGTCAGTTAAGCCTACGTTATTGAAGAAAAGTAACAGATTTTATGTGATCTGACCCTCAATACTTCTACACCCTCATTACTTACCACTGTGTCCCCTGCCATTGAAATTTACTCATTTTTTACACCAATGGTTATCTTGTTGGTTACTTGAATTTTCAAACATAGTTTTATTTTGGGCTAAAAACACTTGTTTTTTGTTAGGAATTCTTGTGCTTTAGAGAACCATAGTCTCACCACCTTCATTCCTTCAGTTTTTAATCAAAGTCTGTCTCAACAACTTTATATAAAATAGCATCTCTCCCAAAACCCACAATCATTAACCTCTGCCCTATTCTATTCTTTAAAAAACTCATCAGGAAGTGAGTTGTTATCATATTCTTTGTTCTCTATTGCGTGTCTCCCTTATTATAGTATAACTCTACAAAGTTTATAAAATTTGTCTCTCTGACAAATTTAAGAACTCATGTCAAAAATATTATACTGTTTCTTAATAAGGCAACTGATAATGTTAAAATCTTTTCAAAAGCATTAAGTGATGCATTAATAAAGAAATTTTAGGATAGGATTGCTGGTTTATACAGAATGGACTAATGTTTTATAGAGGAATAAAATGTAACCTTTGGCACCATCTATTCTGTTAGACAGAAATGATTTGATCTCTACTATACAAAAGTTTTCAAATTAACCTCTGCTCCAACAGAGTTGTAAAATATCCCAGTTGATGGTGAGTCAAGTCTAAGATTGAATTGAAAGGACACTCAGTAATCAATTTTGCCTATTTGCAAGTTGTTAATAATTTTTCTGACACTTAGATGGTCAGAAAATTTAATTTTCTTCTTGCTGCTCTATCCTCAGATCAGCAGTGATGAGTAGGTAATATTCTTTTGTCTTAGTTTAGGCTGTTAAAAAAGTTGTGGAGGCTGGGATTGGAATGCTTGCAGTTTGAAAGGTGATCTAGAGGAACTCCAATAAGTGAGGAAATGAGATGGGGCAGGAAAAAAGTCAAAAAGAATGTGACATCAAGCAAGTTGTCCATCTGGAAAATCGTGACTCAGTCACTTAGTGCAATGTAAACGCAGAACATGTTTCAGAGTTATCCTGACTGGACTTTGGGTGACTGGGACATTTATTCACCAGCTCTGACTGGCATTTGTTGAGAGCTGCTTCTAGGAAAGTTAGCTCTATTTTATATCTAATTTGCCCTACCTGCTAGCTGAATATGCTCCCGTGGCAAAAAAAAAAAAAAAAGACAAAAATCGAAATAAAGCCTCCCCCCAAGGAAATACTTCTGTTCGAGGACAGATAATCCCAGTGAGGAAACTTTAACCAGTGAATCTAAATGGAATTTGAGTTGGGCATTGGCAATATTTGCTATAGTATTCCATAAAAACACATGAATAAAGTTTCCTAGGGTCTAGTAAGTTGCCTGCTTAGTTTTATGGGCCACTATAAAACAAAGAAAGAAAACAAACACAGGACATGATATGAAGAGTTTGGAAACCTATCAAGTTTTCTACCTAGGTTATAGAGGAGAAGGGAAAAAAAAAATAAGGTTTTGCATGAGACAGGCTAGGTTTTCTTATCTTGTGTGGTGATGTGACCTGTATCAACTCACTTGACTCTTGGGTTTACATTTTCTCACCTCTAAAATTGGGGTAATTAATCTCAATTCTCCGAGTACAGAAACACTATCCAACTTGAAATATATACTTAATCAGAAGGGATAAAATGAATAAAGAAAAACAAAATCAACAAGCTCTGATTAACCACAGCAGTAATTCCATGGACTTACCATGATCATTGAATATGTTTCAACAGAGCACTAGGTTAAAATAGAGTCAAACATGGTTACAGAAAATACAGATTGTAAATATCTACAATTTGAAAATAATACAACAAAAATAATACTCAGTATATGAAGAATGGGAATGATGGTGGTCATATTAACTAAAAATAAATAAATAAATGTACTTTCACATATGCTACTTAACAATTTTCAGGTTGCTACTATAAAATGAGAAAAATATATAATAATCAAAACTATCATTAGAAAGATCACCCAGCTCAAGAGGAAAAGGCACTTTTGTTTATTTGGTTCACTTTTAATCATTCCAGTTTCTAAAATAGCACCACCCTCAAATAGTAAGCATTTAATAAATATTTAATGTGAGAGTGAATAAACAAGACAAAGCAGGGTTAATTTAGTTAGCAAAATATAAAAACTTAAGTGTAAAATCAGAAAATATAAAATGCTAAAATTAACAGTCAAGAAACTTTTATGGCAAAATGTACAAGTGGGATGAACCAAAACCTAAAGATATTATCTCATTAAGAAGGTATTTACAACAAAACAAATACTAAAAAGATTTTAAAGTGCAAATAAAGTCACAGCTTGAATTTGGGGAGGGAGGGGAAATAAAAAGAATTTAAGATGACAAATATTTTGTTGCTGTTTCTAGTTTGTTTTTACCTTGGGCAACTGGGAGGATTGTAATATCATATATTTAAATAGGAAAATGCTAAAAGAAGCAGACTGAGGGGTGGAGAAGAATTTGAAGGACCTTATCCACATTAATTTTGAAATTCTATTATATATTTATGTAGAAATATCAAGTATGAATTTAGAAATCTGAGTCTGAAATGCTGGGGATGTCAGGGAAATATATTGAGAAATATAAATATGAGTATTATTGTAAATATATGTTACTCAAAGTCATGGGATTAACTAAGCTCACCCAGAAAGAGTATGTAGACAGAGAAGAGAATCTAGGATGAAGCAGTTTCATATTTAAAGTTTGAATATAAAAGGGGCCAGGGGAGTTATCCAAGAAGGGGAGTCCATAGAGACAGAAGGAAAAACACAAATGTGTTTTATCATGAAAACCTAGAGACCTTTATTTCTACCTCTGTACTGTGACCACTCATTTTAATGTCAACAAGCTAGGTTCTACATATTTCTACAGTGCCAAATCTGTATGTGAAAATTATTATATACTGCAACTATTTTTAAATGTAAAATTTCACATTGTGTGTCTGATTTAAGGTTGTTCTTGAAGCTCACAAATCTATATTAAAATATTTTGTTCTAATTTGGGTTAAAATTTACTTGTTTAAGTTTTGGGCGTAACATAAGAAATTAATTTTTTTTTGAAAAGATATGAGCTAGGATTCTAAATTCTTTTTTCCCCCCCTCTAAATGTGTAGGAAATAGCCTCATGAAATTAACTGAACAAGGTATTCTTTTTTTCCCCACTTATGTGAAATGGCTATCTTAGTTACGTAATATTTTCATAGACATGGCTATCATTTTTGAAGGTTTTCTTTTTTTTAAGGATGTATTCATGCATACAAGAACTGGGGTACAGGCCAGAAATGTGGAGGGTGAGAGGATTCGCCAGAGACAGAGTGGGAAACAGAACAGGCAGACTAACTGAAGTACACTGCTGAGGGGAACAGCGGGCGATCCAGGAGAGGTCTGCTGTGGGTCATCTCCCTGTCCAGGGATCTAACTCATGTCGCGGTGCCTGCGAATAGCTTCATAGGTTGCATCTTAACCCCTTGCCCCACCAGGGAGGCCCTATCATTTTTGAAGGCTTCCATTTATGTTTTCTTAGTTCACTCTAGCTGTGGGGACTTAGCAGATAGTATTGATGCCTCCTTTTCTATCTGAAAAAACGGAGTTTCTGGATGGTTTGCTCAGGGTTAGACTCCTGAAAGTGAATAAGCAGTTCAGAATTGAACTACAAATGCCATGCTTTTTTTCTCCCCCACCTCGTCTAGGTCATGCCCAGTTTGTTCCTCTGATCTCTTGGCTCAATGTGATTTTTGAACAGCTTCTAACTCTAGACAGAGTGGTTCCACTTCCCCTCCTGAGAAGTAACTAATCTTAGATAACTTTTGATCTAAGATAATTCAGGCATTTGATATTATGTCCAAAACTCTACCATTCTCTTTAAATTCCACCTCCCCAATTTTTAAGGGGATGGGGGCACAGGCACCTAACAGTATGTTCAGTTCCCAGGAGTATACATAAAAATTAAATATTAATAACTTAGGAGTTTCTGATTTTATGCATATTGTGACCTCCTTTCTTTTTTCTGTAAAGTTTTATAGAGCTTGAAGGATACAGTTGAAAAGTTGGGAGAATGAAATCATTTAACCGCCTCTTAAGACTATAGTCCTAGAAGCTTTTTATCTTTAATGAAAGTGCACCTGTAAATGATTGTACATCATCCATTTTCACCCATATGTGGCTGATGCGTAAGTGAAATGGAGGTTCATTAAAAATAAAAGCAAGGCAATTAGAAGGACTGCAACACAAAGATCAACACCCATTATTAGGTAGAGGAAATGGTGTGCTAAATGAAGTATTTGCTTTTCAACTAGTTTCAATCTACTGTAGGCTATGAAATGATAATCTTTGCTTATTTTTTTTCCAGTAAATGTCAGCTATGTCATTTCTGTTTACAGATGAGTGGATTTTGATCTTGAAATGTTTATACTCTGCCTCTATTATAGAAAGAAAAAGAATTTCCTAGCTTGCCTCTGGGAAAGCGATATTGTCTGAATTTGTATTCTGAACTAGACTAAGGGAAGCAGCATTGAAACAGGAATTACTCTATGTGTCTGATTGGATTGCAGCTTTGGGAGCTGCAAAGCAGATTTCATGCTAATAAAAAAAAAGAGTGAGCAAGTGAGAGAGATTATATACTTCTCCACTGTGGGAGAAAGGTAACATCCAGACATAAAATGCATGGATGAATTGTTTTCAGCTTGGCTTTGTGACTTTCTAGTTCAGCCACTGTCATAATATATTGAGTTAAAAGTCCGCCCTTGCACCCAGATATGGAAATATTTATTGTACATTTTGCACTAGATTAAAAGGTTTCCTCATTAAATATTGTGCTTTAAATTTGTAGAGAAAGAAAATTTATTACAATTGTATTACTGCAGTCAATTTTACTGTTGCAAAGAAACTTTTTTTCCCTCCAAGTAGTAGCATAAAGGCACAAGCTTTCATTTTCCTTTACAAAGGCAAGGTTCTTACAGGCCTTGATGAATATTTCTGAAGAATGGGTTTTAAAGCTAATCTATTTCTCCACTGATATTATCATTGTCAAAATTGTCCATCTCTATTCAAATGCTATTAACACTAATTAAACCCCCTGAAATAATAAAAAAAAAAAGTTACCTAAGGATAGCAAGCAGTAGACAAGTTTCTTGATATTGGTAAAAAGTAAAAATTCTGGCAAATAAGTGGAGATACAGCCAATCTAACATTTTCTTAGTTTGTGAAATCCAAACTATGGTTATATAGCTTCAAGTTTATCATGGCCTAGAGCAATTATTTGCTTAAGTATCTTTTAGGAATTGACTTTGTATAATAGCATGGAGTAGACATTTACAGAAGGAAATAATCATTAATACTGTGTTTCCCATTAATAAGCAGTCCATTTCACCTTGAAATATGTGTAAACTACAAGAGAAAAAAAATTAATTTGTGATACTGTCTTTTAGAAATTCTGTCAAAATTGTGTTAAAATTCCTTGAAGTCTGTATGACATAGTTACCATTTTGAGTTTCTTGGTAAACTATATACAATGCTGTATCTTACTTGTTTTTCTTTGCTTTATGATATAAATATTTCACATCAAATAAACTTATAAACTGCAAAAGATTTCTTTTGTGAACACATAAAACATTCAAGGGTATTATAGTTACTCTCTGGAGTAACTATAAATTTTTTAATTAATTTTATTTATTTAAACATCTCATTTTTTAAATAAGTCTTTAAATTATAAATGGTGCTACAATAAGCTTTTCTAATAATAAAAACTCTAATAATTCTCAAAATAATAAATTTTGAGAAATAAAGTGACTGGGGTAGAGGCAAATGGCTCTGTTAAGGACCCTGGTGAACAGTGACAATCACGTGATTTAGCCCCCAGCACAGGTGATGTCCACTGTGGTCTTGTCCTGTGACAGGGTGAAAGTGAGGACAGTCTCGCCTCACACATACTCAGAACTTGGAGAAATAAAGTATAGGAGAGTTGATGCTTTGATCCTTCAATATCACTGAAAAAAAAATCAGTAGCCATAGTATAGAAAATAATGTCTTTTCAGAGAAGAAAAGAATTGATACAAGACCTTGGAACAATAATGTAGCTTCTGCTTCACCAGCACAAGCTTCAGAGGCACATACTCATATAGGGCATAGAGCCCCTACCATCTCATGTGCCCTCAAACTCCATGCCCTTTTCACAGTATGTTCCTTTACATTCCACAGGTACAAATCCAATTTTTTAAATCTATAGAACTTCTAAAAGAGAGTGGGGAATGCCCACAGGAACATTTTTCTTGGGCCATTCACCTTCTCAGAGAGAACTCTATCCTCCAATAGTAACTATAGTAAACACCACGATAATAGAAACTATGGGGAATGTGATTGGCAATCCTTGCTCGAGGTAATCATCTGCTTATTGATTAGCTCATAATATGGCAATTAAAAAATTTCTTTACATAAGCAACTAGTGTTAAGGCAGTAGACATGTGCACCTTAAAATTGAAGAAAGGGAAATTAATTCCATATAGACTTCCAGGAACATTTCTCCTTAAATTGCTAGGGACAGAAGCAGAATTTCTATTTGTGCTTTATAAATCTGCTACATTGTGAGTGCTCAACCAGCAGGAAAGTATAAGTGGTAGGGTGGACTACCTTTTTATTACAGTGATGTGGTGTATGAATTTGTTGAGTTTAAAAAAGATTCCTATCTATAAAACTTCTTATGTGTCTAAATGTAACTCCAATATTTTTCAATATGAAAATATATCTCTATATACTTTAGTTTTTCTTTTTAAAAGCTACATATAACATATATAAGTTTAAAGAATAAATGATCTTCATTTCACATATCCAAGTATAAATAATATCAGTGTTATCACATATTGAGTACTTGTATATATCATACAGGAGATTGTTAAATTGTTTTCAGTGGTTATTAACTTTAAATTTTTCTATAAAAAATGCATTTTCATTTGAAAATAAGATAATTTTTTTAAAGATTTATTTATTTATGCATGCAAGAGCTGGAGTATAGGCCAGGCTGTGTGTAGGGGGTGAGAGGATTTGCCAGAGACAAAGTAGGGGGGCAGAACAGGCAGGTTGACTGAAATACACTGCTGAGGGGAGCAGCGGGAGAGGTCTGCTGCGCCATGTGGGTAGCTCTGGGGCTGGGGATCAAACTCGTGTTGCAGTGGCTGCGGACAGCTTGATAGGTTGCCTCTTAACCCCTTGCGCCACCAGGGAGGCCCTGAAAATAGATAAAATTTAAAGTTCAAAAGACTAGCACACTTAAACATCCCTATGTTGATCATGACTACTGTTTGAACTATGGTAAGAAAACCAGGGTGATAGAATCTACTCAGAAATATATAAAAGGGACTCCATGATGGAGCAAGGGGTTAAGATGCAATCTATGAAGCTGTCACTTCCTTTAGATATGCTTATTAAGGTAGCAAACTTGTTATTAACACTTACTTTGCATTATTTACTGCACCAGGCCTGTGACTCTTTAGCAGGAAACAGGAAAGATTTTATTTGCTTAGCAGTTCCCTTTCAAGTTCTCTATATCTGATTGTTCCTACCTGCAATCCCACACACATTCCAAACACCTCCATATTCCTTTCTTCCCACAACCCAGTACCAATCTTATTAAGTTTCTTTTCAGTCAGGCACTCACATCCATCCACTTCTCTTTATCTTCCAGGTCGCTCTGCTTGACTATACCTTCTGAATTACTAACACCTCCTGCCTGCAGTAATGATTTTCCTCTCTCCCATTGGTAAAACACAATCAGGGTTGCTCTCTAACATGCAGATATAATTATTTCCTCCATTCAAAACCATTTAACAACTAAATATTGCTTTGAAACAAATACCCAAATTTCATGACATGATTTAGAAGATGCTTTATAGCCACTTTCTACGCAAGTTTTAGCCTCATCCCTGATATTTCACTCAGTAACCAATTTGAACCCCACTTTATTCACTCCTATTTTCCTACCCAAATTTCAAGCTTTTCTAAACTTCCTTTTGATTTCAGAATTACACAAACTTTCAATCCTCTGGGTATTTACGTAAGCTTTTGTCTTTCAGAAAAACTCTTGGTCCTGCCAGGGTAATTTTTTTGAATATCTAATTACAATTCATCCTTTAGGCTAGTAGATTTCAAACACATTTTGGTCATAACCAAACGTAAAAAACATATTTTACTTCAAAATTCAGAACTGAAAAAATTTTTCATGAAATAATAGCTATAGATTTTATATACAGTACCATCTCCTAATTTCTGTTCTCTTTTACTCTGGTTTTTTAAAATCACTTTTATAGCTTCCAAGTTGAAAACACAGCTGAAGCATAATCTTCTTTATGATCTCTTCCTTGGTTATTTTAAATTAATGTGCCTGCTTTGTGATTCTGAAACCACACTTTCATACCATAGGCCCCAATATATTTTGGGTTATTGTTTAATTTCTACCAGCCATAAAGATAAATGCATAGAGAGGGTAGCAAGCTCAGTGTCCATCTTGTATCACATCATGAATTTTGCATTGAAAAGAATACCTAGTATATGTTAGGTGCTTAAAATTTTAAGGTTGAATAATTCAATAAATTGATAAGTGAAATTATGATATTTAAATTAATCACACAAATATATCATTTTTTATTATTAATCTTAAGAATCCTAGGGGCAAGTGATTTCAAGCTTGGTTTCAAGAAGGGAAAGAAATACAAGGAAGTTTTAATGAAAAAAAATATAGTAATAAAGAAAACCTATCTTTTGGCAAATTTCATCTTGTTTATCCTTTTGCAAGTGGGTTATGAACTGCAAAATGCCAATCTACACGGAGAGGATATCCTGAGTGCACTATATTATCTCTAGCTATTGTTCCAGTGGAATGTGTCCCTAGAGAAATAAGGCATGTACATTGACATTTAAAAGTTGAAACAATTAGTCTTTCTTTTTGTACAAACATTTCAAAAACACTACATTCCAAATTTATTAGTCAGAGGGTGATCGTAAGTTTGCTTACATTTAATTTTGAGTATGAAGAGAAGTATTGCTTTTTATCCAGGCTCATTCTATATTTGGGTGGCTGTGACGTGCCAAGATTTTCATACACATTCGTGACCTTGATGATTTTAGTTCCTTTTAAGTCTTCTTAAGTTACAAAAGGGAATAAATTGACTAATAGTAGGGAAAAATATAGGGGATACCTACAGTGATTTTTTTAAGTAAAATTTTTTCACTTATCATTTTTATTAAGCACTGATTTATGGGAAATTCAATCCATATGATTCTAGTTCATATATCACAAAATGTTATTCTAAGAGAACTTTGTAAACAGCTGTTTCTTCTTCAAATAATATAGGCAGTCTTTGGACAATGTATTTTTTTGTGATGCAATTTTTGCCAAATATAAAGCTAATGGAAGATAAATCAGTACAGTGAAATATTTGTGTGTGTGTGTGTGTGTTTTAATAATTTACTGAGTGGGTGATATTAATGCAAATCTTTATATAAAGGAATAATTTGTTTCAGAAGGTAAATTCATATGGAAAATTTTATGTTAAGTAAAATTCTTTAACTCTTAGCTAAATAAAAATTATACCATTTGTATCATTTAGGATAATCTGTGCTATGAGAAATGAAAATATCAATGAGGTGTACTTGAACTGGGAAAAATATTATCTCACTTGATAAACATCTAGAGATAAGTTGAGGTATAAATTGTTCAAGAAATTTGATGAGAATGTAAAATACCTAGGTTCTTTCCACCTCTCAGATCTGCTACCTTCTTCAGGCTGGTAATAAGATGGTTGCAGCTTATCTTCTCTGATATTTCCCAGAAGAATAAAAGACTTTATAACTTGTTGAATATCTCCTAGGAGTGATGAAAAATTTTCCAGACATACCTTCTATCCAATAAACATTTACTCAGATTTCATTGGTGAGAATTGGGTCACATATTCTTTAGTGAATCAAGAATTGACAAAGGGTATGAGATTGCATACAGATCAATAAGACTTAGACTTCGGTTAGATAGAAAGTCAACTTTTCCTAACCTCTTAACTGATTCAGGAAGAGTAGATATCTCAACAAAACTGGGGGAAGGAATTTTAGGGATATATTCCTAATATTAGACAAGTGAAAAAAGAGAGTAGTTAAGTTGAGAAATGAATTGGTGAAGACATTTAAGGTTCATGGTTAGGAGTGCAGACTTTATTGAAGAACCATTGTTAAATGTGAGTCATCAGAGTTATGAAATAGGGACTTACTTGAACTAAATACCCAAGTAAGATGATCGGATGATTTTTGCCACTCTTCTTCAACAGAATGGCAATTTTCTTGTCTTTTCTGCCCATCTGAATCGATTTTCATGTCTACATAAGAAAAAAAGTTAGAACTTTTGGACAATGGCCCCCTGATTCCATTTTTCTACCCCCAGCTGACTTCCCTAGAAGAAAAATTAAAAGCATCAAATGTGAGAGTAGTTTGCAGGTAAACTAGAAGTTTCTTGTTGTCTATTATTAGATTCTTTAGATTATTTTAAATGTTATAGCAATAACAAGTTTCTTTAGAATAAATAAATGAATACCAGTTTATTTCTCTCCATACACTAGTCTTTGATAGAAACCATAGGCTGAAAAGAATGGGGGAGGGAGATGACAGATATTTAAAAATAGAATGATCATTCATGTGTAAATGATGGGATTTGATCAAATGATCTCTACTCTCTTCAAGCGTAAAATTTGATGATTCCATCTGAGTAGGTCTGTTTAAAAGCATGAGAGAATATTATGTGTTCTCACTTCTATCACCTTTATTCTATCTCAAAAAGCTTTCAAGCCAATTTTGAAATTTACTACATAATTCGTGCTTTACAATAAAGGAAATGGATTTTAATGCAGTTAGTTTCAGTGAATTAAATAGTTCATATAAGAATTAGTGAAAAAAAATCCTGCTATTTTCAAATTCATAATATTGCCCCAATTTCCATAAGAACTAAGTACACATAATGCAGATGTATCTGATTAGTCATACGTACAATAACATATCGAAAAGTACCTATTTATACATGACTAAACTCTATTGTTTAAAATACAAAGTGTATTAAATGAAAATTAGTATCCATTTTTTTGAAGATTCATTTATTTATACAAGAACTGGTGTACAGGCCAGATGCATAGGAGGGTGAGATGCTTCACTAGAGACAGAGTGGGGAACAGAACAGGCAGACTGAGGAAATACATTGCTGAAGGGTGCAGAGGGCATGACAGGAGAGGCTTGCCGGGCCATGTGGGACCCTTGCCGGCTGGCTGGGATTGAACAGGCGCTGCAGAGGCTGTGGACAGCTTCACAGTGCGGCGCTCAACCGCCTGCGCCACCAGGGAAGGCCCAAAAAATTACTATCCATTTTTAGTGCCTTGTTCTGGCATGGTGTGTGTGTGTATGTCTTTGTGTGTTTGTGTTTGTGCATGCACACATGTATATTTAAAGAGGACTTTAAAAAAGTGGATGTAAATTATTTAATTTCATTATTTATTTTCTGCTCTTCTGTTTCTTCTTCATTGTTATTTAATGGAAAACTCAAGTCAAAATGACTAAGCTATCGATAGGGATATGTTAAATGTCTCTACACACAGAGGAAGCTTAGTCAACAACAGAATTCTCCGTTGTTACATTCTGCCAGTGTAATAGGATTGTACAATCAAAGAAGAAATATGTTTTGCCTGAAGCACTCGTTCCTTATTTCAACCATGTAAATCCTTATCATCTTTATATTTCTCATCATGAATCTATTCCTGAAGGTTTACTCTTACCGCACTAGCTTATTTGCTTCTAACATAATATCTTACAGAACCATTTACTCCTTCCTACTCCCTTACTTTGCTTATTTGAGTAGAATCTGACCCACTAAGCTCTCGGCCCTCCGAAGTTAGTCCCTGTTTTTATTACTGAACACACATTGCCTGGCATACAGCTTAATATAAAAGTCCCCAAATTTGGGGTGGTGAAACAATAAAAGAGTAAATGAAAATAGATATATTCACTTTTTAAAAATAATCATGTTTTTGACCTGCATTGAAGTAGTTGAAATAATCTGAAGTAGTTGATGCATTCTTTGTTATAAAGATATGAATGACACATTTCTAACATTCAAATTTTTATTATTCTAGTATCCTTAATACCAAACACAGATAAATGCTGGATGAATTATTATAAAATAAATCTAGCAATTAATATTTTATTTAGAAAAGGAAATTTTCAACTTCTTTTCTCCTCACCTTTCATTTATCTCCTCCCTTTACTTATCCATCAGATTGATTCACTATAATCTCTTTAATTTATCCATCTCTTGCTTCCCCTGTTGTGGTTTGTTTCATTTCTAATGCCAATTTGAAACAAGAGCAGATGATCTGGTTGTGATCTCTTGTTTCTTCTTGATCCACTTATTTCTCCTTACTGAGGTTGGAATTATTTTCCTATTATATATACATCTCTATTCAATATTTTCCCTTGCTTTACACAGAATTCACCATGACATTTATATTTGGAATGGTTTAAAGAGCAATCATAATTTAAGCATCTTCTCCTTCACTCTCCTGAAAGATTTGTATCCTACATTTTATCTACATTAACTCCTTCATGTAGTCTCATATACTCTTCATTCTGCCCTAATTATTCTTTCCTCCAGTGACTTTGTTCACCATCCAGACTCCTTATTCCTTAATGCTCAGTTGGATGCTATTTCCTTTCAGAGTTCTTTAGCAAATGACAGGAACAAAAAAGCAAAAATCAGATGTCCCACGTTTGAATTTCAGATACAGACTCTGTATCTGTGTGATTGAATCCTGGAAGATTCTTTGTACAACTGGAAACACAGTGTTCTACTATGTCAAATAGATCTTAAAGAAAAACATAGTTTGGGCCTCCCCTGGTGGTGCAGCACTTGAGCGCTAGGCTGCGAGGCTGCCTGCAGCCTCTGCAGCGCCGGTTCGTTCCCCAGCGGCCAGCGAGGGTCCCACAAAAAAAAAAAAAGAAAAGAAAAATATAGTTACACACCAAAAATGTAATTTCACTTCCCTCCTCTGGTGTTCAAGACCAAGCATAAATCATTCCCTTCTCTCTTCAGGAGTTTTTATTCAATGTCTCTCCAAATGTTTTTGTTATGTATTTAAAGAGCTATTTTTCTGACTTCAAAAATATAAATGTGAAAAAGAATTATGTATCACACATGTTTAACTTTTCATTATACGAAACACATAACAGAGTAGGTATTTAATAAATGATTGCTCAATTAGAAAATGGTCAATATTAAATATTTTGTCAGTCAACATATCAAATACATTGATACCTATCTAAATAGAAGCAGTCAAAATATTTTATTGATAAAGGCTGAATTCATTTTTTTCTGAATTTATTTACATTAGGATCACTTAAGAATGTATTATCTTTATGAACTACATATACATTTTAAGAAGTGAAATGACTTCAGTCACTAAAAATGGCTTCAGGGATAAGTTAAACTGTTCTCCAAATGTCAATTCTAAAATCTCCCAGAGTTTTGGAAAAATATACTTTTAAATTCATCTACATATTATTTGTGAAAAACATCTTATCCCCCAAAATGACGTCATATAATATTTTACTTGATTTCGTGAAATGATAAATTGCTTGACTTTATAATTAATGGTTTAAAATAATCTCTAGCATAATGCAGTATATGTTTCAGATTACAAACAACAGTGCCCAGAGGATTTTCTGTGCTTCAACATAAGTGGAATTATAAGAGTAGTAATAACTGTGATTGTTCTGCAAATTAGAAAGAGCAAAAATATCACAAACCTCAAGAAATGGCATTGAAATGGCCTCATTTTCCATTTAGGCCTTCAGGGGACAAATCAAATGCAAGATGTAGACTAATTTTACTATGGGGCTATAATCTATTATTTTAACAGCTGAGGAAAAGCCATGATTGTATTTGGCAGAACATTTATAGCCATATTGGATATAATAATAATAAATGTTTCTCTCTGAACTAAAGTTGTGCTAATTATTGAACAGTGCTTAAATTGCCGCACTGATGATCTCCTATATTGATTTTCCATAACAAAAATTATTTTCACCGACTATCATTAGGATATCAAGGCTAACAAGACTTTATGGTCAATTACAATATATATTATTCGAATGTATGTCATTACCAGTTTATATTGGAGAATTCCTAAATTTATTTGCATCTGTACCCCAAGTTCCTTATTGTGGGCTGGGCTTATGAATAGAAGCCAGTCAATGTATAGGAGAAAATAAACTAAGATACAGAATTTCTTATAAATGTCAAGTTTGTGGGTTTTTTTCCTAATTGGATTATATGCCTGTCCTTGGATTCCTAAACCACCATTATATCCTTATAAAAGCTTCGCGTTTTATTTACCCTAGGTCAAGTTTTTTGCTTTTACTTGCAACCAGAACTAAAATATCCTTTGTGTCTGTTATTAAAAAAAATTAGAAAAAAACTATTTAAAAATGTTTTTGGTAGTGCTTTGCACATATTTAATTATATACTATATATTGTGAAAAAGATTAAAGTGAGACTAGAGTTGTGTCTGGATGTCTATCCTAAAATCACCAGCAGTAAAATAGACCATTGTTTGCTAAAGATTCCATGATACCTTAAAATTGGCACTGAAATACTTGCAGGCCAACTGATAGCAATATCTCCTGCCATTTTTTTTCTTGATAACCCTTCTTCTCTTGAATGAGTCTTCTTTCTCTTAGTTTTATGCTGCAGCTAAAGGGATTTCAGGAGACAAAGATGATCACGGTTTTGTTTATAAATCTACCTTTGCAGTGTACTAATTTGAAAAGCTACCTTTTGGGTCCCAGGGTCCCAGCAATAACATAGTGAATTTACTGGAGGGTGACAATGCATCTCTCTCTCCACCCCCATGACTTCCTCAACAGACATAGCTGGGGGAGTTTAAGGAAGCCTTGAGAGTCTGGTCTCACAGCTTCACTCCCTGCTGACTTTGTGAACTGGACTGCTGGAACAGGTGGGGAGGAGCAGAGCCACTGGGTAGACAATACAAGACACCCTGCAGGCAAGAGGGAGCCTGCCTGCTTCTCTGGGGCCTCTGCATTCTGCAGGGCTTTGGTTTATGCTGCCACTTAGGCTCGGCTGCTGCTCTGGGGGAAAAGGGAGGGCTTTGGCCTCTGTTCCCTCTCACTTGGGTTTCTGCAGCTGGTTCTCACCTGTGACTTTTCCCAGTGTTAGTGCTTTGTCAGGCATGGTGATCCCCCTCTATAGAGAGACCATAGCAGCGGCCATCTTGTACTGGTGGGTTTGAATTAGGTGGTACATTTTCTCCTCTCTCAGCCCTTTGTATCCTGTGCAACATTATGCTTGTGCTTTCTGCTATGGGGGTTGCCTTGGATTTCTTCTGGAAGCTCTGCTTTTGGGCATTCACCTTTCTGATTTGGGCTTTGAGAGTTTAATGGTATTTTTGCCCTTGAGGTGGGATGGTCAATTTTGGAGGTTGATTTGGAGTATTTTGAAGTTTCTTTTTCCCCATTCCTTCCTCTATTCCCTTTGAACCTCTCACAGATTACAACTATTTGAGCACAGTAGAGTTTGGTTACTTTGCTTTTATGCACACAGGTGGGCACAAGCCCAATGAATGGGCAATATAGGGTTTCCCCCTTAAGAGTCTGGGGTCTTGGACCTCCCCAGTGGCTCAGTGGTTGAGCGCTGGGTTGCAAAGCTGCCCGCAGCCTCTGCAGCACCAGTTTGATCCCCGGCTGCTCCCCGGCCACCAGAGGAGGGTCCCACATGGCGCACAGACCTCTCCAGCCTCCTGCTGCTCCCCTCAGCAGTGTACTTTGGTCCTTCTGCCTGCTCTGCTCCCTGCTCTGGCTCTGGTGAATTCCCTCACCCTCCTGCGTTTCTGACTGTACCCAGTGCTTGTATATATAAATAAATAAATAAATCTTTAGGGGAAAAAAAAGAGTTTGGGGTCTCCTGTCACCCTTCAGTTTCCCTCCATATCAGTGACTCTCAAAGTAGTGCTCCACATCTTTAAAATTTATGGAAACAAAGGAAAAACAGATTAAATACTAAAACAAAACACAATTCCAGTCATAAGTCTAGAGGGAAGTCAATGGAAAAGACATCTAGTTGTAGGGTGTTGAAAAATCTTGGGATGGGGTGAGGATGTTAATGTGTAGACTGAGGGACATCCCATGACCCCGAAACTTGCATACTCTATATGGGTTTTACCATCCACTGCATAAAGACAAAGCACACTATTAGTGTGAAAGAACTATAATAGGATAACGTGGAGAAAGAGAGAGAGAAGAAATAGTTTTCCGATAAAATGCCCAAAGTTACCCATCCCAAGCCCAATGCCCAACCAAACAGCATTGGCACAAAGTGGGGTCTCTGAGGCCCAAAAGCTTTCCACAAGTATAAGACAACTTCTGTCAGGGAACCATAGGAAAAGGGCAGAAAGGGCCAGGCAAGTCTGGCACAAAAGTGCGGCAGACCTCTGACACACTAGCCAGATCCAGTAACTGCAGCTCCATGTCACACTATCCCTCACTGGACCTTCTCCCTTCCTCTCCCTTGACATTATTGGTTAGAATATATATTTTTTCTCTTTTGCTGCCTCAAAGGCACTTTTGTTTGCATTTGTTGTGACAGGTGGCTGGACCAGAACCAGTGAAAGAAGTTCTGACACAGTGATAACTTTTAGACTCTTTCCCAGTAATAATACCTGTATCTTTGAGCAATTTCCTCTTTTTCTGAGCTCTCCAAAGTGTCCTGGGTTTTTTGGATATATCTAGATGAACTTACTTTATGAAAGTATACAATTCATCTATAGAAAAATTTAAACAGGATTATGAATTAATTCTGCTCAAGTAAAGGATACAAATTCCAAAGTCATTAGAATAGTTTGTGCCCAAGAATTAATAAGATATGAAAAATATTAATGAGGCATGTTAATATAAGATCATTTTGTGAAGATCAACTGTCACAAAATAAAAATAATTTAGATAATCATCGACTTTGATTCTTTTTATTGTATAAACAATGTGTTCCCATTTTCTTGTTAATTTTCATATCCTGTGATATAAAGCATTCTGAAACATGTAACATGGATTCATTAGAAGCAAAATATGTATTAAAATAATACATATCAGGTCTATTTGATAGATCTTAAAAACTTTCTCACATTTGTTTTCTAAAGATCATAGATCATCTACTTTTGTATGCAATAGATAATCTACTGAGAGATACACTTTAAGAATTAGGACATATTATCATGCAACTCATGAATAATATTCAAAATTTTAATAGGGAATTTGTCCATTAATACAGTGGTGATCCTTGTGAAATAATTTTAACACTACTCTTTTGTTTCTCTCAGTTGTTAAGGAAGATTAAAAAATAGAGCTTTTAGTTCATACTTACAGTGGACATACCCTAAGTTGGTCTCCATGATTTTCAAAACCTAGTATCTACCTATTGAGTGTTGGTTGAAACTTCAGTCTCTTTCTAAATGTTTTAGACTATGGCAAATATGACTGGTTATCATCACTCCTGAAATTATTTTCAAATATAATCATTGTCCTTAAATATTTGACATTTATTATTATTATTATTTTTTTAAAGATTTATTTATGCATACAAGAATGGGGGCACAGTCCAGAGGTGTGGGGGGTGAGAAGATTCACCAGAGACAGAGTGGGGAACAGAACAGGCAGACTGACTGAAACACACTGCTGAGGGGAGCAGTGGGCGAGTCAGGAGAGGTCTGCTGTGCCATGTGGGTAGCTCCCTGGCCAGGGATGGAACTTGTGCTGCAGAGGCTGTGGTTAGCTTCATAGGTTGCATCTTAATCCCTTTTGCCACCAGGGAGGCCCCTTAATATTTTTTTTTTAAATTGAGGTAACATTGGTTTTTAGCACAGTATACTATTCAGTAGTATAGTTCACACCTCTTCAGCTGTGTGTTACCATAACCAACACTAAGGCACACTTGACCACCCACCATAGTTAATTGGGCCGCCTCTTCCCTTTGCTTCCTATGCCATAGCCATTCCCTCTGATAGTAGTCTCAATTCTACAGTTTAGTTTTGTCTGTTTATTTTCTTTATATTTTACGTATGAATGAAATCCTCTGGTATTTCTCTTTTTTCTTCTGAGTTATTATGCTTAGCATAATCCCCTCAAGTTCCAACCATATTATTGCAAATAGGAAGACTCATCTCTTTTTAAATATAGCTGAGTAATATTCCATTGTGTAATTATATCACATCTTAACCAGTTGACTTTGAATTAATCAAAGACTCCCAAATCAGTCATATCTTATAAAAGAAGTTCCAGTTCTTCCCTGAAGGCAGAGAATCCAAATGAGATTTTTTTTCTTTGTTTATGATTTTGAAGAAGTAAGTTGATAGGACTTTTGCAATCTGGAGGAAATGCATTTTGCCAAAAGGAAACTGTTCCTTTTTTTTGTCAAACTTCCTGATGAGAGCATAGGCCAAGTGACACCTTGAGACAACTGGGTCCTATAGGACCCAGTTAAACAGTGCTGCGTGTTCTGATCAGCAGACATAATGAGAAAATAAAATTAGTCTTGTTTTAAGCTGTTGAGTATGTGACAATTTGTTATACATCATAGAAAACAAATACAAAACCTCGTGCAAAACTTTAAGGGGATCAGTTGTTCTTATACTTCCAAAACAAACTTAAGTTTTCTTTTTTTAATATTTATTTATACATACAAAACTGGGGTACATGCCAGAGGTATGGGGGGTGAGAAGATTCACCAGAGACAGAGTGGGGAACAGAACAGGCAGATTGACTGAAATACACTGCTGAGAGGAGCAGCGGGCAAGACAGGAGAGGTGTGCTGTGCCATGTGGGTAGCTCCCTGGCCAGGGACTGAACTCATGCTGTGGAGGCTGGGATCAGCTTCATAGGTTACATCTTAACTCCTTGCACCACCAGGGAGACCCCACAACCTGAACTTTTAAAGTGAACGCTCTCTCATTTCTGTTCATTCTTTATTAATGACTACAAGGCATAAAGTGGCTATTTTCATTGTTTGAAAAAATTGTGGCAATAAGGTTGGATAGTTGGATACACTGAAATGATATACAAGACTATGAGTTACCTAAAACTCTTTGTTTTATGATAATTAAAGCACCAATGATACAGTACAAATCATTAATTTACCTATATCACTAAAAATATTACAAACAGATCAATGGATCAGAGATACTTTTAGTTTATTATACCACATAAGTAATTGGGTCAAAACACCTTATTGTCATCAAGGTGTTTTGAACATTTCTCTAAAGTGCTCTGACAAACTTGAATAATTAAAATGTGGTAGAATCAAGGCAGAGAGAAGAAATTCCCTGGATGCTAGACCTGATAGGTCATGGCAGCCTTCTTCAGTTAAGTCATTTTTTTTTTTTTCTTCCAGAATGAATACATTGAGTTTTACATAGCCTCATATCTAATGCTAAGAAAGGAAAGTGGGCCTCCCCAGTGGCGCAGCGGTTGAGCGCTGGGTTGTGAAGCTGCCCTCCGCCTCTGCAGTGCCAGTTGGATCCCCGGCTGCTCCCCGGCCACCAGAGGAGGGTCCCACATGGCGCGCAGACCTCTCCTGCCGCCCGCTGCTCCCCTCAGTAGTGTACTTCGGTCTTTCTGCCTGCTCTGCTCCCCGCTCTGGCTCTGGTGAGTTCGCTCACCCTCCCGCGCTTCTGACTGTACCCAGTGCTTGTATAAATAAATAAATAAATCTTTAAAAAAAAAAGAAAGAAAGGAAAGTGGAATATATTTAGTTTTTGCAAGAAAAGTAATTTTTTAGAAATATAAAATTTTGTAAACCAATTGTCTCCTGGTCTCACTGATTCTTGAGATTATGGTTAAATTGTACCCCCAATGTATGATGATATAGGACCCCTCCCTTGCTGAAAACACCTCAGGATGTCTCAGTGACTTCCTGAAGTCCCTCAGAGAGTTATGTCACATGTGCTTAGAAATGTGTTCCATGTACCGTCACCTCTGAACTTTCATCGATGCCAACATGATAGTACCTCTAACAGTGAGACTGTCAAGGAGATACTACTAGTATCAGCTTTGAACACTATGCATAAAGAGGAAGTAACTGCACCCTACTTTATCATCTCAAATCAAGCAGGAATCTATTTGTTATCTTCATGGTCCAACTAACCTCAGACTCAACATTCAACCATACTTTACTAGTGCTTCAGGGATAATAGATAAGGGAAGAGAGAAGTTCACTCAGCAAATTTTCCATTGCTATATCAGACTATGCTCGAAAACTCCAGATACATTCTCAGCATTATTGTAGGATAATACTCTGCTGAGTCTCTCACCTGCTCTGTATACCAGGTCCAGCTCTTTACCACTCTTTACCACCAGGTGCCAAACATATTTGGTCTCCAGACTCAAAGGTGGTAAGAGCCAATAGAAGAAAATGTCTCTCCCTTTATCCAGCCTGAAGTCCTGCACTTTTGTCCAAGGTACACAATTTCTTAAAAATATGTGACTAAGCTATATTCATTGCCGTGTAGGGAAGCCCTATTGTCCATGGATGAGAATGAGTTTTTATGATTCCAATATAGAGTCAGGAGGTAAAAGGATGTGGTTGAATTGAACCATGAACTTTACATACTACTTTTAAACATTGAAATGAGGTTGCATAAAACAAATTAGTTTATCAGAACATTTGTTATAAACATGTTAATTTTATTTATTTACTTATTTTTTAAATATTTATTTTTATTTATACAAGAGCTGGGGCACAGACCAGATGTGTGGGAGGGTGAGAGGACTCACCAGAGTCAGAGTAGAGAACAGAACAGGCAGACTGATGAAATACACTGCTGAGGGGAGCAGCGGACAAGACAAGAGAGGTCTGCCCTGCCATGTGTGCTCAACTGCCTGCGCCAGCAGGGAGGCCCCCCCAAAAATGTTAGTTTATTGCATGAACTATTATCACTTATACAGTAACTTTTACTGTTTCTTAAAATAACAATTAGATCAAAAACAATGTAAAAATGCAGGTGTCATGCGTGCTGAAACAGCATACATTCTATTCTAAGACTAACATGAAATAATATTGTAGGTATTTCTCAGACACCACATGCAACTATTGGGAGCATCACATGAATACTTGCGTACCTCTAGAATTGTAAATTAGACAAGATAGAAGCAGGGATATTGGATACTGTTGAAAAATGATACTATGTTTTATGCCAAATGTATTGATTTCATGGAATCTGAAATGATTTTAAATGCTGACTTCAACTGCTTTGTACGGACACTGTTTGATGGTAAGAGGATAAGGGTGAAAAATGTGATATGGGGTCACTCTCCCCCAAAGGGTCTAATAGACATTTTCCATTTGTCCATAGCAGCCCTCTCCCTCACATGGAAGTAGTGTCACATGGAAGTAGTTTCCTTGCATGGAGAACTAAAGGTTAATCAAGACCCTGTGAGCCTTGAAACCTCAGAGTAGTCTATGACCATCACTTAAAGAATACAGGTTGTTTTGAGCTGAGAATAGTGAGGGGTTTGGAGAATAAGGTGAATTTCTTTTTTAGCCCGAGTCCTTCAATCTTTCCAAATTTAAGAAGAGATCACCAGGGGCCTCCCTGGTCGCACAGGTGGTTGAGCGCAGCACTGTGAAGCTGCCCGCAGCCTCTGCAGCACAGGTTCGATCCCTGCCAGCTTTGGAGCAACCCACATGGTGCAGCAGACCTCTCCTGTCTCGCCCGCTGCTACCCTCAGCAGTGTATTTAGTCAATCTGCCTGTTCTGTTACCCGCTCTGTCTCTGGTGAATCCTCTCACCTTCCCACGCATTTGGCCTGTACCCCAGTTCTTGCATAAATAAAATAAATCTTTAAAAAAAATAAAAGAAGGAGAAATCACCAGGCTATAGGCTATTTCCCATTTCCTAATAAAATAAGCTGTCACAGCTTCTCCTGTTCTGAACCAGAGAATGTAGTTTGGGGGATATCATTCAGATGTAGGTTTCTCAGTAGACATGTCCCTCTAAGAATCTCACTTTTACTCTTAGATATGAGGTCAGCCCCTTGTCTGTCATGTGACATCTCCCCCTCTCTCCTTAGTACCTCAGATCCCTGAGCACAGAATGAATGTCCCTGATCTGCTCCATTATTCTTTAGAATTATTCATAGAACTTATTTTTGTTAATTTATTTATATTTTGTGTCAATTTTCTTTTTTTCTGTTTTTACAATGTTTTCTTTCTTTTCTCATGTGTAGTCCCCATAGAATTTCCACCACCAATTTACCCAGGCACCATCACCTTAGTCCCTTGTGCTCTTCCCTCCCTGGTTTTGATTCTCCCCCCTCCGAAAGTCTCTGATTTGTAGTTGCCAGTTTATTTTTGTTTTGCTTTGTTACTTTTTTATTGCTACTGTTTTTTTCCCTAATGCCTTATTTGGTTCCCCTATATTCCTCCTATAAGTGAAACCATCTGATATTTTTCTTTTTTCCTTCTGTGTAGAAATTATTTAGAAAATTGTAGAGAATTTAAAGACCTGTACAGTTTCCATTCAATTTTTGCCTTTCCTCCTACTAATATATTAGTTAATTTGCACAGCCATCTAGTCTTAGAAGAACTCGGAGTGAAATTTTCCCATGCAGTACAAAAGTAGATTAGTTTAGGTAAGTTACAATAATTAAGACTTATCAGACAGTAGTAATGGTAAAGATTCTGGATACAGTTTGAAATTAGAACTAGTAGAATTTATACAGGTGAATTGAGAGGGGGATATGAGCAAGAGAGAGAGTGAAGATGATTTCAATGTAATAACTAGAAGAATGAATGGACTGGGGAGAAAGAGTTTTTGAAGAAGAAATCAAGGTTTTGATTTTTTTTTTTAACACATCAAGGTTATCATGTCATGGCTGCTCGCAGCCTCTGCAGTGCCAGTTCATTCCCCTGCCTCAGTTGAGGGTCCCACAAAAAAAAAAAAAAAAAAAAAACCTGCATGTATCAATCAGCAATAACTGCTTTAAAAGTGTTTTCTACTACAAAATAAAAGCTGCTCTCAGAAGTGAACAGTGATGTAATGAATATACAATAAGGTTATTCTTTACAAGGATGAATTCTGTATTAATGCCATATTGTGAGGTAGTAGTATGATGATTTCTAAGATTATTCTGATGTTTTAAGCAGTACAGATTGCTCAGTGAGAAAAATTGACTACTCTAAGTACTTGTGCCTTATTTCTGAATTTGGAGTATCAAAACATTTTTTCTTTCTTTAAACTTTTGGAAAGGACATGGCACCTGGTTTTTAGGTGTCTCAGTTAGGTTTTGCAAACTCAGAACTTGGTCATGTTGGTATGATCTTGACATACTAAATTTACTGGGTACAGTAAGGCATTCAGCAATAGACTATCTCAAAAATCTATCAACATTTAACAATTTTTACTCATTTTTTAATCACATAACTATTTATTGAAGTAACATTGGTTTATGGCACAATGTATGATTTAGAAGTGTAGGATCGTACACCTCGGGTGTCTGTCACCACACCACACCCATCACCGGCATCCTCATAGTCCTCCACCATAGTCCATTGGGCCCCCTTCACACTTCTATTGTCAGATTTCTAGGGTTGGTTTTTGGTTTGATTTTATTCATATTTTAAATCTGCTATATTGTGTCTAATTATAAGCAGATTAAAAAAATAAAAGGCACTGTACAAAATAACTTAAAAGATACAAAATAACATACCATTAATTATGTTAAATATACTAAGCATTTGCCAGCATCTCATTTACATCTTATAGGAAAGAGAGCAAGTTTTATTTGCTTTAATATAAAATATTTTTGAAAAATCAGATAATTCTATTAGGCACTTTAAAAATAACCAATATTGGTCCTGAGTAAAATCTTCCCACTTTTATCTGTAAATATTAGTAGGTCTTATTAAGTGAAGCAGTCTTCTCTGGCCATAACTCTTCTGCTTATGTCTTGGGAAAGATTGATTTTGTAATTAAAATCTTAAATTAATACAACTCAATATTAGATCTGTTGGACAACTATAACGTGCGACTGTTGGGTGGCTGGGATCAAAAACTAACTGCCACAGCATGTTAAGTGGCATGCTGATTCAGAGTCAGAAAATCCAGGAATGATGTTTGACCTAATTAGCTATCAGTCTCCAAACAGGAACTATCTGATGGCCTGGGAGGTGGGAGACAAATGTACATCCTTATCACCCCAGGTTATAGCTTAATATGTTGATGAGCCCTCCAAATTTCCTTTTTCTGTAAACTGCAATGGTTTTTGTTATTTTCCACTTCTAGCCCACTTTCTAGAAACTGTATCACTCACTGGAATTATTAGTAAGCAAAATAAAGGGCACCCAGGACCCCTAAACTTTTCATGCTTAAATGGGTTCTGCCATCTGCTGCATAAAGATATACTCTTAGTGTGTAAGACCTTCAATTGGAAATAACTTTAATAGAATTAGTGGGTAATAGAAAGAAGAGATACTCATTTTAAGCTTTGCAGATTTTGTGTTACAAATACTGTCATCAATCCTTAGTCATCTTTTGACATAGATGTATTTACTTTTACTCTCGTCATTTTTTTTGATATACCTAACTCTGACCCAGCCCTATAATCTGGGCCATTATCCTTGGATGACTTGCAGAAGAATTATCAGGAGGCCACAAACTTAACACCATGATTTTCTGCTTATGTATTTCTTAAATATCATGTAAAGTAATACAGACAAATGACCTTGGTCTTGATTTCTGGAGTCAATCTGCTTGGATGATATAACGACTTTGCTACTTGTGTATTATGCATCCTCGGAAAATGCCTTAATGTTTCTATGTCTCTCTTTTCTCTTCAGTAAAACAGGTTCAATAATATTACTGATCTCATAGGTTTGTTGTGGAATTAATTGAAAATTTTATCATAAAGGGCTTCTATATGGCCTGACACTTTCAGATTTGCCATTCAATAGGATCATGTGTAAGATCACAATTTTTTTTAAAGACAAGTTCACTTGCAGTTTTGGAAAATTTCATCATAGGAAAAAAAATACATGGGATCCACTTTGAACAATATATTTTTGTCTTTGATCCATGCTGTTATTTTCAAATCTCAGCACATTAGATCTTGAATGTCTTGGCAACTTCAGTCTTGGCAACTGAAACTCTATAGCTCCAAAGGATATTTCCAAAATCCTACTCTTTTTAGGGGATCTTCTATTGTGAAAATTCAAAACTCCCTACAATACAAAGACTGAGAACAAAGACTTCTAGGAAGTTTTTGTCCAGCTGATTAGCTTTGCCCTATAATCATTTTCTTCTTATGTACAAACTTACACACTCATTCTGAAGTTGTCCCTCATCGGTCTGTTATTATTCACAAATTTTCTAAATTACTAAAATAATAGCCAGCACTATCACAATTACATGTGTTCATGGTGCTTCACATGATTGCAATAATCATTTTATTATGCTTCTAAAATATTAATAATCCAATGATTATAATCATTATTAATTACTATTAAGTTCATATTCTGCCACACCACCCCAGATAATGCAGCAGAGAAAGATGACAAAGAGAGATGGCTCCAAATTCCCTTTTTCCCCCAGAAGGCTATTTTAGTGGTTTTAGGAGGAAAACATGCATGCTAACTGCACTGAAGTGAACTGTTCAAGTTCTCCTAGGGAGGTAATTTTTTCATGCAACAATATGTCTATTATTAGTTCTTATACATTAGCTTTTAGTAAATAGTATTTATTCTGTCTACATATCTTGACAATGCCTTCTCCCCACATTTGCAACCACCCACTGAGACATTGTCACCATTCAGACACACAACAAACTAAGGTTTTATTACTTTAATTTTCCAAACAAATTATACCATGCTAAAGTACAACACATGGAAATAATTTTTAAAAGACAAAGAGAACAGTAGATTTTGAATTTTTACTGTGAGCTATCTATAATTTTAAATAATGGCTTTTATTAGATATTGTCCAAAAGTGCACACATATGTGTGTGACTGAGTACTTTCAGCATCAAAGTTTTCTGAATCCTTTTGAATTAAATGGCAGGAACCTATGTAAATTATTCTCTTACTGGCATTTTATTGCTCAATAAGTTGGTATTGAATAACAGATGGAAATCCCCAGGTGTGTGTGCTCTCCACTACTGGAGGTCACATTTGGCAATTTAGAATATATTATATCTAAATCCTTAACTTCAAACTACAGGAAGCACCTTTTATGTTTACTTCTAGAGCTGCAAAATCATCTCACAAAGACTAATAGAATCTGTTCTAAGAAATGATTTATTATTTGAATTGCCACAGGACAATGTTAGAGTAAGAGTTCAGTGGTACTCTGAAGGTTAACAGTGGGAGATGATTGTAATATCAAGGAGCTCAAAACAGGAAATGTTCTTTAGCAAAGTTTCTACATTTCTCCATGATGTTCAGGGGAACAGCCACAATCGGGGGAAGATAGAAAAGTATAGTGTACACTTTTAGTTTGGGGAAATTAGGAAAATTTTGTCTAACCATGATCATTTCCAGTCATGCTAATTTTCACAGTGTTTTAAGAAAGACACTCAGCTTTGGAAACAAAACAGTGGGAGCTTTTTAGGATACCAATTCAAATGCCACCCAGCTGAGTAATGATCTGGTTGTTGTTACCAAACTTATTATTTCATGGCTGCTCAGTGAATAATGTCACTTGAAATTACTACATCCTTCAGTGCACTCCCATATGGACAAATGCCATCATTCAAACATCCTCGTCATGTTACCAGTTTGTCCTGAGATGCTATTGAATAGTTCAAGGCTCTCTTCATGTTTAATGAATGATTGAAAGAAAGAGGGGGTGATCTATAGTGGTTTTGCCCTATGAAAGCAATTGATTACTGCTAATTGTTATGCCCCTGTAGTGTCCATTCAGTGGTTGACTTCAAGAAAACCTAGAGCAGCTGGTCCCAATTCTGGCCAGATATATAACCACCTAGGGAGATTTTAAAAATATATATTACTGGGCTTTAACCCAAAGCTACTGAATAAGAATCTCCAGGGGTTATTCCCATCAAGTTAAATTTAAGCATGCTCTCTAAATAATTTTATTGCAGCTGTCCATGGACTGGCCTTTGGGATCCACTGACTGAATTTTGAAATTATCCTCAAATTCCAGATCTGGAGAGTCCTGATTAAGTTCCAGTAATCTTGAACTTCTACATCTATAAAAATGGACAAACATACACTTTAATTTGCTGTGAGGATTATATGAGAATCACAAGGAAACTGTGTAGTACACAGTAGGACTACAGTTGGTTGTGGAAGAGACTGTTACATGTTCTATTTCTCATTTCTTTTACTTTTAAAGATTTATTTATTTATACATACAAAAACTGGGATATAGGCCAGAGGTATGGGGGGTGAGAGGATTCACCAGACACAGAGTGGGAAAATCCTTAACGTCAAACTACGGGAAGCACCTTTTATGTTTACTTCTAGAGCTGCAAAATCATCTCACAAAGACTAATAGAATCTGTTCTAAAGAATGAGTGACTGAAATATACTGCTGAGGAGAGCAGCAGGCAATTCAGGAGAGGTCTGCTGTACCATGTGGGTAGCTTCTGGCTGGCTGGGGATCAAACTTGTGCTGCAGAAGCTGCGGATAGCTTCACAGTGCTGTGCTTAACCCCTTGCACCACCAGGGAGGCCCCATTTTTCTTATCTCTAATACACAGCTAAATTCTATTTCTTAACATGCTTTGTGATTGGTTGCATTCATTGGTTCAACCCAATGGAATGCAGCAGAAGGAATATGAACAGCTTTCAAGTTTGGAGTGGCAGAATGCAACAGTGAACCTATATTGATTATCACCCTTCCTGGCAGGCTAACTGTGATGACCCACAGAGCGACCCTGGTTGAGCGTGGGTCTTCCGTAATATGGAAGCAGCTAACACCTTATGTTTACTCTACAGTTATTTTAATTTTCTTTTAAAATAACAGGAACATGTGAAATATTTTTTCCTGTTACCTATTTTGATATGTCCTATTTCACCAATTGGTGGAAACTTCAATTAGTTCCAATCTTATAATATACAATGAGCACTTTGCAGATCACTGCAGCCACAGGAACCACCCTCTGTGGCATGGGATTGTCCTGTCCTTTAAGGAAGGTCACCTGCAAGCAGGCATCAATTACATGACCCCAGTGTATCTCTCTTTTCATAATTAGGGAGAGCAGGTGAAAAACACATAGTGAAGAATGTTGACGCAATTTATTGGAGTGAATAAAAATGTATATTTGGGCTCCAATGTACTACAGACACTCATCTACATGCTATTTATGTATAAACAACTACTTATGAGAAGCTATTCTTGATACCATAGTGATTACACTTCTCTCTTCATTGCTGTTTGGAATATTCTTTTCCTTCTCCTCTGATGACTACATTTTAGTAGCTCCTCTGCTCATATAAATTTCATATTCTAATATTACACAGGGTTTGTGCAGAAGAATGCTACTTTGGGAAAAATGGGCATGGTGGGGAAGAAAGAGTATAGTGCAGAATAAAAATAAGCTTAAAAAAACTCTTCTCAAGGTGGTTCCTCTCCACCTTTATGGTGTCAGGATAGCATCTTTAATGCACTATGCTATTTTCCTCAGTTTATTCATATCATTCCAACATTATTCTCCATCCTCCATTCCTTCAGATTCAGCTCATTTGATGCCTTAGGGAAATAGAGTCTCTGTTTTTCTCTTTCTCAGGAGGAATTAAATCTCTAGGCCTTTGTATACTCAAAAATTTATTTTAGTAAACTTCAATGATTTGATTTTTCCTGTAGTATCTAAGGTGGAGATCACAAGACTAGTTCCTCTCACTTGTTAACTGGTAAAATTTTAGTAAGTCCTTGGAATGCTAATTTTAGTAAGGTTTGAGACTATTGTATAGTCTCAGTAAGAAGGGGAATCCTCATCAATTAGAGATGTCTTTCCCACCCAATTGCTGGAAGAGAAGCAATGGCAATTATGCCAGGAGTTTTTCTCCTAAACTGGGGCTTTCCAATAAAACATAATAAGAGGAGTATGATATTTTTACTACAAAAATAAAGTTCAAATAAGCAATTCTTTATGTCTATAGGAATGGTAGAGTGTGGGGATGCCTTCTCAGAGTTAAGAAGGAGTCATTCTTCAGGTATACTCTTGATATCTGAGTATATTGAAGACCAAGGAAATATACAACAATATTATAAATTTGGTGATATATTTTAAATGCTTAAATTTAACAATAAATTATCTCAGAATGAAATCTTTCAATTTTTTCAATGTGTCCTCATATGTATGCATGAACTTATTTGGTGATAAAACAAATCAAAACTTGAAGTTTTATCATTCATCGAGGGTTGGTTAAATGGCTCCTGAAATTTAACCTTGAAAATGGACCATGCAACCAGACTTATTTCTTTGCTCCAGTGGAAGAGAAAATTATATACATTTGTCAAAATGAAGAGTGTAAGGATGAAATAGGGAATACAGGCCAACATGTTAGGGAAGTGAAAGAGGAAGGAAGTGAATGGTAAACAATTTCAGCATGTGGTGTATGGTATCATGGGTCTCTGAATCTCAGAGACCCCTATTCAGCTGGCATCTTCTTTCCTGAGGTCTTCCTCTGGTCTTTCATCAAAGTGATAACCACCCCAGCTGCTAAATGTTGAGTTGCCTACTAGATCATTGACTCCCATTGCCATCAATCAGTACCAGAATTTGTTATTTGGGCATATCTCACTCTGGATGCTTGGCAGACAAGGTTGTGTTCAAAACTTCATGACCCAAGGCAGCATGGGTGTGTATACCTGGAAACTCCATTGGAGTTGTGGGTGTGTATACCTGCAAACTTCATTGCATCCTCATGGATGTATTGATTTTTTTTTTTCTGGTAGACTGTTCATATTTTGAATGCAATTCTAAACCTTGGGCTCATCATAGCCATATAAATTTAGTAGAATTTCCTGTGCTGAATGGATAATAACCATTGTGTATAACATTGTTCTTTGGGAAAATATCTGTCAAATTCCAAATCATTCACTTCCTAAGAACATTTGCATTGTACCAAATTATAATTGGTAAGCTCATTTCCCTGCTTTCTTTTTTTCAGTTATATAATGAAATTGAATGAAATAGGTGACATCCACAATTCCTGACACACTCATTTTGCCAGTTCAGAGAATAAAGAAATGAATTTAATGGTGTCAAGTCTCTGACTTGGCTACTTGTACTTTATCAGATCCTAATAATTTCTCACTAATGCATTCCTCTATCATCTTCATGTTGCTTAAGAGAAGACAGAGTCAAGGAGCAAGTAATTGCTTACTGGATTGTGAGAGCTGCAGCTTTCACTATAGGTATGTACCACAAATGGTCAGTGTTTATATTAACGTTTCTTCATGTTTTCAAATATATTTTCAATGAAAAGATAACATTATGAAATGAGCTGGCTCAATTTTTTGGCTTTATTGTGAATTTACTTTTGATTTTGTGAAAATGAAGTAGAATGTATGATATAGCACACACTTATGCAAAGTTTAAATATACAAAATAAGACCATTTTCAATGGTATAGCTATATGTAATACGAGCAATAAAAAATGCATGCACAGAAAATGTGATATTAGGTTACTTCTTGGGGCTGGGGGAATGGGTGAGATGGTGGTTGAGGTTTTTGCCATTAGCTGTATTAATTTTTAAAGACGAAATGATCATCTGGAAATATATTAATACATTTAAATCTGTTTTTATAGTGAAATATTTTAACTAATATTTAAAGGAAAGTGAATTTCAGCATTACAAAAAAAAATTCCAAGTTTCATCAAACTTTTCAGCAGTAGCTATTATACGTGAACTGAATAACTCAGTTACATTGCTTAGGAAAATCCCACTCACTTTATGGAGCTAATTGAGAATTCAGTAATCTAACTGACACTGTTTTGCTATTTTGGCTCTACTTCATCCCCCTTAATAAGGTTACATTTTCATGCATATTTAATTGTGTTATGAGCTTTAATGACAATTCTTCTAAGATTTTTAAATTTAGAAATCAATGATTTTAGTGTGAAATATATATACTAAAACTTTCTCATATCACATTATATCAAGAATGAGAGCACTGAAAGTGATGAGAATTGATATTACTGAATAGTTGTAAAATAGCTTGTATTTCTGTTGGATTCCATAAAGAAATTTTGGTTATTTGGAAAGAAAACTAGTGAATGTATGAAGTGGATAGAGATAACATTTTCACTTTATTTTCTTGACAATAGACTTTAAGTAACTTAGAAAATTCCCATAAACGAGAATATGAAAACTTCTGAGGACATAAATTAAAATAGAAAATAAAATTAATATAAATATTAGCAGTGAGAGAATTCACCGGAGACAGAGTGGGTAGCAAAACTGGTGGATTTACTGAAATAAATACTGCAAGGGAAGCAGCAGGTGAGACAGGAGAGGTCTGCTGTGCCATGTGGGTTAGCTCCCTGGCCAGGGATAGAACTCAGGTCATAGTGGTGACAGCGCTGGGACTGAACCCTTTGGGAGGCCCAACCCTTGTAAGTTTTCTTGGTACTAACTCACTGTAAACATGTGTGGCATTTTACTTATATTACACCATACATATTTCAGACTGATAAGTGAACTTTTCTATTTTGGTTTAGTAGACATTTTCCAATTAGTCTCACTGCAAAACTTCAATATGAAATATAAATGTGAAAAAATAGATAAATAATCCATTATTCCATTATTTTTGAGGTTGTTTACAGAACATTTTTTAAAGAATCTATTCAATGGTATAACAGAAAAGAAGAAACAAACTATTTCCTAAAATTAGTTTTAGGAAAGCGGTTACCAAACTTACTTTGGTGCCTTTGATAATGAAAGTATTAATGCTTCCTGAAGCTCTTTGAGCATCCGTCAACGAAGTATTTATTCACCACTTATTAAAATTAAAAGAAATCTGGAAATACTTTCAAAGCCCTAAAGAACATTAGTTTTCATTCATGTTAGTTTTATCCACCCTAGTAATCAGTTACTGCCAAATATCATCATGCTTTGCCTTATTTTTCTGTACAACTGGGAGTCCACCAACAGCCTCCATTTCCCATGAGGTCAGGAGAGAGGATTTAAAGATGAGTGAAACCAGAGTTCCTGAAAATACTTTATGTATCTACAACCCAAATTTCAAAGACAAAGTGTTTCCTATTAGGCATAACGGAACATGGAGATGCATACACATTCTCAAGTGCACACACAGACTTCTCACTGCGGTCCAGTAACTGGACACCCTTTATCACACAAAGATATGACAAGAATATATTAGCAAACATATTCTCCTGTCTAGTGTTTGACTTTGAACTTGTTTTTATTTCCTAATATTTTGTCATGCCTTTGAAGAATAACGATAAATTTTGAAAGACTTGAGGGTGCAATGAAATAATTACTGTGGGTAATATAATATTGTCAGCTTCTTTAATGTTATTTAAATTATTGAGTGATAATGCATGGCGTTAACATTTGTGATGCAATGTGGACTGTTAGCCTTCTTGAAAATCTGTGGTAAAGATTTTTAAGAAACTTGAGTAAAAGTTTTTTGCATCAGATACATGTTTTATTATTCAGCTGCCTTAACGAATTGCAGCTTAGCATGATTTCCTGGACAATTTATAAAATTATTTTATATGTAGAAAATTATTCAAAACATAAACATAGCTTTAGACAGAACTACTTGTAACAAAAGAGAAAGAGAGGAAATATTTTATGACTATTATTATGAAACCAACTTTTTAAAAGGAAAAAATGATGTGGGCTTATATTTAATACATGGATTTTTTTAAACCTTTCATGTCTTCAGTTATTTTAGATTACGCTGTACTTTATAACTGAAGTTTGAGACTTGTTCCTGAACTCTAACCCAAATTTTCAGGTAATGAAAATGCATTAAGGTTCTCTGAGTTCTGCAAGAATACTTAATCATTTTATCATTTGAATAACTGCAGGGAAACATCAAAAAAAAACCTTTTTAAAATGATGTCATAGGTTGTGGTAAATAAAATATTCTGTGATATTCAAGGATATACTGAATTTTTATGTTAGTGAACTATTAGAGGAGTAAGTAGAGGGCAGAGTTGAGGTGGCCAGTTCAGGAGCTGAATTCACAGCACTTGATAGAAGTCTGCTTTCCCAAAGATATATCTTCATTATCCATCCAGCATATACAGAGCTTTGTAAAATAATAACATTTAGGATGTCAAGGGCTTGCTGCAGTCATAGCAATGTATTTATGTTGGCTGTCTGAGGAAGGGCTAAATGATACAGCTAAAATCTGCCCAAACCTCTGGGTCTAGAAGTGAAATGAAAAAACCTAGAAATGAAGATTGGTACAAGTTCTTCTCTGATGGTTTTGTTGTCAAATAGCTTTGAGTAAATAAATTTATGCGACTTCTCGGTGGTCACAGTTCTCCTTCTTGGAGTTAACAAGACTCTGGTCTATCAAAGTTTTCTTTAAGCTGAATCCTATTTACTTCATTCTCCTTCCACCCACAGTATTTTCTTATCTCTGAAACCTGGTTAAATGAACATGAATGGCTAGATTCGCTCAATTAGCCTAAAGACAGTAAATGGTCTGAGCAAAGTGCATTCTGGTCAAGTCAACCTAATTCCCTTTCGACTTTACCACCTTCCTTCCAGTGGAAACACCTACCTTCCTTCATACATTCAGTCCCTAAATAAATTCAAGGGATAGCCCTGAAAATGGCTGTAGTTGAACATGGAATGATGAACAGGCAACATGTTTCCAGAAAAATTTTGCTTAAAGAAGACCACCTGCATAGTTTTAAAAAATAGTACCTTCAAATAATGAGGAAATACCTATTTTTAAAAGATTTATTTATTTATACAAGCACTGGGGTACAAGTCAGAGGTGCAGGAGGGTGAGAGAATTCACCAGAGACAGAGCAAGGAGCAGAACAGGCAAGACTGAAATACACTGCTGAGGGCAGCAGCAGGAGTAACAGGAAAGGTCTGCCGTGCCATGTGGTTATCTCCCTGGCAGGCCGGGAATCGAACTGGCGCTACAAAGTCTACAGTTTCACAGTGCTGTGCTCAACCCACTGCGCCACTGGGGAGGCCCAGAAATCTCTATTTTGTGGCCATAAAGGAGGTGTAATCCACCTTTCTAGTCTCTCCACCTGTTCCCATGGACACCAGTACTTAAACCTATCCATATCTGTCGTATGCACAAATCTTAGAAGGAAATAAGGAAAACACACACACTCATTTCATTTTTCTTTATTTATTTTTAATTTATTATGTGGAAGAAATGGGGTATAGGCCAGAGGTGAGGCGGGTGAGAGGATTCACCAGAGACAGAGTGGGGAGCAAAACAGGCAGATCTACTGAAATATACTGTTGAGGGGAGCAGCTGGTGAGACAGGAGCTGGTGAGCAGCTGGTGAGACATGCTGTCTGCTGCAGTGTGTGGGTCAGCTCCCTGGCCAGGGGATCAAATTCAGGCTGTAGTGGTGATAGAGCTGAGAATTAACCCCTAGGCTGCCAGGGAGACCCCACACATACATTTAAATGCACTCTGAAAATGGTTCTCATTGGTGAGATTCCTTTCTCAGAAAAGGATACAAAAGATTCAAGTTCATGAAACTATATAAGTGGCACATTAGGTTAGGTCACCCAGTAGTTTCCATCTGTCCCCATATTTTCAAAGCATGAGATGCATAGACTGGGTTGTATCTGAAATTACTTAAGATGTGACAAAACACATGGTGTTAAGTAACCCTGACTCACATGATAAGGAATACACAGTTTTCTACCATCTTAGTTCTTTTGTTCACTTCACAGGTAGTCCTTGCATATTTTTCTTAATTTTTCAAGTACATAGTTAATATCTCTTTATAATAATATAAAGTTAGTTGTCCTTTATAATAATTAGAGCAGACCTCACTTAGACTCCTCATCAGATAACAGTATTGAGTGAGAATTTAACACTTTTTAAAGTTTTACAGTTTTCTATTTATAATCTAGGGTTAATGATGACAGAACTTTTGCTTTGTTTCAAATCCTGTTTGGTTTACAAGTGCCCCCTAGTCTGTCTTTCTGTGGGTCCTGAGTTAATTTCAATCCTCCTGGGCATCTGCTGTCTTAGTTTTCTTTCCTCTGGCATCCTTACAGTGATTTGCTCAAAGGAAGGAAGTGGGTTCAACTGACTAAATCAGATACCTTTGCCCCTACTGTTGCTCTTTCATGCCAAAACTCAGGAGGGAGGGCACAAATCTATTTACAATAGCTAAGCTTTGGAAACAACCCAAATGCCCAAAAATAGATGACTGGATCAAGAAGATATGGTACATATACACCATGGAATATTACTCAGCATTCAAAAAAGATAAACACATGCAATTTGCAGCAACATGGATGGCGCTGGAAGGGATCATGCTCAGCGAAATAAGCCAGAAAGAAAAAGAAAAATACTGGATGGTCTCACTCATATCAGGAATCTAGAAAACCTAAATAAGGGACCAGGAAAATGAATAACTGTAAGAAAGAAAATATCAAAATCAAAAAATAACTATGAACAAGAGACACTCTATGGGGGGTGGGGGCGGGGAAAGGAGGGCTTGTGGTAAAAATAAGGGGGTTGTAATTGTATGGGGAATATAAAAATGAAATTTAAATTAAAAAAAATAGATTCATTAAGGTTCAAGGTGCCCGTGTTCCCCCCTTGCCATCTCTTGCTTCCCTTCATCCATTTTCCTTCATATTTTATTTCTCTACTACTCATGCAGGACTAGGTAGACTTTTTTTTCCCTATTTTTATAATCATCTAAGTGCTCATCCAAGGTACAGCATTTCAAATATTGAATTGGGAAAAAAATAAAAGCAGACGGTCAAAATCAAAAGAGATGGTATTTTCCATTATAAAATAAAATGTGAGTATCATTTATGTGTTTAAATTATTCATTACAAAAGACAGAAAATTAAGATGATGGTTTTCCCCTTGTGGGGCATGTCATGTCTCTCCTAACAGGTGGAAAGTAGGACAGTCAGTTTTTTCTGTGTCAGGTTTGAATCTTTTGTCAATGGGTTTAGTGAAACTTTATAAGCAGGTGTACTAAGTTTAAGCACCCTGAATAAAACTAATAAAAATGGAAGCATTTCACTTATGAGTGTTGGTCACAGCTCCAGAATGTCTTTAAGAAACTTACAAAATATATGGATGGCATTGTCATTTTAGAGTAATATTTAATTTGGGTTAATTTAATCTCTATTTCCACTCTTCTGTTTTAAATCTGTCACTGATTCCTCACAAGCTTCAAGATAAACATAAAATTCTTACCAAGGCAGGTAAAATCATAATGACTCATTCACTCATTAATTTATCCATTATTCAATAACTATTTAAATGAGACACTCCCTCAGCAGGTTCATACACACAGGCTAAATTATGACTTGCTTTTTCGTAATAGAAAGTGATCGCCAAGTCTGGCTCTTACAAGGTTTTGCAGCTGCCAGTTTCTGGGGCCCTGAAACTAGTATTTCAAAGGCTAGTTAAGAATACTGTAGTATGGAGGTCCTCCCTGATGATGCAAGGGGTTAAGCATCATCACTATGAAGCTATCCGCAACCACTGCAGCAAGAGTTTGATCCCCAGTCAGGGAGGTGACCCACATGACCCAGCAGACCTCTCCTGTCTCACCGGCTGATCCCCTCAGCAGTGTATTTCAGTCAGTCTGCCTGTTCTGCTTCCACCTCTGTCTCTGGTGAATCGTCTCACCCGCCTCCCATCTCTGGCCTATACCCTAGCTCTTGTATGCATAACTAAATAAATCTTAAAAAAAATACTGTAGTATAAATGACTACTAAAGAGAACCAACAGTCAGCATTGATTGTGAAAAATAAGGACAGCTTGCATATTCTGTCCCAGCTAACCCTCCACTGAAATTCAGCTGCATAAATCAGCCTAGGTGAAACATCATTGGAATTTTACAGATTACTGAAAAATAAACCAAGTGCCATTTTTTTGTATGCGACTGAGGTTTAAAGTGTTTGTTATACTCATAGCAGGAATCTAGAATACTTAAATAAGGGACCAGGAAAATGAATAACTATAAGAAAGTGAAAATCAAAATCAACAAAAACTATGAACCAGAGACACTTTTTGGGGGGTGGGGGGCGGGAGGGGAGGGATTGGGGTCAGAATGGGGGGATTGCAATTGTATGGGGAATATAAAAATAAAATTTATTAATTAAAAATAAAAAATAAAAATGGTCTAACGTAAAAAAAAAAATAAAGTGTTTGTTATATAGAAAAGTTAATTGTCTGATAGGATCACCACTCCAAAAATGATTGCTGGGCCTCTCCGGTGGCACAGCGATTGAGCACTGGGTTGCGAAGCTGCCTGCAGCCTCTGCAGCGCCGGTTCGATCCCCGGCTGCTCCCTGGACACCGGAGGAGGATCCCACATGGCGCGTAGACCTCTCCTGCTGCCCGCTCCTCCCCTCAGCAGTGTACTTCGGTCCTTCTGCCTGCTCTGCACCCCGCTCTGGCTCTGGTGAATTCTCTCACCCTCCCGCGCTTCTGACTGTACCCAGTGCTTGTATAAATAAATGAAAATAAATCTTAAAAAAAAAAATGATTGCTAAGGTATGCAAATACAAATGCTAATAAGTGAGTACAAAAAACGGGCCTCCGTGGTGGTGCAGGGGTTAAAGACAACTCTACCAAGCTATCAATAGCCACTGCAACACTGGTTCAATCCCGGCCCCCAGGGAGACAACCACATGGTGCAGCAGAACTCTCATGCCTGGCCTGCTGCTCCCCTCAGCAGTGTATTTCAGTAGATCTGCCTATTCTGCTTCCCATTCTGTCTCTGGTGAATCCTCTCACTCCCCACAACTCTGACTTGCACTTCAGTTCTTGTATGCATAAATAAATTTAAAAAAATATTTAAATAAATGAGTACAAATGACAGTTCTCAGAGTAGAGTCAAACCAATCTACACATTAAGGTTCTTAAAGTTAAATTATAATTTTAAGTGTTTAAGATGGTATTTTATATTTCTAAATGTACTATAAACAAAAATCAGCCTTTTGGAAATAGGATTTGTGTTACTTACTGCACAGGTAGAATTCTCCGGCCACTCCTTAAAGTTTAAAGAGTCTTGAAAGTCTCTCACTTTTGTATTTTTCTGCTACTTTGTATTTTCTGCTAGCATGTTCCATATATTTAGTGATAACTTATTGAGGGGATTGGGTTCTTTACTATATACTTATATTTCTGATTATAGAATCACTGTGGTAAAATTTGATTTGATGCCTTTAGCGCAGATTTTGATTACATTCATGCCTAAAAGGCAAAAATCACCTTAAGCAAATTACACTTGAAGTCCTCCTAAATTGTCCACACATTTCATATACATAATTTTATTTTGTATATAAAATGAGCCCAGCAATTCTTAGGCACACTGAAGTTTGATAAACACTAATCTGGAAAAGAACAAACTAAGTATCTCTTTGCAGATGTAGAGTAATCAAACCATTCTGCATTTAGAGTAATCCTCAAATTGCAAAGGAGTTTGAGGATGGGTGGAGAACTTCAAAATGTTTCTGTCTGCCTGCAGCGTTAATTCTATGCTCTGTGAGTGTTAAAAATATCAACAGTTTTTATAATGAGATATCAGAGTGCTTATCTTGGGAGCTCAGCTTTTAAAGACATCTCTTGAGTTAAATGCACTTATGATGAAACTCCTTTGAATTGTGATTTCTATATTCTTTTGTTTGCTGCTTCTTTCTGTATTTTTTGTCTAAAAATTTTGGAGAGCTTTATTAATGTATATAAGCTATACATATTTGAAGTGTCATTTTTGGCATGTTTTGATATGTATATATACTTATGAAAGGATCACCACCATCAAAATAATTTATTTATTAATCTAATCAATCTCAAAGTTTTCCAGTGAGACACTATAGTTCTCCACTGCCTGTCATCCTTCCTCCCTAGGCATAGCCAGGCAGCCATTGATCTGTCACTATGTTAGTATACATTTTTACAATCTTATATAAATAATAGTGTTCAGACTTAATGTTCTCAGGACTCTTTCATTTAACTTAACTGTTTTACATACTTTTTCCTATGGATCACATTTTCCTGTTTCTTTTCATGTCTCATAATTTTATTGAAAGCTGACCATTTTGATAATACAGTAACTCTCAATGCCATTCAGGACTTTTTTGTGGCTTACTGACTACTGATTTGCCTGGACTGCTTTTTTGAGTCTATTTCCCTGAGCACAGAACCTCTCCTTTAGTGTCTCAGAAAGCACGTGCGTTTCCGTGGTGTGCTCTGACTTTTTGTGTTCTTTCTGTTAAACTGTCTGCCCACTTTGGTAGTAAATCCAGCTCTTAAGCTGTCCAATTGGGCAACTGATTATTTTGTTGCTTTTGGCAATGCCTTGAGTTATAAATTGCTCCCCAGTCTGATCCAGTTAGATACAGTTTCCTTTTCAGAGGTCATTTTTGAAACCAGTCTTTGAAGTTTATTCCAATGCAGAATGATTCTTTCCTTGATGCTCTTATAGTCTATGTTTCACCTTTTTGTTGTCTTAAAACCTCCAATCTCCTGTGAATTGCTTATCTTTCAAATCCTCATTGTTTTCAGGTGTTCCTAGGCTTGATCTTCCCCATACTCATCACTCCATAAAGTCAGTTCACCAGGGAGAACTTTGGAACTGACTGGTCTTATGGCCTGCCTCTCCCTGCAGGCAAATCCCTGAGGCCTTGCCCCAGAACTGGGGGAGAAGGTACTAAGTGGTTTGTCTTGGGGGAGTCCTTTGCTTCATGAGCACTGTGCTGGGTGAGGATTGTAGCCTCTGCTTTTTCAGCTTTCCTCTACCAGCATGAAATCCCTGTCCCATGAGCTTTCTGGGGAAAATACTGTAATTACTTACGTATGGGTCTCCATTATTCTCAGTGTGCCTTGCCTAGATAGATCCTCTACTTTATGAATGAGAAATGAATGGAAGGAGAGAAACCTTTCACTTTTGATTTTTTTTTTTAGCCTCTGCAGGACAAAACTTGGAAGGATGAGAAATCTTTGCTTCTTTCTCCTCCTGGGGAAATACTAAAGTATCTAGATGCAGATCTGGAGCAAGATAAAGCCATGTCATCTTAGCCACATCTCAACAGAGTGGAGTTTCTGTCTTGCTGGGGTGAGGGTAGGGAAAGAAGGAGCAAATTTGGGCTCAAGGGCCACAAAAAAAAATGTTCATTATTCTCACTGGCATTTAGTAGATTGTACTGAATATATGTTTCCTTATTTGCTACATACAGAAACTTTAGGTTCTCTTTGATTTTTATAATTTTACCATTATGGTGATTTCACTGAGGGCATGTTCACGGAGCTCCTCAGATAGCCGTTCAGGAAGTCCTGTTTCCAGCTTTTGATGATTGCATGGAAAGCTGTTAAAAATATAATTGTACAAGTCTTTTATATGGGCATGTTTTTCTCCCCCAGGTAAATATCTAAGAATGGAATGCTGGATTATAGCAGGTGTGTATTTAACATTTTAAGCAACTCTCAAGCTGTCTTCCAATATGCTTACAACATTTTACACCCCCCCTAGAGTTCTAACTGATCCATAGCCTCTCCCATACTTGTGTTATGTTATTTTCATTTTGGAATTTCTAGGACCTGTATAGTAGTACCTTATCATGGCTTTAATTTTAAAGTTCCCTATGACTGATGGTGTTCAGCATCTTTTCATGTGCTAATATGTCATCTCTACATCTTATGCAACGTGCCTTTGAATAATTTGTCTATTTTTTAAGTTGGGTTTTTCTCATTAGTAAGTTTTAGAGTTGTGGGTTTTTTTTTAGTTCTTGTGTGTTTTTATATTAGGTTGATTGCTTTTTTAGTATGAAATCTTGTGTGTGGTTCAAAATTTTATTTTTCTTGAAACTTTTAATAGCTGGGTTTTCATTTCTTATAAACAATCCAAAATACACAAGAGTAGAAAATCCAAGTACAAATTTGTACAAAAATACTTGTGATAAAAAGCAGCTTTATCCTGTTCTAATTATGCATTCCCAGCCTCTTTGTAAGAGGCAATCACTTCAAGTGTTTGACTTTAGCTGTTCAGAGAGGTGTTTTTATACCAGAGGGTATTTTTAGATATAGCTTTATTTTTATTGCTATGTATTTCTGTTTAATCTTACTTATTGATTTTCTGCCTTGCTATTTGAGAATTTAGTAAATATGCAAAGCTTTTACAAATATTGAAAAATCAATAAATTATTATTTTTATGGAAATAACTTTGATTTTAAACTATTGTTTAAAATTGTTTGTATTTTGGAAATATAGGATCACCCCTTCCGGTAATGTTACCACTGCACACCCACCACCAAAGCACCCATAGTCCTCCATCATAGTCCACTGAGCTTCCCTCGTGACATAATGCTTTTTCTTCCCCATCTGAATATCTCAGTTTTATAGTCTGCTTCCAAGGGCTGTTGTTTCAAAGTGGCTTTATCTCAGCCTTGTCTGGTTTCTCTACATTCCACATATAAGTGACACCACCCAACATTTGTCTTTCTCTTTCTGAATTATTCACTTAGCATATTCCATTCCAGTTCCATCCATGTTGCTTCAAATGTCATGTGTTTATCTTTTCTGGTTACTGAGTAGTAGTATACTGTGTATATATATATCATATCTTCTTGATTCATTCATCTGTTTTGGGACACTTAGATTGTTTCCATAGTTTGGCTCCTGTAAATAGTGCTGAAATAGTGCTGCAATTTTGATAAACATATGTTTATAGTTTTAAGATATCAAGTTGCTCTTTTCTACTATCTTAACTTCTTATACTATTTATTAGATATGTACATCTCCAGATTTTGTCAATTTCACCTTAAATTTGTGTTAATATTGATAACATATTTAGTTTCTGCTAAAATGGGCAAGTGGAGCCTTCTCTCATTTTATTAGTTTCTCAAATGTAATGTCTTTTCTAGTTTGCATAAAATACAAATGATGATTTTCTTGTATAGTTTTTGTGATATGGTTGGATATTTCTGACTTCTTTTACTGGAATAAAAAAATAGTATGCACATTGTTTATGCAATTAACATCTTTCAGTTTCTTAATTTTTTTTTATTGTTTGGGACATATTTTTAAAGCATCCTTCTTGGAGCTTTCTCAAAGCCAGTTTTTCTCTAACGTGAATAATTACTTCACCAAATGCACATCTGTTTCCCTGAAATTCACTGTTTCATAGAATGTTGTGTTGTTTCTTGAATACCAGGTCTTCTCTCTTGATTCACATGTTACTTGAGTATTTCATCAAGTTGAAAAAAGGCAAATGGAAGCTATGGTAATACATATTATTTTGATTATGAATGAAAAATAATCTAACTCAAACTGGTTAAAGACTAAAATGAATTTTATTAGTTTAAGGTCAATCCAGGAATAATAGTTGAATTTTGGGTCTAAATGTCATCACATTTCAGTTTCTCCATGTCTCCATTTTACTTTCATATTTGGTCTCTAAAAGTATCTTCCCATGACAGCTCCTGAAGGATTTGCACTTTTATCTGTGCAACCTAAGTCCAGAGAAAGCTGTTTTCCACATTAGTAACCACAGTATTACGTAAAAGTTAATGAACACGTCTCTTGTGGTTGCAAGGGGTCACATACCCATTTCTGATCCAATCCGTATGGCTAAATGAGAACGATATGTTGAGTGTCCCATGACAGGCTTACCTCCCTCAGCAGTTAGTAATGGGGTGTAGACTTTAGATGGAGCCGGGAAGATTAGTTCCTAAGTGAAGAGCTCTGTGCTGACATTAGAACAAAAGGGAAATGAAAGCTGAGAATACAATAAATTTCTCTCCTCATAGGGTAAATGTCCTTTTTATGTTTGTATTTTCACTTTGTTATGGTAATATGCAGTCCCCAAATCACAATAGTTTACAAACACATTTATTTCTGGCTCACATTGCATGAGGGCTTGTGGTCAGCATCAGCTCTGCTTGACTCAGCATGCCTTAGGATGGCTCAGTGTGGCTCCATATCTTCTCATTCTGAATTCCAGATTGTCCCTGCAGCTCCTGTTTAACATGTGCTTTCTCATATTGGAGGGCAGGAATAAAAGGGTCATGTCAAATTACATCATGGAATAATATTTAGAGCTTCCAGCTCAGATCTGGCAAGTATCATGTCTACTCACATCCCAATTACCCGAACATTTCATTTGATCAAAATCTGTGGTCATTGTCATGGCAGCATATGCATAGGTAATCAGAGGTCAATTGACAGAGATGTATAACCCTATCACTAGGAGGTAGGGAATAATTTTAAGTAACTGTATAATCTACCACAAGAGTGTAGATTTCTAGATTAGAAGTTACTTTCCTTCAAATTTTGAAGGTGTTCCATTTTTTTGGCATCTCATTTTACTGATGAAATATATAAAATTGGTCTATTATATTTTATAGCTTCTTTTGTACATTTTTGGAAGTGTTTAGGATACACTCTCAGTTTGGTCAATGTCCATTTGCTGCATTATCAGATGTTTGGCTTTGATTCAAGTGTCAATGTTTAAACACTTTTTTTTTTTACTGTGTTATATGTATATCCTTTATTTTAATTATTTTTTGTTATTTTTTTCTCTTCTATCTTGCTAATTTGAAAGGAGTCTAGTCTTTATAGAGTTATTACATCTGTACATTTAAATTATATTGCCAGAAATTTTATTTTTTAGTTATCAGCTCCAGAAGTGAAACATTATCCTTTTATTCTTTGCTGTGAAAAATGAAGGGCTATTATACCTTTCTGCGTCTGGCCAACTCTCCTACACTCTGGCATATTTTTGCTTCTATTATTTTTCAGTTCATTAACTTTTATTTTAAAAGAATTAAAGCTTTTCCATTCTTTTTAAAATATTTATTTATTTATGCATACTAGAACTGGGGTATAGGCCAGAGGTGTGGGGAGTGAGAGGATTCACCAGAGACAGAGTGGGGAGCAGAACAGGCAGATCTACTGAAATGCACTGCTGAGGGAGCAGCAGGCAAGACAGGAGAGGTCTACTGCACCATATGGGTTAGCTCCCTGTCCAGGGATCGAACTTGTGCTGCAGTGACTGTGGATAGCTTCATAGGTTGCGTCTTAACCCCTTGTCCACCAGGGAGGCCCACCATTTTGTTTTGTAGTCATTTTATTATTAGAACTTAATGATATATACACCTGGATTCAAAATTCTCTCCTCTTCTTTTCATCCTTCGACTCCTTGATTCATGAGTTTTGTAATTTTGATCCACTATTTGTTTGACTGAATTACATCTTCAAATAAACATTTCGGGAGAGAGCACATATGTGTATATGTAGTCTTTCTGGTTTATGTTTAGCATATATACTTAAAATTTTTTCCATGAATATATTAAGATACTGATTTATTGTTTCAGTAATTTAATGCTGTACTGGAGCAGTCTGGTTTCAAAATGGAAATTATATTTTTTTTGTTTGATACATATATCAATTTATGTCTTATTCTCAGGTATTCTGGGTTTCATTTTTCTTGACTCTTCATCCACATATTTAAGACTTGCATTACAGAATTCTCTCCTTCTATGCTATTTATTCTATTTGTTTTCGTCACTTTATCAGAAATATCTTCCATTTGATTCTAACTTTATATTAATTCCTTCTCCTTATAGAAAGTTTAAATTCTAGGAAAATATTGCCAAGAGTTAATCTTTCTTTTTAAAATGTTAATTTTCTACAAGTTTTGAAAATCAACCTTATCTGCTTATGATAATTCTAAAGGAATTATATTTCCTATGGCTACCTCCCAAATACAACATGGTAATTCAATATTCTATTGGAAAGGACCTTAGAAGATACACAAACAAAATTTATAAAATGAGGAATTTCAAGTGGCCCCACAGTCCACCTACTACTTCCTACGTCAGTTGTAACTACACAATCACAAATTGAGAAGTCTATCAAGCAGGAAAGCAGGAGAGGGAATCGTATTCCCCTTTCTTTTTTCCTTCTCTTCAATCAGTAATATTAGTACATATTAATTGATTAGGAAACTCCATATATGACTTTTGTTAAAATGAAATGGGTGAATCTTATGCAATGGTCATATCAAATTCTATTTCCTGAAATCCTTTCCAAATAATACAATTCATCCTGAGTGGATAGTTTTATAGTTTTCCAAAACTCATTTTCCACCACAATAGAAAATATAATCAAAATTATATAAAAAAGCTGGGAAACTTAGGTGACTCAGACTGAAGCCACAATTTCTCCTTCATTTTCTTAGCAATTGGTTTTCTATTCTATCTCTGACATTTATGAATAAGATAAGAAAAATGGAGAGAGACATGGTTTGATAAAATGCTTTGTTTCATACTGAAAAATTTTGTCTTGTAAGTGCCATTTCAGTCTCATAAGAAGGAAATTAACCATATAAGATTCCATTAGGGATATTTCATATTTTAAAATATTTTAGTGAGTAGTACTGGAAACTTTCTCTCATTCTTCAGTTTATGGTCCTAGATAAAATTGTGTTCATCAAGCAGTCAATCATTGGCTAACTCTAAAACAGTGCTGAAAGTACTTAAAACAATATGAGAGGACAGTGCCAAAGTGGGGGACAGGTCACTAGCTGTGTGTTCTCACCAGTGTGCTAACAATTACAAGAACACTCAGGTTCGGGGTCTAACAGCAACAGGGTTAATTTAACAGATGATTAATTTAACAGAAAGGGAGTTTCTATAGCCACAATTGGCCAGTTGTCTCACTCCATAATGTCCGTAGTGTCCAGAAGTACCAAACAAAGGCCACCCTTAGAAGTTGAGGTGACACTGCAATAGCTCACAGCCATAGTCTGAAGGCTTGGCTGGGGCTGGACCAGCCAGCCAGTGACAGATAAGATAACACCAGGAGGTGGTGCCAGAGAACCAAAGGCTGAGGACAGCTCTTTGTGAGCTGTTGGCATACACCAACAGTGAAAAGATCTTTGAGACACTGGGCAAAGGCTGATGGTGCTCCTTGCAGGCAATGTCAGAGTCAGGGCCAGAGGTGGATGCAGCATCTGGTTCTCTGAAGATCTCTGGAAGTCTGGAGATCTAGATGTCTAAAGAGGTCTGGTGAATCGCATGAAGGTTATCTATTCCATGCTCTCTCTCTTCAGAGGCTTCTCTGACTGACTAAAGCTGACTTGTTCTGACTTACATCCTCTTCAGGATACCTTCCAGCTTCGCTGGGTCATTTTCAATCCTAAGCATCTGATTGAACCATTTAGTACCAATCAGCTCATTTTTCATGTGCAATGCAAATTATTATTATTATTTTTAAATATATTCTTTTTTTTTTAAGATTTATTTATTTATTTATTTATTTATACAAGCACTGGGTACAGTCAGAAGCGTGGGAGGGTGAGAGAATTCACCAGAGCCAGAGCGTGTAGTAGAGCAGGCAGAAGGACCGAAGTACACTGCTGAGGGGAGCAGTGGGCGGCAGGAGAGGTCTGTGCGCCATGTGGGACCCTCCTCCGGTGGCCGGGGAGCAGCTGGGCATCCAACCAGTGCTGCAGAGGCTGCGGGCAGCTTCGCAACCCAGCGCTCAACCACTGCACCACCTGGGAGGCCCGTGCAATGCAAATTATTAACTTAAGATTGAGTGACAGCTATAGCGATCATGTGTGATTGGTCCATTGTGTTTGATCTGATTGACCCATTGATCTCAAACCTGATTGGTCCATTGAAAAAGAATTTGATTGGTCCATTTACAATTCTGGCTCCAGATATAAAAAGGAAAAGCCCACACCCTGCCCAGACCAACTTGCCCTGCAGTTAGGGTAGGCTCATGGGCCAGAGGGTCCAGGTTTCAACTCTAGTGGTAATTCTGGATAAATCTTTGCACAGCAATAAGAAAGAAAATGAAGTACAGATTTGACAAATCTTCTATTACTCTCTTTCTCTACAGACACACATTTTGTGTGCTTTGTGTTGGTTTGTATATATATATATATATATATATATACACACACACACATAGATATACGTGTATATATATGTGTATATATATGTGTGTGTGTATATATATATATACACACACATATATATGTATATATATACACATACACACACATATATCTTTGTTTTTTTTTTTTTTTTAAAGAGGCATGCATTTTATTTATTTATTTATTTGTTTGTTTGTTTGTACATGCACTGGGTATAGTCAGAAGCGCAGGAGGGTGAGAGAATTCACCAGAGCCAGAGCGGGGAGCAGAGCAGGCAGAAGGACCGAAGTACACTGCTGAGGGGAGCAGCGGGCGGCAGGAGAGGTCTGCGCGCCATGTGGGACCCTCCTCCAGTGGCCGGGGAGCAGCCGGGGATCGAACCAGCGCCTCAGAGGCCGCGGGCAGCTTCGCAACCCAGCGCTCAACCGCTGCGCCACCGGGGAGGCCCACACATATATCTCTTTGGTATTCACATTTGCATATGTTTTGTGCACATATTTTTGTGTACATTAATCATTCTTTTTCATTTTGGGTATTTAGATCTATAGCTTGGATATATAAATGTGTGTGTGTGTATTTATCTCCAAATACATGTCAAATGTTTATAATAACTGCAATTATATATCATTCAGTTTCATTCTTTTCCAATAAATCTTAGGAATTATTAAAAGTATAAACTATTGGGGCCTCCCTGGTGGCGCATGGGGTTAAGACACAAACCTATGATGCTCTCCGCAACCTCTGCAGCACGAGTTCAATCCCCGGCCAGCCAGGGAGCAACCCACATGGTCCAGCAGACCTCTCCTGGCTCGCCTGCTGCTCCCCTCAGCAGTATACTTCAGTCCATTTGCCTGCTCTGTTCCTCACTCTGTCTCTGGTGAATCTTCTCACCCTCCACACCTCTAGCCTGTACCCCGGCTCTTGTATGCATAAATAAATATTTTTTTTAAAGTAGAAACAATTATATTATGAATTGTTTATGCCAAATAAAATATTTTAGTACTTATTAATACTTACTGTTATTAGAGTATATGACTTATAAAACTGCAGTTTATAAGAAAGTATGAAAACTTAATTTGATCTTTTACTTTTGAAAACAAAGGTTGCTTAAATTTTTTGCTTAGTCTTAAATATGTCCCTCTTAAAAAATGACTCTATAACACTACTTTATTTCCTTTTCTAAATAAAATGCCCCTTTAACTGGAAAAGATTATTTGTTTGTTATGATCACGGGAAAATAAATTTGAGTTACATATGGAGATATTTTGGGCTATTCAAATATTTTAAGATCATTCTAAGCTTCTTATTTAAATGGTTATGGTTATGGTTATTTAAATAGTTATGGTTAAATGGGTCCATTTCCCCAAACATTGCATATCAAAATTTCCCATGCACTCATGTATTTACCACTGTCTTGATGATCAACTTTTCTACAACAAAACATTGAGTTTGCCAAATTTTTGGATTAATGACTGTGTTTACCTTCACAGTAATGGAAAATATTAAACAATGCAAAATTTTAAGCTTGGCGGTTTGACTAATGCTTGTTGAAATTTGCTTAACCTAAGTAGCATGTCTGAAAGGAAAAATAGCAACTATGATTCTTGTTCTTGTTGAACTCCACAACCATTATTTTGTGTGCCAGTATGATCTTTTTTTGTGTGTGTCCATTAATTATACATTCTTTTGGTGTGCATGATATCAAATGAAATATTTCATTAGCTATTTCCTTTTTAGGCAATCCAGACTATGGGAGGACCAACCATATCCTGATGTGTTTATTGAGGATCAGTATCACACTCTGTAATACTTCTGTAGTAGAAAGACTAAGGTGTTGAAAATCCTTTGGTGAAGTGATGAAGGATGCCTGAGCGGTTCACAACTCCTTCTTGGTATCTTTTCAAGATTAAGTCCTTGCCCACGCACATCAATTTCTCTCTACCCTCCCAAAACAGCATCTCAGAGATTTCTTAAAAAAAATTTAAACAGTTTAAAATAGTCTTTGATTATAAGAGTGTCCCAACTACCTCTTTCCAATAGGCATTTTAGAAGCCTTGAATTTTAAAGTCTAGATTCTTATAGGGATTGGATATTAATTCTTTTGAAATTATTTAAAATCTATCAAATATTTTAAAGAAGATTAAAAATTTATCTTTTTCAAAACCTATTGTTCAGAGTATATTGAAAATTTAGTGCTGGTATGGTAGCAGGATTAGCTTTATTCTTTAATAACATTAGAGCATGCAATCAAGAAATTACCCTGGTTAAAACCCCTTCTGAGATGATTCTCCTCTAAGATAAAGCCCATGTGCCCTAGATGGGGCTCTTTAGAGAATGTCTTGCCTGCCACATCTCCATTCCCACTTTGCTTCCACATCCCATTCCCTTAATACTGCAGCCACCTTCTTTCCATGTCGTTTCTTGAATCACATGTGGCCCTTATGGCTCAGAGCCTTTGCAGGTTTTTCCTTCTTATCTCTCTTCTTCCTTGAACTAACATCTGATACAGATTCATGGCTCCAGTGTAGGTTGATCTAAAAGTCCTCCCTTGGCTCCTTTAGAATCTGGATCCAGTGTGTACCCACAGGATGGTAGCTATGAAGCTGTGACTGGCAGACCTCCAACAACATGGGATATTCTTGCCCAAGAGCCTGGCTACTGTGTTCTGAAACCCCTGAGGCCTTTACACCAAGTTCCTGTTTCTCAGAGTCCATGTTTATTTGATGGTGGAATGTGGTGAGACTAAAGCAGAGATATCCTTGGAGACACTGGGCTCTTGGGATTCTGTCTTTACCTCAGAAACTCCTCAGCTTTGTTGTACCTTCCTCAGTGGGCCAGGGGATTTCTGCTCACTCATACCTTGCTGTTTCCACTCAGGGAAAGATAAGCATTGTTATCTGCCTGCTTTTCAGCCTTCTTACTTCCTCCCTATATTCTCTCACAGGCATGCCCTAAGAAATTTAATCTCCTCATAGCATGTGCTTGGAGAACCAGAGTGACATTAATGCCTGCTCCTGTGTGGGTCTCTAGGTAGGGGTCCAGGAAGCTGCACTGTTGAACATTTAGGTAGCCGGTTATCTGCACTAAATTGTCATGTTTTTTTTGTCAATGGAATTTGGGCTTGCTTTTGTTCTATCATTAGTACAATATTTAGTGTGGATTTGATACATATTTATCAAATGAAAGACCAAATCACTTATTTACTGAGCTTTCAATCATACAGATAAATATGACTAAAGCTATTTTAAAAATTTACTTACTGCAAGGCAATCTGGTTGCTATAGGATACAGAGAACTATTAAGATAATTGGCCATTTCTCAGCTTATAATTTTAGATCGGGAGATAGAAAAAAATATAAATACATCATGCTCATATAAAAACGTGTGTGTGTATATATGTATGTGAAGGAAATGGTGCTATAAGAAGTTCAGAAAAAAGAATTCACTGTAAATTGAGAAAATTATATTGGTTTCATCAGCAATAGTATTCCACTTGACAAAAACTGTTTCCCTAGGTAAAATAAAGGGTATATAGTAGGCAAGGAGAATAACAAAAATAAAATCTAGAAAATGTTAATGCTCATGGAGTCTTTGAGTAGTATTAACACTGTTAATAAAGAGGGATAAAACTACAGATAGTTCAAAAGTCAAATTAGGTCAAGAAATCTCCACACAACTCTCCACAGTGGTTGGACCAGTTTTCACTCCCACCAGCAGTCCAGGAGAGTTCCTTTTTCTCCACATCCTCGCCAACATTTCTTGTTGCTAGTTTTTTTAATATGTGCCATTCTCACTGGTGTAAGATGGTATCTCATGGTAGTTTTGATTTGCATTTCCCTGATTACAAGTGATGTTGAACATTTTTTCATATGCCTCACCTACTAAACATAGAGCTTCCATATGATCCAGCAATTCCACTCCTAGGTATTTACCCAAAGAACACAGAAACATCAATTCCAAAGAGCACCTGCACCCCTATAAACATAGCAGCACTATTTACAATAGCTAAGCTTTGGAAACAACCCAAATGCCCAAAAATAGATGACTGGATCAAGAAGATGTGGTACATATACACCATGGAATATTACTCAGCATTCAAAAAAGATAAACACATGCAATTTGCAGCAACATGGATGGCGCTGGAAGGGATCATGCTCAGCGAAATAAGCCAGAAAGAAAAAGAAAAATACCAGATGGTCTCACTCATAGCAGGAATCTAGAAAGCTTAAATAAGGGACCAAGAAAAAGAATAACTATAAGAAAGAAAATATCAAAATCAACAAATAACTATGAATAAGAGACACTCTATGGGGGTTGGGGGGTAGGGGTGGGGAAAGGAGGGCTTGGGGTAAAAATAAGGGGGTTTTAATTGGGGAATATAAAAATAAAATTTAAATTAAAAAATAAAAAAGTCAAGTTAAAGAGATATTTTACAAAATATTTCTCCCCATTTTCTGGAAACAAGTGGCTCATACTGGACTTATTTTGCAGAAACATTAAGCATGCTTCTTCCTCAGGGCCTTTTCACTTGCTTAACCTTTAGTATCATCCATTCTCTTTTTATCAATCTTTACTCATGTCACTTTGTCAATATTTTTCTCCATCAGGAGATCAACATTTTCCTTTCCAACATTTTCTCTTCTCTTTCATTAGGCACATCCTTGCCATTTTAGGTATAGAACTTGTTATTTTTTAATGTGTTAAAATGTAAGCTCAATCTAATATACTCTCCTTTTTTCATTGTTCTCATTGTCTGCATTAGTAGCTGGTATGTCTTAAGTATTCAGGAAATATTTCCTGATGAATGAAAATTAAGGAATCACTAAAGATTCTAAAATCAGAATGGAAATATGTTTCAGTGCCATGAAACAATGGCTGAAAGAAAAATTCCATGCTCCTAAAATTAGAAAAACAAATCACTTGGGGTGGGAGTGATGATGGGAGGCAAAAAAAGAAGGTAGTTAACCATTGCACACTATAATAGGGATCACATTTATAAAAACAATGGTTCAGCATTACCAGCAGCAGCATCTGGGATTTTGTTGAAAATGCAAATCCCCTGGCTCTGCCTTAAACCTACTAAGATATGAAGTGTGGGGTGAGGTCTAGTTGCTAATGTTTTAACAAGCTCTCCAGGGATTCGGAGGCTGCTAACATCTGAGAACTATGTACAAAAAGGAAATGATTAGTGTAGGTAGGAAAATCTAAGAGGAAAATGCAGTGAAGGTGATTTCGCTCATAAGTGGGATATAAAGAAACAAAACAAAGGAAGAGACACAACTCAACTGAAACAAACTTTTGAAATATGACTGCAGAATGGAGGTTCTGGAGTGTGAGGAGTAGGGAACCAAGTAGGAGAGGGACCCAACTGGCTACAGTGCAGAATTATTGGGGCATTGGTGAGGGTGTGCTGTGGTAACCTGAAGAGGTGTGAATTTACTCCCCTATATCATATACAGTGTTGTAAACCAATGTTACCTCAAAAAAAGGTAATTAAAAAAAATTAAGAAATGAAGGATACTACTACAGGGTGTTTAAAATGTAGAGCGCCTCAGCATGTGAAAGAATGATAATATCATTGAAAGAAATAGGAAATATAGAAAAAAGTTGATGGGGAAAACAGGTACAATTTAAAAATCAGATTATCATCATTCTGTCTATGCATATTATTTATTAAATAATTTTTAGTGTTCACATTTTTTCCAATTAAATTCATTGTGTATGATCTGTTTGTTGAAGTACAAGTTGATAAATGATGCAGTTTGTTTGGATACTTCAGGGACCTCCTGCCATCAATTTTTCCCAAATTAGTAATGCTGAAAAATATCTACAGCCAGTGAATAGTCCTTGTCAAAACTCTATGAATTTCTTAAGATATTTGTTAATATCTAAGATCTGAATTTTTTGAATTGTAGAGATGAGAATGATGGCTATGAAGAATAAAATGAGACATCTAGTATAATATCAATATCAAGAGTTAATATTTCCTATGAACTAAAGTGTATTTTTAATAAATAGTTAAAGCAAAAGAGGCAAATAGTAGCTTAGGAAAAATAACTTACTGGTATTTCTTCCAAGAAGAATGCTATTATCAAAAATATTTCTAGAAATTAAAGGAATTCCACAGGCTAGAGATTGTCTGGCATTACCTATGGGGAAATTGGCCAGGAAAAAAAAAAAAAAAAAAACTTTTAACTGTGACTTTAATTGTTACTTCCTCTATAAATCTTCTGAACCTTAATCAATACTTCAGACCTCAAACCTCTGTAAAGCCTTGTCTCTTTATCTTCACTCACCCTTGCTGCTGATGTACACAATAACAGTTATTTTAGGATTTTTTTTCCCTAAATGCTCATACTGCTAAATTACCATGGAAATAATTTAATTCAAAAAGTAGTTGCACTTAGAAAAAACAGAGTGCTTGGCTGGCACTTATTCAAAAGCATATATAGTAGCTGCTTCTTTCAGATTCCGTTGTAATCTCAGGTTCCTCACATATTTTAATAGGCATTGGAAGTAAAATAAATATAGGTTTTTTGATGAGTGCCTGTTTGGAACTTTCAAATGAAAAGAACAAAAAGCATGCTAATTTTCATTTCCTCATCAGCTATTAAAAGTATTTTAGAAAATGAGATGGTTGAATATGACTTTTTTTTTATTGGAAAACCAAGCCATTATTGTTTTTGGAATATTAACTTTCTCATAATGAGTTTTCACATTAAATTAAGATGGAACACTTCAATTCAATTTCATTGATTTATTTAATATGTGATTTCTGAGTTCCAAATATTGCACTCTTATTCTGATCCCTCTCAGTCTTATTTTTTTTTAATTTTATGTATTTTTTACATCATTTTTCATTTTTGCACAATGTATGCATTTTCATCTTGGTTATATTTCACATACAATTCCCACCCCCCTTAATTTGACCCTAATCCTTCCTCTCCCCTCCCCTCCTATTTTTAAAGGATCTAGTATTCTGAAGAAAAAGTTTGTCTTTATTTCACTAAACCACCTCTAAGAAAACCTCGGAATCATTTTTCCAGTACTTAAAAAACCAAGCGCTACAATTTTTCAGATCTTTGTAGACCAGATTATCAGGGAAAAATTCAGATCATCATGTCTCCGCACGAATGCATAGACAGTACAGTGTGCTCACTAAAAAGCAAATCACCCTATCCAGGGACAATTTTGCAGTCACTCTATTTCCTTTATCATTTTGAATCCCAGTCAAAGGCCTTAATTATATCTATATTGTTTCAGTAATGAGAAAGGAGATTTGAGAACAGAACAGATGAAATGTTTCTTCTCAAATATCATCAACCCTGGTTGCTAAGAGACAATCCGTTTTTTTTTTATTTTATTTTTTTTAAGATCTATTTATACAATAACAGAGGTACAGGCCAGGTGCACGGGAGGGTGAGAGGATTCACCAGAGACAGAGCGGGGAACAGAACAAGCAGACTGATGAAATGCACTGCTGAGGGGAGCAGAAGGTGAGGCAGGAGAGGTCTGCCTTGCCATGTGGGTTGCTCCCTGGCCGGCAGGGGGTTTGAACCAGCGCTACAGAGGCTGCAGACAGCTTCACAGCCCTACGCTCAACTGCCTGCGTCACCAGGGAGGCCTGATAATCAGTTTTTTTAAGCTCCCAAATAAAATCTTGGCCACTTACAATCTTTACAACTATTAACAACTTAAAACATAATTCTGCTGCATGAATGAAAAATTTCCCAACAGATCAAGTAGGACTAGACATAAAACTAAATTTGCCATTGTTATACATGAATAATTACAACATTTTTTTTTAAACTTTTGTCTGATTATTCTTTCCATATCTATTACCTACTAATGCCTGATATTTCTTGAGTGCTTACTTTGCGCCAAGGTATCTGTTAGGGACTTAATGTAGAAAATCTTATTGGAGAGATAAAATGACCTTAGTAATGTCAGAACTATTATGCCTGACATTTTACAGATTAATTTTTCCTAAAACACGGTTATTACATAGAAATGTCTTGATTTGAATAGGTAGCCATTACCAGAATTTAAACTCTTAATCATATCACTATATTGACTAAATTTACAAAGAGGTGTAGAATTCTTTTATTTATTTATTTATTTATTTTTTAATGGAGGCATGTTTTATCTATTTATTTTGTTTGTTTGTTTTTATACTGGGTACAGTCAGAAGCGCGGAAGGGTGTGAGAATTCACCAGAGCCAGAGCGGGGAGCAGAACAGGCAGAAGGACCGAAGTACACTGCTGAGGGGAGCAGCGGGCGGCAGGAGAGGTCTGCGCGCCATGTGGGACCCTCCTCTGGTGACCGGGGATCGAACCGGCACTGCAGAGGCCGCAGGCAGCTTCGCAACCCAGCGCTCAACCGCTGCGCCATCGGGGAGGCCCCGAGGTGTAGAATTCTCTAGAACTTCTTTTGTGGGCAGTAAAATGATATGATTATTTTGTAAAAATTAATTAGAAATAGAAACGAGCTGTTAAATAGTAAATATGTTATTTTTATTTTACGTATTTGCAATCACACCAATAATAAGTTAATATATTTTCATTGTAAAGTATTAAAGCGTTAGTGTTCGTAAAATTTTTCATTTACCATGCTTCCTATGAAGTGCAATTGAGCACTTATTGATGGTGAATATATTTAGGGTAAACCCTTTATTTGATCAACAGTCTTGTCAACAGGGATTCTGGAGATAATAGGAATTTAAGATTGTATCCACACTGGAGTTTGCTAGCTTGTTTTTATCCTGGGCTTATTCTATGTCATATTTTGCAGTATACAATGTGCACAAGGTCATATCATCAAGGACTCTTGGTCAATATGAACTGTCCCTAGAGACATCTAGGTTAGCCTAAACACAGGGTTACTCTTTACCTGGCTTAAAGGGAGAGAATTATACTTCTGAAAGATATGAAATTACATTAAGCGATTCAAACATTATCATTTGCAATTGTGTACTTGCTGGTGAAGCATGACAATAAGCAATTATCCTAAATATGCTGATGTCATAGGTTGTATGATTTGCTAATATATTCTCTTTGTACTTTGACTTTTGCTGTCTTATCATACAGAAACAGACTGATATTTATCATCATTAGATTTAAGAAGTTTTCATGGATGGGACTGATAGAGATAAGTATAAATCTCATAAATATTATAAGTAAGTTCCCCAACAAAAGAGACATTCATCAACCATAACATAATAAAGTTAGAAATCAATCTCAAACAGGAAAATAAGTCATCTAATAATTTTAAAATATCTAGACTTTTATTATTGAAAAAATATTTAGGACCAAATTACACTGAAAGAAATATTGTTAAAAACCTACAGAAAATAAGCAGAGTCAATCATACAGAAATATAGAATTCTAGGGGCCTCCTTGGTGGCACAGTGGGTTGAGCATAGTGCTTTGAAGCTTTCTGCAGCCTCTTCAGTGCCGGTTCGATTCCCGGCACGCGAGGGAGATTCCTACATGGCACAGCAGACCTCTCCTGTCTCACCTGTGCTTTCAGTTGCTCTGCCTGTTCTATTCCCCTCTCTGTCTCTGGTGAATCCTCTCACTCTCCTGTGCCTCTGACCTGTACCCCAGTTCTTGTATAAAAATAAATCTTTTAAAAAATATATAGAATTCTAGAGAGTTATTAAAAATAATAAAAATTGAAAAAATAATTTTTAAAACACCTAGGATTTTAAGATCAACTTGTGTATTCATTTGGGAATCATATAGCCTTCCATAAACACAATATAATTATATTTTTAGGTTTTATTTGTTATTTTATCAGTTATGTAGATTCCGCAGCAAAGTACTGTACATGTTTTGTTAAATTTATACCTAAATCTGCCTGTCTTTTCTTTCTTCCCTTCTCTTTTCCTTCCATCTGCTCTACTTCCCTCACCTTCCTCTCCTCCCAACATTGTATTGATATATGGTATTATATTTAAAATCTTGGCTCCATGTTTTCCTAGATAGTATATGGAAATGCAGTTGATTCATGTATATTTACTGTTTATCTTATGGCCTTTCTAAGTGTATTTACTAATTATAAGTGAATATTTGCACATTCCTTGGAAATTTCCATGTGCGTTATTATGTCCTTTGCAAATAGGGGAAATTTTATCTTTTCATCCTCATCTTCATGGCTTTTATTTCCTTTTCTTGACTGATCCACTGCCTAGTGATGAGTGGACTTCCTTGCTTTGTTGTTTATCTAAAAAAGGACAGCATTGTGACTTTCATCATTAAATATGTAACCTATAGGATTTTTTGGAGAACTTCTTTATAGTGTGTTGAAGTTTCCTTTGCTTCTATATTTTGAGAGTTTTTATCATAATGAGTATTGTCAGATGAATTTTCTACATCAATTGACAAAAATATTTAATTTTTCTTTAGTTTACTCATGTGGTAGATTATATTGATTAATTTTCAAATTCAAACAGATTTGTCTATATCACTGGGATAATCCCTACTTGATCATGGTATATAATTCTTCTTATATAATGTTTGATTTTATTTGCTACTTTCTTAAATATTTTGTGTCTATATTTATGGAAATATTGGTTTGTAATTTATTTCCTTGTTTTCAGTGCTACTTTTGGTATCAGGGTAATTCATACTTAATAGAATAAATTGGGAAGTGTTCCTCCCATTATGTTTTCTACAGGGACTTATGAAGATTTAGTATTGTTTCTTACTTAAACCATGGGTGAATTCTCCATTGAAAGCTTCTAGGTCTCAGTAATTATTTTGCAATTTTTAAATAAATTTGCATAAATATAATTACATTTGTATATATTCAGATTTAATAATAATTAATCATAATCATGATAACCCATAATTATGCTTGTGATATCTGAAGGGTATGTAGTGATATTTCATGTTCTACTACTGAAATTAGTGATTTGTGTTTTCTGTTTTCTTTTTTTTAAAGATTTATTTATTTATGCATATAAGAACTGGGGTACAGGCCAGAGGCATGGGGTTGAGAGGATTCACCAGAGACAGAGTGGGGAACAGAATAGGCAGATTGACTGAGGTACATTGCTGAGGGGAGCAGCGGGTGAGTCAGGAGAGGTCTGCTGCGCCATGAGGGTAGCTCCCTGGCCAGTTATCAAACTCAAGTGCTGCAGTGGCTGGGGATTGCTTCATAGGTTGGTCCTAACCCTTTGCACCACCAGGGAGGCCCTTTCTCTATTTTTCTTTATCAATGTTGATGAGGAACTGTCAAAGTGGCCTCAGCCATTTTTATTTTAACATACCCTCTGGGTGTTTCTGATAAACACTAATTTGGCTGAAGGCAGAAAATTCTGGGGCTCCAAAGGAAAAATGGAGCCAGTGGATGGAAGGTACCTTCATTTCTGTTATATATGTCCTGCAGACTACAGCAGTTAATCAGTGCCTTTCTTTGTTTTTATCTTGTCAAGAGGTATCACTTCTGACAAAGACACTTGTAGCAAAAGGAATATATTAGTGACCTAAGGTCCTCAGCCTTGGTGGACATGACTAATCTGTTATCTCCTGGGCATCACAGTTTAGCTATAGGTGGGAATGGATAAGCATTAATCTGGTATATAAAGATGTAAAAGGACAAAGAGGATAAATCTCTGAAGTTATTTGGCATTATAAGTAAAACAACCCTGCATCTCAGTGACTTCAACTATCTCTTCATTATTTTTTTTTCTCTTTTTCAGATGTAGTTTCCATAGAAATTTGCTCTTAGTTAGCAGATGTTGGTCAACCAGGTAGATCACATAATGTTCTTGTTATTGCTAGAGAGAAGGCATGACATCAGTTTTCCACAAGGCTTTGAGTCATTGCAGTTTTTAACACGGATTGGCATTTTAACACTAATTGTACCTGATGTTATAAACCAACACAATGTAATAAAAAAAGAGCTTACTGAAAAACAACGACTATTATTTATCTCTTGCTAAGATATGCTTTTGACCAAAACCCAGGTATGGTTATATAGTTAGTTATAAAGACCAACATGAAAGGCGAGGTACATATTTTTCATAAAAGCATTCATAAAGGCTAATATCAAACTTTGTTAGATGCATGTGCATTTTTATATTCCCTCTGTGATATCATTAGCTGTATTTTACTTGACTATCCTTTATTTGGTTCCTCTATCTACCTTTTTTATAAAAGGCTTTCATATGCCATTGAGTCAGAAAGTTCTGCACAGGGATGATTATCATGGATCCAAATTATATTTGGTTCAGTAATTACCCTCCTCCTGGGACTTTGGTAGAATATGTCATTCAAATATAGTTAATAGCCATTTCTCACAACCTAGTGAATTTCGTATTGTTTAATATGATGATGTACTAATCACTTTTAATCAGTGACTCAGGAATATATTCTTATTATGTGCTAAGTGTGGTGAGAAACACTACCTTTCATTTAAAAGTAATTATTATTAATCTTTTTATTCAAAGAGAAAGGGAAAGGCCATTGCCATAGAGTTGAGAACATTTAAAATAAAATTGAACAATTGTATTATATTGAACAAAGAACTGTTGAATGTTCATTGTAAGGTGTGTTGTTTAGCTTGGTTGCTAGGAAATAGTTCTTGAGGAGTAATAAATTGCAATTAGCTTGTTAATCCAAGAAGCTCTAATATGCTCTTCTATGATTTGTCTAATTACATTAATTAAAGACACATTTGTGTAGCACTAACTGCACTAAATGCTCAAAACAATTATAAAAACTATCCTGCAACATTTCTATCCTTCAGAGGTCACTATTTTCATAATAAAATTAAAACCTACTATGTGTTTGACAATTTTCAAAGCCAAAATTAGAACAATACTGCTAAGAGAAGAAGGGCTAAACACCTTTCCTTTAAATATCACTCACTTTGAAATAGAGAAAAAAAAAGTGCCTTTTTAATAAGGTGAGCCTGAGAAAATATTATTGTAGGGAAGTGTTTGAAAAGAGATTTGGAATGTTCTTTTCAGACATCAGTCAGCAAAGTGAACAAACTGATCTTTTCAATTGAATGAGACAGATTCCAGTAGAAACACATTACTACTTTTGAAATTTACCACACATAACAAGTATTTGTTCCACACAAATTTTCTTCATAACATTCAATTTGAAAGCAAGTGTCTTGAAAAAGACAATCTTTTTTGGCACTCATTGTAGTCTAGATATACAGCACATAGTAAAAATATTATAAAATGCTTAGGTATTACATTAATATAAAACAACTTTTTCAGTTTCTTTTACATTTCAAGAGCTTGTTTTCTTTCCTATATTAGGATCTGGTATATGGATTAGGGCTATAGTTGGTATATTTATTTATATTTTACATCATTGTTCATTTTTGTACAATGCTTGCTTTCTTTTCTCAGGTGTAATCCCCATAGATTTTCCACCACCAGTTCACCCATGCACCATCACCAACAGCACCATATTGTTCTCTTTCCACCCTCATTTTGATCCTTCTCCTTCCCCAACCCCTGAGGAATGTCTGTTTATTTTTATTTTGTTTTGTTGTGGTTTTTATTGTTATTTTTTTCATTGATCCTTTATTTGGTTCCACTGCATTCCTCCTATAAGTGAAACCATCCAATACTATTTTTCCTTCTGATTTATTTCACTGAGCATAATCTCTTCTAGCTCCATACATATTGCTATGAATGGCATTAGTTTATCTTTTTTGATTGCTGAATAGTATTCCATTGTGTATATGTATCACATTTTCTTGATCCAGTCATCTATTTTTGGGCATTTGGGTTGTTTCCAAGTCTTACATATTATAAATAGTGCTGCAATAAATATAGGGGTGCAGGCATTCCTTTGAATTAATGTTTTTGTGTCCTTTAGATATATCCCTAGTAGTGGAATTGCTCGGTCATATGGTAGCCCCATTTTTAGTAGTCTGAGGAACCTCCACAGAGCTGAGAAAGAATACTTAATATGGATAGCTTAGGTTGTTTTGTTTTAATGGACTATAATATAAGTACATCTTTAAGTGGTTTGGTACAGTTCTATCCTACATTATTGAGTGAAATAAAACTTTTTAAAGTCAGTGAATCATATGAATTTAAATTTTGTAGACCTAGAAAAATAATATTAGAAAATTTTGCAATGAATAATTGAAGTGAAAAAGAAACAGAAATTTTCATATATGTCAAGAAGAATTATTAAAACTTATCTTGAGAACATGAATTCCAGAATAATTATTTTATAAATTCAATTTTAGTCTAATTCTCCTTTCAAATGCAATTAGCAACTATTAGCTTCATTTGGACATGCAAAGGAATTTTGTGTTATTTGTAGTATATCCCTTGGCCATTTATCTTACTGTAGTTTCCACTGATGTCAACAGGAGCTCTTAGTTTATTGATGTGAGAACAGATATATAAGTTTTCTTGCTCACCAAGTTTTCCAGATATTGGAGATGTTGTTTACTGAATGCCTTAATCTTTTCCCACTATCCAGACTTGAGTCAGTTTATAGCAAAGTATACCAATAAGATTAATTTAGAAAGAAATTGTGTTTAAAAAATTAGAGGTAATCAATACATGTGAATATATTTTGTTGGAGTTAACACACTGGTATCAAACTATGTATTTCCTTTGAGATTCCTGATAATCAGGTGAACCAGAAAACAATGTATTGAAACCACTTAATTTATACTCTTGGAAGACAAGGATTTTCCAGTGAGATAATTCTACATAAATTTTGTATGGACGTTTTATAGTCATCATAAATATTTGATACTGTCCCATAAAACTATATCCATCTTTATTTCATGCCACAATAAAACTGTGAAAACATCCCAAATCCTACTTTCTAATTATCATAGAAGTGTTAAGAAGCTGTTGTTGTTGTTGTTGTTGTTGTTGTTTATTTCTGGGTACCTATTAAACGATATCAGAAATATTTTGAAGGAAACAGGCTTAGTAAATCTCAAAAATACATTATGCCTGTGTCTCTCCAGCTGATAAAAAAGATAGTAGAAATAGAATAAAGTTAAAACAGTAATGATTTAATGTTTTTTTGTTTTTTTGTTTTTTTGTTTTTTTTTTTTGTTTTTTTGTTTTTTTGTTTTTTGTCTTGAAAAATAAGTGGCAGTAGTATACTCCTTATTTGGGCCATTTTCAGCTTTCCAAATAATTTCATTGTTTGCATTTGTAAAGATAAATTTGGAAGTGTTAATTGGTATTTATTAACAGATAACTCAATAAGCAGACAGGGAAGTGTAAAAAGATTGCAAAAGAATGAATTTAATGCTGAGTTAAATTGCATGGCAGGAGGTGAAAGAAAATAAAGAGGCAAACACATATGGATGAGGTGGAAAGATTAAGCATTAGTCAGAGTAAAGGTGTTTACAAATCCAAAGCAGAACAACAACAAAAAATAGTCTTGGTCCTCCCAGTTGGCGCAGCGGTTGAGCGCTGGGTTGCGTAGCTGCCCGCAGCCTCTGCAGCACCAGTTCGATCCCCGGCTGCTCCCTGGCCACTGGAGGAGGGTCCCACATGGCGCGCAGACCTCTCCTGCCACCCGCTGCTCCCCTCAGCAGTGTACTTCGGTCCTTCTGCCTGCTCTTCTCCCCGCTCTGCTCTGGTGAATTCTCTTACCCTCCCGTGCTTCTGACTGTACCCAGTGCTTGTATAAATAAATATATCTTTAAAAAAAAAAAACAAAGAAAAAAAATAGTCTTTATATATAGTAAATCCTATTCACACTTTATTGTTTGATGATATTGTCTTGGATCATTATTTTCACAGTACTCCTTAAAAATCAGTATACTAAAGAAAGAAGAATAACAAAGAGTAGCATTATTTTTAATTACTATGTATCAAGCTCTTTTTCTTGGTGATTTATATACAATAACCACATCTAGTCTTCAAACATCCCTATGAACTGTATACTGTTATTCTGATTTCATATACATTGATATATGTAAATTTATACATATATACATATGTATAAATTTAGACACAGAGAGGCTAAACCACTTGTTCAAGATCACAAGGATAGCACATAGAGCATAAATTTGAATTAAGGATGCCTGGCTCCTGAGCCTGGGCAATTATTCATAGTGCTTATTCATAATGCTTACAGAGTTTCTCAGACCCTTTCAGCTACTCCATAGCTCAGTCAAATTTTCTTAATGCTCATAACTCTAACATTGTTATAACTGCACATTGCTATCACTATGCTAAAGATGGAGAAATTTCATATGGGCCCATTGTTTCATGTCATAAGGCATGTTGGATAGACTGTGAACCCCTCTCGCATCACAGACTAACTATGATAGACAGTTTTCATTCTGTACTCACATGTAGGTTTTAAAAATGAGAATGATGTAATAGGACATCCACCTACCATTTATAACTTGAACTAAATGACTAAACAGAAATAATTGGCCCAAGCAAGAGCCCTCATAGCGATCTGTACATATTATAAATATGACACTTATATTGAATTACAGTGGTTAACTGATATATATATATGTATAGGTGTATATATATATATATATATATATACACACACACACATATAATATTTGTAAAAAAATAATGGTAAGGAACATACTTTTTCTATGAGTGTCAGAATATGAAAAATATGTTTTTCAACTGTAAGTATAATGAAATCAAGAAGTGTTGGTTATATGCTTGATTCTCTGGGATCAAGAGACCTTGAGGAATGAAATTAGAGAAATACAACATCCTCTATGATGTCTCTAATAAGTACATAGGCGTTTATGGCATATTATCAAAAGTTAGGTATGGAGAAGTTGATTGGACTCCTAATAGATAAACTCAATCCAAGTCTTAATGTTTTCAAAATGTTCCACTAGAATCACTTTACATTTTGGGTATGAGGGTATATCTTAGAAAAGAGAAATCAAAACAAGTATTGTCTTGCCTTGACATGAAGGAACTAGTATTGATGGGAGGGGGGGTGGAAAGCAAAAAATGTGTACGATTTTCATAATTAAGAGGAAATAATCTGTTAACCAAAAAGAAGGGGGATCTTGGGAAAAAAAAAATATCCAGGTGAATGCATACCAAAGTAGATAATATTTTTAGTATGATTACACCATGGAAATTGAGTTTAAATGATCTTATAGATATTTAGGGTATTGTGAGTTACAATATAATTTTTGAAGGATGTTTATTACATTCACTCTATTCATTCAACATTTAATTGTGGTGCTTCTGAGTACTAGACACCATTCAAAATGCTAAGGGCATAACAATGCACAAACTAGAAGGAAAAAAAATGCCTTCTGGTCTTAACTATAGTGGTGAGGGTTGCATAATAAAAACATGTAAATAAAAGATCATGATAGAAAATATGAAAGGAAGAAAAGTAGAGGAAGGGAATAGGGAGTATTAGAGAGGAAAGGTGATAATATCAACAAGATATTTAGGAAAGGCCTTTGCAAGGAGAATTCTAAGCAAACTGAGTGAAAAGGGAAAGCTAGCTACACAGATATCTGGGAAGATCTAGGAGGTAGAAAGATTAGCAGATATGAAAGTTCTGAATAGAATTTTGGTGCCCTTCAGGACAAGAAAGGAAACTAGAATGGCTGAGATAAAATGAAGTAGGGGAAGGGAAGAGAGAGATTCAGTCATCGAGAAAATGAAAAATAATTCTGGTAAGACCTGAGGGGAAAAACGGGTAAGAAATAGCTTGCAACCTACCTCTGCCTTTACAGGCAAAAACTGTAAGGGAAAAAAAAAAAAAAGATGAGCCACTCAAATATGATTGCCAACATGCCAATAGCAACTCTGGAGAACAAACTATCTTGCCAGTTGAAGCGTCATTTATGGAATGACTCCAGTGGGATTTATCTGACTTCCTATAATTATGTAAAGTGATAAATATAGCTACAGTGAAATCACATTAAAATATATAAATTTATCAAAGTCGCATGTTATATGCCTTGCCGTAATACAATGTAACTTGTCAAATTTATCCAATAAAAATATATGAGTATAGTAATAAAAGGGAAAACTTAGAATCTAATCAGATATTTCTCCACTTAATAATCATTACTTTCATAGGGAGGTTATAACAATTTCCTCCATTGTTTATATCCTGACATTGCGTTACAGGGATCCTGTCCTACCCAACAATAAGAGGTCAATATTTATTTGATGGTGTTGAATGAATGTGTTCTCTTCTGACATATTTTTTATAACGTTGCAATTGAACTTCATCCCATCAATCACTGCAATCAAAAACAATACAACAGAAAAATGCCACCTTTCTAATTATAAGTGCACTATCAACATCTTCATATAGAATGATGAATTTACTAATACAAACTACCCATACTTGTGTTATTTTACTGACTCAAGTCTTTTTCAAGTAAATGAGTAATGAGGTGATATATTTTTAGACTTCATAAATCAGCCTCCACTAGATAAATTAGCGTCTACCTCAAAGACACATTTCAGTTTCTACTCTTAGAGTCAATAAAAAATCAGGAATATCTAATAGGAAGATTCCAAGAAGACAGTAGAAGACATTTTATGAAATGATTAATTTTTTTCCTAGATCTAATGGGTTTACTATTAAATCAGTATCCAATTGCCTTACTCATATTTTCTCACAACACTGAATGAATTCAAAATGAAAGCTAAAGAATTTCATACAAAGTAAAGATTTGGTAACTCAAGAATCTGCAGAACACATTTCCATATTTCTTTTTTGCCTAGCAAGCCCTGAAGACCCATATAAAAGCATTACATTCTCTGAAAGTAACACCCCTGCTCAATGCAGTGACTTTAACTGTTAAGTAACATTTCTGTTCCTGAGGTAGAGAATACCAAGCAAGAAAATGAAATCAGGGAATGTCTTTGACTCTTGAATTCAATAGCACACATTTTAGTCCTTGTAGTTTCTTATTTGTTTTCTTCAGTATTCCTAAACAAATAAGATACCACAGTAGCTATTGTATGTATAATTAGATATGTGTTCTTACATACATTTTTGTTAGGGACAATGGAAAAGTTTATTTTTTTCCTATTTTCTTTTTCCTTTCATTTTTTTTTCATTTTTTTTATTTTTATATTAAAGATTTTTTTTTAGAGGCATGTTTATTTATTTATTATATTTGTTTGTTTGTTTTGTTTATACATGCACTGGGTACAGTCAGAAGCGCGGGAGGGTGAGAGAATTCACCAGAGCCAGAGCGGGGAGCAGAGCAGGCAGAAGGACCGAAGTACACTGCTGAGGGGAGCAGCGGGCGGCAGGAGAGGTCTGCGCACCATGTGGGACCCTCCTCTGGTGGCCGGGGAGCAGCCGGGGATCGAACCGGCGCAGCAGAGGCTGCGGGCAGCTTCGCAACCCAGCGCTCAACCGCTGCGCCACCGGGGAGGCCCCTATTTTTTTTTTTTTTCTTGAGGAAAGAAGCTATAGCTTTTATCTGTGTGGTCTGGCACTAACTCAAAGAAATCTGTCTTTAAATATGAGAATATTCATTCACTTATTTATTCAATAATTCACTTATTTTCAATATTGTCTTCAGTTACAAATTAATGATTGCACAATGCACCAAGTGGTCTTTAAAGTACAAGAAATATAAACAAATGACAGTCCCCATTCTTAAGGGATTATGTTTATTAACAGCGAGCCTTATGGAAACCTAATTCTATCACAAAGAGAGTGATGTCAGAGGCAAGTTTAGTTTGACAAGCGAGCACTGAGGAGAAGCTTCCAACTTAACCTGAATATTTCAGGAAAAGTCTCTTGGAAGTGTTTGATGTCTCCATCATGGTATTGATTTTGTCATCAGCACCACAGGAGGCTTATTTTATAGGCAACCTCATTTCATGAAATTCTTTCTCTATGAGAAAAAACTAACAGCCTTTGATTTCTATTTCAGGAGGAATGTTTTGTGTCCTGTATTCTTGCTTTGAGATGAAATATGAGAAATGAAAGTTGAGAGAAAACATTGCTAATGAAATAACTATGAACTATAAATTACTGTAACCTCCATTAAGGTTTTGGGTGCTTCTCAGAACATTATGCATCCAGGAATAAAAGGAGTAACTGGGGGGTTGCAAAAGGTTTTGATGAGTCAGGACCAGATGTAGCACATAATTATTATAACTTTATTACACTGGCCTGTACACAGTAATAAAGTCACCATAACTGTAATAAGCTTGCAAATGAAGTCTACCCATAAGCCTGAGTAAAGGGGTTTACTAAACATATAGTATTTGTAGTGCCATAACAGCTGTATGCATTTTTTTTTTGTCTTTTGCATCCTAAACACATTTCAAGTCTATTACCACTTTCATCTTTAACCCAGCTAAGCTACTTCTCATGGGTCAAACCTCATCTTTGCTCAAAAAAACCCCTGTAATAGCCTCCAGTCTATAACCTTTACCTTCTAGTTTAACCTTTTCTATCATTTACAAAGTACTGGAATAATCAAAGCAAAAGGAAAATGTTTTCTATAAAACACCCCTCCTAAAATTTCTCTAATGACTTCCCATCATGTACAGAATAGAAATAGAGAATGGAAAAAGAATTCCTCTTGACTTGATCTGTCTGTATCATTGGCCTCAGCTCTAACCACACATTGATTTCCACTGTATATTCAACCAAGAATGAAACACTTTTGTTGCCCTGAACATAGTCCATTTAGTGTATTTGCTTAGTCCATTTCCTCATCTGGGATATGTTTCACCTCCTATTGATAATCCCCCAGGATAAATTACCTCTTACCAAGGCCTGCATAATGTCTGATGTCTTTATAAATCATCTGTTTACATATTTGTTGTTATTTATGTAATGATTTGTTCAAATGCCTAAATAATTCATTCAACTATGAAATCCTTGAGAACAGGGTCTATGCTTTACTCACTTTTATTCCCAGCTCTAACAGATACATGCCTGATTTCCCTCCTACTTACATCTTCCAATTAGGTCTTATACTTTGTCTTACAATTCACTTCTGTGGGAATAGTTCCAGACTATTGCTAATCCACTGGATGGAGTTGGGTTTTATATGTCCCTGTAACAAGGTAATATGTATTACTCCATTAAATTCTACATTTTTGTTCCCTGCCCATATGACCAGCTTTCCTGGAACCACTTGAGCCTCATATGACATGTGGGTACTATATTATAAGCATAAGGAAGCCCATGTAACCTTTATAAAACTGGTCTCCTAAACTAAGTCAGTTTCCAGTAGCCATAATTTTTTTCTAAAATAAAAATTTTGTAACGGGAACTGTAATACATTACGAACAGGAATATATTCTACCCTACTACCAGCCTGTCCTCATTCAGATAGCCATTAATGTCCACAACCAAGGTCATTTAACATTCTGACAATAGATACTTAAAAGAATGGACAGTGGTGGAAGATTATGGGTGTCTTGGTAGGTGTGGTGTGGTAACATACATCTGAAGAGGTATGATCCTGTACCTCTGAATCACACACAATGTGGTAAATCAATCTTATCTTAATAATTTTTTTTTTCCTAAATGCATTTCCATCACATAGTGGGATCAAGAATATACCATGACAAGAGAACAAAACATTTTGTAGAGATTTAGTTGGACAGGGCCTCCCCGGTGGTGCAGCGGTTGAACTCTGGGTTGCAAAGCTGCCCGCAGCCTCTGGAGTGCTGGCTCGATCCCCGGCCAGCAGTGAGGGTCCCACATGGTGCACTTCGATCCCAGACCACCAGCGAGGGTCCCACATGGTGCACGCAGACCTCTCCTGCCGTGCCTGCTGCTCCCCTCAGCAGTGTATTTCGTCTGTCTGTCTGTTCTGTTCCCTGCTCTGGCTCTGGTGAATTCTCTCACCCTCCCGCGCTTCTGACTCTGCCCAGTGCTTGTATAAATAAATAAATAAATCTTTAAAAAATAATAAAATAAAATGTCAGAATGGTTAAATAACTATTTAGAAGTTAAGTATATAGAATTCTTAAGTTTGAAGGGTAAGTTGATACTGTTTTCTGATATGTAAAATGATAAACGTGACTAAAATATCTAAATTTAGGGATATTTTTGGAATTTAGTATTTATTGTTTGCCTTTAGGAGACATTTCTATGGTACAAGCTTTTTTTTTTTTCGACAGGCAAAACTAAGAACGACAACAATATTATATTCTACATAGATATATGTACTATCTGGCATTTATATTAAACATATCTCTAGAGAATTAAAAAAATGTTTTTTTTAAATTGAAGTAACGTTGGTTATCATACTGTGTATGACTCACAGATATAGGCTCACACCTTCTCATATCTGTTACCTCACCACACCTACCACCAAGTGCCATAGTCCTCTACCACAGTCCCTTGGGCCTCACTCCCCATCTGGGAGCCTCCATTCTACAGTCATATTTCTAGGATATATTTTTGATTGATTTTACCTGACCCTTAGCTTTGTTTCTCTGCATCCCACGTATGAGTGAAATCATCTGGCATTTGTGTTTCTCTTCAGATTTATTTCACTAGCTAATCCCCTCCAGAAAATATTTCCTTAAATCTATTTGATTATTTAAGGAGATAGGTGGGTAGATAGATAGGTAGATGAAGATTTTACTTTTCTTTTTTGAAATTTTGAATAATTATTTGGTAAATTTATAATAAATAAATCTACACTTTTACAAGAAAATAGCATTTGCTTCAACTCAAAAAGCAACAGCTTGATTTCTCAGGCTATACATTATACTTTGGTCAGTCTTGCTCCAGATCTTAATGTTAGCCATTCATCTTCTTTCAATTATCTTTATAAAAAACAGCAGTTCCAGGATTTATAAATAGATCATTAAAACCAAAATACACCAAACTGTGTTAATTCTGTCTTTTACATTATAAATTACTAAAGATAAAATCATTCTTGAAATAAATCAGAAAAGCAGAATATAAGAAAAAGCTTACTGTTTGATTCTACAGTGAAAGATCTTAATTAATGATAAGTATGGGTGTTAGGAAATGATTTGTCAATGTCAGTGTTTTTGAATTTCAAATTACCCTACGAGTTTAGAAAAACTTCCATCATTGTCTATTTACACACACACACACACACACACACACACCCCTCAAATTATTCAAGGCAGTTTGTCAGAAATCAGAAGATAATTATTCATGCAAATTCTAAACTATTTCAGACTGGCCATTACAAGAACATTTTACCCACAGAATAGCTAAACCAGAATTAGTTGAGGGCCATATAGCTTCTTTGAATTTTCAGGGTACTTGGAAGCAAAAGGAAGATGCAAAAGATTCTGAACCTTCAGAGATTTTATTCTGAAAATGATGAGGCTGGAGAGAAGGGAGATCCCAGAATGTTTGGTAGCTTTTTCAAAGGAAAGGGAAAGAAAAACTTCAAAAAAAAAAAAGGAGTACCCAAGATTTGTGAACATTATTATTCTTTCCACAAACATTAAATGCTGATTTGCAAAGTTTCATAAAGTTCTTCAGAGAAGAGTCCAGATGTAACCTTCAAAATTAAAGCTTCTCAGATGTCCCAGCCTGAGAGTTTCAATTGATAATGCTCTCCTGTGTAGTTCAATATCAAGAATATTTTATAAACATGCTGCTTTAGAGCACTTATCGCTCCATTGAATTTAAATTCTATGAAACCTCTATGTCCTCATAGACTCTGAGATCAGTGAGAGCAGGGTCTGTGCCTTTTTCTCCCATAGAACCTTCTGCTAATACTGCCACCTCTGTTCCTGTCTGTAACACTGTGCTGAAAGAGTGACCAAGACACAGGTGGAGAAAATTAGACGTATGTCAGGTTGAATCCAATTTAAGTTTAATTGGGTAATGGTGGAGCCTCCCTGGTGGCACAAGGGGTTAAGATGCAGCATTATGAAGCTATCTGCAGCCACGGCAGCATGAGTTCTATCCCCAGCCAGGGAAGTGACCCACATGGTGCAGCAGACCTTACCTGTGTCACTTGCTGCTCCTCTCAGCAGTGTATTGCAGTCAATCCGCCTATTCTGTTCCCCACTCTGTCTCTGGTGAACCCTCTTTTTTTTTTTTTATAGAGGCATGTTTTTTATTTATTCATTTATTTGTTTGTTTGTTTGGTTTCGTTTATACATGCACTGGGTACAGTCAGAAGCACGGGAGGGTGAGAGAATTCACCAGAGCCAGAGCAGGGAGCAGAGCAGGCAGAAGGACCCAAGTACACTGCTGAGGGGAGCAGCGGGCGGCAGGAGAGGTCTGCGCGCCATGTGGGACCCTCCTCTGGTGGCCGGGGAGCAGCCGGGGATCGAACCAGCGCCTCAGAGGCCGCGGACAGCTTCGCAACCCAGCGCTCAACCGCTGCGCCACCAGGGAGGCCCTGGTGAACCCTCTTACCCCCTCACATCTCTGGCCTGTTCCCTAGCTCTTGTATGCATAAATAAATAAATCTTAAAAAATTTTAATTGGGTAATGGAGAGCCATGCATCACTAATACAAAATCCTAGTAAATTCCCAAGATGAAGAAAATGTAACAGGTGAAAAAGACTTTCTATTATAAGCTATGAGAGAAACTATAAGGTTGGTGATAAACATGAATCAATAATTGGTCACTGTACCAGTGTGACAGGAGGAAACCGAGAACCAATCAGAACTGTTTTTCCTGGCTCAAGGGTATTCCTCTTTCAATTCAACTCTGTTGTGGCAACAAGGAAATCTGGGTTCAATATTGCCAGATGTACCAATTTCGAAGAAAAGCCAGAAATTGAATATTTACCTTACATATCTCAGTTTTGAACACATTGGCTTTTTTTTTTAACATATAATGTGAGCCAAATAAAACACACTGTTATTCTGAAGCAGAGGCTACCAGAGTTTTAACACCCGCTGTGTGCTCTTTGCAGGATTGACAGAGCTAAATCAGTAATCTAGGAAGTTTAGCTTCACACCAGGCTGTTCCACATTACAGGCTGATGCACAAGCATATTTATATCAATTTCCCAAGGTATTGAATCCAAAAACATAGTGATATGACTTGCATGGAACAGTTTTATTTAATCTTCTACTACAGTTCTGTATTTGACTTCCCTGGGTAAGCACAGACCAAGTCAGTTCAAATATTAGGATCTCTATGTTTCAAATGCTTTTGTCTCTCTCCCTTTACTTGCATCATTGTTATTGAGTTACTATTTCCTACTACATTTCCCATAATTCTTCACATTCTTTCCAACCAGCCAGCTCCTTTTCACACTCCCTTGCATCTGACAGGCCAGGGAAATTTCTGATTTCAAAGAGATGCTCACATTCTGTGCTGATGCCATCTAGGAGTGTAAGTGCCCAATGTCACAGTGCTAAGTGGAGAAAGGTAAGAAAGATTGTTGCAGGTCTTTGTATTGTCTAATAATTTAAAATCTGTTGAAGAGGCAGAAATGTTTTCTTTTTCAAAGGATGTTTCGTTACTTATTTTTGTTCCATCTGCAAATCAAAATGCAATTAAATGTTTGAACGATAGAACTGGAATGTGTATTCAAAATGTGACACCAATATAATTGCAAGGAACACTGAAGGAAGTCTTCCATAAGACTGGTAATGTCCCTGACCCCAGCAGTATGGATTTGAATAGGAATCTTGCACAAGTAATTGAACTACTAAGAAAAAAAATGTAGCTGCTATCTTTCCTGACTGACATGTCATTATAGCAATACAAAGACAAACACACTTAAGTGAAGCTAGAGGCTTAGTTTATTTTTTTCACAGCTGTCATCAGAAATCACATATTAAGTTTCCATTCTCAAGTCATTTTGTGATAGGAATTTTTTTCACATTCTGCAAATGGAAAATCAACCTTTAACACACAAAAAAAAATGTACAAAGAAAATCTGAATTGGTTAAGGAAAAATTTAGTTATTCAGATAGTAACTGGATTGTTTTTAATACAATGTGAGTATATTCAGATAGTCCTATTTTCCAACTAATGGAGAATATGACTTTGTATTAAATTGAAGCACTTCAATATTATGTTTGATTATTTATTGCCTGGGATTAAAGTAAAATTGGTATATTACAATATACCATGCATGTGGTTAACCCAGTTGCAAATAATTCAATCATTATTTAGTAATTAGTAGTATTCTTATAAAATATGAGATACAGGGATCATTTATTTTCAATACAGCTTTACACATAATTTGAATAATATGCAATTTGATCTATTAAGGTACTTATTAAATACAAAACACTTAATATGTACCAGAGAGTTGTGCTTTGAAATTTCACAATTGTCCATTGTGTGGTGATTTTCTTCACTATCCCTTCCTCTAAAGCATGGGGGAGTAATCCAGAAAATACATTCAGGGAAAAGGGAATATTGAGAAACAATGAGGGCCACACAAAGTCCAGAGTTGGTCAATAACATTACACTTCTCCAGGCAAGTAGAAAAATCTAATTTGTGTTCTACCTCCTTTCAAGTCCCTATTCTGTGCCTTTGAATATGTGTATAATTAATAAAGTAGTCCCAAAGTCAGAAAAAAGGGGATTTAAGTCCCTAAAGTATTGAGCATTAGAAATTTTAAATAGGGTATTTCTGAAAAACCAAGAGGTGGTTTTTCCAACTTTCAATTAAGGAAGATAAAGATTCCCATTCTTGGCAAGATCAAAGTCATTTTTCAAGATCATCACCATATAATTTTTAGAATAATTATGATAATGACAAAACAATAAGTAAAAATTATGTTTTTTTTCTAAGTATTGTGCTAAATGTGTCACATTATCTCATTTTAGAAAATGAAGAAAAAATATATATAAGGAGACAGGCTATAAGGGGTAACCTAACTTAGCTAGGTCTTATAACTTTTATGTTGCAAAGTTGAACCAAATTTAAGGTTATGTGATTCAGAATCAATGTCCTTACCCTTTCACTACATACTGTGCTCTTCACCATATTACCACACTCCTCAAATCTTCTATATTCTCACAGAGTGAATCAGACTAGACTCTTACATGAACTTAGTCAATTTCTTGTTTTCTCTGTGCCTTGGTTTTTGCTGTTTGCTCTCAGATGGGATTTCTGTCATTGGCCCAATATCCCTCATCTTTCAAACCATGAGTTACTCGGCTCCTCCTCCACAGCTATTCCACCCTAGATGCTTACCTTGGAAGATTCATTTCTATCCCCATCATGCCCAGTGTAGACATACAAAGATGACTCTCTCTCAATGAATATACTTCCTGAAAGCAGTAATAGTAAAGGCACAGATAATCCATCATAAAAGAGAATTGGCATGCCTGTTTGACTCCTTGTTATAAAAGATAGGTTTTCAGCCAAACATATTTCCTGCGCCAAATTTTCCATCATCAACACCATTTCTGTAGATTTCCTTCACTTTCCAACTGCCCTTGGCTTGTGTCCATTTTTTCATTCTTAAGAAGTTCCAAATTTTAATTTCAAGTACTGATGATGAATGCAAGTAGTAGAGTCAGAACATGACTTTTATTTTTGGAGAAAGAGGATCCCTTTTATTCTATTTATGTATTTAAGCATAAATGCGTGAATATATTTTAATGAATTTTTATTGAGATAACCTTTGTGTAAAGCATTATGTTTCAGGTGTACAGCATTAGAATTCTACTTATGTAAACAGTACATCGAGGTCACTACCTCAAGTCTCATTCCATCCATCACCATTTTAATTTGTAGTTAAAAAAGGGAAACTCTCCTGAAATTACACCCACGATTCAGAATGCACACTTCACTCCTCATCTGGCTGTTCCTTACTCGTGCTGCTGCTCCCTTTCCCCTTTGACTGGTCATATCACACTCTTTGGGGGGAGCCCACACTTGGGCCCTATACTATGGGAGAACTCTTTTTGAGAAGGTGGTATACTCGTTAAAGCTCCAGTCAAGTTATTTTGACTGGAATACTGCAAGTTATTTTTATACCTTTACCAAAATTCTAACCTTTTGATGCTCAAATTCCACATTTTCTTTCTGAAGTATTATTGGCTAGCCACAGTAATTGTCAAATTGACAGGCTGGTGGGGAGAAGAGGGCTTGCCTAGCCAACTAGCACAGTTACTATTTTTTACTTTTTTATTGAAGCAACACTAAATCATAACATACAAGTTTCAGGTCTGCATCACTGAAAATCAGCAAGAGCATACTATATTAAGTTCACCTTTAAAAGTCCAGTTCTATCCTTCACCATATAATTTGTCCGCTTTGTCCTGATTTACTCATGACTCCCCCCCTTTAACCACTAATTGGTCTTATGATGCAAACTTTGTTTTATTTGGCTCCTTCTTTGTTTTCTCTATATATCACATATGAATAAAATCATACAGTTTGTCTTTGTCTATCAGGTTTGTTCCACTAAGCGTAATATCCTCTCTGTCCATCCACATTATTGAGAGAAACAAGGTTTCTTTCTTTCTCTCTTTCTCTGTCTCTTTCTCTCTCTCTTTGTCTCTCTCTTTCTTTTTCTCTTTTTCTCTTTCTCTCTCTCTCTCTCTCTCTTTTTTTTTTTTTGTTTAAAGCTGAATAGTACTGTATACATTTTCTATGTCTTCTTTATAGTGGATAAACAAATGCAGCAGTAAAAGGGCATTCAAGTTTTCCCAGTTCTTGGTTATTTTAAATAGTGCTACAATAAACATATCTTCAAATTAGTTTTTAGTGTTTTTCTAAATATTTAATGAAATAAATACCTAGTAACTGGATCACATGGAACTTCTATTTTTGATTTTTTGAGTAATATCCATGCTTTTTTCCCATAATATCTGAATCAATATAAATTCAGGGTTCCCTTCTCTTCACATTTTCTCCACAATTGTTTCTTGCTATTAAAATAATAGCCATTTTTACAGATGTGAGGTGATGTCTCCTTGTTTTGAGTTGTTTGTCCCTAATACTTACAGATAATGATCATCTTTCTGGGTCTATTATCCATTTGCATGACTTCTTTGAGAAAGTATTCTCTGACTTTTTTATTTTATTTTATTTTATTTTTATGGAGGCATGTTTTATTTATTTATTTATTTGTTTGATGGTTTGTTTATACATGCACTGGGTATAGTCAGAAGCATGGGAGGGTGAGAGAATTCACTAGAGCCAGAGCAGGGAACAGAGCAGGCAGAAGGACGGAAGTACACTGCTGAGGGGAGCAGTGGGCAGCAGGAGAGGTCTGTGTGCCATGTGGGACCCTCCTCTGGTGGCCGGGGAGCAGCCGGGGATCGAACCGGCGGTGCAGAGGCCACGGGCAGCTTCGCAACCCAGCACTCAACCACTGCGCCACCGGGGAGGCCCTCTCTGACTATTTTTTAATTAGGTAGTATTTATTTATTTATTGAGGTGACATTGGTTTACAACACTATATTATTTAGGGGAACAGATTCACACCTTCTCAGATATATGTCACCACACCACACACCCCCCCCCCACTAAGCAACTATAATCCTTTACCAGGGTATTGTCTTGTTGTTACTGATTTTATGTATTCTTTGTATAGTTGTATATTAAGTTCCTTTTTGACATATAATTTGTAAATATCATTCTGTGTCAAATGTATCCTAAGATATTGAACTCTTTTTTATGTGACTGTAATTGTAATTGTCATTTTTTTTGTGTTAGGCAAAATCAGGTTTATATGTATCTCTTCCAGGATGTCAATATAGATTCCTTGTGCAACTGTAATTTAGAAAATGTATCATGGCGTGGTGATTGAATGGACTCAGGAACAAGACTAAGTTCAAGTCCTGGCTTGAATATTTATTGTCTCATTTTTTTCAACAGTCAAACAAAGGTGATAATGGGTCTGATCTCATAGGAGTTTTGTAAGAATTAAAATGAATTAATGCATGTGAATCATGTAGAAAAATACAGCGTTCTGTTGACTGCTATTTGTTTAATATGTATTAAGAAAAAAATCTATTTATTATAACATTATTATCTATTTATTATAACACTTTTTCTTACTTTTGTCCTTCCTCCTCAAGACCAAAATCTCTTTGAGGATGGAGAGCTTGTATTGCTCATTCTTTTACATTCCTAGCACTTTCCAGAAGGATGGTACATTGTGTGTGCAAAGTGACTATTTGCTGAATGAATGAAAATTTTGGTAATTATAAAGAAAGGATAGAGTAAAGTAGATCTTAATGTCTCTTTGGAGAGTGAGATTATAACATAGATAGATCATTTCCCTCAATGTTGAAGTCATGCTTACTAAGATGGCAGTGGCTAAAATGGAGAAAGAAATTGTAACAATGGCATCAAAATTCTCAGGAGAGAAAAAAGCATGAACCAAAGACATAAGAAGTCATTGCAAACCACATACTGACAACTTCCCATGAAGAGGAGGTTATATTGTTTGGTGGTCACTGGGGAATAGAGGAATGCCAGCTCTACTCATAGTGTATGAAGTATACATTTAAGATGTCTGCTACAGCCTATGCCTTCTTAAATCTCCTGAGCTATTTTTCAAAGCAGAACTCTTGAATTCTTTTGTTTCCTCCTACCAAAATATATACAAAGTAGCAACAATAATGTTAGTGGCTGAATTGTTTCTCCTAAGAATACAAATTTTGAAGTTCTAATTCCAGTACCTTGGAATATAATTGTGTTTGGAGATAGAGTCTTTGAAAAGATTAGTTCAACTTATCATTCCAGTGGACTTTAATCCAATATGATGGATATCCTTATAAGAAAAAGGAACCTGGACATAGCTAAGTACAGTTGGAATACTCTGTGAAGTAATAGGGAAAAGATCACCATCTATAAACCAAGAAGAGAGCCCTTAGAAAAACCCAATCCTGCTGACACCTTGATCTCAGACTTCTAATCTCTGGAACTTTGCAAAACAAATTTCCTATAATCTGGGATTCTTTGTCACAGAAACCCTAGAAAACTAATACAAACAGCAAAAACAATGTTTTGTCTTCTCCTAGATTTTGTCATTTCAATAAATGCTACCATCAGCCTTATAGCTGCTGAAATAAAAAAACAAGGAGTCATTTTTCATTTTCTTTTTTCCCCTGCTGCTTGTGCTCACATGGAATCCATTAGTAAATTCTTCTAACTCTACCTTGAAATAAGCCCCAATTCAGTCAAGTGAAGGCTACACTTTTTTATTTTAAGCTACCATCATCCCACCGTCCATTTCTTCAACCAATTTCATTATTCTGCTGACACTCAGCTACAATCATCCTGATTTTCCTCCTCCTTTATATATGCCAGGTTCATTCTCAATCTGAGAATTTTTTAATTGTTCACTAGTTATTTCCTCTACCTACAATTATCTGTGCCCTCCTCTCCTCAAACCTCTATCATTCATCCTTGGGTCTTAGCTAAGTGTATTCTTCAATGAAAGTTTTTAAAACCTCTCCCTAACAGCCTTGCCATATAACCTTGCTGCTTTGTTTTCATATGCCAGTTATTATTAACAGTGGCATTAAGAAGTGATCACATAACTATTGGTTTACTATTTTGATCCCATGTCATCTCCACCCTCCAAGGGCACAGGCCAGTGTAGACATGAAGAAGGACCAATGAACCTATGTAGTTTCTGCCTCAAAATCTTACAAACCAGACATTGTGCCCCATGAGTGACCACTGCATTCCTATAATAGATGCCCAGTCACTGACTAGAGACAGGGAACCCAGTGTTGGTCCCTAGGTTTCTGCCAGAAGCTTATCCTCCTGCTGATAATAGCTACTAATGCCTTGTTTCAGAGTCTGAGCCTTCTCTTTCCCCACTATTATGATTGTTGTTCAGATTTAGGTTTCTGCATTGTTCACTGCACTGTGTTCCAATTCCAATAATTTTAACATGTTCCAGTTGTGTTTGGGGATCCCACTAGCTTTTATAGATTCCATGAATGTATTTGGAAACACTTTGCCTAAATTCCAGTTCAGAACAAGGACTTTTTCCCATGGTCATCAATTTCCTCCACCCACTATTTTTCTTGAGAATTCTGAATATTAAGCACCTGGTTTTCCCATCATGTAGCTCTTTTTTTTTTTTTTTAAGTTCCTTTCTATACAGTCTCTTACTGCCTTGCTCTCCTAATGAAATTCCTACTTATAGATGTGCCCAACATGATATCCAACCCAAAACTTCCTTACCTTGGTATAAATAAATCATCACGAATGTCAAGTTGTCTGAATTGTTATAAGTTATTGTTTTCACCTATGGAAGCAATTAACAATGCTTTCCATTTTTAGATCTAGGAGAACATGATCTGACAAGAATAATAAGTATTTAGATCCTAAATTTTGAAATTATCTAGTGAGAAAAATGTTAGAACTCCCAATTTTATCACAAAGAAGCTTTGCATCAAACTATTTTTGAAGCTAAAAAGAAAGAAAAAGTAAATTTCATCCACACTTTTATTATTTCAAATGATATGGAGAACAGAAAATTTTCCCTCTTGAGGTTTACCAATTAAATTACTGGAAAGGATGATTATTAGTATTTTTGGAATACCTACCAAGTGTCAGAAACTAATGTGGAGTCTGAGGTTACAAAAGTGATCACACAAAAAATTATCTGCCCTCAGGCAATTTATATCATTAAGTGATATATATAATATAATATATTCATATACACATGTGTGTATGTGTGTATATATATATATATATATATATATAATTCTAAGCAACAAAGGGAAAAAAGATTAAGATGGGGATAGCATTAAAGAAATATGATGGAATTGCTAAGTCAAAATTGCTAAGTCAAATCATGCATCCTTCTGACAAAGAACGTTCCAGTAGATGGAACGGCAAGAGCAAAGATTCTTAATTGAGAGTATGTCTAAATGTTTGAGGACAACAGGAGCACTGTGTGGATGGAGTGGAGGGAAGGGTTAAAATGGGTGTGATATTATTACCAGGTGTATGGGTTGGGGAGAGTGGAGGATGTATGTCCAAGGGTGTACTTTGAATTTTACTACAAGACAGTTAAAAAAATAATATTGGGGCCTCCCCGGTGGCACAGAGGTTGAGCACTGGGCTGCTCCCCGGACGCCAGAGAGGATCCCACATGGCGCCCAGACCTCTCCTGCTGTGCCCGCTGCTCCCCCCAGCAGTGTATTTTGTCAGTCTGCCTGTTCTGTTCCCCACTCTGGCTCTAGTGAATTCTCTCACACCCCCCACCCTTCTGACTGTACCCAGTGCTTGTATAAAATAATAATAATAATTAATAATAATAATAATAATATTGGAGGATATTGAGAAAAAAAGTGAAATGACCTCAGTCTAAGTTTAAAGAGTCATGTAGGCTATGTTAAAAAAAAAAAAAAAAGACTGTGGGGGACAAAGCATAAATTGGGAGGCGTGATTCAAAGACCGGGCATGATTCAAGTAGGTGTGTACCAGTGTTGTCTTAGAATATGTAGTAGGTTGAATACTGGGTATAATTTGAAGGTAAAGTCAGCAGAATTTATTCATGGTTTAGATGTGATATGTAGACAAAGAGGGGATTCAAGAGTTTCCCGCCTCACCCTCCCCTTCAGCTGAAAGTCAGTGTTATCAAAAAGTGAGGCAGAAAAACTGTTAGAGCAAATTTGGGATGGTTTAAGAATCAGAAGCTCAATTTTAGACATGTTAACTTTGAATAATTAATGCATCAGTCAAGTTGAAGTATGAGTAAGCCGTTGGATATGAGTCTGGAGTTAAGGAAGAGATTCAGAACAGAGATGTGAGTTTGGGGATTATCAGCATATAAATTTTATTTCAAGGTAGAGAGCAGATGAAATCACCATGGATGTGATTGTAGATGCTATGAGAATAGATTTAAGAACACATCTTTTGGCTGACTTTGAAATTTAGGAAGCTGGAAGAAATAGACAAACCAGCAAAAGAAAACAAGAATAAGTAACCAGAGATTACTAGGTGAATAAGATGACTAGTCATATAAGACTAAAGTGATTCAAGAAATGTATTATATGATTATCTAGAGTCATATATGCATAATCAAATATAAGTGTGTGTATATATATGGGTATATATGTTTGCGGGAGTAGTTTTTACTATGTAAATAAAATTTGCATAATTTACATCTGCTTTTTAAAAATTAATTTATCATGGGAGAAGTTTTTTAATTTTTTAATTTTAGTTTTTTAATTTTTAAGGCTAAAGATATTTCAATTTCAAAAATTTTACTTGCAGAATTATTAAAACAAAGTGTCATAATGGATTTTTAAATCACAGTATAGTGAAAATATTGACTGAACTTTTAAAGTAACAGTTCTCTTGTACTTTGCAAAAATGGTCTTTGTAAAATTATGAAAGGAAAAAAAAAACAAGGAATAAGGGAGAAGGAAACAAATGCCAAATTGTTCTTATTTCTTACTCCTATTAGTGCATATCAATGGATGCTGATTCTCTTTTATTACAGAAATGGAGTGAACTATAGAGAAGATTTTTTTTATAGTAAACTATAAAGAGAAGAATTTTTCATGAAAAAAATAAAATAACTGACTTGCCACTTATTCTTATCAGAGAGAAAAGTACTGTTTTTTCCTAAGACTCTAACTTCTGTCCATTTCATAAAGAGAAGTTCTGTGACAATCACCTATATAGGAGATCCAAAATCTTCATTAGATCGGAGAGAAGAAAAGTAAATTAACAGTAGTGATAATGTGTTACTATTAACACAGTTAACACAGCAACACCCTGCTGCATTATTTCACTCCATCTGCAAAGCAATGGAAGAGAGGATGACTTCAAAGATATGAAGAGATTCTCACTCAAAAACTCTTTTCAATTTCTCCCAGAATTCCCCCAAATGAGGGTACTTTTTAAATAATCAGTTAGCTATGTCACAAGGCATTTCATCTACTAACTCATAAGTGAAAGTCACAAAAAGTTGCTGAACATTGATCACCTACCAGTCACTGTGGCATGTAGGTTATACTTTGTGAAATATTTCAGATCATTTACTGGAGTTCAGAATGGAGTGTATGTGGAGGTTATGTTCTGGAAAGATTTCCGAACTGTTATTATTTTAGAGCAGACATGCAATCTCCATCTGTACTGTAACTGCCTATTTAATCTTGTCTCTTAGGTCCTTTTGACCCCCTCTGGGTGGACTTAAGAAACCAAGCCATCACTCTGCACTCATTGATGACAAAGGGATGAGGTGCTGAGATGCCCCCTTCTACACTAGATATCGGTACAAAGGGAACATCCCTTCCATACGGGTAAGTATAAAATATTTCCTCAGTAGTTTTGATATTAAGAGAGATTTTGTTGGGATATGTAAGTCTTGTTTCTAATTTTAGGAATGATGGTTACTCTTTATAGATTCTTTTCCTAGAGATGTCCCCTTTTTTTCAAATTGGTCTGTTTTTTTGAGGATTTTGTTTCACTTTCTGATTATAGTTTGGCAATATTTAGGTTAAAATGCTTGGAGTTTCCATTCTCTTTTCTTGCTTTTCTATTTTTGTCCTTTTTTTGAAATGACTTTCTGCATCAATTATGCTTTCTGGCATACTTTTAATATCTTATGTTTGAAAATAAGTAAGATGTGAGATGTATAGTGAATAATCAATAATTTTCCCAATATTTAAATTTTTTTCAAGTAAAAGATGCCAAATATAATATGTGAGATGCATTATCATTTATTTTACATTGAATGAAGTAATGCCCAAATGAAAGACGTTGAGATCCATCAGTTCAATAGTCACAACGATCTCCAACAGAAGAAGGGACTGTAGCACTTACTACCAATATTATTTATATTTACATTTGATAGATTGCATGTAAACTGTAAAGTTTTGGATAAAAATCATTAAGTAAAAAGTAAAATTGGATTTTTAGAATTGCAATATTTCCTAAGATAGCTAAGAATATAGATACTGAAGTTTAATTAGATAAATTTGGCTCAAGTTCCTTTTTCTTACTAATTTCATCTTGGTGAGGTCAATCTTTCTGTAACACTACCATGTAAGATTCACATTCTGTTGAATATTGGATTCTTTGAGTGTGAATAATGCTTCCAGGAAATAAAAATGATTGACTTACTGAGCCACTATGGCTTTATATTATGACATGTGAAAGGTAAGTGACTGACTTTCTGTGCTGTGTCTTAGTATTCTCAGCTGTCCAATGAATATAGTGAAAACACTTCTGTGATTTCTCTGAGGGTTAAATGAGATAATATTTGTAAAGAATTAGTTAAAGCTCCTGGAATATAGTATGTGTTTATTAAGTGCTATTAATAAGTGTCATCTCCATTAGTAAAATAAATATAGACCATTGGGTTAAAAACTTTCCAAGTTGTCACCATACCATCTCAAGCCCCCCCCCTTTTAAAATCTCTATTCATTCCAAAGTTTCATAGTAATGAGTTCTCTGAATTTTCATTGGAGACCAGGCATGAATAGGACTCGTGAATAAGACCATGGACTCTTAATGTCCAATATGATTTCATTGCCTGTGTTCTTTCAAACAAGTCTCTTCTGCTTTATACAACTTTCATTAAAGTCTAGGTTATGGCAACATTCTTTGGTATATATGTAATATTGGGAATAAATAATATTAAATCTAAATTCTTGGTATATATAGATATACAAACACATTTGATTAGAAACATTTTTAACATAATGTGAATTAAATAAGCAGAAAATGAAATTAGGGCTCAGCTGAGGTGAAAATGGTATAAGCCACTAAAACATTATCAAAGTATACTGGTTAAAAGGTAGAGAGTTTGTGTTCTAAAATTTTAAACTAGTGCTAAGATTTTGGGTAACCTACCAAGAACCCAAAAAGTAATTCAATCTCCACTCTACAACTTCAGCTAAATGAATTGCATCTAGTTATTCAAGGGTCCCTAAAATTGGTCCATTTTTGAGTCAAATTTAATTCATATTCATAGACTTGATGAATACAATAGAAAAGGTAAAATAAGCACTTACATTCATTCAGTATTTGACAGTTTTATATTTCTCAAGTAAATCTATTAAACTATTCTAGATAATTAAGTGTCCTACATATACTCATATATAGAAAGATATACATATATTTTTATATATAAAGGTTATAACAAAAAGACATAACTGAAGAAATTGTTTTCTTCATGTGTTTTATTATGCTCAGAGAAATTAGAATGTTCTCTGTTGTAGTCACACACAATCTCAAAAAGAGAGCGATTTTGCCATTGGGATATTTGAGCATTAACTTTTCATTGCATGAAATAATGAAGTAATGCCCTAATGCCATTGTGCAGTACCTTAACTAAATGTGATTTTTTTAGTACATTATTGATATCATTTTTCCATTCAGACACAACTATAAAAAGTTGAATTTCATAGCCTGACAAAATATTGATTTCATATATTAAATTAACACTAGCTAGTATTAATCAACAGCACATACATTTTCTGATCATTTTTAATAGTGATTGTTTTAACTCCCTGCAGAAAAGTCAATATTTTCATCAGTGTTGCAAAGATGCTAGATATATTATAGATGTATTGCTAATATTAAGTTCTTAAAGTGTTGTTCCAAACTAGCAGTAATGGCTTTAACAAACTAGTTTAAGTTTGTGCATCCTGCTTAGAATAAAAGAGAAATAAGGACACCTAATTTAAATTGGTACTAATAAAGTTAATGAACCCCTTTTCCTTTCCAAATTATACTGATAGCATGTGTTAGAACTAGTTTTTTTTAGTCTGTATATATCTTACAATAGTTTAAAATGCAGATAGAAGTTATAAAATCTATTATTAAATATTCTGTAACACTAAAATTAATCATTGAATACAGAAACCAGGGGTTACATATCTAGCAGTTGTCTACAACAGAGCAGGTAATGTATTTGCCATTATTACTCCAAAATGATTACATGTGGAGGGCATTTGACCTAATACCAGTTTATTTAGCAAGAGCAAGGAATTTGAGATGAATGTTTATAATAAGTCTTTCATATCTACTTAGAACAACAGTTGCTGAATTATCAATATTAAACTTCACAAATTAGGTACTGTTTTAAATTATTTTCAATCAAAAGACATTTTCAATAAATCTAAGAATAGTAGGTCCAACATTTTTTTCAAAAATTTTTAAAATATAGACATTATAGTAAGTTTACTTTGTTTTTCTCACTAAATATTTGCTATTAACACATAAATAATATAACTGACAAAGAATAGAATTTTGCAGCTAATTATTTAATTTGCAATTAATTATTCAATTTTGAAATAACTCAGTGTTTAAAAAAGCAAACAGAAAAGACCTAAAATAGAAAATTAAAAGGAATGTGTTGATTTAATATATACATATGGAATGAGAGAGATAGATGCAAGCTTTTTATTCGCATGAACCACTGTAGTTTGTGTGTGTGTGTGTGTATATTTTAACTCAGTTCCATTACTCTTGAGAGTTTGGTGTTGGCATTTAATTAATTATTTTAACATGGTGACTCCAAAATTTGAATTTTCATAAAAGCTGTGTGAACTCAAGGCAAACTGACTTAAATGAATGCATATTCCCAGATACTGTTCTAATTCATTAGATTTAATTTTCCCTTTTTACAATCCATTAAACTACTGAAAACATTATGCTAAAAAACAAAGTTGGGTACAGCTGATCACAAATTTATTCTTTCAGAGATTAAATAAGACTTGAATCTTGAGGACTACAAATGAGATGAAAATGAGGCAAATAAATGAGCTCGAATGCTTATTTTTTTCTCACACATTACAAGGACCCTATAGGATAACTGGAAAATATACACATAATAACATTGCCATGAAAGTCTTTATGAAAATGGAAGGGCATTCTGTTTTTCTGAAAAATGGGATGCCTCCAAAGTTCAACTCTGTCTACTGTACCGAATAGAGAAACCATTTACAAGATATAATGAAGCAAGAATCTCTTTAAAAATACATGAAGGGCAAATGTGTTTTCTTCATGAGCTTCACAAATTTGATGCACATTGTAATTTCTTTCTGTTGTAGCTTACAGGGTTCCATTGATCTTGTGGCGTGGGAGGACTGTTACAGTGTGAGTCTGTTACCAGGAGCTATATGACAGCATTAATTAAGTTGTGCTTTGGAAAAATGAAAGCAGGCGTGATGCATATTTGCCTTTCTGCCAATAAATGCTTAAGTAGAGCAATGCACAGGAATTTCTGGTACATTCATCAATTTGATTTTTTTTCTTCCTTCTTTTGTTACATCATTTATTTTTTCTTTCATCCCTTCCTTCCTACCTTCTTTATTTCTTTTACTTTAGTGATGAATTCTACATTTGAGATACAAGAGCAGTTAGATGGAACAGGTATTAGACATAGATGTGCTACCATTTTGCATTCATCAAGAAATTTAAGAATAGGACATGCAACAAAATTGAGCTTTAAGATTCATGGGGGCTCATGAGCAATTTCCTTCAAAAAGAATTTGTATTTATTATACACAGGAGGTGTTCGGCTTGTGCTTTGCTCAGAGGAGAGAAGCAACTCTTTATATGTAGAACTTTATGTGTGAAGGAATACTTGGAGTCATATTTTGAGTAATGTGATCCTTCTTTCACGATTGTCTAAGCCTCTTTCTTCCAAATAATTTGAGTTTTGCTTGCCAAGTTGCTTTTCTCCACAAGTATATTCCATAACTATTTTTTGAAGAGTTAAATTCATGGGATTTTAGATAAAAAAGAAAACATATATGTGCAGAAGGGGTAAAAACTAAGGTGTAAACTACTTCTGTGGGCTGACTCAGCCCTCATTACCTCCCAGTCTTGCGCCCAGTCCTTGTCCTACATCCAGTTGTTTATAGACTGTGCTGTTCTCCTGGATGTTCCATTTTCTTCATCATGTTGCATCCCCAACCATTTTGAGATTTCTTACTCATGTTCCATAGTTATTAAATTTATTAGATGTGTCTCCATTCAGCCCTGCCTGCTTCTCTCCAGAGAACTTACCTCTCTTCTTTATTTTCTTTGCTGTTTTATTTTAAAGCCAATGTCATATTGTATTGTTTTCATTTATCTTATCTGGGGCCTCCTTGGTGGCACAGGCATTAAAGTCTCAGCCCTATCAAGATATTAGCAGCCATTGCAGCATGAGTTCAGTCCCAAGTCAGGTAGCTGACCCACATGGCACAGCAGACCTCTCTTGTCTCCCCTGCTGCTTCCCTCAGCAGTGTATTTCAGTATATCTGCCTGTTCTGTTCCCCACTCTGTCTCTGGTGAGTCCTCTCTCTCACACACACACCCATCTGCACCTCTACCTACATCCCAGTTCTTATATGCAGAAATAAATAAATATATATTTTTTAAAAAGTCAATTATTTTATATGTTTTCCAGTTGGACTGTGATTTCCATGACTATAGGGGTATATCCTGTACATTTAAATCTTGAAAATATATTGCAATTTGTATTGTTTTAATAAAGGAATGTGTACAAAAAATATTTCCTTATATATCTTTTCACTTTCCTGCCCTGAACTTCTAGCAAAGTGAATAACAGACATAACCTAACCTGTGATTATATCAGGAAAGATTTATTGAGCTATTTATTGAGGCACTGCTATTGGTCAACAATATGGAATCATCGTCCTTGAATAACCTCCAATTTAGTGGGTAAATCTTCCATGCTTGGGGATGTTTAGTATGAAATATGGAAATAACTAGTTTGCAAAATATCAAGTGTAAAAATTTTGAAGTTCTGCATCACTGACTATAGTGAGAATGAATTTTAAAAGAAACAGAAATCTGCATGGTACATCTGTGTCACCTAATCAAACATTCTAATCATCAAAACTAAATGTATTCTCTTTTCCTATATTTAATTAGTTTGCTCAAAGTAATGTTACATTATGTTTTACTTCTTGGATTATGACTTTCTAGCATAGTTATTTGTTTATCCCGGAATTTCTAATTTCCCTTGGCTTTCTTTCTTGATTATTTATAAAAACTATATTCAACAAATCACTAAGTTAATAATACATAAAAGGACATCATCAAGCAGATTTCTTAGGTTTCAGTAAATCTATAATTAGGAGACTTTTCTTTAGTTGCGTTTTTGGAGGTTTTCCATAAAATACTGATTATTTGAGTTGTTTTTGGCTTTGCCTAAGTATACCTACAAATAATATTTCTTAGGCTAAAATACAGACTTTCTTAGTCTTTAAACTATAAAACTGTCATTATTTTGCTCACACTTGATGGAAAGTTTAGTTGGAAATGGTATTCAAACTTCATAGAAGTGTTCAGGAACACACTGAAAATATTTGTGGATTTTATTAAATTTTCAGTTTTACTGGGGAAAATTAACTGCCTTTTTCTACCACACCTAGCTAAATGTTAGTTAAATCCCCCACATACTGGTATCGCTAGGAAAGAAGAAATAAAGTATCTTACATTTTTTTTTCCTACAGTCCTATATCATGGTATTTCTACAGAAATAGATCACAAAAAATATTATTGATAAGAAAAAAAATGAAATACATGGCTTCATATTATTATTTTAAGAATAATGACATACAACCCATTTGTTTACTTTTTCTTGACATTTATTAAGCACCTAGTATGGGTTAGGCATAATTTTAAGAGCTGGGAGTAAAGGGGTAAAGGAAATCTCCTTACCTTATCTTCCAGTATCCCAGCAACAACAGCACTAAAGTATCATGGATTATTACTTCTCTGCAACTCATAGCTACTCTAGATTGAATGTTGGTCTCGCCCCCCAATTCATATGTTCAAGCTCTAATCTTCAATGTGATGGTATTTAGAGGTGGGGATTTTGATTAATAATTAAGTCATGAAGGAGGAACTATCATGAATGGGTTTGTGATTTTATAAAGAGACAGAATTCTCTCTCTCTCTCTCTCTCTCTCTCTCTCTCTCTCTCTCTCTCTCTTTCTCTTTCTCTCAACCCCCCACCCCAATATAAAGATAAAGCAAGAACTTGATTATGATGGCATCTGATCCTGGACTTCCACTCTTCAGAATAAATAGAATTTATTTCTATCATCACCTTTTCTAAGTATTTGTTAAAGCCATCCAGCAGGATTAAGACAATAGGCATTCCCTTCTTTTATTGGTGCTACTAAGTGTATTTCCTCCATCTTCCCTCTAATATCTAGCTCCAGTAATCGTCAGATCTCACTCGAATAACCTCATTAATTCTGCCACCCTCTACTCACCTCCTTGCTTTCTAGCTCTGATGTCCATATTATTCCTCAGTTGATTTAATTTCCATGGTGATCATTGTTATCAATCCCAAGGATACATTCCCATCACTCTTCTCTGGATCTATCCAACTTTCTGGGATAAATCACAACCCTGGTTAAAATTCATGTATCCACCTATTCTGTTCAGGCAGTGGTGCAACTGAGTATAGCCAGAGACAAACACACAGCATCAACCCAGCCATACTCAGCCTTTTCCTAACTCCCACAACATTTACCAAGTTCTTTCCTGTTTGGGAACGTTTGTCTAGACTGCTTCCTTGCCCTGGAGACTTCTCCCTCACTTCTCATGTGACTCATTGCACTTTGTTCTGCAGCTCTCAGTTCTAATATCATTTCTCTCAGAGTCCTCTGACTGAAATTTTAGAATACTTTATTTTGATATAATTTCATTTCACATAATCATTTTCTCTTATACTTCATATTACTTTATTTCACAAAATAAAACACATAAGGTTATTGAGGAAACAAGTTATATTAAAATTATTTTAATATGGTTCATGAAATATTTTGATGTATTAATTTACATACCTTTTCATTAATGCATGTAAAATCATGATCTTCTGTGGATCAAATAGATTTGTAATCTCTCCCTTGTGATTGAGCTATTCATTACATCTGTGATATAATACAAAAATATCTGTGATTTCTATTAGTTAAAAAATCCATAGATAGTACGGATATAATTGTAGTTTATTCATAGTTAAGGGAATGCTTAATTTCAGTTAGACATTTTTAAAAGCTTGTTTTTCACTTTATATTTCCTAGTTTCCATGGACTTCACCCACAGATACTGTAGGAGCCCATGGACCCAAAAGAACCCCAACTAATCCATAGTCCTCATGTTATGGAAAAGAAATTCTTTTTAACCTCTTGAGGGTTTGTCTATATAATTTTGTGGGGATGGGAGTCTATTTTGCAACCCATTCCAGTGCCAAGAGGTCAAGCACAAGCTGCAAAATAGGTATCACAGCTGGTGTGGGAGAAGGTGAATGCTGAAATACCAGTGTGCAATGTCACAAAGATTATTTTGTCATGGTGGTGCTTTAAGTCCTTAAAAGAATCTAATACTGCAATACTATTATATTCAGCATCAAATCCTTTGTTCCTGACCACATTATAATTACACTTCTTCTCTTCCTTTATTTATCTCCTGGGGTCATCGATCATGTATGAAAATATTTTAGTATCTCCAGCATAATGAATATTGCTTTTGTTACATTTTAACTGATTGTAGATTTCATAAAAAAGTTCTTTCCATATCATTCACAGCACTGCATCCCTTGGTTAAACTGCCGCGGACCAGCCCAGCAGTGGCGGGAGATCGAGACAATCTCAGGGTTGAGTGAGAACGAGCAAAAGGTGGTCGAAGGAATTAGGGCGGGGGACAAGAAAGAATGACACACAGACACACTCAAGGAAGAGTGAAAATCTGAGTGTAATTTGCTCAAATCATTACGCATATTTATACATTTTCAAAAGGCATTAGGTCACACAAAATCTATTTTCCCAGCATAACAATGTTTCTTGTTACCTAGGCATAAAATACAAATTTTTAGCTAATCGTTTACAAGTTGCTAAGCATATATGGTTACATTTCCTGAAACTGATTTTTACATATATAGAAAAAGTCAAGTAAGAAAATTAATTATGGACAAGTTGCTAAGTTACTACTTATTCAGAAACAATGATTAACTGGTTAATGGTTAAACTGCTTTGTAGGTAATTCCATCAGGCTTGTTTGTAGGCAACGCTCTTAGCAGCCTTGTTCTCAAGCAAGGAAGGGTTTTTTTTTTACTGCAGGCTTATTGCTTAGATTGGGCTTATAGGCTTGTAGGCCTTGTTTGATCTGAACGCCAAAGTTTATTATGATGAAGCCCCTCGGGGACTGCGCCTGTCTTAGGTCGTCAGGAGTCACAGACATGCGGCTGGCCAGTGCCTTCTTTAGTCTGCCCCCGATCTTACCCGTCATTGACTGTCCAGTCCAGCGCACAGGGGAAGAGGGTCTTACGTACTCCATTTGTGAGCATCCACAGTACAGCCACTCTTTATTTCATCCAATTACTGGCGAGCAATGGTGGCAACAGGGACATTGCCAACCATGGAGGCAGGAGCTGCCACATTAAACAATATAGTCTGGCAAATAGTTGGTGCCAAATAACATTAATTGAATAAAATAATGAGTGGATTGGTCAAAGCATAAAATTCATTTTATAGAAAATATATTTTTACTTGCATTAAAACATTTTAGGAGTTAAAAAGTAAAATAGAATGGCAATGCAATGAATAAAATTAATTTCTTAATTGCTAGCTAACAAGAGGGTAATGTAAAATTCACATACTATCATAAAGTCTACTAATACAAAAGATAGTAGTATAATCATTATTCTTAATTATAAAGAATAAAAATGAAATTTCATATCATGATTCTATCAAATCATATGCAGAAGAATTTCATAATTTATTGCAATACTCGGCTAGGAAATATATTCATTTAACACCTACATATACGAGAGTGTATACAGAATAGTGGACTTGGCTGGAGAAGCGAACTTAGTGTTTTTCGGAGTAAGTTTCTCTAGGAAAATTATGTCTATTTATACAACCAAAGCTAGAATTCTCTAGGGGAATCTTCAGATCTGCATGCAGGTAGGTGGGAGATGCACTTGTTTAAAATGAAAGGAAACATTAGGAACGCAAGTAGGAGAAATGAGTGGAATGATGTAGGCAGAAGCAAAAGCACAACAGTGGGAAAGAGAGATATTTGACCTTCACGTGGGTGGTAAGGAGAAGGCAGGGAAAAATGTGTTATAGAAATAAGTATGAGTGGTACTTGGAAGAAAACTGAGTTTTTAAAGCTCCTTTACTCTAGGGCCAGGAAAGCTGAATGCACACAAATAGCAGTGGGCCTTGTTCACAGCTCGGGGAGAGGCGCTGTTCACAGTCAGTGCTTAGTTGGCATGGAGAGTCCTGCTGCAGTTGTGATTGCAACAATCAGTTCACTGGCCTCTCCTTGTATGATGGTCACTTTATGAAATGGAGAACTATTGAAGCAAGATTATGAACCGTGCTATTAAAAAATCCTATTCTCCCTAATATGTCTTATTAAAGATCACTCTTGATTCTAATGAGAATCATTAGTGTGGTGAAAAGGATGGACAATGAAATTAAGTAAGCTCAGTTCCAAGTCTCCCACTTGACTGTTTTGCACCCTGTGAGTATTTCACTTCCCCAGACTTTGGTTTTCATTGAGATTAAAGGAGCCAGGGCTTAACACCGGGTCTAGCATATAGGTGGTAAATCCCCAATAAGCATTAGGTATTATTATTTTTGTTGTTGCTGCTATTACTTTTGTTTCATTATTATTATATGTCAGATTTAAATCTATTTGATTTGATTTATTTGATTTTTATACTAAAAAGCATTCAGAGAAACTTCATAAATTTTTGCATAACTACCACAAACTAGTATCTCAGGAAGCAACATTTTTTTATAACTTGTATTAATATAAAAATGGCCAGATATCTTGAGTCTACCTGAAATTTATTGAATAATATAAAGGTTGAAATTAGAATATAGAAAAGAGAAAGAATATCGTTAAATATATTCTGATTCAAGGGTAAAATTATAGTCAAACAATAATGTTTTTCATCAGATTCTCCCTACATGTAATCAGTTATTGGTAGTTTTGTGCTAATCTCCATTATGTTTTTAATGTGACACCTAGAAACAGAAGTATCTACAGAAAACAGACTTTTTTCACCAGGTCTTAATCTTTTCCAAAGAGTTTATATGTTTTCAAACAAGTATTTTCATATTTTATAGAAATAAATACACTAAAATTTGTACTGCTATAGAATCATACCAAAATAACAGCTCCCATTTCAATTAAATTCTCTGCTGTTTAGAGGCTGAAAGAAGAAAATCTCCCATTCATGAATTAATTCTCTAGCAGCTGTCTAATCTCCTGTTTATAATTGGTACATATTTTAGGTAAGAGGAACTACTTTTCCCTGAAGATTCTCTGTAAAGAATTTAAAAATACAATTTAGTTGTTAAATGCCTAAATTATTTTTTTGGCATTTGTAGAAAGAGTGTAGCCAATATTTAGGACAGCATTGTATGACTAGTTCATTTGTTTATAACTTACATTTTCCAAAAGAATAACATCTGTAATCACATACAAACTAAAGCACTATGATTGATTTATATTGACAGATGAATCTTTTCTGCAAAATTATGAAAGTGACCAGTTGAAGAAGAGGAGAATATTCTTAAAGTTGCATTTCAACTAAATATAGGTGCCACTGGGTGCCTTATATGAGTAGAAAATGAAATAAGTGCATCCATCTATGTGTGTAAGAAACAAATACATGATAGAAGGCAACAGAAAAAAGTGTAAAATGTTTACCATTTTACCCAAGTGATTAAACGCCCTAGTATTCATCTGAGAAAAACAAAAAGAACATGCTATAATACAGGATCTCTACATTAGGAATATGTATGCATTCTTAAAAAAAATTGCATAAGCATAATTGTACAAGTGGTATACATGATAGACCCAAACTTAAATGAGTTAAAATGTCCCTCCAGACTAGTATGTATAAGTGAAATATAGTTTATTTTTACAGTGGGATATCATACAGGAATGAGAATATTAAACACTACTAATATACACAACAATGTGAATGAATCTCATGAAAATTATATTTAATGAAATAAATGAAATGCAAAAGGCATAGTGAAATAAATGAGATTCAAAAAGCATAATTACATTATATAAAATTCAAACATCTGCACATAACAATAAAGATACATGTTTTCAGAAGGTATGAGGTAGTTTTCTGATGGTGAGAATGTGGTACCTGAGATGGGGTAGGAGGACATCTTTCAGGACATGATCCGGGTACAAGTTACCCAGATGTATTCATTTTGTGAAAATCTACTTATAATAGATGAGAAAATATAACATTTTTCTGTATGTATGCAATAAAAACACTTCAAAATATGAAAGGTAGTATAGGCTATTTTATTGCTTCCCATTGAACATCCACCAGTGTAACATGCATTATTGCCTTTGAAAAAGCTGGATTATTTCAGAATTCTAAATGTATATGAACTGTTCAGAGTAAGATGGCCATACTTTACCATCTAAGCTAGGGCTACTTGACATTGCAAGCAAAACTGACATCTTCAATTGATTCCCTTCTGAAAATTATAATATTTTAATTAACAAAATATTTTCTATACTAAGTGCTAAGCTATCTAGCAAGATCAGAGTAAATCCTATGGATTGAAAATGCTTCCTAATTCTTATGTGTGATTTTTTTAATTGAATGGGTAAATATTTTAGTCTATGAGTTTTCATGAGTGCTGTATTTTTGACTCATTGAGCACCTTTATAAATATTTTGCAAGATAAAATTTACCAGATAATATCTATATTGAAGTTTATTTTGATTATTTTACCAAATGTAGGTGCTGTGAAATTGTAGAGCTTTCTAATTTTAGTTCCTCCCTTTACAGAAATATAAATTTATCATATTAAAACAGGAATTTAATCAAGAAACTCAGTACAAGTGGCACTATTCTAAAGCACAATTGCAGGATTAAGTCTTAAACAATGTGTAAGCTGTCATCATTTTATTTGTTCAGTTACTCCCTTTTATGGGGATACATTTTAATGTTTTCCTGTTTGTATGCTTTATTTTAAATAAAGTTTGATTCAATAAATGTTTCAAAGCCAAAATTATTTGGCACTCTAGTTGTTAAATACTTTGAAGATTTCCAGGGAACTTCAAACAAAAGTGTGAACAAAATTTAGAGGTCTGATATACCAAAAAAGTTTAAAATCATGGAGTACATGTAGGTTGATTTACAAAGTAGATTTCAGAGGCCTATTTGTGTTTAAAACCAAACTCATATAAATCCATGTCATTTGCAGCAACATGGATGGAGCTAGAAGGGATTATGGCTAAGTGAAATAAGCCAGAAAGAGAAAGATAAATACAGGGTAGTGTCATTTATATATGAACTATAGAAAAACCAAACAAAGGGCCAAAGATAAACTTTAAAACCAGCCAATGAAAGCTGACCATAGATTCTTTGCTTCCAGTGGGGGAGAGGAAGGGAGAGGGTGAAAGAAGTGGAAGGAAAGGAAAACACAATGGTTTGTGGTAGAGGACTGTGGGGGCTTTGGCATGGGAAGGCTCTGATGACTATAACTGAGGGAGAATCGGAACACTATTTACGGTATAAAATAATGGTACTTCAAAAGCAATGATAAAATAAAATACTGATGAAAAGAAGCTAAATCAGAAAGCATACACTGCCAAGTTGAAGCATTCTTCGTATTCAGGATCAAGTTCACTTCAAAAAATTTACTTTTACTATTTATGTATAAAAATAATCATACATTTTGATACTTCAAATTCTGCTTTGACTGGTGTATTAGATCTAGTATGTCCAACGTTATAAGTTAGATGTTCATCCTAATCAGTTCTCAATATATTTCAATTTCTTAGATTTCCTAATTAGTAAGACTCTTTTTTTCTTTCACAGTGATCTAACAAAATTGTAATCACCCTGTGACCTCACCCCACGTAGAAAAATCTTCAGTTTTGAACATCAATCGAATTTATATTAGCATTTAAAATGTCATATATTTTGCCTTTAACCTAACAAATTTCCTGAAATTTTACTTAGAGTACATGAGTTGAATGAAATAATATCACATTTCTCAGTTTTAAGTCTTGTGGCATTTTGTTTGATTTATCTAATGACACCAGTATAAACTTTGTATTACTTAAGTGTTAGTGGAAGCTTTCTTCTATTACTAGGACCAGTGTAATAGTAACTATTGCTTCCCTTTCCATATATGCACAAGAAAACTTGGAATTGAAAGTAAGCAATTGACCTAAATGCAAAATCAATCTTCACCTAGTAAATTGTACTATATAAACATACTTACCGAAGTTCTCTTAGTTCTTAAAATGACACCTAACTTTTGACGTAAATGCTGAGAATTTACAGTAGTTTCTGGTCTTCTTGTGTTCAGTAATATAACTTTGGCTCCCATGGCAAATGGTAAATATCAGCAAACGTTTAGTGGAAATTATGTTTATCATCAGCTTTCTAGAGAAAATGAAATATACTAAATATTGCACTAGAGACTGGCTTTTGTTGACTTCACATTCATTGCTGTCAAGTTTACTGTAAAATAAATAAAATAAATCTTTCCAAACTTAGAAAGAATTAAACAGTAGGGGCCTCCCTGGTGGCACAAGTGGTTGAGCGCTGTACTGTGAAGCTGTCTGCAACCTCTGCAGCACAGGTTCAATCCTGGCCAGCCGACAAGAATCCCACATGGCGCAGCAGACCTCTCCTGTCTTGCCCGCTGCTCCCCTCAGCAGTATATTTCAGTCAATCTGCCTGTTCTGTTTCCCGCTCTCTCTGGTGAATCCTCTCACCCTCCTGCGCATCTGGCCTGTACCCCTGTTCTTGTGTAAAAATAAATAAATCTTAAAAAAAAGAAAACCTAAGAAAAAATAGGTTAAAAAAAAGAAACAGTAAATATTTGCAAGTTAATAAAAAGAAAACTTGAGAAAATCATTGTAGCAAAGATATCAAAATTTTCCTCTACATGCTATATGACTGCTCAGCCTCTAATCCCCACATACAGTTTGTAAACAATTTAAAAGTATAATTTTCCTGTTTTGATCCTACTCCCTTCTCCCCGCCACAGAATGTGTCTGACTGATAGGATCAAAACAGGGGTGGGAAGAGCACAAGGGACTATGGTGATGGTACACAGGTGAATGGGTGGTGGGAATTTCGTGGGGACTATAACTGAGATAAAAATGCATACATTGTACAAAAATGAAAAATGATAGTAAAAAATCTAAAATAATAATAAAAATAAAAATATAATTTTCCCCACTTCCTACTGGCTCCACTAACTGGTGGCCCAGGGACATAATGCATCTCATATGGCACAGAGACAACAACTTCGTAAATTGGCACATGGCAGGGAAAGCCAGGGCAAGAATTGCTTGCCCTGTCTACACTGAGCAATTAGGTATATTTAGCCACTTAATTCTCAGCACACTTCATTTATCAACTAAAACCCTGAATCCTGTCCTTGAAAAAAAAAAAATAGCTACCTTTTATTCCCTCTCACATAGAAAAGTGTTCCTGGTCATCTTTCAGATATATTTAGTTAAAATAAGATCTCTGCTGATTTTTTTTAAAGATTTATTTATTTTTGCCTACAAGAGCTGGGGGTACAGGCCAGAGATGTGGGGCATGAGAGGATTCACCAGAGACAGAGTGGGGAACAGAACAAGCAGACTGACTGAAATACACTGCTGAGGGGAGCAATGGGCAAGACAGAAGTTTGCTGTGCCATGTGGGTTGCTCCCTGGCCGGCGGGGGATTGAACTCCTGCTGCAGAGCCTTTGATTGCTTCATAGTGCGGTGCCTCCAGGGTAAACTTAACCCTTTGAGCCACGTACACTATGATTGTATATGTATCTCCTGCCACCAGATTAGACATTGCCCAAAGCTGGAGGGACATGTTGTTGTTCTCTGCAACACTTTCTGCCTTAATGCAATAAGTAAGAATTATTATTTCATTTTAAAAAAAATCTGTAACAGATGCTAAAGTGAATGGGGTCCTGGGACACCAGATGTCAAGAACTCATTAAGGTTTCTGTCTTGGAATACACATAATCACTTCTTAGAGAATGAAGCTTTTCTGAGAAATGCTTGTAGACCAACATGGACCGGCCCCTATCAATCTCTTTTTTTAACACAGTAAGATGTTACTTTTTAACAATTCTACTTGAGATGGAAGTGAAAGAAAATTAAAACGCACTTAAAAATGTAAAAAAAAAAAAAATAGTCCATAAAGAAATATAGACAGAGCAGTCTGCAAGTTTGACAATTCTAGGCAGATGATTTGGTAATTGGAAGGCTAGAGAACTAAATTTAGTTTCTTACTTTGGCTAGTAAAGGACAAATTGCTGTATTTTATTCTATTAACAAAAAATTAATATAATGAAATTTGATATATCGTTCACCAGATAGCTTTTATGGGTGATAATTCGGTTTCTTTGGTCTCCACTCGGAGATGGTAGCTTCTCCATTGGGTTAATACTTGGTATTCAGAAATATATGTTACCCAAGAAATTCTCTAGTATAATAACTTGCCTATATCTCCAGTACCTAAAGTTTTAGGGAAAATATAATTGACTACATGTTGACATTTTGCTTAATCTGTATGTGTGAATAGTAAAAAAAAAAAAAAAAAAAGCAAGCAAGAAATACCTGATTTCTAATAGAATGACTCAAACTTCAATTGTGATTTTTTTTTTTCTCCCTGTGACCTCAACAATCTTATTAACAAGAAAAATCTTCTTTCTTGACTTGAGTAAAAAATTGTATTTGGGACCCATAAAGATTGACCATATAGTATCCCAATATATTACAAATTCAGGAAAACGCAGTCTTGGCTTCTGTCAGAACAAAACCAATTCCTAAAATAAGCAGATCTTCAAAATATAGTAGTATAATTTTCACATTTTCAGATAATAGCTTATTACTCTCATTTTCTCAGACTTCCCTTTGATATATATTCCCTACTGAAATTTAATTTAAGCTATTAAACCAAAACATATTTTGCATCCTCTTTTTTTTTTTAAACTGATTTTCATTTCATGGCTATTATTTTGACATGACCAAATTAAGCTGTGAATAATTGAGCATTCTGTATTATAATAATGTCAATAATATTGGATGATCATCACATAATCATTTGGCTTGTTCCATGCAATAGTTATTAAGATGGGAAAAATAATTCTCAAACTCAGTTAATTATAAATTTTTCCAGCAATCCAAAAAGCTGCCTAGGACCAATAATTTTTTACATTACTACTTTGAATCTCGTGTATTTTAAATAGTTCTATGTAATCTTATGCAACATATAAATTACTAAAAGTTTCTGTAGAAATTACTGGAGAAGTCATATAGTGGGTATTTACTGGGAATTTCAAGGGAGTGGATGTGCATAACAGCCTCAGGTCATAGTTTTGATTATGCCATTAATTTCTTCTGTCACTTGAGGTAAGTCATGTGGAGACCCTAAGTTTCAACCATAAAATGAGGGGTTGACTATGCTCTCCAAAGTTCATTCCAGTTTGACATTCATCAACTGAAGTCTGAAAGAGAAATTTATGTACATCTGGAGAAACTCTTATATAGCCTCAGAGTGCTTTTTTCATGCAATATAATTCCTTGTTATCTGGCTGACTTCTGAGTCTTAATGCAAATACCATTCCTCCCCTTTGCTTCCTCTATCGCCCCCAAATGAGAATGGTGTGCCACCTCTGTGCTCTCATAGCACCCTACACTTACTTCCATTACATAATCATTCTCAGTTAATTGCCTATTGACTTCTAGACCATCTGAAGGATGCATTGTGCCTTATTCCAGTAATGGCCAAATATGTTGAATGAATGAGGTATAAAAGTCTGTGTTTGTAGAAGCACTCTTTACAAATTCTACATGACATTAGAATACGTGTCTCATACCCTGTAAGTAAAGTGAGTAATTGTGCACCAAAAGCAAATGACAAATTTGAATATTACTCTCATACAGAAAAATAAAACTAGCAAATGTTGCTACTTAATTATGTTTCCTATCAATTTTTGTTGTTTTTATTGTTTGTTATTTTCTGGCTTTATTGAATATATATGAAAGAAGATGATAAGTGACTAGAAATTTTATTACATTTAGGTAGACTGGTTGTTTTCTTAGAATATTTCAAATAAACAAAACATTTATTATTGAAAATGACTTGAAGTTATTTTCAATTAGGAGATTTAAATGCATACATGCAATGTGTATATATTTAGCCTGAAGAATACACCAATATATTAGAAGTATAAAGCAACAAAGTTACTCGCTTAATTGTTCCTGCCTTCTGAATAATAATTAAGATGACTAGAATGTATTAAAAAATAAGAATGCAAAATTATGCTTTCTGAATAGTAACCTAAAAAATGCATGAGATTTTAACTATTGCTTAATCTGTAAATATATCTGCTGGGGAGAATGATAGGAAGAGTTTCTGTAAACCTAAATATGTATTTCTGTTTGCTCACAATGTTTTCAAAAATCTTTCAATGTATAAAAGATGACAAGTCACCATAATTCTCCTTCCTTGATCTTTTTTTGAAGTATATTCCTTCTATATCAAAGGTCAAACTCACTGGCTTGCTGAACACAGGAAATGAAAAACAAGTTCTAAAAAAATAGGTTACAAATGTTAAGTGCTTTAGGACATGAGGCGTGTCCAAAAGGAATTTCCTAACAAGATTCGAAGTACAGAAACAAGAAATGGCACAATGAAAATGCAGTAACTTTAATCAGAAACACTCTTGAAGGAATCTTCCCTGGCATGATATAAAATGCTTACATTTAGAGTTACAGAAGTTCCTTTTATTTTTTGAGAACAAAATAAAATTATTCTTCTTATGTTTGATTTAGGTCCACTCCCTTGGGTTCAAATCAACTATATTATTGGTCAAAATTTGAAAAACCTTGGGTTGTCATAATGTAGAACTGGTTATTGAGTTTTTCAAATTACTTGAATATAGAGGAATTTGCAATCAAATAATACTAGGAAATTCCACTGTATTATGATAAGACCTTTATGCATTTCCATTATTAAACTGTCTTAAAATGTGATTATCATTGTTATTCTAAGTGAATCGTGTAGTAAAAGTCAATGTTGCTGTATAGCTTAATACATAAGACAATTTATATATTCATTAGTAAGCACATACTTTCTTAATCTTTAAGAAATGTAATGTGCAAAAAGGAACTAAAGACTTTTGACTCCTGACTATACAAAGATATTCCTTTAATATAGATGCAAACGCTGAAGTATATTTGAACTTCTATTGGAAAATAAACAGAGTCGCTAGTTTTTGAAAGTAACTGCTACATGGTGGAAGGAGAAAGGATTTGGAAACCAACTCCTGACTTTGAATGCCAGTTTCTCAATTCACTAGAAAAGTGATCTTGAACAAGTTATAGGATGTCTTTCTCTTTTACTTATCTGACAATGAGGTTAAAGCAAATTAACAAGTTTATAACAAAATTTGAGATTGATATTCAATTCCCTTTCTATCCTTTTATATTCAAAAACACTATAGAATTTAAATGTCCATTAATGAGGCATTAAACCAATGAGTATTATAAATTTTAGAGTTGTATAAATGTTTTTTAAGTTCCATGATCCAACTCTATCCCTTCATATAGGACATAACACAGATGTAGTTAAGTAACTTGGCCAAGGTCACAGTAGTGCAACAGAAATAAAACTTGGTTCTCTAAACTTACAGTCAACTGTTCATCTCAGTGGTATGTTCGTCATAGGTTGCACTGTCTATAAAATTCTTTCATGCAGCTTCATACTTAACAAATTAACTTACCAAATAACACTGTCTTGGGAACGCTGTTGGATTGGATTTTTATTTCCAGTCCTCTTACTGCTTTAACAGAAACCATTTCAGTCAAAATTCAGTCATCTCTTCTTTAGGGAGAAAAAAAAAAAAAACCTTGGCTGTTATAAAGATTCATAAAGATTTGCATTCTAGATTTATGCATTGTGTGCATCTACAACATGGTAATGACTGGAAAAAAGGGAAAGAAAAGAAATTATCTTCAAGACTGAAATTACAAAATGTCAATGAACTGCAAAGAGACAAATTAAGGAAATTCTTTAGATGAGAGAGCACAAAGTTAAATAGGATATATTATGCAACCAACCTCCAAACTTTCTTCTTAAAATCCTAGAGACATTGATTACACCCTGACATAAGGTCTTGTTGCCATAAATCCAGGTTTGAAATACTGCTCTTGAATTACTTATTAGAATATGGAATATTATGTGGGAGGGTAGAGAAGGCAGTCTTATTTTTCATCCCATTTATAGATAAATTAAATTCTCTTAGACTGACATAACATCTACTAGATAAAACCCTTCCCTAAATTAAAAAAAAAAATCAAAAATCTCTGTTAGTTACAACACACTGAAAAGATTCCATGTGGTAATCCTTGCACAAGTCTGCCTCAGTTTTTCTTATATAGAATTCCTGTCCATAACGAGACATTATTTTCTTGAAATGTACTTCTGGCCACAGTATTTCTGTATGTGTATAAATCATGAAGCAAATTATAATATTTAAGATCTAAAAAGGAAGCAGTGTTATTAATAAGAGAAGAACTTTTTTTTTTACTCCTATTTTTTTTAATATGGGATTCATTTTTTTTTATAAAGACTTATTTATTTATACAAGCACTGGGTATAGTCAGAAGCGTGGGAGGGTGAGAGAATTCACCAGAGCCAGAGAGGGGAACAGAACAGGCAGATTGACGAAGTACACTGCTGAGGGGAACAGCGGGCGGCAGGAGAGGTCTGCGCGCCATGTGGGACCCTCGCCCGGTGACCGGGGATTGAACCAGTGCTGCATAGGCTGCGGGCAGCTTCGCAGCCCAGCGCTCAACCGCTGCACCACCGGGGAGGCCCCGAGAAAAAGAACTTTTGAAGATCATGTGAAAAAATATCTTACACTTTTCTAAGTTTCTGGATTTAAAGCTGAATTCAAAATATATGAATTTTTCATGGTGATTAAGCTTCCGTTTTAAACTGTTAACACTATTAGAAATAGGTGTGTCCTATTCCAGATGAAAACTCTCAGTCATGTTGAAAAGTGGGCATAAATACAATAAAATATCCTTAAATAAGAAGAAATACCAATTTTTATGGATCTTTTCAAAACTAAGCCATTGTTAAGCTATGTATAGGAACTCAGGAAATATTTTGGTAAACAGAAAATTCTACGTTTTATTGGTAATGCTCATGTAAACTGACTGCTTCACTGAGAACAATTGTTCTGTAATGGTAAACTTTAGGGCCTCTTTGGTGGCCTATGAGTTAAGTCCACTCCTAAGTCTTAATGCTATCACCCCTATCACCAGCTGGAGTTCAGCCTAACACACATAGCACAGCAGACCTCTCCTGTCTTGCTTGCTACTCCCCTCTTCAGTGTATTTCAGCAAATCTGCCTGATCTGCTCCCCACTCTATCTCTGGTGAATCCTCTCAATCCCCGCTCCTCTGGCCCACACCCCAGTTCTTTTATGCAAAAAAAATAAACTTTAAAAAAATAGTAAACTTCAAATGTTTCAAAAAAATCCTTTGAATGTTTAGAATACCAGATAGGAACTATGAAAGCAAATCATGATCAGACAGGTGATTTTATAATTAATGGATATTTAAATTGCAATGGCATTTATCTATTTATACAACTACAAATTGTAACACCTCTAATGAAAAAACTATGTCCCTAATTTCCTTTATTTCTAATAACTGGGCATACATGTAAGAATTATAAATATTATAAAACTCCCTATAACTGATGTTGAGAATTAATTTGAGATGATATTTAAGATAGAACTTAAAAAATGTCAATGTTTTTAATTGTGTCATGAAAAAGGACACATTAAAATAAATTATTTTCAATGAGGCAGAAAAAAGTAAAGTAGGAAATATTATGCAACCATCTCGCAAACTTTCTTAAAATCCTAAAGGCATTGACAGTGCCCAGACAAAAGCTAGAATAGTCAACGCCAGACGCGATGCCTCATGTGATATAAAAATGTCCAGAACTATAGATCCTAAGAAATTCCTTCCCTGCCAAGTAAAAACCTGAATGTAGGTGTAGCAATCAGAGAGGAGGGAGTAAATTTAAATATGGATTTGTTTGTTCCTGGTTTCTCATGTAGCTGACTTGGCCAGGTAAGTCAGTTCTTCAGAACGCAGAAGGGACATACTGTTCATCATTCCTACCCAAACCACGAACACCTGGCATCAGTTACGAGTTGTCTATCCCAAATGTTCCAAACAGTGAACTGCCAAGAGAACCTAGCCTTGCCCAAAGCCTCGCAAGATGTTCTCTGAAAATAAATAGACTCTGTCATTGTCTACCCTACACAGTGACTCTACCTCAGCTTTTAGGTGTCTCAATCATAAAGACATCCTTGCATATTTTTAAATGATTTTTAATGGTGATACAGGACACGGATTTTACATTTTAATATTTTTATGGTTTTGTAAAATAGAGTACATTCAGTGCAGACTATATTTTTATTCTTTATTTTTAAATTTTATTTATATATTTTTTACATCATTGTTTGTTTTTAAACAATGTTTGCTTCCCTCCGCCCCCAGGTGTAGTCCCCACAGAATTTCCTTCACCAATGCACCCATGCACGATCCCCACATCCCATGTGCTCCTCCCTCACTCCCTCTACTCAATCTCCCTCCACAAGGGAAAAAACATAACTCTTCTTCCCTTTGGTAAGCATAACTAATACAGAAACTTCCTCCTTTAGGGTTACTCTCCCTGTTCAAAAGACTAGAAATAAGAATAAAAATGTCATGCAAATGCATGTTGAGCATGTTGAGCAAGTACATGGTATTTTTATTCTTATTTCTAGTCTTTTGAACAGGGAGAGTAACCCTAAAGGAGGAAGTTTCTGTATTAGTTATGCTTACCAAAGGGAGAAAAGTTATGTTTTCTCCCATGTGATTGCACATAGAACGTTCTTTTACTCTCCAGAAAGAAGTCTCCTATTCCACCTCCAATTTGTGACTGTAAACATAAAGTTTGGCACCTCCTGACAACTCAGCAGAAGGATATGTTAAAACTTCCCCTAAGAAAACATCAATAAATAAATGAAGACAAAATTAAAAGTTCAACAGGAGAATTGAATATAGTCTGGAACTTAGTGATATTTTACCAATCACTTGATTTTGACCATTGAGCTATGGTGATGTCCGATGCTGTGGTTAAGGAATGCTAGGTGAAGACTGCATGGAACTCTGTAACTTTTACAGCTCCTCATGGAGCTTTAAATTATTTCCGAATAGTTTTTTTTTTTCTTTTTTTCTTTTTGGTTTGTTTTCGACATTAATATGTTAGAGAGGTAGCATACTTGAAATAAGAATGTTTTACACCTTGGATGATTTGTCACCATGTTAGGAAATCAGATTATAAATCACTTTAATATTTTTGATTTTCAACACATACCTCTCTCTGTTACAGCCAATCCTCTCAAGCAATACTACAGTTAGCTGAGCTGAAAGTACTCAAATAAAACTACTGGAAAACTTCTTGAGTAAACTCTTCTTATGTTTAGCTTTAGGAAATAATCAGGTGATCCTCAATATTTTATTAAAATATTTTGGAGAGTTGAGCATTATGATGTTTCTTTTGCTAACTCAATCCTTGTTTCTTCTGCCTCAAAAATAAATCTATTTATATTAGGCTAGCTATGACTAGAAGACATCAGAAGGATTCTTCTATTGAATCACTCTTTCCAAAACGCTTTTTTCAAAGTAAATGCCAAAACAAGACTCATTTTAAGGATTAGATGAGATAACATTACAAATGCAAATGTAAAATATATGTTAAGGTGCTGAGTTCACTTCTTTTTGAATCATTCTGTCATTACTTTCAGAAAAACATTCCCTTTTATAGCAAAATATTTTATTGATTTGAATTTTACTGTTCTGAATTTTTTACTTATAATAAATTTACTGTATAACAGAATCTACTAGTACTCACTGCTGATTATCTCAGCATTAGCACAGTCCCTGAAACATAATACTCAGCAAATGTTTGTGGGATGAACAAATGATGAATGAATAAAATATTTTTCTAATGGTATTTCTGAAAAATAATTAAATGATTCAATGCATATTTTATGTAACTATAAGAACCAGTAAGCATAAACATTAGGGTATGTTGTACAGCTTTATAGAAAACTTTTCAAAAGAATCTTGTACCAGTCATTTGATTCTAGATCACATCTGCTTAAATTTATAGCCAAACCATTTTGTATGGTTTTAGGTGATTATTTTATGCATAGAGAAGTTTAATAACATAATGTGTGCTAACAGTTTTTAAAAAGTAAAGTTTGTTCACTGTTATCAATTCATCCTGTTTAAAAAGTGACAGAATTAGATTGTCTTATGTAAGGTCTTAGCATTTAACATGAAATGCTTGTTAGAGAAATGTATTTTCTTTGTGAATAAGCAATGAAGTATTAAGATTTATCCATTCTTTCTCAAGTTCTCCATTTCCAAATTCTTCTACTTCTGTTTGCACCTGATGGTCACAAATGTCCCAACATCTGTGTGAAAACAATGCACAAATCTTCCAGAACTGCCCACTGTAGTCCTTAATTACTGTTTGTTCAGCTATCAGCCTCTCCATCATATGACAGAGTATCTGAAACAGGTATATAACCACCAAATGAACAAAAGTACCACAGTAAGTCCTGTCATCTCTCAAAACTTCATTATCCTCAGTCACCAACAAAAATTCACAGCTGTGCTGCCTTCTAGTCAATTCCAAAAACTGCACATTTCCTCCATAATCAGTTAATGGTACTTGGTATAGAACTAGGTATGGAGTCCATGTAAATAGACTCATTGAATGTATGCTCTTTTGTTTCTCATTTATTTCCTCTATCAGAGAAATGAAGTTTGAAATTTATCTACTCTGTTATGTATTATTAGCTTATTCCTTTCAACGTTGTAGGGTATTCCATCTCCTTAATATATTACAATTTGGGGCCTCCCTGGTGGCAAAGGGGTTCAGACACAATCTATGAAGCTAACCACAGCCACTGCAGCATGAGTTTGATCCATGGACAGGGAGCAACCCATATGGTGCAGCAGACCTCTCCTGACTCGTCTGCTGCTCCCCTCAGCAGTGTATTTCAGTCGATCTACCTGTTCTGTTCCCCACTCTGTCTCTGGTGAATCCTCTCTCCACCCACACCTCTGGCCTGTACCCATGTTCTTGTATGCATAAATAAATAAATCTTTAAAAATATATATTACAATTTGTGGGTTACTGCATTTGACTTAAGAAAGATTCTATTAATAGTTGTTAATGTCTTTGTAGACTTTCTTTCATTTCTCTAACAAATTCCTGTTCAAGTTATTTGCACATATTTAGTCTCTTCAATATTGATATCCACAGTTTTTTACCTCTTTATTAGAAGTCTCTTGCTTCATAAATATATTTGTGTGAAATATATTCTCTCTCTCTCCCTCTCTCTCTCTCTCTCTCTCTCTCTCTATATATATATATATATATATATATATACACACACACACACAATATTGAATATATCTCTGTATTTCCTGTGCACAACTTGTCTCCTTATGCTGTCATTTTTTTCATGAGAAGATGTTTTAAATTTTGATTCAAGACAAACTTTCATTTTATTTTATTTTTGCAGATAATACTTTATGATTTTTTCCAGAGAAATGATTGCCAATCCCAAGTTTGTCAAGGTTTTCTCCTGTGATTTATTCTAGAATATTTGTAGCTTTAACATTAATGCTTAGATCTATAAAACCATCTGAAATTAATGCTAGTATATTATCTAAGGTACAGTTTAAATACATTTGTTCCTCCAGAAATACAGTTTGTGCACCAGAGATTTATTTCTTCATTTAATTGCTTTGGTGGAAAATCAATTGACTATATATGTATCTGTATATCTTAGAATTCTTCTTTGTGGTTCATTTATCTTTCTTTGTGTTAGACATCCCATTTTTGATTACATATGATTAATGTAAGTCTTAAAATCAAGAAGTGTAAGTCATTTAAATTTGTTAGTTTGCAAATTCTTTAAATTTGTAAGTATTTCTTGCATTTCCATATACATTTTAGGATCAGTTAACATATACAACATAGACTAATAGAATTTGGATTGGTTTGCTTTTAGTTTGTACATCAATTTGGAGATCAGTGAAGTGTTAACAATATTGAGTTTTCAAATTCATGAACATGATTTATCTCCCCCCTGATCTAGGTCTTCAATTTGTCTGATATGTTAGAAGTTTCAGTGTAAAGTTCTTGCAGGTTCTTCACTAATTTATTCCCAAGTATTTTAGGTTTTCTTGGTGCTATTATAAATGAGTATTCATATATTCATTTTAGTTTGTAATTGCAATTATTGTATAGAAATACAACTAATTTCTGTACATTTACCCTATATGCAATGAACATTCTAAATGTCCTTATTAAGCTCTAGCATTTTTTTTTGTAGACTTATAAGGAGTTTCCCAGTCAACTGATAAGGGACTGATCACAAAGATATACAAAGAACTCACAGGACTCAACAAAAAAACAAAATAAACAATCCAGTTAAGAAATGGTCAGAAGAACTTAAAAGACATTTCTCCAAAGACAAAATGCAAATGGCCAACAGGCATATGAAAAAAATGTTCAACATCCCTGATAATCAGGGAAATGCAAATTAAAACCACATTGAGGTACCACCTTACACCAGTGAGAATGGCACATATCAAAAACACAAGCAACAACAAATGTTGGAGAGGATGTGGTGAAAAAGGAACTCTCCTACATTGCTGGTGGGAGTGCAAACTGGTTCAACCACTATAGAAAGCTGTGTGGAGGTTCCTCAGGCTACTAAAATGGAGCTACCATATGCCCCAGCAATTCCAGTACTGGGGATCTACCCAAAGGACACAAAAACATTGATTCAAAAGACAACCCGTATTGCTATGTTTATTGCAGCACTATTTACAATAGGTAAAACCTGGAAATAGCCCAAATGCACAAAAGTAGATGACTGGATCAAGAAGATGTGGTATATATACACAATGGAATATTATTCAGCAATCAAGAAAGATAAACTCATGCCATTCGCAGCAACATGGATGGAACTAAGAAGGAATTATGCTCAGTGAAATAAGCCAGAAGGAAAAAGAAAAACATTGGATGGTTTCACTTATAGCAGGAATATAGGGGAACCAAATAAGACATCAGTGTAAAAAAAATAACAATATAAAACACAACAAAGCAAAAACAGACAATTATAAATCAGAGACACACTGCAGGGGAGGAGGAGGAAGAGGGGTCAGAGGGAGGGAGGGAGGAGCACAGGGGACTGAGGTGATGGTGCACGGGTGCGTTGGTGAAGGAAACTATGGGGACTACACCTGAGGGGGTGGGGAAGCAAATATTGTTTAAAAATGAACAATGATGTAAAAAAGAAAAATTAATATAAAAAGAATTATAAGGAGTTTCTTTGGAAACAATTATATCAACTTGCAATAAAGACAGTTTTAGTTCTCTAATTTAAATTTGTATCTCATTTTTTTTAAATTTTTGGTCACTCAATCTGCCAAATGCTTTAACCTTTAAAAAGAATGAAATTTTTGCTTTTAAACATTTTGTTTACTATTTCTATTTTATTGATTTCTGTTTTTATCTTTATTCTTTTACAACTTTCGTGTTTATTCTGGGAATAATTTGGTTTTCTTATCCTAATTTCGTAAGCTGAACTTTTAGGTCACTGCTTTAATCCTTCTCTTCAAATGAAGGCATTTAAAAGTATAAATATTTAAGAAATGCTTAAGCTGTATTCACTAAATTATAAAGTGTTATTATCTTATTATTCAGTGAAACTATTTCCTATTTTTGGTGACTTTAAAAATTCAGTAAAGTGTGTTACTTAATTTCCAAATATTTACATAATTTCTAGATATTTTATTTTTACTAATTTCTCATTTAATTCTATGGTAGTTCTTATATCAGATTTTGTAGAATTTTATTCTTTGACTTAGATTTATTTTATGGCTGAACAGATGGTTTACTGTGGCATATGTTTTACATGCACATGAAAAGCTTATTTCATTTCCATTTGCTGTGTTAGTGTTCTAATAATGCCTATTTGATAAAAATGATTGACAGAGGTGTTCAAATTGTCTAAATCCTTACTGGTCAATTTCTATTGGACTTTCTAATTCACCAAAAACTTTATCCAAATTTCTGTCACACTTACCAACTTCAATCTCTACTATATATTTCAGACTTCACAGAAAATTCTGCCCAAATATGTCCTGTGCTAAATCTCTGTAATTTCAGGAAATTTCACCAACATCGTTCCTTTGCATTTTGCTCAGTAAACCACTAAAAATCATTTTTTAAACTTCTTTTTAGTAAAATCTTCTAGAACAAGATCCTGTTCTAACTCCAAACCTACTCAATCTGACAACTTATCGACAACTCTACTGATCAAACTGCAGCACACTCATGCTATCTCTCACTGACTGCCTTCCCCTGGCCCCATCCCTCATGGGTTTCACATCCCAGCTGTCAAAGAACGTGGATGACCTTGTTAAATTCCACTGGCTTCCAATTGCAACCAGAATAACATATAACTCCCTCTCATGGTTAGCTAGGCCCTATATGACCTTGCTCCTGCCTGTTTCTCCAATTTATCTCAAACCATTCTTCCCCACCTTTGTTATTTTCCAGACATAGTGGCTTTTGTTTTTCTCTTAATATGTGAACTTTGAGAGCTTAGCACTTGTGCCTTCTTGGAATTGAAGGAGGAAGTTGGGTATAGGTAGTCATTTAGGAACGGGGTGCCTCAAGCCCATTTATCAGCCCAATTGAAAAAAAAAAATCACAGACCCAGGAGAGTATTCTCCACCCCAATTCCATTGAAAATGAATTGGTTGCTTCAGAACACAAACATAACAGCAATGGATCAAAGCTAGTTTAGAAAATTAGGCTGGGTAACTTGAGAAAATCAGTGGGACTTGGAAGCCTAGGAGACGCCCATGGGCCCAGCCAATTAGCAAGAGACATGAGAGATACCCAATAGCCAAAACCCCACTCCTCGCCCCTATATCTATATAAGCACCTACTTTCTGCCCCCTTAGCAGCTACCTGTTTGGGAGCCACCCCGCCCTGCTCAGAGAGCTTTCCTGTCCTTCCTCTTATCTATCAATAAATCTCTAATTTTTCTGTGACTTTGGCCTAGACTTTGGTCTAGATAAGAACCTCAGACTCCAAGCCTGCTCCCCAAAATTCCAACTCATCATGGTCTTCCCCTAGATTATGGGATTCTCTTATTTTTGCCCCCTTCTCCCTGCAGAACACTCAACATGCATCAACTCCTCAGAGGAGAATTCCTTGACTTCTCAAATTCATGAACATGGAATATGGAACATGGTACTACTCACAGTCACTTCCTCCATAGTATGCTACTTTATCTTCTTCTTGGAACCCTTTAATTACTTGAAACTATTTTATTTATGTGTTTATGTATCAATTATTTCCCTCATTCCTGAAATGTAATTTTGTAAGGACAGGAATCAGGGAGCTCATGTCCAATGCTTCTGCTGCATATTCTCTTTTTTGCCCAATATCTGCTACATAAAACCCACACAAAAATATTGATTGAACAACTCCATCACTCTGAGGTTAGAAAGAAATCCTGGGCATTTGCCTTGATAATCATTGATATATATATTCAAAAATTTCAATAGGTTCTTGATTTTCTCATAGAAAGTTACAAAGGGAAAGCTTTCAATAAAGTCATTCACTTTTAAAATGACTCTTACTTTTCCTGCTTAACCTAAATCCCTCCACTATATTTTAAATCAGTTTCTCCTGTCTCTAGTCAGTATATGAAAAACAGCTGTCTGCCTTCCTTTGTATCCTGTCTGTCATCCAAAGACAATCACAAGACCAGGCTTCTTTCTTTTTTTTTTTTCAACCTAAATAATTCTGACATTTTTAATGCTTCCTTAAGTTTCGAGTGCCTATCCCTAAAATCCTTTACAGGATTCTCTATTTGCAGTCTTGTCCAATAAAACAAATGTTCCATATCTGTACTGTCCATACAGTAACCACTAGCCATATGTGCATAACGAGCCCTTGAAATGAGAGGAACTAAGGAACTAAATTGTTTAACTAGGTTTAATTTTAATTAATTGAAATTTGAATATCTACATGTGGTTAGTGGTTACCAAATTAGCATAGCTCTATTGGCAGCTGTAGACTATATGTTCCTAGGCAGAAGCACATTTTATTTACAAGCTGATGACTCATATTAAATATGAAACAGGGGATTATTTTTTTAAGATTTATTTATGCATACAAGAACTGGGGTACAGGCCAGATGTACGAGGCTGGGGTGAGAGGATTCACCAGAAACAGCATGGAAAACAGAAGAGGCAAATGACTGAAATGCACTGCTGAGGGGAGCAGCGGGCCAGACAGGAGAGAGACAGGAGGCTGCGCCATGTGGGTTAGCTTCCTGGCCGGGGATGGAATTTGTGCTGCAGGGTCTATGGATAGCTTCATAGTCCTGAGACTGAACCACCAGGAAGGCCCAAAACAGGGTATTATTTTTAAGGTTCATGGTAAACATTTTCTAACACAATATTTAAAGCAAATTTTGAAAGTAGGTTGTCTTAAGCTTAGCTTTAATTATGAAATTGATGCTAGAGCATTAATTAGCAATATAACAGTCTGTTTATGGAAGAAGCTTTTTGGTTTTAGAAGAAGGCATAAAAATCCTGATTTATGTTATGGTAGATTTATTGCAATAGCTTCTGAGTTTCCTTATATATGGCATTTGATACTTTTTGTTGAAATAATATGACTATTTGACTTTCTTAACTTTTTAAGAATAATGCACTAAGACTAATGTTATCTTTTGACTTCTTAACACTGATGACATCCCTTTCAGATTTCAAGGTGAAGAATATGCATTAATGAGAGCGCTAGAAGCATTTAATAGTTGATCCCAGATATTTCCTTCATGTTATATCATGGCGTTGGGTATGGTTTCTGTTTGAAATAACTGTGTTCATTCAACAAATAAGCAGGATTCATGCCAGTGCATCAAATATATTTCATATTTCCAAGCTCTTAGGTTGTATTTCAGTTCTAATTTGGAGAATTCAAATTAGTGTCCACCCTTATTTTTTAATGAGAAATATCTTGGTTTAAGAAATAAATGTCTATTTTTGCTAACTTATTTAATTGAGTTCTGCTGAACACACAAACTTCAGTATTCATTTATGCTAAATAAATTAGATGAAGTATGAAACCAATGTATTTTTAATTGAAAATTTAGTACTGCTGCTAGTCACAAACCATGCTCATACATTTCCATATCACTTCTAGTATTTCACCTTTATTTAAGTTGGGGATTTTAAAAAAAGGTGGGGGGAGGAAAAGCCTTCCAGTTGTCATCTGTGTTATATCTCTCTTAGAGTAGAAAGCAAACAAAAGACTCATGAAATGAAAGGAATGTCAGAGCCTTATAATTTAGATTCCTTGAATATGCCATCCCCAGACCTCTTAATTTTCTTTTACTCTTCTTCATAGAATCTATTTCTGATTCAATATAGCAGAAGCAAAACTTTTTTTTCAAAAAAAAGCAGTAAATTACATAAGGTTTCAATGGTATTGAAATATCATTTTGAATTCATTACCTATGCTGTGAAATATTAATCAGGTAAAAGATACACATTTTATAGCTCTGTCCCTCTGTTACACAAGTACACATGCGCGTGCATGCGCACACACACACACACACACACACAATATAAATACCTGCTTTAACAAATGACAGTCTACTTACAAACATCCAATAGATTCTTTATCTTTTGATGGTACAGAAAAAAATAAAACCCAAGTAAAATAAACATAGAATTTTTGTAGGGCAGGAGTCTTCATAGAAGCAGTAACCCCCCCACCCTAATCCAGTACAGAAGGTTGCATTGCTCAAAAGTCACACATTTTATTAGTACAAGGGCTGAAAAATGTGTCATCAGTGCTCTTCAAATGTGAGATATTTCTCGCCTCCCTTCCTAGTGGTATATGCAATGCTAACTTTAATATGCTGTGATGAATAGTAAGCAAGCAAATGGATGGCTAGGTTCACTTTGTCAAAGGTGAAAGTAAGAAATTTATTGGAAAGTTTTGCTCATGAAATTTCCAAATTTAATTAAATGAAATCCATTAGATTAGAAAGTGTGCCAAATATATCACCAAAACGGGTGATATATACTGTAGGAAAGGTGAAGAAATAACCACTAACCAGTGGTTAATGTGTGTGTTTGTGTTACCTCTGCTGACCTAATCATATCATTGTTCCACTTTAATTTATGGTGGTAGAGTATATTGATTTTTCAATTTTAAATAATCTTGTATTACTGGGATTCACCCAGTTTGATCATGATAGGATAGTTTTTGTTCATTGCAGGGATTTTGTATAGAACTATGCTAATTAGGATTCTGGCATTTGTGTTTATATGATACATTTACTTCTACATTGTATTTATATACTAGCCATTTCAAGCATTATGTTATCTTTATATTTTTTATTCTTATATAAAAAATTATGTAAGACTTGAATTCCTTGTTCCTTTAATATTTAGTGGTCTTACCATAAAGACATAGGGATTCTGAATTTGGTAGAAAAAAAATAATGGTTACTAAATGTCACTCATTATGACTCTTTAGATCTTCTTAAATGAACTTGAGAAATTATATTTTTCCAGAAATGTGTCTATTTCATCTTTGGAACTCAGTACTAAGTACAGAATATCAACCGTACATAAAAATACAGAGGTCCATGAATCTGTGTAGTAGGAAGGACAGATATTAATAGCAGAATAATAAATTCCTAAAACACTGAATGACTAAAGGGGAATAATATCAAAATTTATTTCTCTTTGATCTCCTAAAGAGATGATAAGAACATCATAAAAACTTCTGAGAACATTTAATCTGCTAACTACAATGGGTGATCTTATATCAAAATTATATATGATATATAATATCCTAAATAATTTGTATCTATTGCTATAATACAATTAAAATAATTATACATGAAATGATAGCTAACATAATTATATATCTATATTATAAATATATAATTATATATGTATTTATATTCTATGAAAATTATATTCATGCTATGATTCTATGAATATTACATTCATGCTATCACATATATATATATGCTATAAAGATAACAGTGTTATATATATCTGCCATTTATTGGATGAATTATGTGCAAATATTTTCTCCTACTCAGGTTGTTTTTCCTTTTAGTAATAGTTTCTTTTGCTGTGGAGTAGCTTTTTATTTTGATATAATCCTATTCATTTTTATTTTTACTTTCCTTGAGTTGGAGTCAAATCTCCCAAAGACATCATGGACATCAATGTCTTGTTGCCCCTGATTTCTTGTATGAATTTTAGTGTGCCATTCTTACATCCAAATAGCTAATCCATTTTGAGTTAATTTTTATTTATGGTGTGAGATAGTGTTCTGCTTTCATTCGTTTGCTGTCCAGTTTTTTTCCCAACATCATTTCTCTCTGGGATGTTGTCCCGAATAAATATTACCACAACAAAATACCATCCAGAAGTTAATTATTTTCTTCTTTGGCATAAATTAGTGTTTCCTTAATTTATTGACTTAGCACCTAGACTGATTATCTTGTTTTGTTAGAATAAGAGCTAACAGCCAAAGACTGGGAGTTCGTTCCTATTTAAGACAGTTGGGTTTGAAGTGAAAACACATTTCTTTCTTGGTTACAGACATGCCACTTACCCTGACCATCTGCTTAGCAAATGAGCAGAAGGGGCAGAGTAATTACCAGTGGGCGGTATTACATACCCCCATCACTGCACTAAGCATTTTATACAGTAATCAAAGCATCATCATATTTAAGACCATAACATCACTTAGCCGATACCTCAGGTATGATCTAGGAATAATACCAATGGGAACAGGGGAGAAGTAAGAAAAATGAAAGCCTTCGACAAACTCACACTCAACACAACAGATCACTGATTTAGATAACTTTTATTATATATTACTTTAAATGACTAAGCAACTTTAATCTTAAATGACTCTTCAGTTGATCCTCTGTAGGAGAATCAAGTGAATATCTGAAATTTTTATCCTCAAGCCACTTTTACATAGTAATCTATAAATATTTGGGAACAGTTTTTAAAATTCAAAGCAGTGTGCTCTTGATTGTCAAGTCATGATGTGTCTGATCATGTTTCTTGATAGACATATAAGTATTTTAACCAGAAGATTTCAAATAAAATTTTCACTGAATTAAAGAATTTGAATTTTAGGCATGAAAGGAAGATTTTGGCAAGCAGTTTAAAGGATCTTCAACCTCTCATTGCCTTCTGAATTCTAATTAGGCAAGTCTAAATTGGATTCTGTGTCAGAGCACACTGCCCAAAAGACAAAGCAATGCCATTAAAATCCAAAGGCACAAACGTCAGCAGGTCTCTGAGACATGGGCTTTCCATTAAAAAAAAAAAAAAAAATCATTAAAGGAATGGTGCTTTTCACAGTGTTCTATTTTTATCCTGCAGAGAAAATTATGAGAATCTCTGTTTTTGTTTCAAAACCAGAAAACAAAGGTGTTCACAGATGAATAGCATTTATATACTTGACACTTAATCTTCTGGGGACAGTTTGATCAAGTTACCAGTTTATTATCTTTGAAATACTAATGAGATTTTTCCTTACAGGAGATGCTCTTTGTTCACATGAATAAAGAAAGGCTTCATTTATTGAAGTTCCTACACCAGATGTTTATCTTATTTTTTTTTCCTTCATTGCATATACTGCACATTCTCCCTTTAGCATCTAACCACTAAATCAATGGTCAGAGGCCTTTTGGGAGAAATGACAGGCCAAGTCTTCATTTGTTCACCCTAATTTCAGATTTCATGAGCGAGCAATATACTTTAATGATTAGGAGTTCTATTGCTGTAATAGAAGTATCATTACAGATATGTAATAATAATTTATAATAATTGTTTATGAAGACTTTCTATTTTTATTAAATGAGAATAAAGGTAGTCCACAAGATCCTCAATTCTCTTTTCTTTGTGAAAGTTGCTGTGGAAAAAATCACTCTTGTGGGACTCATGATGAGTCATATTTCCCTACTCTGTTAATTCCTGGGACAGCAGTTGTGACTGGTGGCTTTCAAGAGGGAATGTGATGTTGTGCTTACTGTTGTATTTCAACTTTGCATCCTCTGTATCTGGTAGATAGGAAATATTTAATGATGGTTGTTCAATAAATATATCTTTGAAGGTATCTTTTTCAGGTATGATTTTATTGAGGTCCTATTATATTGAATGATACTATTCTCCCGTTTCACTGGGGACTTGTTTATCTTTGCAACTATATTTCCTTAGAAGTCTGAGTGAAACCATGGCTCCTGCCTTCATATTATAAAATATTCTTAATTGATTCCAATGTCTGATTAAATGCTTGAGCTCATAGATATATCTTTAATTAGAAACACATAATATTAACCTTACGGGTACCCTGAAAATAATAATTATCAAATGTCTCATATGTATGAAAATTTCAAATGTAAAAAAAAATTACTCAAGATGTTATAAATATATATGCATATTTACATGCAAATGAAATAAATATATATTCAGAATTTTTGTTAGTTTTCCTCTTTGCTACCCCTGTACAGATAAAGTGCCTAGCCTATAAGTGTTAAATAACTTATAGTAGAATTGAGGCAACAGAGAAACTCTATGTCTAAAATCAGAAGAGAACTGAAATGATGAAAATGCTTATTTAGAGGCTACAATAAGTGAATGAAAGGGGCACCATAAACGTTTGCATTAAATTATGATCTACTGTTGGAAAAGGATAAGTAAGAATAATTCCATTAGTACCACCATCTCATTTTGAACTGAAATGAGGGAAATAAATGTACTAAGTTAATCATATCCTACTTCAGAAATAATGGCAAGCTGAAATTACAAAGCCCAGTTTTGTTTGGGAGATAAGAGTGAATTAATTCATGAATTCTAGAGGAGTAAATTATACTCTGATGTTGGTAATGTACTACTTTTAAATGGACTACTTTGGAAAAAATAACTGTTGATGTTCCTATTTGAACAAGAGTGAAAAAATGAGGAAAAGGTCCCTTTTAGTCACTCTTGTTGCATAAGCTTATTATTCAAGTCCTCCAAAGTCCAAATACAGGCCTAATATTATAGTAAGTTGCTCTGTACTTTCTGTACACAATCTCAACTTATGCAAAGATAGGTGTATTAACTTAATTGATTTCTACTTAAAATATCTCTTTTCATATTTTATATCCAAGTAATAATTGTGGTGTATATTCAGAAAATATTGCAGTAAATGATAAATGTCCACATAATAGTCATAATTTTTTTTCCAATAGCAGTGTAGCCAATTTCTAGTATTGACTGGTTCCTGGTCATTTTTGATATTGATAATAGATTCTTGCTGTTAAAAATCTTCTATCATCCATTTTTCATATCCAGTATTCTTTCATAAAATCAGAATTATTATTAAAGGCACCTACAACATTTTTTACATGTGAAAAAGTGAGTTTGCTACTTAACATCCATGTGCTTATCATTTTGAGAAATAATTGATGCAATTTCTCTTGAGATTTTATTTACTGGCAAAGGATTTTTTATAAGCTTTGGATTTTGAGGCAAACAATTGGCATTGTCGATTACGCCTGGATAAATGTTTGTACTTTATAGCTGTTTCCTAGCATTCTCTTTTTAAACAATGCCTAGTCTGAAAATCAACATTGCACTCAATGATGCTTCTATTTTTGTTTTCCTTGATCATTACCAAGGGAAGAAGAATATAATGGCCCTTCAGAAACCCTATGCAGGGAGATGTGGAACTCAAGGGAAAGCTAATCATCTAATGATTTCAAGGCTTTAAATTCTTGCTACCCAGTTCACTTCTGTAAACAATTGGTGCCTGATGAGTGCCTGAAGGGCTAAAACACTGACAGCACATTTCTGCTCCATTTGCAAGAATAAAGCTGTGCACTTCCACAAAGCGCATGAGACCAGAACTGCTCCATCTTTTTGCCACAGCTTAGCTCAACACACAAGACCAAATGAAATAGAATGGAAAACAAGTTACAGATATGAGTAGTATGCTAGTTTGACTTTTTAAAACATCATATCTCAAAGTAAAATATGTAATGATGCTAAAAAAGAACATATTTTGAAATTAAAATATATACATACACACATACATAAACAGAATGGGGATTTGGACTTGTTTAATATTTAATTTGAGGGAAATAAAGATTGATATAACTCAATTTTTGGAAACTACTCAGTTTTTATGAAACCAAGTTTGTATAGGAAAAATCCCAAGGATGGAAATAAAAGCCCTGGAAATAATTTTTTCCCTAAGAGCATGGGAAATTGGAGGCTGAAAACTCTTCAATAAATTTATGTAAACTTTGTTTTTTAACCTAAACTTTAAAAAATGTTTAAAACCTGCATTTGTTGGTTTGACAGTGATACAACATTTCAAAAAAGAATTACCAGTTTTCATAGTTTCCTTTTCCGTGAACCAAAATGAAATCCTTTAACAAAAAGTCTTTTGGTAGTGAATCACAAGCAATGAATAGCTCAAGGCCTTGTTTAAAGAACCTCAATAATACCAAAAAGCAGAAGAGGATATGAAAAGAAAGAAAATCTGTACTAAGTATGTTCTAAAAAATTAATTTAAGACATTCTTTTTCCCCTTGCTTCTTCCAACAAAGTAATAACAGTTGGGAGTCTTTCACATAGAATTGGCCTCAAGCAGTCCATGAAATACACAGAATATAGAGACAGAGCATTGAAGCTGAAATTATTTCAAAGACCTCAGCCTATACTGTCCTTATGTATGCAAATAAAAGATTTTAAAGATGGAATTAGGAAATCTGGTTCTTAGGGGAGAGAAATGGTATCCCAAATAAGTATCCTAATGCAGAACTGAAAACATACTTTAGAGAGCTATTGTGTTCATTTATAAAAAAGACAATTTTTAAATTTTTCATTAACCTACACAAAAGGATTACATTATGAGAGCATATTTTATACAGTATTACAAGCTAAAATACTTCATGTATAAAATGGATTATAAATAAATATAAGCCTACATTCATATTTGAAATCATGCCCTGCCATGCCATCTAATGTTTATATGTACATAATATTATGTAAGGCTTTAAAATATTTATGAATCTTATCAACAGATGATGCCTTCTTTCAGTTTAAAACACACACAATGGTTTCTTCATATAATGGCATGAAATATGAGTCAAAAAAAATTAAGATAGTCATGAAAACTCATGAACATGAATGGTCAAAATTAAGATCAAAATTAAGATGGCAAAGATCTCAAGCTTAGAATACACATACATCAGCTGTATAAAGTGAGTTTATAATCTATTATACCCACAATCTCATTCTAGAAGCTATTACTTTGCTTATATGTGAAGATGGTATAAAAAATAAGAAGTAAACATGTAGGATGGGCTAGGATTAAGTTTTTAAATAATTAAATGTAAAATAATTTTTCAGTCTTCCAAACACTCAGTATCTCCAAAATTTGCAGTGATAACAGAAAAAACATGACACTTGAGATGTGCCAGGCAAAGCTCCTTAAGTTTATAGTAACTTAACCACCCACAACAACCTATGAGATTTAATAGCCTTAGTAATAAGAGCTTTATACCTACTTGGGAGGGGAGATACTATGATCTCAAAGGTGTTTTTTAGAACAAGGCTTATCCATTGCATTCCAGATGTAGTGACCCCTGTGATTTCCCAAACATGGGAAACTCAATTGTACAATTTGTAGTAGTTGGGAAACTGCATTCCCATTCTCTCCTAGGGGGCAGGGGGATGGGGGGAACAGATTTAAAAAAAACTACAAAATAGTACTCTTTTTTTTTTAAGATGTATTTATTTATTTATACAAGCACTGGGTACAGTCAGAAGTGCGGGAGGGTGAGAGAATTCACTAGAGCCAGAGGGGAGAGCAGAGCTGGCAGACTGACGAAGTACACTGCTGAGGGGAGCAGCGGGAGGCAGGAAAGGTCTGTGCGCCATGTGGGACCCTCCTCCGGTGGCCGGGGAGCAGCTGGGGATCGAACTGGTGCACCAGAGGCTGCGGGCAGCTTCGCAACCCAGAGCTCAACCGCTGCGCCACCGGGGAGGCCCCAAAACAGTACTTTTAAAAATAGTACTTTTCCTTCCAATCTGATTGGGTGACAGAAGGAAAGGGCAGAGGTTTGTCAATATTGAGCATTGTTCTTTTTTCCCAGCTAAAACCACTGTCAGTGATTTCTTTCATGTTCTCTTAATTTTTCTAATATAATTTATGTAATTATAGTCTAGCATACTAGGTATGAAGTCTTTATAGATCTAATAAAAACTATGCCAAACTAATTTTCAAACTAAAAACAAATCTATAACATTATCAAAGTTTTATTTGTTTTTTGCATAATGAATGCTTTTCAAATCTAATAATTACCATTTCCACGAATCCATCAATGTAATAGTGTGCCCCAAATGTAACTCTGGAAAATTTTAAATTCATTACTTAATGAAAAATTCCTCCTTGAGGCAAATAAAAATACAACAAAATACTTCTGTGATAGCAAATCACATTCTTACTTCATTAAATGAGAAATTAAAATGCCACACTCTATAAATGACTTCCTATCAGGCTTGGAGATGACAAGAAATATGAAAAAGAAAGAAAGGAAACAAAATAGGGCCATCCAAGTTTGGGTAAAACCAAAACAGTCTGGGGCTTTTGAGGGACCCCAAACATGTCAGGACTCCAGTTGGCCTTCTCAGGACTTCTCGGACTTCGCCCTGCAAGGCAGAAAGTGAGGAAAGTCCACAGTCACAGAATGTCCAGGATCAAAACTCAAGGAATCACTACTTTATCAACTTTGCACCCAATTTGCAATATTATTGCATCAGTTGAAACTTGAGTAACTTCTAGCCTAATTTGCATAGTACACTTAAGAGGAACTACCCAGCATTTCCTTTGTGTATTACAAAAACCCTTCCTACCCCCTGGCACCTCTAAAAACCATTCTAGAGTTGCTTGGGTTTGGAACATAAAGCTTTTCCTTTGTTCCAGCTCTACCAGGTTTAAATTTCTTGGTTAACAGAAGCCACGTCTTCTTTTTTTCCATTTTTTTTTTAATTTTATATATTTTTTACATCATTTTTTTATTTTTGCACAATGTATGCATTTTCATCTTGGTTATAGTCCCCACTGCACAGTATTGGAACAAGAATAGACACACAGACCAATGGAACCAAATAGAAAATACAGAAATAAACCAGCAGATTTGCAGTCAACTAACCTTTGACAAAGGAGCAAAGAATATGCAATGGAGCAAAGAAAGTTTGTTCAATAAATGGTGCTGAGAAAACTGGGTCTCTACATGCAAAAGAATGAAGCTTGACTACTACCTTCCACCATGCACAAAAACCAACTCAAAATGGATTAAAGAACTAGACATAAGACCTGAAACCATAAAATATATAGAAGGAAATATAGGTGAAACACTATATGACATGCACCTCAGTAACATCTTTACAGACACATCACCCAAAGCAGTGATAGTGAAGGCAAAGATAAACAGCTGGGACTACATCAAAAGAGTACAGTACAGCAAAAGAGACAGTAACCAAACAAAGAGATGCCCCACCGATTGGGTGAAAATTTTTGCTCACAACACTAATGATAAAGGACTGATCACAAAAATGTACAAAGAGTTGATGAGCCTCAACAAAAACAAAGTAAATAATCCAGTCAAAAAAATGGGCAGAAACCACATCTTAATTGAAGCTACTTGATGAGGTTTCTCTGAGCCCCAAGTTATAAATCCAATGATCAATTTTAATTCTTTTATTTTTTTAAAGATTGATTTATTTATACAAGCACTGTGTGCAGTCAGAAGCGTAGGAGGGTGAGAGAATTCACCAGAGCCAGAGTGGGGAACAGAACAGGCAGACTGAGAAATACACTGCTGAGGGGAGCAGTGGGTGCGGCAGGAGAGGTCTGTGCGCCATGTGGGACCCTCGCCTGGCGGGCGGGGATTGAACCAGCTAAACCGCTGCACCACCAGGGGAGGCCCCAATTTTAATTCTTAATCATAGTTAATAATCTGCAGCATCCCACAGAGCGGATTACCGACTCTCTACAACATTTTATTATTTGGCTTACCTCCCTCCTCTCTCAGATCTTTTTAACTTCCATTGTTGTTTTCTCCTAATTTCCCTGAAATCTAAAATAAGAAATCTAGGCCTTGATCTACCCAGTTCTTTCCTGTCTATATCACCATTGAGTACTTCATATTCATGTCATCTTACATGGTCCTGGGTCTCTTACTTGGATTGTTTTGATAACTTTCCTCACTGAATTCACTGCTTATCTTGGACTTTGTTGATTTTTGACAGTGAAACAAGAGTGAGATTTATCCCCAAATATGTCACATCACTTTACTCCTCCGCTCAGAGCCTGACAGTGACCTCCATCATGTAAGAAAACTAAATCCTTACCCTCCATGTGTCTATCCGAGTCTGTCCTGTTCCTGCCTCTTCTCTATGCTAGTCTTCTTGTCTTGCTCCTTCTGCCCCTGCTCACTAGGGATATCACTATAACATGCAAAACTCAGTCTCTTAAACTGCCCTGCCTGAATTCCTCTTTTCCCAGATAATCCAATATCTAATTTCTTCCTCGATGCTCCAGATGTTATCTGGAACAAATCTTAGATAAAAAAATCATTCTTGATGGGGTCTTTACTGATTATCTTTTTAACCCCATGACCTGGCAAATCTCCATATTTCCTCCCTCCACTGTACTTTATTTTTTTCACAATCCATTATCACTATTTTACATTCTATGCATTTTTATTTATTATTTTTGACTGTTTTCCCTCATCAAAATGAACACTCCAGGAAGCAGTATTTTTTCTGTGCTTAATTTCTATTCCCAGAGCCTAACAGAGTGACCAGAATATCCTGATCAGTAAATATTTTGCAAAAAGTAAATGCAAAATCATTTACCATTAATACAATGCCAGATGTAGGCAGCTGTTTCTTCTTTCATTAGAAAATTTTGAACTAATGGTAGTCGTACATGTGTGTGCAAATAGAATTCTCAAACCCATGAGAATATATCTGCAAACTTTTAAGCAGGATGAACACAGGCATATAGCTTAATTGGGTGGCTTTTGGATTTTACACACTTGCTTCAAATTCTGGTCCTGACAATCACTAGCTCTGTAACATCTGACAGTCTACTTAAGCATTTCTATGTCTTCATTTCCTCACTGTAAAATAGATATGAAAATTTCATATAATTACTATGAGGGTTAAATAAAGCAAAGCACTTGACTGTAATAATTATTAATTATAATAATTTTATTTTTAGTCAGTGTTATTATTCTAAGACTTCTATGACATGGATTTTGTGTTTCTAGATGGAGACTGAGACTGTGATTAATTAATTTAAAGCAAACCTGGCTCATTAAAGAGAAACACAAACCTGTGAATTTGTACCTCTGTAACATCCATTCTATCCATTTGAAAAGTCATCCTCCTTTGGGAAAAAAGTGTTGCATACTTATTTTAATTATATTCCTGCTAAGAGACTGTGAGATAAAAGGAGGCATTGTTGGAGTGACCTGGTACAGCTAAGCCTTGCATAACCTGAGCCCCGAGGGCTATGCAGACCTCTGTGCTCTGCCAAATCTGTGGTATGGGACTTGATAAGGCTTTTCTCCAGGGTGCTGCAGGCTCTGGCGCCAGACTCAGCAGACCTCACTGCACCATGCAGGTGCAGTGCAGTTCCCTTTGGTTTGCATTGGCAGCAGTGGATGATGGACCCAAAAGTGGTGAGATAGGTTCTGGCCCATACGAGTCTCTGGACTTTATTTTCAAACTCAATTGGGAGGAGTTACAAGATCTTACAGATTTTAGATTCTCTGCCCATGGGTCTAAATTGTGGATGTAATCTGGCTGTGTTGTGGTAACTGTTCTCATTTTTATGAAACATCCTCATATGGGACATCTTGAAAAATAATCTACATAGGACCAAATTTCAAATTTTGACAACATTCCATTGAGTGATAGTAGCCTCCTAATTCTACTAAGTAAGGTGTAGATTTTAGATAGAATTTAAAGGCGCATGACATTTGTATAATGCTTGTATAAATTGTCACCATCAATTCAGTTTCTGAAAGTCTAGTCATTTAGGCTGTGTGAAATCTCTAGACTTGTATTTTCAAACTATATTGGGAAGTGTGACAAGATCCTGAACTTCATATTGGGGAGCTGGAATAAACTGGGCAAAGAAACAACTACACACAGAGATCCAGCTCAATTAGGTGCTCATTTCTTTCTCTATTTGTTTGTTTGTTTGTTTGTTTGTTTATTTATTTATTTATTTATTTTTGGCTGAAGGGATTTTATGCTTAACTCAGATTCACTGCCTTTTCTGTCCCTGAAATAATTTAGAGTAGTAGGGCCAATTCAGTTGGCTTTACAGCTTTTTATATACCTGCATAGATCCCACCCCATCCTCAGATCTCTTCTGCTGGATAAATACAAGTAACAATGTCTTTTGTATTTTAAAAATGTATATACTTAAATACTGAATTACTGGCAAAGGTCACTCTGTCCAGTTTGTTAATTTCCAGATTAACTGAGAGCTCTCCACAAAATTCTGTCCCTGAAATGGGAATTTGTAGTTAAACCAACTCATCTGTTTAAATTGTAATTTGTTGCAAGAATGGCAAGATGAGATTTTGCTGATGGTTCCCATTTGTTCACATACTGTTAATTTATGAAGTAGCATCTTTGAGCTCTGTTAGAATGACGTGAAAATTTTAGAATAGCTAAGAATTGGGGGCAAACGTTGACATTCCAGTCTGACAAGCATATTTTCTTTTTCAATTACTTCTTTGCAATCAGTCCTCCCAAAATAACCAAACCTGTGCTTATGAAATTAGGAAACTATTATAAATTTTAGCTTCATCTGACTCCAAAGACTGTTTCTAACCTCAGACAATGAGAGTTAGTTGCTGTGAGAAAGTTAGGAAATTAGTGTATTTAATGTTTTTTTGAAAGTATGTTAGTGTAATTTTCTATTTTAAAAAATACACTAAAAAAAAAAAAAAGCTGACTTGGAAAAATACCATAACATTAAATCGCCCAATAAATTTTACAAAATGAAGATACTAATATGAGATTCCCTAAAGGGAAAAATATATTCTAAATATAGTAGTAGCAACAGAATCATTTTCTAGTCATCAAATTTTTATTTTTGATATAGGCTTATACAGAAATTATTTCTGCCTGTTCTTGAAATAATTTCCCTTGAACTTTAGAAAATTTACCTTTTCTATATTTTTAGTAGTATAACCCCTGTCTCTTAATTTATTTTTTATATTCATCCTCTACCAAGCCACCCATGCCCATACCTCCCCTCATCTTTTCAAACTTAGGGATGGGGAAGAAAGAGACCCTCAGCATCATTTTTAGATTTGCTAACTCAGCAAACATTCCATCAAAATACCCACTTTTCCTTCTCTCCATCAGGCTCTACTGTAGCACATGTCTTTCCTACTTGTGTAAGTGATACTTAAAGGAAAATGTAGATAGGCATAAAAAAGAAAATTAAAATCTCCAAATGCCAACACTGATATCTTGGTTTATCTCTTTTTTCCCCAAGTCATTTTATTTTACATATATTTTGGGACATATGTTGGAATATAAATATAATTTGATTTGTGAGTTTATTACTCCTCATTGAGGACAGGCTGAGCAAACCTATTCCTGTAAACAGTCTTGTTTATATTATTACTGTTTTTAATTGTTAGATATATCATAACCTGTTAAGGATGAATTTCCTAAAAAATACTTATCAGAGCAGAAATACTTTAAGAAGGAAAGCAAGCATCAGTATACGTAAGTGCGTCATTGCCTACATGTTGGCACCTTTATAAACAGAGAGGGTTTAGATACAAGAGATTTGCAAAGGAGTAGAAAATCAGCACTTATGATTTATGTCCTCCAAGTTCAAGCTGAAGGCCTTAAGGGCAAAATTAGTTCTAAATGAGCTAGTTCATTTAGAACTAATTTCCGTTAGAATTGTTTCCACTTTTGTAATGACCCAATGGACTTTTTTTTTTACAATGATATCTTCAGAGTGATATCAGAATCCTTACCACACTTAGAGAGTAAGATAGATAGATGATAGATAGATAGATAGATAGATAGTTTTAAATGACAAGAGTAGCCTACTTTATGGTAAGTTAGGGTAGATATCAAAACTTTACAGAACATTTCATATCATCAAGGGGGTAGAAAGGAAGATACTGAATAAATGAGTAAGAGGGCCCTCACTGGTGGCCTAGGGTTTAAGTCTCAAAGCTGTCACTGAATTTGAACCCTGGTAGGGAGCTAACCCACAGAGTCCAGCATACCTCTCCTGTCTCCCCTGCTTCTCCTCTTAACAGTGTATTTCAGTAGATCTGCCTGTTCTGCTCCCCACTGTCTCTGGTGAATCCTCTTAGCCCCACTTCTGCACCTCTGGCCTACACCCCAGTTATTCTATGCAAAAATATATCTATATGTGTGTATATGTATATATGTAATATATAAATGAGTAAGACATTCAAAGTTACAGAGCACAGCTGAGTAAGGAATTCTAGTATCCCAACACCAAAACTGTACTTTCTTTTTTTTCTATATTGCCTCTCTTACAGGTAAAGCCAAAGTCTCCCAATAGAAGGGGCATCTGCTAATGTGCTAAACCAAAAATACTATAGCATAAACAATTCAAATATGCATTCCTCAAGCTTGTGTATTTCACCAGGAATAGTAAGCCAATATAACTGTCTAACTATCTTTACCATAGACTGTAAGTATTTTAGAATCATAGATATTTCTAATCATATGACTGGAAAAACGAAACATCATTCTATATCTTTATTTATTTTACACTATTAGCACAGATACTGAACAGTGAGAAGTGTCAGAGGAAGCTTTTCATTTGTCTCTAGTGTACTGTGGCTGAAGAGTGCTTTCAAGATTCAACATCTCTCAAAAAATTTTCTATGCACAGGTAGTTATTCTGCTTCAATTCTATTTGTCCAATAAATTCTGCTTGGCAGTTCTGTTGTCAGACTAAATTAGAAATGTTTACTCCTTTCTCGCCATTATTTACATAAACTGCAATCGAACGTAATTATGCCTGTGGTGTCTTCCTCCTAGGTACAGAATTTAACTGAAACACTTAGGATAGAATAAGATTATGTTTTTGTATAATTTGAAAACAAAATTTAAAAATATTTTCCTCTTGATTGATGTGATTTTGAAGTAAAATAGTCTCAAAAAAGATCTGGTCAAAAAGCAAATATAATGTATGTATAATTTTCACTTATTTTATATATATATATATAGTTTATATATATGTATATATATATATATATATATATAAAAGCAGGCAGGGGATTGCGGCTTTAGAAAATGCTAATGTCCTGCTCCCTATATCTGCCTGGCCGCCATGTTTCAACCCTGAGGCTTGGTTTCCTCTGTTAGATTTTCCATGGGAATCTGCTCTTCCAGTGAATTTTACCTTTGTGCCTAAGTAAACCTGGGTTATACTTTTGCTCACCACAAAGAACACTAGCAGGAACAGAGAGTACATTATTATATGAACAATAAAGTGTTGAATATTGCCATGATTTTCAATCCTGACTCTGAATCTTTTGATTTTGTTATTTACAGAGTAGCTGAAAATATATGTTTTATTGAGAGGAAACAACAGCAAGGTTCAGAACTTACTCTAGGGGAAAAAAAAACTAGCTCATTTTTAACTGATGGGATTCATAATAAAATAATTACATTTCCATTTACTTCAACGTTTTCTGGCAAAATCAGCATTCACTGTAACAGTGGATTGAGACTGAGAAGAAGGAAAATTTATTTAAATCTAATACTATTCAGTAAGGAGTATTTTTTCCCTATCATTTCCTCAATTTCTGTTCCTTGCCACTATTAACTCCCTACTATTATCTCATTCTTCTCCCAACAATGCTTTGAAAAATGAAGAAATTTCCACTATGGACACCTTTCTCCACCTACATTATCCTGAGGGTGGGGGAAAGTGATGTGCAAAATCTGTCAAATGAAATGTGCATTTCCAAATGTGCTGATTAAAAAACATTTTATGAAGACATATGAAGTTGGGAACATTCGTAGCTCCTTTTCCTTTTTTTTCCTTATTATTTTTTTTTTCAATTTAAGTAACTACATTATAGTAGATGTTTCAGGCGTGCATCATTGAAAACCGACATGTAAAAACATTGCATTAAGTTCACCTATAAAAGTTCAATTCTTTCCTTCATACCAATTTTCCATGCAGGTTTAGAGTTAAGTCTGAGCTAGTAAATTTGAGTCCATAATCCCCACTTAAACCACTATGCTACTCTTTGGCCAACTGATGAAGGATGTGGTGATTCTGGCCATATTCTTTTTTAATTTTTTTTTTCTTTTTGAGCATGTAGTATACTTTTCCACTTAAAATATGTCCATAGAACTATATTTGGGGCATCAAACTCATGCAGAAACTTTGAACTAAAAGAACAGTTGTCATTATTCAGGACAAGTAACTTATGCTCAGAGCATGCATTTTATACAGAAAAATCTTGATCTTTAGTTACAGTTTCTAGTGCTATTAATATGGATAAGACTTGCTTTTGGAGATAAAATGGTCTGATTGACAACTGCAAGCTCTAACAGGCTTCCCCTAATGCCAGAAAAAAGCAATTGTTTCAAGTAGGGAAAGAATATCATTTGCTTGAAACTACGAGATACCATCTTACACCAGTGAGAATGGCACATATGAAAAAAAAAAAAAACTAGCAACAACAAATGTTGGTGAGGATGTGGAGATAAAGGAACTCTCCTGCACTGATGGTGGGAGTACAAACTGGTCCAACCACTATGGAAAGCTGTGTGGAGATTCCTTGAATGGCTAAAGATGGAGCTTCCATATAATCCAGCAATTCCACTCCTAGGTATTTACCCAAATGACACAGAAATATTAATTCCAAAGGGCACCTGCACCCCTATGTTTATAGCAGCACTATAAGCATTATATACAATAGCTAAGCTATGGAAACAACTCAAATGCCCAAAAAATAGATGACTGGATCAAGAAGATGTGGTACATATATGCAATGGAATATTACTCAGCAATCAAAAAAGATTAACACATGCCATTTGCACCAACGTGGATGGAGCTGGAAGGGATCATGCTCAGCAAAATAAGCCAAAAAGAAAAAAATACCAGATGGTCTCACTTATAGCAGGAATTTAGGAAACCTAAATGAGGGACCAGGAAAAAGACATAATTATAAGAAAGTAAAAATCCAAATCAACAAGCAACTATAAACCAGAGACACACTATGGGGAGTGGGGAGAAGGTAATAGGATCAAAACAAGGGTGGTGGGAATTGTGTAGGAACTAAAACCAAGACGAAAATGCATAAAATGAAAAATGATGTAAAAATATATAAAATAAAAAAATAAAATGGGAGACTTCTGACTAACATAAAAAAAAAAAAACATCATTTGCATTGGCAGAAAATCTTGACCAGAAATTGACTTGGAGTCAAATTCTTAGCTAATACATATACATATGTACATCTATATCTATTAAAAATAATTTATGCTTATATGGAAAGATGTACAACAATAATCTAATGAATAATATAATACATATTGAGTATGGAGTATGTTCCAGGTACAACAAATTTATGAGGGGTAGAAATAATTATTTTCTTTATATGTAAATATATTTAGTAATAAAAGAGAGATTAGAATACAGGGTCAAAACTCATACCCTTAACCATTACATTGCACTATCTCTCTCTCAAATAGAAAGCCTTTATCCAGCCTCTCAAGTCCTATGACTGACCTAAGAATTAAACTGACATGAGGCAGGTTAATGGAATAAAATCATATTTTATTTAATAGTTTATTTAGTATTTTATTATATGGGCACAGGAGGCTTGCAAGAGAAAATGAAGATGCAAAGAAGTCATTATTTCCAAATATTTGTGTACATTTTTTTCACAAAGAACAATTTATTATAGGACTGTGATAAGAAAAAGAGGTTAGAGTGGGCCCAGTAACTTATGGGGCAGTGACTGGGAGGTGTATGGGACAGTGATGTCTTGTAAGGGTTATTTTAGTGACTTTGTTTGCGTAAGTCCCTCCTGGCATAGACTCGTAGCCTCTGGTAATATGAATGTTCTTTTCTTCCTGATCCGGGGAAGGCAGCTTTCTAGGGGACTTTTATAACCTACTTACAGATAGAAAGTAGGAAGCCAGAGTGCCCTTCCTTCATCTGTTGTTCCCCAGTGGCTTCAGGTCAAAATAATCAACATGTCAAAGAGGAATATTTTGGGTGACATTGTCTAAATTCTTTTGTCTCTATCCTTTAGGAAGTTTAACTTGTCTCTGCTTTTCCCATCTATTTATTCCTCTCAGCAATTTTGGTTGGCATTTTTGGAAAAATTTACAGTTAGGTATGAATTTTTTTCTTGATGGACAATGCATCAAGACATAACATTTATTATCCCAGACACCCCAGAATATTATGTTTTATGACTCTTAGAGTAAGTCTGACTGTCAATCATCTTCCAAAGCATAGAAGTATGAGATCGAGTATGTTGCTCTGAACTATTCAGAGACCTGTTATTGATTACTGTTAGAGGTTTGTCCAGCTTACAGCTTTATAATAATCTTAATTAAGACATGTGTCCTTCTTATAAGACCTCAATGCAAAGAATGGCCTACCAGGCTTTCCACCCCAGACATTAACCTAAGTATCTACCTTCACCTCTGTTCTCTTACCACAAATAAAACTTCTAATCACACCAATCTACCAAGACTCACCTGTAATAACTTTAGTTTTGAGGCATTTTTTTTTTAGGCAGTTATTGGACTCATTTTTTCAGGATGCTGTTGAATGTCTATTCATCATATAATCTGTCTTTTATGCATTTTGACTTTGCATTTTAATTAGCTGCTTTATGTCTGTCTCCCTGTCTCCCAGTCTAAAGAAACTTTAGGTGCCTAAAGGATAAGCTCTGTGTCTTTGATATTTTTCTTTTCTTACTAATTTATTTATTTATTTTTAGATTTATTTATTTATACATGCACTAAGTACAGTCAGAAGCGCGGGAGGGTGAGAGAATCCACCAGAGTGGGGAACAGAACAGGCAGACCAATGAAATACACTGCTGAGGGGAGCAGCGGGCGCGGCAGGAGAGGTCTATGCGCCATGTGGGACCCTCATCGGTGGCTGGGGATCAAACAAGCGCTGCAGAGGCTGTGGGCAGCTTTGCAGCCCAGCGCTCAACTGCTGTGCCACCAGGGGAGGCCCCTAATTTATTAACTTATTTTTTTTTAAATAATAAATTTTATTTTTATATTCCCCCATACAATTGCAAACGCCACATTCTGAGCCCAATCCTTCCCCTCCCGCCCCCCACCCGCCAAAAAGTGTCTCTGGTTCATAGTTTTTTGTTGATTTTGATTTTCACTTTCTTATATTAATTTTCCTGGTCCCTTATTTAAGTTTTCTAGATTCCTGCTATGAGTGAGACCATCCGGTATTTTTCTTTTTCTTTTTGGCTTATTTCGCTGAGCATTATCCCTTCCAGCGCCATCCATGTTGCTGCAAATTGCATGTGTTTATCTTTTTTGAATGCTGAGTAATATTCCATGGTATATATGTACCACATCTTCTTGATCCAGTCATCTATTTTTGGGCATTTGGGTTGTTTCCAAAGCTTAGCTATTGTAAACAGTGCTGCTATAAACATAGGGGTGCAGGTGCTCTTACATCACTTGTAATCAGGGAAATGCAAATCAAAACTACCATGAGATACCATCTCACACCAGTGAGAATGGCACATATTAAAAAAACTAGCAACAACAAATGTTGGCGAGGGTGTGGAGAAAAAGGAACTCTTCTGCACTGTTGGTGGGAGTGCAAACTGGTCCAACCACTATGGAGAGCTGTGTGGAGATTTCTGGACCTATTAAACATAGAGCTTCCATATGATCCAGCAATTCCACTCCTAGGTATTTACCCAAAGGACACAGAAACATCAATTTTATTAACTTATTTTTAATTGAGCAAATATTTGAATACCCCCTCAGCTGTTACCACAATCTTGCAACCACCACCAAATCACTCCTAGTCAGTAACTGTATGTAAGTCTTTACATCTCTTTATGTCCAGCATGTAGGAAAATCCCTGGAAAGCCAGAGGTGCTTAATCTTTGTTTAGTACAATGGGGAAAGGATTGAATTATTGAACACATGAATGAAATAAAGATGAAATTATTTGGTATGTTTACTATTATTCCACTTTGGAACTAAAACATGTCATCTGTTTGTAGATAATTTTATGTTATTTAAAGCTCTTTTAGAAGCACTTGCTATTCATAACTCATTGTGAAGCAGACAGAGTTGATATCATTTGCCTCATTTTAGAGGTAAGGGCACTGATTTTCAGGATAAGAGACTAACCTGAAGTGATATGAAACTAGATCAGAACTCTCAGATCTTCTGACAGCAGGAAAAGCAAAATATAAAGTGACATTATAATGTATGTTTTGTTACATATGGGCAAGCAAGAATTAAAATGTCTACTATGAAATATGCAAAAAGGTGAACTATCCATTTTGAATTCTCAGTAGAATAGGAAGGAAGGCAAAATAATATAGATTCTTTCCCTATACACAATACTCAATTTTTGAATATAAGACTGAGCTTTCAACAGAATAAATTTTAACTTTTTGAAGCACTATTATTGGTAACATAGCTTCATAAAATCTTAAGCTTACATGGTTGCTTCACTCTCCACAATTACCTGTTGCTTTAAAAGAATTTCTTCTAAAATGGGTTGCACTTAAGTCTATGGGACATAATCACTAGGCATATTCATATCTCAGATTACATTAAATCTTATTTTTTTAATCTATGATGATCCTCCTTGAAAATACACAATTTAAGAATTCCCCAATTCACAGAAATTTTGAAAGACCTAGTCAAGTCTACTTTTGCTAAACTCAAATTGAGTGTACATGAATGGATATAGGTCAAAAAGCAAGGAGGGTCTAGGGATAGGAAGAAGAGATAGTTGATGCTCTAGACGTTGTTAAATTTAGCCTCACATTTTTAGTAAAACAGAATTTCCTAGAAAAGCAACTTGCATTTCAGTCTCATCTGGTTACAAGGTCAGGGCTTCCCGGGTGGTGCAGCGGGTTGAGCACAGCGCTGTGGAGCTGTCCACAGCCTCTACAGCGCCAGTTCAATTCCCGGCCTGTCAGGGAGATTCACACATGGCACAGCAGACCTCTCCTGTCTCGCCTGCTGCTCCCCTCAGCAGTGTATTTTGGTCCCTCTGCCTGTTCTTCTACCTGCTCTGTCTCTGGTGAATTTTCTCACCCTCCCGCGCCTCGGGCTTGTACCCCATTGCTTGTATAAATAAATAAATCTTTAAAAAAGAAAAAAAAAAACTAGGTCACTGGTCACTGATCTAGAGACTCCCCGCAGTGATTCTGAGAAATACCACTGTCCCCACTTTGTTGTCACTGTCTCCTAGCAGTTCTTTGTCCTCCTTTGCTCCTGGTTGGGGGTCCTGTAACCCTGAGCTCAGGACAGTCTCATACTGTGAAAGACTTCTCCTCTCAGGCAACTCTAAGAGTCATCTGATAGAGCTTGTTGGGGTCACTAACTGGCTTTTGTCATACTGCTTTCCTTGATGAGCTCCCAAACCAAACCCCACAAACCTGCAGCAATTTCAATGTATATAGTATGCCACAGTATCGATACTAGCACATTCTATTCATTAATCTACATTTGATTTGTTTCCAGTTTTGGCTCTTCTTCACAATCCTGCTATTAACATTAATATATGTCTTTATATATATACATATATATAACAGTCTTTATATGCGCATGTGTTTTCATTTCTAGTGGGAAAATTCCAAGAGTGTGCCTGAGTCATATGGAAAGTATATGTTTAACTTTAAAAGAAACTACCAAATTGTTTTCCAAAGTGACTGTATGCTTTGTATTTCACCAAGAATGCAGAGTTTTAAGTTCTCTTCATTATCTCTTGCACATGCCATTGTCAGTTGTTTTTATTTTTAGTTTAACTTTAGTGATTCTTGCGTGGGAGGGTGGATCTCATTGTGGTTTCAATTTGCATTTCTCTGATGATTAGTGATGCGGAGTGTATTTTCATAAGCATATTAGCCATTCAGATAGCTTCTTTTATAAAGTGCCTGTTCAAATAATTTGCCCTTTTTTAAGTTGGTTGTTTGTTTTATTATTCAGTTGTATGAGCTTTTTTCCTTTAATATATTCTAGATGCAAACCATCTGTCAAATATGTAGTTTGCATTATTTATTTTCTTATAACCCCTGGTATGCATTTTAATTTTCTTAATTATATCTTTTGAAGAACATCCATTTTTAATTTTAATGAAGTCCGTCTTATCAAATGTTTTCTCTTATAGTTTGTTTTATTAAGTCCCGTTAAAGAAATCTATGTCTGTTCAATAGTGCAAATGTTTTCTACTGTGTTTTCTTTTAGTAATATCACCATTTGTGATTTTGTATTAAGTCTGTGGTTTATTTCATGTTAAATTCTTGTTGTGGTGTTAAAAAAGGGTCCAGATTCATTTTTGTTCCCAACAAATATCAAATTGTTTTAGCCTTATTTAAAAAAAAAAAAAATCCCTCCTCTAATGAATTACCATGGTAAATTTATAAAAGATTAATTGACCACTTAAGTATAGTCTATCCTTAGTAACTTTTATTATTATTATTATTTTAAAGATTTATTTATTTATTTATACAAGCACAGTCAGAAGCGTGGGAGGGTGAGAGAATTCACCAGAGCCAGAGCAGGGAGCAGAGTAGGCAGAGCAAACGAAGTACACTGCTGCGGAGAGCAGCAGGCGGCAGGAGAGGTCTGCGCGCCATGTGGGACCCTCCTTCCAGTGGCCGGGGAGCAGCCGGGGATCGAACCAGCACTGCAGAGGCTGCGGGCAGCTTTGCAACCCAGTGCTCAACCGCTGCGCAACCGGGGAGGTCCCTTAGTAACTTTTAAATACCTGTTCTGATTTGATCTTAGCAATCCATACTCCACACTACTCTCACACTGACCCAAATAAAGCCAAATTTTATTGTGCAAAGGGATTCAGAACATGGCACTGCAAGATATACTCTTTGGTATATTATTTTGAGCTGAAGATATTGAGACTCAGAAGATGCAGGGAGGGTTCTTTGATCTTCCTCTTTCTACCTTAAACCAGATCATAAAAATTCCACAAGAAAGGTATGCTTTCTGTACCCATGTACCAAAAAGAAAAGAACATTCTTGTCACCCCACACTGTGAATTAAATCTAAAATGGACCTGTACAAACTTCCTTAAAGTCACCCTTATCATTCATTCATTAGTTGTCTCTTCTCAAACATTTCCTAGACACTCTCCCACAATCTACTTTTCCTAGCTCCAATCCTTTTATGACATTTTCCACATGTATTAATTTTTATTTTAAAAGATATGTAATTTGGGGGACCCTATGACTTCTTTGGCCCTCATTTTCCTTTTGAAGATCATGTATCTTATGTAAGTTTAGTTTAATTCTTAGACCCAGACACAGGATTGCCCAAAGCAGTGGGAAGAATTTCCTCCCCTATACATGTCTGTTTGCCTATGTAAAATACTCCTGTGATTCCCCACACCACACAGAATATACCTGACCCATTCACATTGTCTATCATATCTTTCACAATTTCAGCAGAAGAGGGCCTGTGAAACTGAAAAGCATGTTATGCAAGGACATAAAACGTTATAAAACTATGCCAATTTCAGAGACCTCCAAGTTATGACATCATTATGTTTTATAAGACATGAGATCTGATGTATATTCTCGCAATAATTTTTTCTGTCTTTATCATTTGTAACTCTTTTTCTCTTTTTCTGTTGCCATCTGGTCATCTTTGTAGAATTTTATTGTTGTTCTATGGCCTAATTAATCCAATTTAAAAAACAATGTTTTAAAGGCACTATCAGCATTATGTGGTAACCATGTAGAAGCATAAACCCAGGGCCCATCCAGAACTGTGAAATTAGAGTTTTGGGGTATAAGGCCAATAACAAACCTGTTGGAAAGGAAAAAAAAAATACAGAGAGGAGCTGCCTGAATTCTGTGTTTAAGTTCTTTCCAACAGTTTGTGCAAAAAATGAAAAATGATGTAAAAATACATAAAATTTAAAAAAATCAACATTCTTCAAGATAACATATCAGAATATAGAGTCACTGCAATATGACATACAAAATGCCTGGTGTTTAATGCACAATTAGTTGATATATGGACTGTAGGAAAAATGTAACCCATTCCCAGGATTTTACATAGTCAACAGAGAAAACTCCAAGTTGACAGGATGCTGAAATTATCAGACAAGTACTATAAATCTTTGATTATAACTATGCTCAATTAGATTTAAAATATACACCCACAATGAATGGAAGGAGAAAACCTCAACTGAGAAATATGTTATGATAGATGTAGCCAATGGAAATTCTGGAATTAAAATATATAACATCAAATCAAATTTAGGGTAAAAACTTGCTGCTTGACCTCCTTCACAGGAACTAAGCAGGCGAGTAAATGACAACAAGAACAAATCTAAGCAATAATCTGAAGGCACACAATTACTTCAAGATTTGAACTTAGTTCTGACACTAAAGACTTTGCCTCTAGCATTTCAAAGAATGTAATTTATTTAATGGAGCAGTACAATGAAGTTAATATTACAAATATTCAGGAAATGAACATGTATCAAGCTAAAGATACATGCTTAAGTTTTAACTGCAATTTTCTTTCATTGTAAATTTGAATGTGGTTTTCATTTTCTTCTTTTTAGTTATCTGTATGTTTTTCTTTTGCCAGTTGAAAGGAGCCAGTTGCCACCCCAAAATAGGCTTCTTTGACATAAAAATCATTTTGAGCTAAAGATAATTAGGAAGCTGCAAACCCAGAATATAATTCCTCCCATTTCTTTTCTTTCTTTCTTTTTTTTTTTTTTGCCTAAAGACAGGAAACAAATTGGAAGCAGACTCTTATCAACCTAGAGATAACACCAGAGAAATCTACAAGCTAACCTTTCGCCATTAGTTTCCTCACATGTATTTTCCTTCCCATAGTTTGCTGCCCTTGAGGCTTAGCACTGCTTTCCTCTATCCTGCCATTTCTATATAAATATTCTATTCTCTGTTGAAGATGCTATTACAAGCTGCCATTTTGAGTTACACCTGGTTAAGGTTTCTTACTGGTGATGTGTGATGCATGTGTTCATAAACTGTTTTTTCTCTTCATAATCTGTCTTATTTTTACTATTTTTAAAGATTGAGGTAACATAGCTTTATAAAGCTGTATATGATTCAGAGGTACAAGATCACCCCTCTTCAAGTGTATGTTACCACATCCCACCCCCCACCAACACACCCATTGTCCTCTACCATAGTCCATTGGGTCCCCTCCCCACTCTGCTCTCCACCTCCTTCCCTCTGGTAGCCTCAATTATGCAGTCAGATTTCTAGGGTTTGTTATTTGTTTGGATTAATCTGTCTTTTTCTATGAGTCGCAACTGACTACCTAAGATGACAGAAGTGAAGTTCTGCCTCCCTGCGTTGTAATGAGCATATGTCACACATGCAAAGATGAGGTATTTGTATTTACTTAAGCTAACTGAAAAAGAGAAATGTAAGCACAGTTTACTCTCTGTAGGCTTAGTAGAAGTTAATGATTCAATTTACATGTTATCTCCTGAATGGAAATTTCATTCACATGTTCTTGGTAAATCTCATTCATCTCTGAACTGAATAGGTACTGTTGCTATAGCTTCCTCTCCAGCCAGACCCAGGCAATGTGTATGAGGTGGACTGAAAGTCAGTAGGAGAATTTCTATTTCACCATGACATCAATGTCATATTGGTTGTTGTGGGCATTTTTTCATTTAAGAATAGTCAGAGACTTGTGGAGCTCTGTGAGTGTTGTCAATTGCTCTTAAGTCACATTTCTTTATCCTGAACTACAATGTAACTGTATCAAAAAAGTTAAGGGAAATTTCTGTCCTTTTATTAATTCTTAGCATTACATCCTGTCATAACTCCACTCATTTCTGTACCAATAATGGCTTTCCGTGATTTTTTGGTTTTAAAACATCAAAATAGATTTTTATTAACATTGGGAAAGGCTATTTACCACAGTATGATTCAGGTGCCTGCTTCTTAAATCCCTCCATCTGTTTTTGCAGGTAATTGGTTCTGATTAAAATAAACTACCCCATATAGTTTTGAATGTAGTGGGCTAGCAAGACTAATTTTGAGACATCAGCTATTACTTCCAGTAACCCTTGGGATAACAAGTGTTTCTTTTGGACCACCATATCCTGGAAAAGCTAATGCAGAGCCAGATATGTAATCTTGCAAAGAATTTAAAATTTCTATTTGAGAAATTCAGTAATTTGGATTCATAAGATATACATTAAAAGTTATCAAAGAGTAGCTAACTTGTCCATATCTAATTTTGGAATAACTGATCCTGACCCATTCAACATATTTGTCTAATGTGAGAACTTGGTGACCATATAACCATATTGACTGATTATGGTGGTCGAAGAATAGCAATTGATTATGGTGGTCGAAGAATAGAAATATGAAGGGTTCTTTGTGCCCCCAAAACTGAGCAAGATCCAGAGTGATCTGGAAATGACCCCATGGTGGGGGTAGAACAAAGGGAGTTGTACTGACTGAAAGTCTGACAATAACACCATAGGGCAACAAGCTGTCTTCTATAATTTAGCCATAATCCACAGTAATTATTAATAATTTTATATCAGACCTCTGAATTTCAACTTTCTTTCTAAAGAAAATGGACTTTGAGTAGCTTATAGCTATATACACAGCTCTTAGAACATTATCTGACCCAGATATTTGTGATATTTATTGGCTGAGAGGATACAAACAGTTATGATACACACTCCCAAGGGCACATTTCAGTCTACTGAAATGTTGCTACATTTACTCATTACTTTGAATGCCCCAGGACAAACCCAGTACATATTTCATTAAAACCACTTTCTTATAGCTTTATCGTACTCCTAGTAAAGAAATATCTTCACTAAAGTGGTGCAAATACTCTCTGATATCTCATTTGCTCCTGTAAAGATGTTGCTATTTATTAAAGATCTTTCCTTCTCTATCAGAAGCTTAAATCATAACCAATGTTCTCAGTTTGTGTTTGATTTGGAAGATTCTACTGGTAACTTTTCACATCTTAATATACCACCGGATACACAGGTCAATGGCCAGAGGGAATATATCTACTAATAACCAGAATATGTAAATAACTAAGAACCATCACAACTTAATTTATAAACTATACGATAGTGATGTTTGTCCATTACTACCTCTCTCTCTGTTGCTGCCATATGTAACCATAAAGCATTTTTCCATAAGCTAAGTGACTTTTTCACATGTCTTAATTGTTAAATCAATTTATAAGATGATCATTGTCTTTCTTCTGATATACTGAATTATTTCAGTTTATTGTCACATTTCAAGTTTGTAAAGTCAAATACGATGATGATTCATAAGTATTCAGATTTTAAGTTCTAGATAATATTAAAAAGTGTGCAAAAATTAAGAAAGCATGTACCATAAAACAAATATTGTTCAAGAAATTCAAATGCAAATGATATCTTCTGAAAAATACTGCATAAATACTTTAAATATTTTAAGAGAAATTATTTAAGGTAAGATAAATAATTATTGAACATTAGGCATGATAAGAAAAACATTATTACATTCATCTAAAAATAGTCTCATAAATATAGTAAACTATTAAGTTATCACCAAATACATTTTTCATATATAATTTCAGTGTTACTAATATACTGTGTTCCCACAAATTATAGCATACTTTCCAGTGATAGTTTATTATAACTCATTAGTTATTAGTTCCACAAATTACTCCCAGGTGTGCTTTAAGAAGATTTAATTTGATAATAAAACCACCGTAATTTCAGATGAGACCTTTTTCCATTATTATTATACTTCCAATTGATAATTTCTTTTTCAGATATTTTCTGTTCAAACTTACACTGAGAAAGGAATACAATTTCAAATAAATACCCTGTTGATGGCCTAAATTATTTTTATATAGCTCATATAGGCTTTATTATTATTCATGCTAATACAAGTAATGTCTCCCTTGATTTATAAATTCTACTTAATATACACATTACTATTTTATGCATCCTTTACCCCAATTTTTATGATATTTTAAAGCAGTTTCTTAATGCATCTCCATATTACCAGTAACCTTTTATAGCAGAAAAGAGGAAAGTAGTGGACTTTAAAAAAATATTTAACCTAAGGCTATCATAATTTAAAGTATGAAATACATTTTTATTTTATTTTTTAAAGATTTATTTATTTATGCATACAAGAGCTGGGGTACAGGCCAGAAATGCAGGGGTAGTGAGAGGATTCACCAGAGACAGAGTGGGGAACAGAACAGGCAGACTGAATGAAACACAACGCTGAGGGGAGTAGTGGGCAAGGCAGGAGAGGTCTTCTGTGCATGTGGGTTGCTTCCTGGCCGACCAGGGATCAAACTTGTGCTGCAGGGCTGTGGAGGCTGCAGATTGCTTCATAGTGAGGTGCTCAACCCCTTGCGCCACCAGGGAGGCCCTACATTTTTATTTTTTTTGTCATTTCTAACAAGTAAACTTTGGGATGGGAAAACAATTTATAACAAGTACAGAAACTGCTTATATAGCATTAAGAGGGAAAAATTGCTGAAATATTTTGCTTATTCTTCAGCATAGAAAGTGTCACTGTCACAGAACTTGACATACTTGAAAGAATTAGTACTTTTTAAAGGGCACATTTTAATGTTCCTTAAACAAAAAAATAAATTTGTGAAAGAAACTACTTTTTTACGAGGAATTACTTCATATGTGAGACACAACATATCCAAACTGGAAAAATATTTCAATTTGTTCCTTTTTACATTGAAATGGTTAATTCTCTAAGTTTCATTGATGAGGAGTCATTAATCATAATACATTTATTTGCATAACAGAATGTAAGATAAACTTTCACCCTCTTTTTTTCTCCTGCCCCTGAAAGAATGCCTGGTTTCTTTAAAGCAATATTTCAAAACTAATTAGCCTTCTTTTTGACAGGACACATACGCATTGATTCTGAATAAAAGCTTCAAATGAGATTTTTTTTAATGAGTTATTTAGGATTCTTCTTGTGCTTTCTATACCCTGGCAACTTTGTTCACTTACAAGAGTATATCTCCAGACTGTTATAAGCAAAAAGTGTGTCCATGTTATTTTCTTTTACTACCTTTGACATCAAAATGCTGTTGTGGTCTCAGTCTATGACTATGTAGCTTTACATATTGTCTAAATGGAACTTAAATATATGGTCATATAACTCAATTATTATTAATTTATAATTTTATTCATATGGTATGCATATACCAGTGATTGATATAAATAAATAGTATGTTAGGTCATTTCTTAGTTCCTGAAAATGCTTATCTTTAAATACATTGGTTTGTGCTATGTAAAAATCATGTTAATGAGACTGAAGAACATTAAATGTTTTGATGGAAATTGGGAGATATAGTGTAACCCCTTAATCAGTTATTAAAATCAATAATTGTAAAGGATGCTTTGAAGTTAGTTGAAATTTATGGTATCAAGATGACATGTTAAAAAGAGATAATGTCCTATTTTTCTTTCAGTGCACAACTAAACTTATAAATGGAGACACTTTGTATTCATAGACTTCTTGAGTAATGACTAACATACAGTTGGGCTGAAACTGTTTAGCAATCAAGGTAGTATACTTGCATCACAAAAGTCATTGATCTACACCTGAGGGGAGAAATCATTATCCAGGAATTAACAAGATGTAAGAAAATAATAGTTCATTGAAAAATAAAAAAAAAATGAAAATGGAATATTTCTATATTCCACATATAGACTATAAATATACCAACTACATAGCAGAAATTTAAATGATAGGTCAGTAGATAGATAGCTAAGTATATAGTTACACAGACAGACAGGTAGACAAAAAAATTACCTAGATAGAGGCAAAGAAAGACAGACATAAGAACAGCCAAAGAGAGAGAAATAAAGAGAAGAGAGATTATTCAACTGAATTAAAATCAGTCATTTCTATTTGGATGAAGATAATTTAGTAAACCATTCTCACTTAAAGCAATAGTAAACAAAAAATGGGTTCAATAGCTTTCATATTATTTTATACTTGGAGGGGGTCGTGTAATAAGAAAGACAGCATGACATCCTTCCCTTTCTGAAGTCAGATATTTGACTGTCATGACCCTGTCTGATCTCAGCCATCCTAGATGGAACAGTCACAGCACAACCCCAATGTGAAATGGGTTGGCCTGGGTGTGAGCCCTCACCACACTCTTAACAGGGACTTATAATGAGACTCAACTGCAGTCATACACAAGAAAGGTTAGTGAAGGGTTTATTTACAAAAAGGGGAAATGAAGAGAGGAATATCCCAGGGAGAAAGAGAGAGAAATTTCTGAATGCGTCCTACCAATTCTGCTGACCTAGGACCCCAATAGCATGCTGAAGGCCAGCAAAAAACCCAACAACCCCCCCTCCAAGGCCCATATGACTCTGATTATATACCAAGTCTGGCTGTTTAACTCCACCCTTTGTTCCCAGCAATCCTCCCATCACCGTAACAATGATGCATTATAGGATTTGCAGTCCTTGGTACCTTGGATATCCTTGGTCAGGGTTGGGGGTGGAGTCTATAAAACCTATATTTGTGGACTTAATTTAGGACATCCTTTTCCCTCTAAAATCCCCCTTTCACTTTTTGTCCCCATTTCTATGGTGATGAAGGTCAGATGTGTGGGTGCTGGGATATAGTCCCAGATGACAGTTCTATTTAGGGTTCTAGATTGGGAAAAAAAAGCCAGTCATCAGGCATTGTCCAGTGTGACTGAACTATAGTGACAGTAAGGAGAAATTTGCGGAATCTTGTACAAGATACAGGAAATACTTTTCTTTTTAAAATGTACTCAGTAAATCTTAAATTCTGAATTTAAATATTTCCATAAAGATATTAATTAATGTTAATTAGCTTCTAACATTTAAAACACAACTAAATAAATCCATCCACATCACTCCAAAAAATCTAAAATGCCCGATTGTCTTGCTCTGGTTTTTCCATATTGAATATTTCACTTGTTCACTTATTTTGTTACTTTTTATTTTGATAATAATTTCTAGTTTAAAGAAGAGTTGCAAGATTAGTACCAGGATCAGTATCACCAGTTCTTTGTGTTTTTCCCCAATCATATCTTTGTGATTTTTCACTTCAACCTGTGAACCTGCTTCACTCACATTCTACAGAGAAAGTTTACTGAAATCAGTACATAAGACCTAGAAGAATCCTAAAGCATATTATGTTTCTCCAAAATTGATGTGAGAAATGCAAATTTTATAAGAGCATTATTTATACTGGTTAGATTCTAATGGGATGTCTTGCCGATTTCTTGTTGTGATTAATAAAAGCATTTTCTTCAAAAAAAAAAAAAACATATTCAGAGACACTATCACATATATTTCCTGCTTATATACTTTAACTCAGTCATATATTTTGAATAAATAAGTGATCACCATGCTTTCTCTTTCCTCCTTTAATTTTAAATATCTAACAGAGAATATGAATATATTAGTCATTATCTGTTTTATTTATACAATTATCCATTTTCTATTTTCATTAATAGATATTTCTTTATTATAGTTGTGGAAGCCTGGGTCTGAAAGGAAAACTAAACAGTATTCCTCCAGTAGTGATAAATCCTAGTGGTCAGTTTAGTAGGAAGCAAAGTTCTCATTCCTGTCTCAAGATGCAACTACCAAGAACACGTATAATTCTCTTCATAACACAGATAATTTGCGAAAATTGAAAGAATGAATACAAGGTCAACATATGTCAAAGATTTACTTTGTTCATTAATGAGGGAACTCGCACCTTCGGAAGACAGGTCCAAAGCGAGAGAGAGAGCACAAGTATTTATTATGGCAGAAAGACCAGATGCTTTAATTAGATTGCTAATTTAGATGCACAACTGATTAATGTCCTGCAGGATTTCAAATCTGTAATTTTACTGATAACATTGAATCTCTACCAAAGAAAATTAACTTGAAAAGTATAAGGCAAGAGTAATTTCATTTCTACAGGACAATAATTATTTATGTTGCTGTTGGTTTTTTACAACTGAATACCTTTCCTTCTCTAAAATAGAGCTGTATGATGTGCATATCATGTAGTGTTTGGCCTGTATTTCCTTCTATGTATTTTATGGTTTCAGGTCTTATGTCTAGTTCTTCAATCCATTTTGAGTTGGTTTTCATGCATAGTGTTAGGTAGTAGTCAAGCTTCATTCTTTTATATGTAGCGACCCAGTTTTCCCAGCACCATTTATTGAACAAATTTTCTTTGCTCCAATGCATATTCTTTGCTCCTTTGTCAAAGATTAGTTGACCGTAAATTTGTGGCTTTATTTCTGGATTTTCTATTCTATTCCATTGGTCTGTGTGTCAGTTCTTGTTCCAATACCATGCAGTTTTGATGATTATGGCTTTGTAGCATAGTTTGAAGTCTGGGAGTGTGATGCCTCCATTCCCTTCTTTTTTTTTTTTTCAGGAGAGCTTTGGCTATTCGGGGTTTTTTGGTGATTCCATATGAATTTCATCATTAATTGTTCTATTTCTTTGAAGAATGTCATTGAAATTTTTATTGGAATAGCATTGAATCTGTATATTGCTTTTGGTAGGATGGCCATTTTGATGATGTTAATTCTTCCAATCCATGAGCAGGGGATGTCTTTCTATTTCTTTGTGTCTTCTTCTATTTCTTTTACCAGTGTTTTATAGTTTTCTTTGCATAGGTCCTTTACCTCTTTTGTTAGATTTTATTCCCAAGTATTTGATTTTTTTTTTTTGTTTCAGTAAAAAATGGATGTTGTTTTTTTTATTTCTTCTTCTTCAGATTTATTGTTTGTGTATAGGAAGGCTACTGATTTTTGTGTGTGGATTTTGCATCCTGCTACTTTACTAAACTGATTGATTAGTTGAATTAGTTTTTCTATGTAGTTTTTGGGGTTCTCTATGTATATTATCATATCATCTGCAAATAGTGATAGTTTGACTTCTTCTTTTCCTATTTGGATTCCTTGTATGTCTTTCTCTTGTCTTATTGCTCTGGCTAGGACTTCCAGTATTATATTGAAAAGCAGTGGTGAGAGTAGACATCCTTGTCTTGTTCCAAATCTTAATGGGAATGCTTTCAGCTTTTTGGCATTGAGAATGATACTGGCTGTTGGCTTGTCATATATGGCCTTTATGATGTTGAGGTATGTTCCTTGTATCCCAAGAATTTCAAAGGCTTTTATCATGAATGGGTGTTGCACTTTGTCGAAAGCTTTCTTGGCATCTACTGATATTATCATATGGTTTTTATATTTCTTTTTGTTGATGTGTTGGATGACATTAATTGATTTTCAGATGTTGAACCATCCTTGTGTTCCTGGAATGAATCCTACTTGGTCATGGTGAATTATCTTATGGATACATTGTTGGATTCTGATAGCTAAAATTTTATTGAGGATTTTTGCATCAGTGTTCATTAGGGAGATTGGCCTATAGTTTTCCTTTTTTGTGTTGTCCTTATTCGGTTTTGGTATTAGTGTAATGTTGGCTTCATAGAACGTGTTTGGTATTGTCCCTTCCTTCTCAATTTTTTGGAAGAGTTTGTGAAGGATAGGCACTAATTCATCTCTGAATGTTTGGTAGAATTCATTTGTAAATCCATCAGGTCCTGGGCTTTTGTTTTTGGGGAGGTTTTTGATTACCATTTCAATTTTGCTGCTTGTAATTGGTCTGTTTAAGTGTTCTATTTCTTCTTTATCTAGCTTTGGGTGATTGTAGAGTTGTAGGAATTTGTCCATCTCCTCTAGATTGTTGAACTTGTTTCCATATAACTGTTCATAGTAGTTACTGATTATTCTTTTGATTTCTGCTGTGTCCGTTGTGATTTCTCCTCTTTCATTTATGATCCTATTTATTTGTGCTTTCTCCCTTTTTTCCTTTGTGAGCCTGGCTAGGGGTTTGTCTATTTTATTTATTTTTTCGAAGAACCAGCTCTTGGTTTCATTGATCTTTTGGATTTTTTTTTTAGTTTCAATTTCATTTATTTCTGCTTTGGTTTTTATTATTTCTTTTCTTCTACTGGTTTTGGGGTTTTTTTTGGTTGTTCTTTTTCTAGATCTTTGAGCTTCGAAATTAGGTTGTTTCTTTGAGTTCTTTCTTGTTTCTTGATGTAACCTCTATTGCTATGTATTTTCTTCTTATTACTGCTTTTGCTGCATCCCATACATTTAGGAAATTGGTGTCCTCTTTGTCATTCAATTGAAAGATTTTTTATTTCTTCTTTGATCTCCTCATTAATCCAGTGGTCTTCCAGTAGTGTGGTTTTCAATCTCCATGAGGTAGGAGATTCCCTTGCCTTCTTTTTATGGTTTATTTCTAGTTTGATGCCTTCATGGTCAGAAAAGATGGTTGGTATGATTTCAATCTTGGTGTATCTGTTGATGTTTGTCTTGTGCCCCAGTATGTGATCGATCCTGGAGAATGATCCGTATGCGCTTGAGAAAAATGTGTACTCAGATTTTTTTTGGGTTTAGTGTTCTATAGATGTCTGTTAAGCCCAAGTGCTCTAGATCCTTATCTAGAGCTTTAGTGTCTTTAGTTATTTTTTGTCTCATTGATCTGTCCATTGTTGATAGAGGTGTGTTGAAGTCTCCCACTATATTTGTGTTTTCTCTGATGTCTGTTTTCAAAGATGATAATAGTTGTCTAATATATTTTGGTGCTCTTTCGTTTGGTGACTATATGTTAATGAGTGTTATTTCTTCTTGAAGTATTGTCCCCTTGATCATAATGTAGTGACTGTTGACACTACATGATATGCACATCAAAGACATCTTTACAGACACATCACCCAAAGCAGTGAGAGTGAAGGCAAAGATAAACAACTGGGACTACATCAAATTAAAGAGCTTCTGCACAGCAAAGGAGACAATAACAAAAACAAAGAGAAACCCCACCAACTGGGAGAAAATTTTTGCACACAACACTAATGATAAAGGACTGATCACAAAAATCTACAAAGAGCTGATGAGACTCAACAAAACAAAGAAAATAACCCAGTCAAAAAATGGGCAGAAGAGCTAAAAAGAAACTTCTCTGAAGAGGAAATGCAAATGGCCAACAGGCATATGAAAAAATGTTCAACATCACTTGTAATCAGGGAAATGCAAATCAAAACTACCATGAGATACCATCTCACACCAGTGAGAATGGCACATATTAAAAAAACTAGCAACAACAAAGGTTGGCGAGGTTGTGGAGAAAAAGGAACTCTTCTGCACTGTTGGTGGGAGTGCAAACTGGTCCAACCGCTATGGAGAGCTGTGTGGAGATTTCTTGACCTACTAAACATAGAGCTTCCATATGATCCAGCAATTCCACTCCTAGGTATTTACCCAAAGGACACAGAAACATCAATTCCAAAGAGCACCTGCAACCCTATGTTAATAGCAGCACTATTTACAATAGCTAAGCTTTGGAAACAACCCAAATGCCCCAAAATAGATGACTGGATCAAGAAGATGTGGTCCACATACACCATGGAATATTACTCAGCATTCAAAAAAGATAAACACATGCAATTTGCAGCAACGTGGATGGAGCTGGAAGGTATCATGCTCAGCCAAATAAGCCATAAAGAAAAAGAAAAATACCAGATGGTCTCACTCATAGCAGGAATCTAGAAAACTTAAATAAGGAACCAGGAAAAAGAATAACTATAAGAAAGAAAATATCAAAACCAACAAACAATTATGAACCAGAGACACTCTATGGGGGATAGGGAGTAGGGAAAGGAGGGGTTGGGGTCAATGTAAGGGGGTTGTAATTGCATGGGGAATATAAAAATAAAATTTAAATTTAAAAAATAAAGAAAAAGAAAAAGAAAATAGAGCTCTAAAATAGACAATAATTTATTTTTTACCAGTTAAGGTTACAAGAGGTTCGCTATAGTTACAGATATATTTTTAATGACACTGGTAATTACAAATATGCACTGCCTTTGTAACAAGTATAGCAATGCGCCATGGCTCTTGAAGTTGAAAATGTCTTTCCTTGTTTTTCTTAATCAACTTAATTATGGAATAGCCTCTGCCTGTGAGGTAATTGGAAACTCAATCTTTATCATTTTTGCCATCACTTATATTTGTCTTATTATCTGTCTCTCATGACTGTCTCTGCTATGGCTCCTGTGTGCACACATAGTTCACTCCAAAACCCTCTCTTCAACCTCTCTATCCTACATCCACAAGTTCCTTGCAAGGTCTCTACTGTCTATAATCTAAAGTCTAGCATCAGCATATGCAAAGTACTACCTTTGACTAGAGTTTCAATTTCCAGGACTGTTGCAACTGAGAGAAGTGTCATTTTCTGAGCCTTTTGAACATACCTGATCCCTAGGTCCATTAAACATCGGGTCACCATCACTGGCCTCCCTTCCTAACTGCTTAGCTGGAGCAATTCCAGGTCCATTTTTTGATAGGACAAAACACACACACACACACACACCCCTTCTCCAAAACCTATAACAAACACTATTAAGGATGTTTTCTCCTGGGGAAGGTGGTTAGAAGATCTGGTATGACACTCAACAACAACAAAGAAAATAACCCAGTCAAAAAATGGGCAGAAGAGCTAAAAAGAAACTTCTCTGAAGAGGAAATGCAAATGGCCAACAGGCATATGAAAAAATGTTCAACATCACTTGTAATCAGGGAAATGCAAATCAAAACTACCATGAGATACCATCTTACACCAGTGAGAATGGCACATATTAAAAAAACTAGCAACAACAAAGGTTGGCGAGGTTGTGGAGAAAAAGGAACTCTCTGCACTGTTGGTGGGAGTGCAAACTGGTCCAACCGCTATGGAGAGCTGTGTGGAGATTTCTTGAACTACTAAACATAGAGCTTCCATAGGATCCAGCAATTCCACTCCTAGGTATTTACCCAAAGGACACAGAAACATCAATTCCAAAGAGCACCTGCACCCCTATGTTTAAAGCAGCACTGTTTACAATAGCTAAGCTTTGGAAACAACCCAAATGCCCAAAAATAGATGACTGGATCAAGAAGATGTGGTACATATATACCATGGAATATTACTCAGCATTCAAAAAAGATAAACACATGCAATTTGCAGCAACATGGATGACGCTGGAAGGGATCATGCTCAGCGAAATAAGCCAAAAAGAAAAAGAAAAATACCGGATGGTCTCACTCATAGCAGGAATCTAGAAAACTTAAATAAGGGACCAGGAAAATGAATGACTACAAGAAAATAAAAATCTAAATCAACAAAAAACTATGAACCAGAGACACTTTTTGGCGGGTGGGGGGCGGGAGGGGAGGGATTGGGGTCAGAATGGGGGGGTTGCAATTCTATGGGGAATATAAAAATAAAATTTATTATAAAAAATAAAATAAAATAAATGCATAGGAAATACTAAAAAAATAAATAAATAAAAAACAATTTTTCTTTACTGGAAAAAAAAAAAAAAGAAGATCTGGTATGAAACACCCAGAAACATCCACACCATGCTCTATGGCTCAGGTTTATCTTCTAAGAGTAATGTTTTATCTTTATTTCATTTCTATAACAACTTTTCATCTTGATAAGAGATCCTCTTCCAAGAAAAACTGAAGGAATGTCAGTGGAAAATGTAAGCAACTTGCAATTTTTGTAACCGGAAGCCACACAGTATGTGCTTTTGTAGAAAGATGCTAGGGCTGTTTTATCCCTAATGGCAAATATATAAAAGAATAAGAAAAACTGCCTTGTTTGTTGGATTGCTGAAATAACAAATTGATATTATGAGTCCCCCCCCACCAAAAAAAAAGATTAATTCCAAGGATGTGTGTTTATGTGCATATTAGGTATATACAGGAAAGATTAGTAATATCATAGGATCAAATGGATATGGGGAGAGAGAGAGACAGAGAGGGAAAAAGCAGGAGAAAAAAATGATCAAATATGTTGAAATTTAGTTAGGATGCAGTCAGCCTGAAAATACAGAAATTAACTCTATGATCAAGGTCAGATTCCAGTCCAGGTCAGCCTGAAGTTCAAGATGTCTTATTCCTATGCTGTACTTTACCTGCTCCATTTATTATACCTGTGGAGCTTTATTCTACTTGCCATTTTCTCACCTATTACAGATTTATTTTTTAATTACTGACGTTGGCCTACTACTCTGATCCTGTTCTAGCCTTGTTGATTTGTTCATGTACTAAAAAGACCAAGCTCATGGAACTATTTTACGTATAACACTCCTCCTCACTAGCAGTTCCAGTAATAGGAATAAAACTTTTTAATATAAACCCAGTCCTGATATAGAAATGTTATTTTAAAAGTTAATTAAATTACTTTTAATGATTTTTAAAAAAATTTATCTACATTGCCTATAGAGATAGGGAACACGGAGCTAATATTCCTATCTCAAGTCTGAACCAATTGAAAAATTTTGTCTGCTAATACCTTTTCTTACAGTATCAATTTTGCATTCATTTATAAATATCTAAACACTTCCTGGAATTTGACTGGGTTTTTGTTGATTTTAACAGAAGATTTCAAACAGTGCCTACCTCCAAGACATGCCTTTAGTGATGGAAATTAAAAAAAAAAAAAAAACCTAATTAGCAAGCACAAGGAACTATGCAATTAAAGAAGTATGGGAAGCATGTGGGAATTATGTGGAACTTTAATTAGTTGTAACTAATAAGAGAGCTGATTTTTGTGAAAAGGTTATGGTAGAGTACAAACCCAACTTATTTATAATCAATCAATGAAACTTTTGTTAAGAAATGCTAATTTTCAACAAAGTAGTATGGTTTTTAGGTTTATTCCAACATAATTGTTTTTAAAAAAACCTTTTCCATTATGGAGTTGCTGACTATTATGTTACTATAGCTTCCAGATGCCATTACATATATTGGCAAGTGCCTAAAATGTTCTAAGAAAATGAAAGTGTCACTGATTTTACAAGCAAAATTTACCACTACATAGAAATATCTTTAACATTTTTGTTGGCATACATATTGTTTAAAACATTCCTGAATTTTTATCCTTTCTTCCTTGTAACAATACCTAGAGTGGGCAGTACCAATATTTACTTTTGGCAAAAATAGATGTTTGAATTTTTAACAATAGGAGAAGATAATTATAATATAACTCATTTATTTATACTAAAGAATAGGCACACTTATTGCGTATTGCTACTCTTTTGAGTAGTAATAACTACATTGTTTATTAGCTATACATAGTGCTTATATTTATTTGTTTCAATAGGATCATATTTTCTTTAATTTTCTGACTTTATTCAAATGTCTAAGTAATTGTTCCAAATAACACATTCTAATAATAGAATAAAATGGCAGTATTAAGTTTGTATTTTTGGTAGTAGAAGGGGGGATGGTGGCTACAATTAGACATACCAAGTATTAAAAATCCAAATCAGATATATATATGAGAGTGATAATCCATAGTAAAATAAATAATTTAATGTTAGAGACCAACAATTTTATAATTTAAAGTTTGTTTTTTTTTAATTAATTAATTTATTTATACAAGCACTGGGTACAGTCAGAAGCACGGGAGGGTGAGAGAATTCACCAGAGCCAAAGTGGGGAACAGAACAGGCAGAATGACAAAATACACTGCTGAGGGGAGCAGTGGGCACAGCAGGAGAGGTCTGCGCGCCATGTAGGACCCTCGCCGACGGCCAGGGATTGAACCTTTGCTGCAGAGGCTGCGGGCAAGTTCGCAGCTCAGCGCTCAACCGCTGCGCCACTGGGGAGGCCCTATAATTTAAAACTTTTATCAATTTGTTTATTGATGGATAAAGAAAGTCTAAGGGTAAAAATATGTAAAATTCACTAGTTAATTTTATAAATTCTCACTCTTAAGAAAATGTGCTGTGTGATAAAATACAGATTGGTTTGACATTTACCTCTAAACATCGCTAAATTGCATTTCCATTTTGTAGATGTTAACTAGAATATAATATTATTTTTATGAAGATCCTATCTAATCATCTCAGAAGATAATTCTTTTGAAATTTAATATCAGATATAATTTTGAGTAGTATAATGTCATGCAGTAGCCTCACCTTACAACCTTTGGGTATCTGCTTGTGGAAATCAAGCAGATCAATATGATACATAATGTTGTCTGGTTGTTCGAAACACCTTCCCATAGTCTGTTACCTAAATGATATAGGTTTTCTATCAAAAATCATAGTTATCAAAGTATAAGGAGCTTATGTTCACAACGATATCGCTGCTGTCTGATTTGGCAGGGAGTGATGCATTTAGAAATATGTGTTACATCACGATGAGAACACAAGATAGTCATAACTAACTTGCAGACCTGTCCTTCAATTTAAATAATCTAACTTTCAGCTTATTTATACTATATATTTTTAAATTATTGTCACAGAACATTATATCTGTGCTGATATTAGAAGTCTATATTATTCACTTTCTTGAATATTTTCACATACTGCACAATACTGGATTATTGAACTTACCCTACAAGGGAATAATGTCCTCAAGATTTACTGAAGTGTGAAAGGTTATTTTCTACTATACAGAATGATTCTGTGCTGTCTTTTAGGAAGTCTTGATTTTGACTGCTGCTGTTTTTCCTCCTTTCATTTCTCAATATAACCATATTAATGAACCTTAATCCTTTATCATATTGTTTCTAATGTTAACTGTTTTGCATTTCTACTTAGGTTTTTTTTTTAATAATAAATTTTATTTTTATATTCCCCCATACAATTGCAAACGCCCCATTCTGACCCCAATCCTTCCCCTCCCGTCCCCCACCCCCCAAAAAGTGTCTCTGGTTCATAGTTTTTTATTGATTTTGATTTTCACTTTCTTATATTAATTTTCCTGGTCCCTTATTTAAGTTTTCTAAGGTTGACAGGAGATAAAAGAAACAAAACTTTTCATAAATTTTGAATACATGGCAGTCTAGTTGCCAATGGTTTTCTTTTTTACTCTTTTGTCTCATCCATCTGTGCATTTCAGAAGCTAAAGGTATGGGAAACAGAATTGCCTCATAGGAATTTAAATTGTTATTTTAATACATTTTTTTCTTTTATATTTAATATCCATTTTTCTTTAGTGTTACAGTGTGTTGGTTTTAACCAAGCACAGTAGCATACAAAGTGAACTTGGAAGTCAAGACTTGAAAGGCTGCACAGGATCAGACATGATACAAGATGCATAGATAAAATGGTAAAAAACAAGTGTATCAGTATGAAAATAACATTAGTTTCACATCTTTCTAACCCTCCAGTTTTTTATAGAAAGTTAAATGATCTGAAAAATATGAAAAACCCTTGCAGGCATAGAAATAACTGCTTAGCAATCATCAAATGTAGAGGAAAAAATACAAGAAGTCTAGAGGGAAGAAATGATTTTATTTTATTATTTTTGGAAATAATATGTTCCTTAAGACACTCTAACCCCAATAAGCTACATGAAGTTTAGAGTTTTGATGTGTATTCTTCCTAGTCCAAACTCAGTGTCTAGAGCAATGACTGGCACAGAGTAGGTGCTCAATATATATATATATATATATATATATATATATATATATATATAATAAATGAATAACTGAATAAATTGTGCATTCATAATAAATAAAAAATACATATTAAAACTACACTTAGAGGGCCTCCCCGGTGGCGCAGCGGTTGGGCGCTAGGTTGAGAAGCTGCCCGCAGCCTCTGCGACGCCAGTTCGATCCCCGGCTGCTCCCCTGCCACCGGAGGAGGGTCCCACATGGCGCGCAGACCTCTCCTGCCGCCCGCTGCTCCCCTCAGCAGTGTACTTCGGTCCTTCTGCCTGCTCTGCTCCCTGCTCTGGCTCTGGTGAATTCTCTCACCCTCCCGCGCTTCTGGCTGTACCCAGTGCATGTATAAACAAAACAAACAAACAAATAAATAAATAAATAAACATGCCTCTATAAAAAAAAAAAATTAAAAAAAAAAACTACACTTAGATACCTCCTCAACCTATAAGAATGATCCATATACAAAAGAACAGAAATTATAAATGTTGGTGAGGTTGCAGTGAAAAAGGAAGTAGCTTCCACTGTTTGTGGGAATGTAAGCTAGTAGAGCCCCTGTGGAAAATGGGGATTTCTCAAGAAAATAAAAATGGAAATTCTGTATGACTCAGCAATACCAATATTAGGTATTTATCCACAGAACAAGACAAATCTAATGTAAAAAGATCTATCTCTACCTCCATATATAGGCAGCACTATATATTATCAAATTGTGTAGCCCTTTACTTCATTCTTTGGACATTTCAGACTTTCATCATAAATCAAAAGAATATCAGTTTGCAAAGTAATTGTGTAACATCATAGGGCTTTTAAATTTTAGCAATTATTATTTACATTTGTTTTTCTAACACTTTTTGGGTTTAGTTTTAATTGTAGTGTTTTTAAGAACTTGTGCCCTTGGATTTGCTTGTAAATCAGTACTTTTAGCCACTGATAATATATATACATATAAAAAATATATATAAATATATATAGACAATATATATAATATATATAAATATATATAAAGGCAATTATTGACACCCAGTAACTGACTTGTATAATTCATATTATAAAATTATTGCTTGTGAGTAAATTATATATATATCATTAGTAAATGACATATATATAGAAATACATAGAAATATAAAGACAGTAACTTTGATACCCAGTAACTGACTTGTATAATTCATATTATAAAATTATTGCTTGTGAGTAAATGATAGGTGATAAGAAGACCATTAGTTATAGAGATTACACAGTTATTATAGATAAATATATATGAGTTATTGCTCTTTAAGTTATTAGCCAACCCAACCAACTACAACAGCTGTTAGTGTTTAATTCAAGTGGAATCATTGTATTTATGGTTATTATAGTTTGGAAAAGAAATAATTTTCTTAATTCAAATTTGTTTTAAAATTTCAACATCCTCAATACACATTTATTCCTATAAATAATACTTGTCCGGGGCCTCCCCGGTGGCGCAGCGGTTGAGCGCTGGGTTGCGAAGCTGCCCGCGGCCTCTGCGGCGCCGGTTCGATCCCCGGCTGCTCCCCGGCCACCGGCGGAGGATCCCACATGGCACGCGGACCTCTCCTGCCGCCCGCTGCTCCCCTCAGCAGTGTACTTCGGTCCTTCTGCCTGCTCTGCTCCCCGCTCTGGCTCTGGTGAATTCTCTCGCCCTCCCGCGCTTCTGACTGTGCCCAGTGCATGTATAAACAAAACAAACAAACAAACAAAATAAATAAATAAAGCATGCCTCTATAAAAAAAAAAAAAATTAAAAAAAAAAATAATACTTGTCCGTAGAAAATTCTCAGAATTTCAAGTAAAATTACCATTGCATCTAAAAAAAAAAGATTATTGCACCCTGAAATGAAACCTACGTAATCTACATAATGGTACAATTTAATAACATTCTTTCTTGAGTCATTTAGTCACTCAGAATTAATTTGGAAAGAGATTATGTTGCTTATGACCAACATTTTGTTGTAGTTATTAATTGCAGACTTAATGAGGCAATCTGATACTAGACTGTTGAAACTTTTTATTTTATGTCTTGAGGTACTAAAATTTTCATTCATAAATTTTCATTGCTGTGAAAGAAAGGTTTATGTGTTTTTTTAAATGTTCAGGTTTCCTGTGTTTATTACAGAAATGATTCAAAGAAACTACTAAAGCACTGGTAAAAGTGGGTATTATTACAATCCAGAAATCCTAATTGATTAAAGAACATATCGAGGCATTAGTGAGCATTGTTTATCTATGTTCATGCCTTCCTGGCTACTTAGTAGTAATAAATTCTATTTCATTATTACTTGGAAATTTACAGAGCATTAACTTGTCTAGGCTTTACAAATATGTGAGTTGGATCTATTGGTGATTTACATACTGGGACTGAGAGTTATTGTCTAATATCACACTTGAAAGTTGTAGCAATTGAAATTTATGAACTTCTTACTTTAGCTTGTGTTCATTGTTCTCAATCATGTTGCTTAGAAACTGAATACTGAGGCAGGAAAACAAATCAGAAAAAGACAGAAATATTCCTGTCTTGTGGCCTTTTTCATTATCTAACAAATTAAGAAACATAAGATTTGATAATATACTTATAGGTTAGTTTTAATTTTATAAATGCTGGGTCCTTTTTTTCCTCTGTAGATTATACTTCTAATGTGAAATAAAATTCAGAGACTATTTCTAGGAATTCTGGAGAATCTCAAAGTAAATGCTAGTGATATTTGTATAAGCTTCTCAAATGTTAGAAAATTTAAGGATAAAATAAACCTAAGAGAAGAACAAATATACTAAAGCATTTCAAATCAGTGCATTCAGTCAGGAAGAACAACAACCTGTTAGCATAGTCTTGTGAAAATGAAGTAGCAGCTAATTTTGCTTATTAAACATCCAAATTATATTTAACTCCCTGAAGACATGTCAAAATGTTTTAATGTCAATAATATACTAAATAATATAAAAACATTCTGAAGGTATGACTTTTTTTCTAAAATAAAATGCTTGAATGATTAAATTGTGATAAAACACCTCATTTCTTGGGCCTCCCCTGGTGGCGCAGCTGTTGAGCGCTGGACTGCGGGGCTGCCCGCAGCCTCTGCAGCGCCAGTTCATTCCCCGGCTGCCGGCAAGGGTCCCACAAAAAAATAAAAAATAAAAAAATAAATATATATATATATATATCAATTAGCAATTAATTAAATTATTGTGGACGATAACCAAACCAGGAAAGAACAAGGAAACCCGTATCTGAGACATACAAAGCAAATTTAACACACACATAATTTTATAAGAATTGAGCAGTGACTCAGATTATTAGGTCATGCATTTAATACAGTAACTCTCAGGGAATTGTATTGCTTTTATGATGTACCTAGATGCCTGTTATCTTGCCCATTTTATTTTGTTGTTGTTGAAGTAACATTTAATTATAACATTATATAAATTTCAGGTGTTTTTCATTGAGAACCAACTTACGTATATACTATTTTGTATTCACAACTATATTTGACAAGAAAGTAGAATGATTCCATTGAAGTACTTCACAGACCACATCAAGAGAAATAATTTTGAAAATGAGACCAAGTTTGAGCTCTCAGATTGTCTGTGTAGTTATCCCTTGTAAATTAGCACAATATCTGTGCTCACTGTCAAAAACGACAGATAAAGCCCTCCCTGGTGGCACAAGGGGCTAAGATGCAGCACTATGCTGCAGCCACTGCAGCACAAGTTCCATCCCTGGCCAGGGAGGTGACCCACATGGTGCAGCAGACCTCTCCTGTCTCGCCCACTGCTCCCCTCAGCAGTGTATTTCAGTAGATCTGCGCTTATTCTGCTCCCCAGTCTGTATCATGGATCCTCTCACCCCCCACACCTCTGGCCTGTACCCCAGTTCTTGTATGCATAAATAAATAAATCTAAAAAAAAACTGACAGATAAACACCATCTCACCCAGTGTCTTAGCCCTAATGTTTTCTCTAACTTACTTCAAGACAAATAAAATTTCCACTTGAAGTCTCTTCCAATATGTAACTGGATATATAACATATATCTTCTTACAGTCAAGAAGTTTTTATGCTTCCTCAAATTCTTGTGTTTCTCCAATTTGTAATTGTGTGCTGATTTCATTTTGTTTATGACTCTGCTGATGACTAACAACTGACCTCATTCTCCACATGAAAACAGTGACGGGACAAATCACAATCACTTTTGTTTCTTTCAGATTAACTCCCTCCCACTATTTTAACCTTTTTTCTTCATAGTGCCTCTTCACCATCCCTTGACTCATTATTATTCACTGGATTCTTTTCATCATCTTAAAACTATTGAAAATAGTCACAATAATCTGCTGTTACTAATGTGGAACATAACTAAATGATTTCAGGTCTGTGTAAGGGCAACTCCCAAGCTACTGCTCTGAGTGGTATTAGAATAGGGATATGCAACTTATATAAAATATTTCTAGGTCCTTTATACCACTTATTAAACAACTCTGTGAGGTAGGTTCTAGCAACTTACTTTTATAGATAAGATAAAATTCATGCATAAGAAAAATGCTAAGAAAACCCAACTTCAATTTATATAATGAATAGCAAACCATTCTCTTGTTTCCTTGTTCTCATTACTAACTTTCTCTATTTCATTTTTTTAAATTTTTTAAAGATTTATTTATGCATACAAGAACTGGGGTACAGGCTAGAGGTGTGGAGTGGGGGGTAGGATTCACCAGAGACAGAGTTGGGAACAGAACAAGCAGACTGACTGAAACATACTGCTAAGGGGAGCAACAGGAGAGGCAGGAGAAGTCTACTGCGCCATGTAGGTAGCTCCCTGGCTGGCCAAGGATCAAACTCATCCTGCAGTGGCTGCAGACAGCTTCACAGTGCTGTGCTTAACCCCTTGCACCACCAGGGAGGCCCCTATATTTCATTTTAAATTAGGGTGGTGAGATGAGTGAAATGGCAGACCTGGTTGGGTGAATGCCAAGGAGAGGAGCTATTTAGTTCCATTAGCTGTCCATGAATTGTTCTAGAATTCAATCCAAAAACACAGACCCTCCAAATGCAGTTTTGTTTAAGATTGAACTAGATATTGTGCTATAAAACCACCTTGAAATCACCTCCAATTCCCAACCTAGCTGCAGTTTTACATATTTTTGGTAGTCAATTTAAATGTATTGGGTAAGAGTAAGAAAATTTAAAGATGTCTCTCTGATGGATTTACTTTCACAGTGATTCACATTTTTTTCATTCTCTAATTCATTGTCTTTTTTTTTTTTAAACCAAGTTTACTAAGATACAGTTTACATACACTAAAATTCAATAAAGTCACTTTTTTGATGTCTATTTAAATTTTTTTAAAATATTTTATTCATCACAGCAGATATGTAGTGAACTTTGCTTTTAATTTTGGCTTTTTCCCTAAGGATTACTGAGATTTGGCATTTTTTCATGATCTTATGTGACATCAATTACCCCATCTTTGTTGAAGTGAATTTTCAAATCTTTTGTATATTTTTAAACTGGGATTTTTTCTGAGTACAGAGTTTTAAGAGCTTTAAGTATACTAAATGCAAATCCTCTGTTGAATATGGTTTGCAAATATTTTCTCAGCATATGACATGGCTTTTTCATTCTTTTTTTTTAAGAATTATTTATTTATGTATACAAGAACTGGGGTACAGGCCAGAGATATAAAGGATGAGAGGATTCACCAGACTGGGGAACAGAACAGGCAGATTGACTGAAATACACTGCTGAGGGGAGCAGTGGGTGAGTCAGGAGAGGTCTGCTGCGCCATGTGGGTAGCTCCGTAGCCGGGGATTGAATTCGTGCTGCAGTGGCTGCGAATAGCTTCATAGGTTGTGTCTTAACCCCTTGCACCACTAGGGAGGCCACTGGCTTTTTCATTCTTAACCCTATCTTTCTGAGTAGAAGTGTCTTTTTTTCTGAAATTAAACATATTAAAGTAAATTCTGAAGTTAAATTAATTTTTTTATAGTTTTGACTCTCATGTCCTATATAAGAAGTTCTTGTTTAACCCAGTATCACCAGAAATTTCTCTTATCTTTTCTTCTAGATTAATTATATTAGATTTTAGATCTATGATACATTCCAACTTGCCTTTGGGGGTGATGCATATAAATATCCAGTTGTTCAGAAATTATTTTTTATTTTTTAAAAGATTTTATTTTTATTTATACAAGAACTGGGATGCAGGCCAGAGGCACAGGAGGTTGAGAGAGTTCACCAGAGTCAGAGTGGGGATCAGAACAGGTGGATGAACCGAAAACACTGCTGAGGAGAGTAGCAGGCGAGATAGGAGAGGTCTGCTGTGCCATGTGGGTATCTCCCTGGCTGGCTGGGTATCAAACTGGTGCTGCAGAGGCTGTGGACAGCTTCATAGCACTGCGTTCAACCTGCTGTGCCAGCAAGGAGGCCCCAATTATTCTTTTTTAAAGACTATGATTTCCTCATTGTCTTAACATCATTTGACCATCCTGTGTGGGGATTTATTTCTGGATGCTCTCTTTATTTTTGCTGACTCTTATGACTACACTCACATTAATACCATTATAGGAACTTCATATATTTTGAAATCAAATAGTGTGAATCCTCTCATGTTCTTTCTAAAAATTGTATGACTATTCTAGGTTATTTGCTCTATCATATACATTTTATGTAGAGTATGATAATTTCTACTAAAAGCTTCTGGGATTTTTATTGGCATTTGGAGATCAGTTGAAATGGAATGGACATCTTAACTCAATTATTCTAACCCATGATTATATTATCTTTCAGTTTAAGTACTTGTTATTGCCTGTATCGTTGTTTTAAAGCCATAACCATATACACATTACAAACATGTTGTTGGTTTATCACTAATTAATTCATTTTTTAAATTCTATTTTAAATCTGAGTCACTTAATTGTCCAGAACTTCTAATATTGTTGGCCAGTAGGATGTTTACTCTGAGTTTTTTGTGTTTTTTCCCTAGAGTTGAACAAAGCAACAAGAATTTGTACTCTATTCAGATATTGAGGAAGACTTTTGCTTATAACTAATTTGCTCAATTTTCTAATAGCAAACTTGTGCATGGGCCATTTCCTTAATTAGGATTTCTACATTTAAAATATAGCTAGCCTACTTGCACTACACAACCCATGATTCAACCAGCTGTCTGCATGGAAACCCGTAAAGATTTCCATTAAGTCTAGAACTCTTTCATGGTATTGGACAAACTTTTCTTGCCTCTCTTGACTAACTGCTTCTCAGCACCCCTGTTCTGGTCTTATTCATTTTATCTCTTAAAAATAAGAAGTTTATCAACTAAGTGTGTGTTTGTGCATATGACATACATACATATGTGTGTTGGTATCATTGAGGATTAAAAATGTGTATGAGGGAAACTAATTTTCTTTGGGTAAGTTTGGCATTAGAAGTTAGATTTCTTCTAGTAATTTATATGGATAATTGAAGATGGTGAAAGAAAAAACACAGTTCAATAAATTGATGCCAAAGAAAGGCAAAGAGAAGTAGAAGGAAGACTATACGACAAGAAATAAATCTCTGTATACAGTTATATCTTGCTGTATCAGCAGTTTCCTCCTGATTTCCAAGGTCCTGATACTTAAACATATATTATTTTCTAATGAATGTCCCTGGACAGTTACTTTTTCTTAGTAATTTGGACATTTTAATCAAGCTAACTTAAGAAACTCTTAGATGGAAATAAATGTTAGTTTATGTAAAGCAAAATTATGCATTTTTCTTTAAATCTGAAATACAGTATTCATACATTAAGATTGTAAATGTATCAGACAGAAATGTATTAGTGCTGTTCATTATTTCATAAGGAATCTTGTTTACCTAGTAGTTCATAAGAAATTTTGTTTACCTGCTATCTCTGTATAAACCTGTTGAGATAATCCTATTTTGACATTGTGACTTGACAGGCAAGGATAGTAAGATTCTAATAACCTAAGATTCTAATAACCGAAGGCAATTTTGCCGATTGGAAAATATCTTCATCAGAATTTGGGAGCTATGTCTCTTATACTGTGAAGAGGTGGCTGAAACAGTAAAAGAAATAATGTCTTGTAGTTATTCCCCTGGGATACTGTGAGGGTAATTCTGATCACTTATGAGTTTTAAGAACTGTAGATTCCCAGCTAAAACCCCATTACTATTCCCATCTTGCCAATATTGTAATGTATTCACTTATTTATTTTTATTCAAAGAAAAACAAAATTATATAAACAAACATATGCTAATGCAACATTATGTGAAAATATGCTCATAGTTCTTTAGATTCTAAATACAGACAATCTAACATGAATATTCATAGTACAGTTAACTGAGTTGCATATTCTCATTGCACTGAAAATTAGTGGGAATAAGTAAAACTGCCATGCATACAAATTCATCTGACTACTTGCTTTCAACTTCTTTTTTGCTTTCAAGTCTTATTTAACCCCATTTATATTGGCTTTTGCATGTGAGTGAGTCAGACACAGTGATGTAATTACAGGTAGTAGATATAATACATTATTTTGTGCTATAAGTGAGGAAGAGGAAAATAGGTCATAAATTGAAAAAGAAGAAAATGTGTCAATGGGCATGAATGAATAGGGAGGACTGACAATCATAAGATTGTAAAATTCACAAAATCAATGGCATTTCCCCCAATCTAAAAAAGTCAAATTACTCAATTCACATGTATAATAAAAATGGACTACAATTAGATCAAAGACTAACTAAGGAACGAACATCTTTCACACTATCCAGATTAAAAAATAAGAACAATATATTCTAGATCAAATTTATTTTTACTTTAGGTTGCTGAGACCCAAATGTTGTTTTAATGATTTCTTTTATAATTTAAGGGTTTTCACCTTAGGTTTACTTTTATAAGCTAAAGGAAAATTTTTGGTTAAGCAAAATCACCTTAAATGCCTTCCTACCGTTTGTTGTTATATTGAATATATAAGATTATTCTAAATTATTTTTATAAGAAAAGGTTTCTATTTAATTACATTTCACTTGATATTTCATTTATGCCTTGAGATTCTAATTATGGTATCAGTATGTCTTTGATGACCTTTTTCAATCAAGTCAAGTCATACCGTAGCTTTTTTAGTATGTATTATAATCATAGGAGAGAGCCAAAATTAACAGTCAGTTGCTGCCACCTAAGGCAAGTATCAAATTAGCAAATGCCTTTAATTGTCTTTTAAGAATCATGTAATTAGCACTTTACTGGACAAAGTAGCATGAATGAGAGGTAACTTATAAAGCCCTGGAAAGTCAGAAGGATATATATTTTAACATCACAACACACATGGTTACTGAATTTCAGCATATTAAATTTTTCTTTCAAATTGATTGCTAGGTATTTTCCTAAATGGAAGTAAAAATGACCCCACATTGAATTCTGTGAAATAAATTAGATCTTTAAGTGAATTTATTAGACTTTAGAACTTAATATATAATGGCTTGGCTCAAGTTTACATCTAATTAAGGATTTGTCTTTTGTCTTTGAATTTCCAATTTATTTAGCTATGTTCAACTTTTACTCAAAAATTAACTATAAAGCTATTTGATTTTTCTAATTCCCTCCAGCTTAAAGGCTACTACAATTTTCAGCTAGGAAAAAACACATTGGGATTTTTCTGGTTTTCACCACCTAAATTATACTTTTTCAATGGAAAATCTAAAAATGCAAAAGTAAAACCAAATCAAAACAACAACAAAGATAACTTGCAGTTGGATGGGTGACAAGGAAATTTAGTCACGGGTTTGATCAGGTATAGAATTTCAGTGATGATGGGTGAGCTGTAGACTTTCCTTAGCTATATCATAAACTAGAACAATATTTATATCTCACTGTTTTACTTAACTTTGATACCATAGACATAAATATTTTAACCATTAAAAAAGCATGAAATCAACTACAAAAACAAAACTCATTGTAAAATCAAGAAAAAACATTTTTTTCCTTTTCTGAAAAAGTAATTGGAGTTCCTGACTTCTCTTTTGAATAAATCAGATCACAAACTTCAGCAGTTCTGCAAGTCGAGTGTCAGTAGTGAAAGCAGACAACTTCATCACTGAATTGACATCATCTAGGAATACATTGTCCTTGAGAAAATGTACTTTTCACCTTCCCAACATTCTGGAATAGTCTTCTATGTACCGTGTATTCTTTATCCCATTTTTTTGCATTTTCAAAGTCTCCAGGACAAGGTATCATCTAGGATCTCTCTGTACTGCATATCTCCAACTTTAAAATTAATCTGCCTTTTCTAATTCTCCTTAAAACCAAAATACTAGTTTTGGAAAGAAATTATTCCTCTTTTGTGATATTACTATATCTGTTCCATGCATATTTCTACCACAGAATCTCATTGAGGCTAAAATACACATTTTTTTCATTTACTACTTCCTGAATTTACCTCTTGCATTTGATGTATATAATTAATGTACTAACCCACACTTTTTAAATTTTGTAAAACTTTTATTTTTTTAGAGATTATTTATGCATACAAGAGCTGAGGTGTAAGCCAGAGATGTGGGGGGTGAGAGGACTCACCAGAGACAAAGTGGGGAGCAGAACAGGCAGGCGTACTGAAATACACTGCTGAGGGGAGCAGTGGGTGAGACAGGAGAGGTCTGCTGCACCATGTGGGTCACCTCCCTGGCTAAAGATCGAACTTGTACTGCAGTGTCTGTGGATAGCTTCATAGTGCTGTGTCTTAACCCATTGCGCCACCAGGGAGGCCCCGATTTTTTAAAAAGATTTATTTATTTATTTATTTATACAAGAACTGGGGTACAGGCCAGATTCGAGGGAGGGTGAAAGGATTCACCAGAGACAGAGTGGGAACAGAACAGGCAGACTGACAAAATACACTGCTGAGGGGAGAAGCGGGTGAGACAGAAGAAGTCTGAAGCACCATGTGTAACCCTTGCTGGCGGGCCTGCTGGGATCGAACCGGTGCTGCAGAGGCTGTGGACAGCTTCATAGTGCTGAGCTCAACTGCCTGAGCTACCAGGGGAGGCCCGGAGACCCCAATTTTAAAAAAAAACTTTTTATTGAGGCAACCATTGGCCTTCTTTTCAATGGTGTCATGGGATAGGAGGAATACAGTATTTGGTCAGGTTTTCTACCTCAAGATCATGTTTCCCTAAACATTATTTGTTTAACACAAGTGATATATGAGTGACTTTAGATGAGACATCAAAAAACATTTAATTTTATGCTAGTGGTTATGTGTATTTTGTATTAATGTATTACAGGAAAGCTATAATATGCATTTGAAAAACATGACTTGCAGATATTATTGCTTAAGATTCAACTGAGTTTTAAAAAATGAGCTGATTTAAAGAAAAACTTAAAATAAATAAAACTACAAATATTACAGATGAGATGAGAAATCCATGTCTCATTAAGACAAGGGATGTACCTTATTCATCTTTGGATCCCCTGGGCTTCATAATTAGCACATGCTTTTTACATTTCTTTGAACTCTGAATATTTTATCTCATTTACGATAGATTATGTGGCTTAGTAAATCTACCCCAAAGAGTGAAATGTTCAATCTATGAAAATAGTTTTTTTCAGAACAGATGTGTTTGAAAAGAGGAGCTAATCATGCAAAATGATTTTTTAGTAGTGGACAAAATAGATTTGTGATATTTAAGTGTGTGAAGGCCATTAACTGCTCTACCATTCCTTCCTCCACACACCCGGAGACTGAAGTCATTCACATTATACTTGTGCAGAATGCCTGCTCACCTCCCACTAAAAGATCTGAAGATGTGACCAGGCAGAATTTTCCAAATTGCTTTATAAATCACCTTTTCATCTTTGTGCACAGAATCGAACATAGCTTAATACTTGGGCTTTTGCTAGGACTATGGGTCCATGCCTTTTTATCTTCACATTCATCCTTCCTCACTCTGTGTATAGGATTTACTCCAAGGACTTGAACACTAAGTAGATGATGTTTAGGCTTAGCATCTTCTTCTATCCCCTTGAAAAGTTCTGGAAATTTTGAAAGTACTCCCTGTGCCTCTGAAGTTTCAAGAATATAAGAAATCCAATTTTCAGGTCTGGGTGTAGAATGTGGTTTTATATTACATCTGAGTGGTAAGGAATTATTGTAAAGCAATAAAGTAAGCAATAGACTGGAAGACAATGGTCTTATTCTCATTTATAATATCACTGTCTAATATGTCCATTGTTTCTTTGTACTTCAATTTTCCTTTGTTGGAGAACTTGATCTGCATTATTTACAAAGCTACTTCCATCTTGAAATCTCCTTAATTCTGTCATCCTTTGCATGGGTAGGTTATGGATGAAATGAGGAGGAAATAAGGAATAAAGGAGCTTAGCTGTCTTCTGTCTTCACCCACTTGCATGAAAGTATAGTAGGAAAAAAAACACAACTTTTTGTGTGTAATCATAACAAATGGTTCGATTTATTTTCTTCATTACTCTCTTCCATTTCCTTCCAAAATGATTTATTTCTTTATTATAAACATATCTAAAATAATGAATTAAAAAAAAAAAAACTGGGGCCTCCCTGGTGGTGCAGGGGGATAAGTCTCAGACTATGAAGTTTTCTGCAACCACTGCAGCACAAGTTCGATCCCCGGCCAGAGAGGTGAAACACATGGCACAGCAGACCTCTCCTGTCTCATCTGCTGCTCACCTCAGCAGTATATTTCAGTAAATATGTCTGTTCTGCTCCCCACTCTGTCTCTGGTGAATCCTTTCACCCCCGCACCTCTGGCCTGTACCCCAGACCTTGTATGCATAAAAAAATAAATCTTTAAAAAAAAACTGATCACCTCCATACTCTATAGTTTGTCATTGAGAGGCTTGAGTGTTCATATAGAATTAAGTAGAACCCCATATCAAAAGAGATGTCAATCATAAAGAAGTTGGGCAGTATATGTATATGAGTGCATGTGTTTTTATAACAAAGTTGCTACAATTTAAGAAAATAAGAATATAGAAACATGCTCCCTTTTAGAGAAATCCTTTAAACTTTCAGGTAAAACTCCTAAATGGATCTAGATTACAGCCAGCCACCTCCACCCATCCCCAGTGACAAATACAAGACAGCTGCTAAATTTAACATGCCTTTACTGGAACACCGGCGCCTCCTGCACAATAGCAGGCTCTGAGCTGCCAATCCGCAGGATGTACTCAATTTCTGAATTGCTGCACAGCAGTCCTGCTGATCCTTAATCCTTGTGAATACAGCATTGACACGTGGCCAAGGCCTTCAGAGGATTCATTTTTTAAAGGAGAAAAGTAACAAAAGGAAAGAAAAAGCTCAAAGCAACATGTTAAGACACATCCTGTGAGACAAAAATTTTGAGCTGGGGAAAAAAATGACTCAATAAATAAATTTAAAGACAGTCAGTGCTCAATATACAGATGGCGTGTGTTCTAAAAGTTCATTTCCAGACCAATTTTTAGGAACATATTTCTCTATGAATACGAAACCTTACTTGTTAGCTGTGTTCCTCGGTTAGGCCATAAAATCCTAATTAAGCAAGAATGTTCCTGATATGTTTATACAAATGATAATGAATCCACCATTTACATCAATATGCCTATTAAAAAGGTAATCAGAAATGTCTCCTATGAGCCTGATTCATTCATTCAATTATTCATCCCCTAACATGTTGCTGTTGGGGATCACGTAGATAAAATAGGCCTTATCCTTACCTTCATGGAACTTAGTAAAATCATGATTGGTAATTCTTAGATACTTGCAACAAGTTTAGCAGATGCAAACTAGAATGAAAGTTAAGGTATCTCAAATAAACAGTATTTAGGAAATGACTCAGTCATAGTACTTATGCTTATGGGTGGGGCAAATGAGAGACAAAGGGCGGTCAAGTCAATGAGTGACATATAGTAGCTGACATGGACAAGATGTGTAACATGAATCTGAATGGTCAGGATCCAAGTTAGTGTCTCTGAGCTTAAGTAACTTGTCAAGAGGTAGATAGGTTAGAATATCACCAGTGGGAATGGTATTTACCTAGATGGTGGTCATCTCTCTCTAATTAGAAACATAACTTTCCAGAACTGACATGTCAATAATTTCTTTCATCTGTCTTAGATCCTTGAAACTCATCTGTTTATGTGCCTTGGATTTGTTAAAATAATGAAACTAGACTAACACTATACACAAACATTAATTCAAAATGAATTAAAGACATGAATGTAAGTCCTGAAAGCATAAAGAACCATAAAGAAACCATAAAGAAAACATCAGTGATATGCTTCTTGATAGCAGCTTTAGAGATATGTTTGGGAACTCTATCCAAAGGGCAATGGTGGCATGCAGACCTCTCCTGCCACCTGCTGCTCCCCTCAGCAGTGTACTTCATCACTTTGCCTGTTCTACTCTCTGCTCTGGCTCTGGTGAATTCTCTCACCCTCCCGCACCTCAGACTATACCCAGTGCTTGTATAAATAAATAAATAAATATTAAAAAAAAAAAACAAAGGGCAATGGAAACAAAAGCAAAAATAAGCAAATGGGACTATGTTAAGATAAAAAGCTTGTATACTGTAAAATAAACTTTCATCAAAATTAAAAGCCATCCTACTGAATAGAAAAGATTTGCATGTTACACATCTGATAAGGGGATAACAGAAAATATACAAAGGAGTCAAAACTCAACAATAAAAAAGCTAACTAGCCTATTAAAAAATGAACAGAGGCTCTGAGCAGAAACTTTTCAAAAGAAAACATATAGATAGTCATATGGAAATATATGGAAAATGTTCATCATATTTTTTTTTAAGATTATTTATACAAGAGCCAGGGTACAGGCCAGATGTGCAGGAGGGTGAGCGGATTCACCAGAGACAGAACGGGGAACAGAACAGGCAGACTGATGAAATACACTGCTGAGGGGAGCAGTGGGTGAGACAAGAGAGGTCTGCTGCACCATGTGGGTTTCTTCCCAGCAGGCCGGGATCGAACCCGTATTGCAGAGGCTGCGGACAGCCTCACAGTGTGGTGCTCAACCGCCTGCACCACCAGGGAAGCCCACATCATCTCTTTTAATTAAAGAAATGCAAATCAAAGTAATACTGAAATATTACCTTATACCCGTGAGAATGACTATTATCCAAAAGACAAGAAACAAGAGTTGAAAAAGATGTGAAGAGAAGGGAACACTTATACACTGTTGGTGAGAATATAAATTGGCACAGTAATTATGGAGAGCAGTGTGAATATTCTTCAAAAAAATAAAAACAGGAACTCCATATGATCTAGTTATCCCACTTCAGAATATTTACCTCAAAATTACAGTAACACTAATTCTAAGAGATACATGCACCCCCATGTTTATTACAATACTGTGTACAGTTACCAACGTTGGAAACAACCTAAGAGCCTATCAACTGATGAATGAGTAAAGAAGATGTAGTATATACACACAAAAGAATACTACCCATCTATAACAAAAGATAAAACCCTTTCATTCACAATAACATGGGTGGACCTGGAGGGAATTATGATTAGTGAAATAAGCCAGATGGAGAAAGACAAACACCATATGATTTCACTCATATGTTATATAGAGAGAAAACAAACAAACAGATGAACTAAATAAAACAAAAATAAACTTTTGGACTATAAGACCAATTAGTGGTTAGCAGAAAGGAAGGGAGAAGACGGATGGGTAAAATGGAATGGGGGAGAATAGAATTGGACTTTTAGTGGTTAATTTAATCAATGTATATGCATGTTTATTTTAGATCACACACAACAGAAACTGATATGTTTTAATGCAATGTTACTTAAGCAAAAAAAAAAAGAAAACAAAACTGAACTAAGCGAAACAAAGTCTCCTGTTAGAATTCCTGTGACAGGCTCTAAACCGAGTAAAGAAACAAGCCATCTGGGCTTGGCGTACTTTCTCTGCACACTTTACTAGGTTCCCATTGATGACTGAGACACCTCCCATCCTCCCACCGTATAAATGACCCTCTAAAGTATTCAGAAACTTTCATAAAATAAAAATGTTCTACAGATACAAAAACAGCACACTCTTAAGAAGACATCTGTTCAAGCAGAGGCTTGTTTGCTCAAAAGACTCAAAAGAATTTAGGAGTGTGTTATGTGGCGTCCTGGACTTCTTGCTAATGTAACTTCTTAGGGTGACTCTCACTTAGCCCTGACTCCTTATCTTCACTGTTCATTCATCATGAAGGACACAGGAGGCAGCCTGTGTTTATTTTCATTTCTCTCCTTCTCTGACTTGTTGGTGCCAAGAAGAGTCCTGGAAGTTTCCTCTTATTTTTCAATTACAACACTTGCCTTTTTCATACCAGTTTTTTTTTCTTCCACAATAAAAAGAAATAAATGAGAAGTTAAAGATTCCTAACTCTTCTATTTTTTTCTGCTTAAATTGAGTAGAAGAAGACCAAGGCACAAAGGAGAGAACAATGACACTCAGCATTTACAGAGAACAAATTAAATTGTAGGTTCTTCATTATAAAGAAGTCCAGACTCAAGGGATATGTCAGTGAAGGGGCTCAGAGAATGAATATGCTAGAAAGCACTTGCTTTGGATAATTTATAATACATGCATCTCCCTTAACATAACAAGGTTAATATATGTCATAAAATTAATCCATGTGATACTTCAATGTTTGACAATGACTTCCACATCTATGGTCTCATTTTTCATCTTGCAGCACTTCTGAGAATTGTTCAATATAGGTACACTGAATCTCACATTAAAAAGGAGAAAATAAGATGGCTGACATAAATTAGGTCATTTAGCTACCTATAGAGCTAAGATCAAATCCAGTGTTTGAACTGGCATCAAATCAATATAATTTTTATAACCAGAGGCATAATATATCATATGGCAAGTTCATGAAACTTTTTTCTTCTGATTTGATAATACGTGGCCTTAATATTTTACTACCTTGGTTAGTAAAATAATCTCATTTCTCATTAGTTAAGTGTTAACATTTCATTTATGTGAGGAAGTGTTTGGTGTAGATGAATAAAAATTCAAATCCTTCTATATCTTAAAGTAATTTGGGATGGCTTAACAAGTTGAAATGCCTTGTATTTTGAATAGGAAAGTAGTAGATCAATGGAACTAAAGATCTTAGTAAAACCAAATAAATAGTTATACTGAGGACCTTGACCAAATAAATCGAAGCTAAACTTTGAATGAATGGAGAGCTTGATAAGAGATGGGTGGATGAAACAGTGAGATAAGGGAGTGGGTGATACAACCTGATCACACATGTTTCAGAGTAAAGTCTGAAGGAGGAAGAGTTTGTTATGTTTGGAAACTGTCAATGTAGAGCAAGAAAAATGTCCACTTCCCCTCCTAACCCCGAGGAAGATGGTATGAGAGAAAAGAAAAACAGCAGTGATTCCATTTGAAGAGAAGAAGTTTCCTCAGGGGACAGCTCTGTTTCAATGAAAATACAGATGTGAAGAGAATAATCTGAGAAGAGACTAGTTTTAAAAAAAACCCACTGATTACAAATGTCCAGTTCAAAAGGACAGAGCAGTAGGATTTCAGGACTTCCTCTTTATGAGTCAAGGGAGGAGAGGTGCATTGGAGCATGAGGTAAGATGGGTTAAACAGGTGAGCATCTATTGTTTTGATAATTATTATTGTTGTTTTTAAAGCAATTTTTTAAAAGATTATTTATACAAGAACCAGGGTACAGGCCAGATGCCTGAGAGGGTGAGAGGATTCACCAGAGACGGAATGTGGAACAGAACAGGCAAACTGATGAAATACACTGCTGAGGGGAGCAGTGGGCGATACAGGAGAGTTCTGCCTCACCGTTTGGGTTGCTTCGAGGCCTGCGGGGATCGAACCAGCACGGCAGAGGCTGCGGACAGTCTCACATTGCGGCACTCAACTGCCTGTTCCACCAGGGGAGGCCCTGTTTTGACAATTATAATTGTGCATGTGACTGACTGACACACTAAATTTTGATCTCCAGTTAGAATTAAACACTCAGATCTGATTGAGTTACTCAGGGGTCTTGGGGCTGCTTCTTGTTGTCAGAATAATTAACAATACAATCATGCATTACTTTTACTATGCATGTTTTGCCTGTATTATTATTTTTAATTCTGCATGTATTCATGTCTGCTTTCCTTAAGTAGATCCATGCTTCCTGAAGGAAAAAATAGTTTTCTTTCAAGGTTATCATACTTCATTAAATTATAGTATCTTTAAAAGAATAGAGGCTCAAAATATTTTTAAAGGTTAATTTATTTATGCATACAAGAACTGGGGTGCAGGCCAGAGGTGTGGGGGAGGGTGAGAGGATTCACCAGAGACAGAGTGGGGAGCAGAACAGACAGATCTACTGAAATGCACTGCTGAGGGGAGCAGCAAGCGAGACAGGTGAGGTCTGCTGCACCATGTGGGTTAGATTCCTGGCTAGGAATTGAACTCATGCTGCAGTGGCTGGTGATATCTGGATAGCACCGAAACTTTAATCCCTGTGTCACCAGGGAGGCCCAAAAATATTTTTATAAATTGATTTTTTAAAACAATTTGAGTCATAAGAGAAACTTTATTATCAATTTTAAATTTATCCTAAATTGTGCATATGAAAATAATAATTTTAAGACATCATTCTAATATTCTGTTTTCAGTCTTGGTATGATAATATTTTAGGTTCAGGAGGGAGTATAGAATAGAACATTCCCATGTCAGACTATAGATTTAAGTTGAAATAAAATATGAAGTGTATTATCGTATCTGCCATCTATATTTGTCTTCCTTGCTCTTTTTGAATATTTACACAGTCCAAAAAAGTTTGTGAGCAAAACCAAGATTTCTCGAAGATTGATTTCTTTCTACCAAATGGTCCCTATCAGAACTTTTAGCAACTAAAGTACTGCAAGCAGTTTTGTGTAAATTCTTTACCACTAGATTCTCTACAAATCAAACACATTCTTGGAGCTAAAAAGAAATAAGAAGGAAGGAGAATGTGGCAAGATGGGGAAACCATCTGTTTCATTACAGGAATTGAACTTGACACCATATCAGAGATAACTTATTTATGGAAATAACTCTTTCTCAAAAGTTTCAAGTAACTTTTCGTCCCAACTTTAACTCCTAGATTACTTTTAATTCAACCCCTTTAGAACTCTGTTCCTTTAACCTTTCCTGCACAAGGAACACAAACATTCAGTGAGCATGTTCTATAAATGAGCAAAATGTGTAAAATCCTCAATACAAATATTTTTAGAATGATTTAAGTATAATGCGTTAGAGTACCCTGTTCCTACAGACATTTCAAAAGAAAAATATTAGCAAGAAACTTAACAATCTGATTTGATCATTTTATAAATATTATCTGAAATTCTGAAGTATATTTGACAATTTAGTTAACTTTTCTTTAATATTAAAACAGTTTGACATTTCATTTTTCTCTCTCAAGAATTTTAATATAATGACCAAAAATCATAATTATTATCTTTGGTTTTAGGAACACTTATTTTTTGCTTATGAAATTTACTTAAATATAACATATGCCCTTATACTTAGTGGATAGAAATACATTTTTGATAACAAATTATGTAATTATTATTAGAACACTGATAATATATTAATATCAACTACTGAAAACCTTATTTAAAAATATAGTAAATAACTCTTGAATTTTTGCTTTAAAATAAGTTATCTTTCCAATAATTGGCAAAAATCATTGATATTTTAAGTTAAATCAATGTGAACTTTCACCATAGACCTCACTTTAAAAATATAGTAGTTTAAGATAATAAAATGTATAACTTCAACTATTGTGAGCCTTATGATGATATTGTTCAAGCTCTTTATATTATGCTGTCAGTAAACTGAGAATTCAGTAATATGTATCTCATAGATAATCTAAATTTTCTGTTCAAAGTGCTAATGAACAAACATTTCCCTGTGCTGTAAATTTTTCTGCCCCTAAAAAATGCAAAATCTATATGAAAAATTTAGTGCAAAAATTAGCTGTAAACTGTGATTCTATGAACTTGATTTGAAAGTATCTTAATGAGGTGCAATAGCATTTGATTCTTATTATTTTACTTAGTGAACATTTAAATGGATTTTTCAAACCATTGAATAGCTCAGGGAACCAAGGTTTTTATTTTCAGAAGCAAAATGCTTTCCCTCACTTTAAAAGACACTCTTCCAATTAAAAAAGCAAGCAAAGCCATCAAGATGAACATTTGGAAGCAAAGGGAAAATTATTGCAAAATTGCTATTTATTAAAATAGGCAATTATATTTTAGTCTGACTTTCTGAAAGCACAGCTAACATATTACCTGTAAGACTAAAGGGGAAAAGACTTTGGGATATTGGGAAATAAATTGCTTGTTACCTTATTTTCTTTCAATAAAACACCTGCATGTGGAACAACCCACTTGATCCCCCCAACCCTAAAGATGGTATTCTTCCCATTTTACAGTTGAGAAAACTTTAGATAAAAGAATTACAGTAAATTGTGGAACTCAATCACCAGTTTAGTCCTTCTAAGTCAGTGTCCTTGTTCCTTTGTGACTATGCTGAGTCCCTCTCTATGTAACCTACAAATATAGACAAAACTGTCAGACTTTGGAGCACTGTGATACATAGTGAACCAAATTCTAAAGACTGAAATTTCATTGCCTATGTATTGGACATTTGATTCTACTGAAACTTTTTTTCTGGGCTTACAACATGGTTCTTCTCAGGGTGGTTGACAAGAATGCTATCTGAAGTCAGCAGCAGAGCAGCACAGAGTCAATGGAAGAATGTCTGCTTTATATCAACACGCCTGCCTCCTAGACTTTCTGTTTGACAGTATTTACTTGTGAGTGACCTCTGCCAGAAATATAACAGACCCATTCAAGGATAGGAAACTGAACATTGAACATGGTTGTTCCAATTATCTCCAACAAGGTTACAACAGTGGCCCTTGTCCCACAGGCACATGATACCCCTTCAACCCTTTCTAGAAAACCACATCTCTTGCTCACTCTGAATTTCCTTAATTGTTTGTTTTTATGTTTTATATTGTCCCTATGATCATGTCCTGTCATTTAAAAATATGAATTAGACACATTTCTTAACCTTAATAAACTTCAAAATCTGTCTTAGTAGGTATTGCTGCATAGAATAGTAGCCCAGACCTTAGTGGTAAAACTTCTACCACCATTTCATCATATCTCACTGTTTCAGGCAGGGATTCTGCTAGACCTGGGCATATAATTTGGTGACACATGATGCTGATTGGGGATGTGAGTCTTGTTAATGTGTGGGCTGGCCTGCAGGTACATGATGATGGTTTCACTAAATGCCTGGCACCTTGAAGGAGACAGTGGGAACCTGGGTTCAGCTGGGTTATTCTATCTTTCCATGTGGCCCCCAAATCTCTTATAGCTCTCCACCCAGGGAGTCAAACTTCTTACAGGGAGATTAGAGACTCCAAGAGGAAATAGTCCAGGGACCCTCACTAGGAAGCTAAAAGTCTTCCAATCTGAAGTCTTCCAGCTGAAAGTCTTGTCTATATCTTTTATAATACTTTTCATGATTGTGATGAAATCATCTTCAATTTATTTTTCAATGTCTGTTCTACTTCTATATTTTAAATTCATTGAATAATAATCATATCTGACTTGATTCTGTTGTGTCAAGTATTTATCAGTGTCTGGCACACAGTGATACTAAGTATTTGATGAATGTATGAATAAATCAATATAAATGCTTTAACAATAGTGGTAAAGTGTGGCATTAGCTATGGATTGCTCTTTGAACAAGGCCATTTTTGAGATAGTATGGGCCATTTGTTTTTTTATGATGGAGAGATTACCATCTATTACGGACCTAGCATATGCCAGTTTTTTCCAAAAGTTATGTAGGGGGACCTCCCTGGTGGCACAAAGGGTTAAGCACTGCACTATTAAAGTGATCCACAGCCTCTGCAACATGAGTTCAATCCCCGGCTGGCCAGGGAGCAACCCACATGGCAAAGCAGACCTCTCTTGTCTCACCTGCTGCTCCCCTCAGGAGTGTATTTCAGTCAGTCTGCCTGTTCTGTTCCCCACTCTGACTCTGATGAATCCTCTCACCCCCCCCCCCCCGCATCTCTGGCCTGTACCCCAGTTCTTGTATGCATAAATAAATCTTTAAAAAAAATTATTTAAAAAGTTATGTAACAGGTAAACGTGTATTTACAGTTCTCTCTCTATATATATAAATCTTTATACATATATATATGTATATATATATATATTCATTCTAGCACAGGTCATTAAAAGGGAATTGTATCACTGAATTCTCAATAACAGAACATATTTAAAATGCTGAAAAAAAATTTCAGAAATCTATATTCAATAAAATATCCCTTAAGAATTATATTGGTCTGCTTGGGTTAGCATAACAAAATACCAGGGGCTACATGGTTTAAATAACAGAAAATTATTTTCTCTCAGTTCTGGGCACTGGAAAGTCCAAGGTCAAGGTGCCAGCAGGGAGGGTGTCTGGTGAGGGACCTCCTCTTGAGTTGCAGACCACAACCTTGTTGCTATGTGCTGACATGGACTTTTCTTTTGGAATGTTTGGGGAAGGAGAGAGCAAAGTTTACTAGTGATTCCCTGATAAAGACACAGATCCTGTCAGATAGGATTGTCCTTATAACCCCATTCATATAACCTTAACCATTCCTTACTCCAAATACAGCAACACTGGGGATTGGGGTTTCAATGTGTGAATCTCTAGTGACACATACATTCAGTCCATAAAAGGAGTGAAAGCAGCATAAAGATATTTTTTTGGATAAAAGCAAGCTTAGAAAATGAATCATCAGCAGATTCATGCTAATAAGAGATGCATAAAGGAAGTGGCTTAGTCAGAAGAGCTATCATACAAAAGGAAAATTTGTATCTTCATGGAAAAATAATGAGCATCAGAAATAGGAAGTATTGAGTAAATGTAATTTTTTTTACTTTGTTAAATTACATAGAGTTAATTGAAGCTATATATTTTTATTTTGTGGATTTATAATGTGTGTAGATGAAATAAGACAATTATGAGGACAGAGGTTGGTATAAACAGCTATGCAATGGCAGAATTGTGCTATGTTACATAAATACAATACTAACTCTATGTAGACTCTGAAAAGTTAGGGATGTATATTTTAATTAATACAACCACCACTACAATCAATATGCACATGTATTTAGCCATATCTAAAAAGCTATAAAACCAGCTGAGGGTGTGCCACTGACGAAATCAGGAGCTCTTGTCCCAAAACTCAGAAATTATAGTAACACACATAGAAATCAATTCCCCAATGTCATACATGACAGAAAATGATTTTAAATTCAATTTTGTTTGTCATCCAAATTTGTGGTTGAATCACTATGCTCTTCAGTGTGCAATATTTTATAATTATTTCTTTTCATGGGGGAAAAAAAGTGTTTCTAACTAGGACGAAGAAGTCTATTGCCTTGTTATTCTCAGAGATATTTATTGGTTGTTATAATCCCACCCAAGTGCAGTTGCTTCAATTAGTCCATAAATCTTTATTGAGCTGCCATTATGTTTCTGGCATTCACTTAAGTGCTAAAAATCATTTAGTGGTCAATAGGAAAATCCAAACTCCTGGCTTTATGGGATTTTCATGAGTTAAAATCTATGAGAGCAGAAGATGGCAAGTTAGGAGGTGCCGATTTCTCAACATAAATAGCACAATAGAATAGAATAAACTAATGAAAACTGACAAAAATAGCTCTTGGGAAGGCTCAAGACAAGAGTGAAGGATTACCAGAAGCCCCGTGGAGAACAAAAACCTCAAATGGTTGCACAGAAAAGAATAGGAGACATTTTACCTGCCTTACTGCATGCCCTACTCCGGAGCAATTCTGCCCCAAGGGGGTCTCCTTGGGGACTTCTCCCAGTGTGGAAAAGGGGAGCAGGACTCCTCCATCAGTTCTCATCACCACTGCAGACACCGGCAGCCTTCACCCCTGAGGACCCCACTGTCTTCACTTACCCTGAACCTGTGGTCCTGCCCAGGTGGGGAAGATGCTGCTGCGTCTCCTCCCGGGTCTGGAGCTGCTGAGCCCAGCCCAGAGTCTGAGTCAGGCTGCTTTACTTCCTTGTCTGTGGAACCAAAGCTGCCCCTGCACTGTGCTCCACTCCAGGTAGTGCTGGCATGATGGACCCACCATCACCAGGGCTACACTGCTGCTGCTCTGCACCCCGTTCTCTGGGGCCTAATGCATCATTGTGATCCACCATCTCCAGGACCCTGGTCTACCGCGGCAACCTGTCATACCTGAGATTGTGGGATCCGGTCCACCACTGCAACCTGTCATCCCTGAGTTAGTGCAGCCCATGCATCCTGACTCGTGTGGACCTGAAAAGCGCAGCAAGCCCTGGAGACATGAATCCCAGTTCCGTGGCGAATGTGCACACTCCTGTATCTCCGACTCCTGTAGCACACACCACTAGTACCTCTGTGCCCCAGATCCCTGGCCCTGGAACATTTTTGTGTGCCCCTAAGCCCAGAACCCTGAAAATGTGGCTGTGTCCAAAAACACCAGTGTCTGCAACACCACGAGCACGCCTGCATGCTAGTGCCTGGTGCCCCCAGAAAGACGTGCTTGTGTGTGTTCCAGGCCTGGTGCCTGGAGGGATCTCCTTGGCTAGACCTTTTGCCCATGGGGGGAAAAAGAGAATGGGAAGATGCCGGCAGCCTCAGCCACCATGGCCACCATAGACACAGCAGCACGGACAGCTGCAGGCATCACAGCGAGCTGCACTGGAATGATCTCTCTGCTCTGTCTGGAACGAAAGATCCTGTGTCCTGCCCAGCAGGTACCTATAACCACCTGCAGACGAGTCTGTTCGCAGCCAGGCCAAACAGGTGGGAGAGGCGAGTGCTCCCTCAAATGCACAAACACACCTTAACCAGAAACAAATAAGAAAGAAACTCTGTCTTTGATCCAAACCGGATGGTGATGGCAGCCAGAAAACGATAGTTATGGTGGAACTGCAGGCCGACTGGGATCTATTTCTCCTCTGAACTCCCATAACATTGTATTATACATCTGACTTGTACTATAATAATCTTATACTCTAAATTTAAACTCTTCTGGTGGCAAGAACTAAATGTTACTCATTTCCATTTTTTTTTCCTCCTGGTTTCTGGGGACTTTCTATAAAGTAGATACTCAACAATTATTTTATAAAAATAAATAAAATTATAATATCCTTCTCATGCACCTGTCCTTTTACATGAAATGCACATATTTTGGATTAAACATTCAGAACAAAACAGTTGTTATGCGTTAAGCTTTATATTGTGTAAGATTTTTTTTTTTTGATTTGGCTTGATTTTCTTTCCTCTTATAATATTGCCAAGTGTGAAATCTTAATCCACTTTTAAGTTAAACCAGTACAAATAAAGCTTTGAACAATTTTTAAAAGGAGAAAAAATAATTTTTTTCTGCTGTCTCATAGCCCAAAAATAACTGAGTCAATTTAATTTACTCTTTATAAAGTGGCATTGTTGGGGGAGGAACAATAGGGGAAGAATGTAGAACAAATAAAAAAACAACACCTATCAAGACTAAGGATGTAAAGTTTCAAATCCAATTTTCTTGAGCTGTTGTAAACAAGATGGAAATTAAAACGAAAATTCTTTTACCTTTGAAGAAAAGCTTCTGCAGTTTGACATCAAAGGTCTTAAACTGAGATAAATCTTTGTGGGGCTTGAAAGGAAGAACATTTCCAGAAAAAAAGTGCTTGAGAAAGACTTATGAATATAGCTAATGCATCCTTGGTGAGAAAAAATTGTGAGGACATATTGTGGAAAGAGAAATATGAGAACAGGAGAGGTTCAGTTTGTTGATCTATATATATGCTCATTTTTTTTCTCTACTGATTATAATTGCTTACAACATTTCCTAACCCCCTTCTAAAACCCATCATATACAGTAAGGTCACTTTGCCCTTACAATAAACAACACTCATCATACACATCTGCACATACCCAGAGTCAAATTCACAAGGACTCCGTAATAGCTAGAAACACTTAACTGCTTTCAATTTCAGAAGATGGAGGGAGTTAATGCAAGCATGGGTTACAGAGGAAATATTCATGAGGCTCTAAACCTCTGAAGAATTGCTCTTCAGAAATACTATTCATAAGGTTGTGAGTTCACTCTTGGTCAAATGGGAGAAGGTAGAAAGAAGTACTTATGTGAGGTTTATGTGAGGAAAGCTTACCAGTGACAGTGGAAGCAACCCCCAAAGAAATTTGATGCTGGGCTATTAAAGTCCCTTTGGTTTCCTTTATAATTACTTTATCATCTTCTATGATATCATGGTAGAATTAAGTCTCCTGGATGCAGAGGAAGAGAGAGGAATAGCAAAGAGGGGAGGGCACACAGTAGGCTATTATGGGGGAATTTTGTTGCTTAGTAGGGGTTATGGGATGATATCACACACCTGAAGGACATGATCCTCCGCCTCTAAATCATCTGTAGTATTTTTTTAAAGATTGATTGATTGATTGATTTATGCAAGCACTGGGTACAGTAAGAAGCGTGGGAGGGTGAGAGAATTCACCAGAGCCAGAGTGGGGAAAAGAACAGGCAGACCGATGAAATACACTGCTGAGGGGAGAAGCGGGCAAAGCAGAAGAGGTCTGCAAGCCATGTGGGACCTTGCTGGTGGCTGGGAATCGAGCCGGTGCTGCAGAGGGTGCAGGCAGCTTTGCAACCCAGCACTCAACCTCTGAGCCACCAGGGGAGGCCCCATCTGTAGTATTCTAAACTGATATTACCCCAGTAAAATAAGATGTAGTCTCTGAAATAAATTTGGTTATTTTCACATCATTATCATAACTATTCAATACCATTAAATAAGAAGGCACAACATGTATTGTTTCAATCTATGTAGATACATCTAGAATAACAGACTTGATATTTCCTCTCCATCAGTTTCTCTTCAAATGGTCCTACACTCTGTAATAAATATCTAATTGAAAACCTGGAACCTTCATCTTAAGAGCAATTTTGGATGTAGAAGTCAGTTAAAATTCTTTGTTAAATTTAATCCCTACCAGTCCCACCCATGTTGTTACAAATGGCAAGATTTCATCTTTATTTTTTCTTTTGATATAGTTGAGTAGTGAGTATTCCATTGTGTCTATGATTAATACATTTTTAAATAAAATTTTAAAAATATTTACTATCAACCACTTAGGTCAATATCCAGAGACTTATGCTCAGTTAAAAAAAAAAAAAAACCACCACCAACAACAAAAGGATTAAATACTACATGGACTCATTTAAATATCATACTTGAAATGGCAAGCATGTAAATAAATAAAGATCTGTGATGGGAAGCAGTTGAGGAAGGTGTTGGGAAGGGAGTTGGAGATAACTGCAGAGGTGCGACATGAAGGATCCTGATGGACACATTTTCCCTCTTAACTGTAGTGCTGATCATACAAAACTTTATAAGACATTATCATTAGAGGAAACTGAGTCAAGTCCATATACATCTCCCTGTATTAGTTATTAAAATTCCATGTGACTCTACAATTATCTCAAAATCAAAAATAAATTGCATTTAAAAATGTAGATATAGGCATATTTATTATCCCTACATTAAAAATAAAACAGTTGAGAAAGAATGAATTTAAGTAACTTGCTCCTTATGAGAGAATTATTAAGTGACAGGACTGGGATTTGAGTCACCTGGGTTTCGAGACTATATTCCTCACTCTTAATCATAAAGCTTATTTTTCTGGATGCATGTGACCCACAAGTAAGTGAGCTTTTGACTATAATTACCAAAACTGTATTTCACAAAACAATTTTGCAACATTCCAAAATAACTAAAATTGCACAGAAACAGCAAGCATTCTTATTCATATTTAACTACAAATTATTTTACATAACACAATAAAAAAGCAATATCTAAATAATCATAAATAGTGATTATGAGTTTGGCAAATATGTATGACCTAATGTATATATTCAAAAATGAGCTGTTTTTATGAACTAAATTTAAGTGCTTAATCTTTTCCATATGGAAGCTTAGATGTTCTCTATAAAGTGCTAGAATACACAATTACTATAGATGCATAGTTATGGGGAGTCTGATTTTGGCTTAATAGACAATCCCAATTGTAAGATTATAAGTCTGAATGTTCAAGTAAAACAGCAGTTCTTGGGGTATATGTAAGAGAGGGTTTCTGCTCCAGGAATCTTGACTCGTCCACCCTATGACTAGATGCACAGCATGAAAAACTATGTTACAATGTACATTGAAAACAGTGTGGCTGATTGTCATCAGAATGGAAAGATATACTATAGTAAGAAGAAAAAGAGAAATTACAGAACTATACAATCAGAGCCCAAGTTTTTTAAAAGAATGTTTATATTTTTGTGCTTTGAACATTTCTGGAAGGGGTATACAAGAAACTAAGACGGAACTTAGGAACCAGTCTGGGGTACCAAAGATTTGTTCTCCTCACCAAATCCTTTTCATTTTATACCCTTTCGTTCTATTTTATTTCTTTCTTTCCTTTACCAGAAGCATCATCATGATTTAACCATAACCTCTGGTCTGAGCTTTGTTTTGCATACACTGCCCAGGATAAAGCTTTATTTTCTGACATCTTCACAGTCAAGGCCCAAGAACTTTAATTAAAGTAATGGACTTTTCAGCCTACCCTTCTATTACCGAATGCACTTAACCTTGGAAACTACTTCTGGCTACTTTTTTCTCTCCTTTCCTTTGTCCTAGTTAGCTTATTTTCCCATGTTTACTTACTCCATGGGTGATCGTATCAAGTCCAATGGGTCTCAGATACTGACCTGATATAGTTTCCCAAATTATTTCTTTCCAGACTAGGTTTCATCTTGAAAACCAGACACATGTAATCGCTTACCTGCCTGTCAAGTAGATATGACTGTATGTGACACAGGATCACACCTCCTCAGATATATGTGACCACACCATCCCTACCACCAAGGCACCCATATTCTTCCACCATAGTCCATTGGGCCCCTTTCACACTTTGTTCTCCATCGCTTATAATTTTATTTCTATAGATAGATTTCTAGTGTTTGTTGTTGAATTGGTTTTGACTGACCCTTTGTTTCCTTATATTCCATATAGCAGTAAAATTATGCCATATTTGTCTTTCTCCTTCTGACTTATTTTGCTTAGCATTATCCCCTCCAGTTCCAATCATGATGCTTCAAATGGCAAGAATTTATCATTTTTATCACTCAATAGTGTTTCGTTGTGTATATATACCACATCTTCTTAATCCATTCATCTTCCTTGGAAACATAAATTATTTCTATAACTTCACTATTGCAAATAATGCTGCAATGAACATAGGAGAGCATATAATCATTTAATTTAGTGTTTTTCTATTCTTTGGGTATATACCAGGAATGCAGTTGCTGGATCACAGGGTAATATTTTTTTAAACTTTCACACTGTTTTCCACAAGGGCTATACCAGTTTACATTCCCACCAACAGTGTAGTAGGGGGGTCTTTGCTTTCCATATTCTCGCCAACAATTATTCTTCCTGGACTTTTTGATATGGACCATCCCTACAAGTATAAAATTGTACCTCCTTGTGGTTTCGCTTCCCTGATGATAAGTAATGATGAGCATTTTTTTCTTGTGCCTGTTGGCCATTTGTATGTCTTGTTTGGAGAATTGTCTAGTTAGCTCTTCTGTCCATTTTCCTTCATTGGTTAATTAGTTTTATTTTTGTTAGTTGTATGAACACTTTATAGATCTTGATTATCAATCCCTTGTCATATGTATGGTGTGCAAATACTTTGTCCCATTCACTAGGGTATCTTTTTATTTTTGTGATCATTTATTTCATCTGTGCAGAGCCTTTTTAGTTACAAATTTTGTATTAGGAAATTATTCATCATTTATCTCACCTATATACAGTATAATTAATAATAACTAGTCCATGATAACAGAAATTCTGTTGCCTTATATTATTCAAAGTAGACTGTTTCTATCTAGAGTTAGAAACAACATAGTAATAAATGCGTGCATGTGTTTTCTAATGATAGCTTTAGCAGTCATTTTGTTCCAGACATATTCATGTTTTTCTTTGTAAACTCCAAGTGCTATACAAGTCGAAATAAGTTCATTAAACATCATTCTCATCCACAAAGTCATTCTATGGAAATTATTCCTCATAATAAAAGCAATGATGCCTTTCTCCAATCATTGTTACATTGAACAAGTTTTTACTTTTTATCATGGTACAGGTGACATCTTTGCAACTATGCTGTAAATGTTTTAGATAACTATAGAGGAAAATGATGGGGCCTGGAATGGAATATTTTCTAATGCCATAATTGTATCTTTGTGGAAGAAAAGGTTCTAATTTGGATCTGATTCAGTGCATAAAAAATGAATATTGTATGAAGTCACAAAACAATAAACATTATAAAGAAAAAAGTTCCAAATGTAATTTTTAAAGAAAAACCAGCCAACATAGTAAAAATATAAAACTACAAAATAAACTCAATTAATTGTTTGCTCCCCGCCCCCAGCCCCACTCTCACCCCAGTATTTATCACTTGAAGGTGAGTGCCACTGGCCCTCTAGTGGTGACTTCTTCAGGTTATAGATTCTTACACTCAAATGGTAAAAAAGCTATATTCTTTCAGAGCTACTAAAGTGAAATATGTTCTTGTAAATGCCAAATTCTAGGAATATATTTTTAAATCTCTGTGTGGGTTGTAAGTAGAAAAAATTTCCTCAGCCAATGTGGGGTTTCTTCTTGTACCCCTCAATAAAAGATATGTCAAGTGAAGATGACAAATTGGGATACCACATGGTACATCATAATAACGCAGTACTTTTGCCACATTAAATTTTGCAAAAGGTTGCAGATGAGTCATAGCACAAAGTTCTGCAAGAGCTACCTCATCTCTCTCTATTGCACCTCGATTCTTTTCAGCAAGCCTTCTCTGTCAGGAACTCTGGCTTTTTCTTCAAAGGAACTGTCAGTTGTTTTAATGTTTCTATGATGTACAGAAATCACTCTGACTTTTCAGACAGAAAGCCAAGGTCATTCACCTTCTACCTTGGCTTGCCCCTAGCAAAGCTTTCCGATATTTCTGCCCAGACCATAACTAAGAAAGCTCCCCCAACATTAAACAAATAACAAAAGATATATCTGATATGCATGGGACATCGTTTGATTCTTGGCCAAAATAAACAGAGACCCTGGGAGGTCTGGAGGGGACACATCTCCCTTGACACTAAGAGAGGCTTGATAAAATTATTTTTGTAAGTTAACACACAGTGATGCAAAATGAATCATCAGCATTTAGAAGCTCTTCCCCATTTTTCTTAGACAAAAAAAAAAAAATCATTGCCTTTGCTACATCAGAAATAATCCATATCATATAAAAACTAAAATCAGCATTCAATAAATTCAGCTTTCATCTAAACGATGATCGCAGAGCACTGGTATCTGTGATTTCCAAGAGAAGAGGAAACCATGTGTGCTGATTCACTCCCCAATGTCCTTCAGAAAACCTAAGGCAGTTGCAGTGGGCAGTGCTAAGTCTCAATGAACGAGTTAGGATTTATTGTTTTGCAACATTGGCAGTTCCCTAGGTGAAATCTGAAACTGACCTCCATGTGGGCAGGGTAAGACCTGAGAAAGAGGCAAGTCACTCCAGATATGTGGGAGGAAGGTCTAATAAGCAATGGGGATTAGGAGGGTTGCCTTTGGCGACCACAAGATGAGAATATCTCCATGCCTGCACAGGGTTCAGTCTCCGATGCTGTCTGCATGGCCTCTATAGGCTATTTTTTTTTTTAAAGATTTATTTATTTATTTATACAAGCACTGGGTACAGTCAGAAGCACGGGAGGGTGAGAGAATTCACCAGAGCCAGAGCAGGGAACAGAACAGGCAGACTGACGAAGTACACTGCTGGGGGGAGCAGTGGACGGCAGGAGATGTCTGTGCGCCATGTGGGACCCTCGCCGGTGGCTGGGGATCGAACCGGCGCTGCAAAGGCTGTGGGCAGCTTCGCAGCCCGCGCTCAACCACTGTGCCACCGGGGAGGCCCCTCTATAGCCTATTAATTAGCCTATTAAGGCTGTGTCCTCTGAAATACTCCAGCTAAGGGAATGTGGGCAGAAATTCCACTGAGAGGCAAGCAGGTGAGAAGGCCCCAATTGTCCTATTTCATCTCGCAGGTCAACCAGCGGACACATCCTTTTGATGACCTCTTCCCACAGGATTATTACAAGGGGAAATGCAAGAAAGAAATGGAGAGAGAGAAGAGGAGAGGAAAAAAGAGGGGAGGAGGTAGGGAGGGAGAGAGAGAGAGAGAAAGATCTATTTATCCTGTTTACATGAGAAATGTTTAGCACATAAGGCAAACAAAACACAGATCACTTTGCAGACATTTGCTCTGAAGCATTAAGATCTTTCTTTTTATTTTCTTTTATAAGGAGAATAACCAGGTTGATGATAGGATTAAAATACCATCAGGTTGTAAAAGCCAAATATAAAATTAGATGATTCATTTGCAACCAAAATTTCCTTTACTGGGTACACATAAAAGAATTGTGTTAATTAGTCTGCCTTACTATGAAAACAAAGAAATATCACTTGACATCTACAGATAAAGACAAGTTGTAGCCACTTGAAATTCAGGATAATAGCATCTTTTAACTTTATTTTTTCAGACGTCATGTTCCTTTATTTTAATGCCTAGGATGGTGCTAAAATATTGATTTTCTATTTTTATAATATTTAATGCTCTTTGTATTTTTAAGATGTTCTTTAAAGATAATATGACATGCACATACATGTGTAATAACTTCATAAATGTGTATGCAAACTACTTACATGAATGCCCTGTATATGTGTAAGTACATATACATGTGCACACACATATGAGTCTTAACTGCACTGAGATATCTGGGTTATTTGCTCAGCATAAAATTCAGCACATATTTTAGAAATGTGATATAGTTTGAAGAGAGAAGATTGAGAGAACTGAATGTACTATATATAAACTAAGAAATAACTCAGATTTTTCTTGCTATCTAATATCATTGTACAATGAGAAATTATTTCAGTCTTTAAAATATTTGGTAAGGGCCTCCCTGGTGGCACAGCAGGTTGAGTGCAGCGCTGTGAGGCTGCCTGCAGCCTTTGCAGCATGGATTCAATTCCCCGCCAGCCAGGGAGATATCCACATGGCACAGCCAACCTCTCCTGCCTCACCAGCTGCTCGCCTCAGCAGTGCTTTCTGTCCTTCTGCCTGTTCTGCTCCCCACTCTTTCTCTGGTGAATCCTCTCACCCTTCCGCGCCTCTGGCCTATACCCCAGCTCTTGTATAAATCAATAAATCTTTAAAAAATAAAATAAAATAAATATTTGGTAAGATCAGGAGTGTCATGGGTATGATCATGACTATAATAAAACATACCGATATTGGTGCACATGGGTACTTTGGATAGAAGGAAATGATGCACTCATTTAAATTGTGACATTTTAAGTTGAATATTTAATTGAAACTTGAGTCCTGAGTCTTTAGGGCTGCCTCATGCATTTGGTGGTTAACTCCATGAAACATGAAGCAGACAGATCTATTTAATTTGAATTCTAGGCCTGCTATTTAACACCTTTAGCCCTTAATTCAGACAGTTCAAGACTCTGAAGCTGTTTTCCCAATTGTAAAATGCTAACTCCCAGGTTATATAAAGGATTGGAGACAAAACATATTGAGTGATTTTGTAGAGAAGACTATATTACAAGAGCTTGGTGAAGGGTGATGCTGTCCTCCAACTCCTCCTCCTCCTTCTTCATAATCAAGATTATTATGACTATAATAATGCTAGAAGAATGAGTATGACAATAAAATAATTTGGTGCAAAGACACCAGCAGGGAGATGAAAGATGAGGGGGAAAGCAGGCAGTCTGACTATCTACTTTGTGAAGAAATGGTATAGTTGGGAAGAATTGAATTCACTGAGTAATTTCTCAGTTTTCCATTTTACTTGGCATATTGGGTTACAGCTTATGGAATTTTTGTTTTGTTTAAGGCTAAGACTTACTCTCAGAAGACTTTGTAATGAGGGAATTTTAAATTTAAGTAGAATTATTAATGAGACTAAAAAGTTATTTGAATCTTATGCACTCAATCATGGGAGATACAGAATGCAACTTGGAATGGAATGTGCTATATTTGTAAATTCAGCTGCATTAAGAATGAATTATAATTATCAATTTTTAGAATGAAGCAAACACTTGGTTCTAGAATGATTCTGCCAAAATGATACAGAAGAGGGAAAGATTCCATTATCTTCCTACTACTCCATCCCCTTAGCAATATCAACCTGCTATTAAGTACAAAAAGTAGAATTGATTTCAAATATCTCTAAATTTGTTCTCTTTATAGATCTAAGCATCCATCAATGAGCAGTATTGCAAGCTGATTTCATTAAATATAGGGAGTCAAGTAAACAGAAACTTGAAATCCTACAATCTTGAAATTGCCCATTACTCCCTGTACCTACTTCTTTATTATCTTGACAGAAGTCAAATTAAGATGGAATACTCCAGTCTAAATTGAGCAATAATGTATGTAATTAAGATCATAAAATTATTTCCAAGGTGATAATGGTTCCCCTTGGGAGTATTACATATGTATTGAAAGCAAAACCTTGACTTCATAGTAGGACTATCAGGTTTGAGGCAAAAAAAATAAATTCCAAAGCTTGAGACTACAACCCACAGCTTAAAGGTCAAAAGATACATAAAGTGAATATTTGCAACACTGCTTTTCATTGAAATAATTATGCAAAGATTAACCTGATAGTAATTTTCTAAAAACAAGATTATAGTCAAATGCATTACACTAGTAATAATGTAAGAGATGGTTTATTTAAGGGTTCTGCAGAAACTGTATTACATGATGAAATTTTGCAAGTGAATGTTGCTTTAAAGGGTTTAGTAAGTTTTGTAATATTTGTTGAGTTCTCTTAAACTATATTTTCTAAGGTTATCTTTTCTTCTACATTCCCCTAATTCTTTAATTGTAATGATTTTTTGGCATAGTTTCTTGAAAGAATGTCAGAACAAGACAAGCACAAACCATATCATCAAGTCAGAAATTTTACCACATTTATTTATTTCTGAATATGAGGAATATGAAAATTGGGAAAAAATATTAAAGGTTGTGTTAAATAGTGTCCCAATATTTTATTAAAATTGTCCTAGAATTTTTTCCCTCAAATATTCTATACCACCAAATTCTATTTTTTAATATTACTGTTCTCTCACTAATATGAACACTTTTGCTGTTTTATGTGTTCAACATTTTGAAAATAGAACTTACTCAAATTCAAAATTTGCAAATATTGCTTGTGCATGAGTCGTATTTCATTTATGTTACCTATTAATTAGATATTGAAAACAGTGCACACAGCTCATAGGCATATTTGATAGTGGTATACCAAACTCTCTTCTGAAAACAGAATGTTATTTTAAAGCCCTTTCTTTTAAATAAACAACAGTGAAGAGGAATGTGTGGATGCAGATGAAAATTCACCACAACTCAGGATAAAAGACATTCCTGGCTCAATATGTTTGTAAAGTTTCACATAAAGAATACTTCAGATTTAATATAACAGTGTACTTTTTGGTTCTTCTCATAATTTGTTTTTAATTATTTATTCAGTGTTTGACACTAGTACTGTTAACATGAGCATAGTAATTCGTTCATTTAACAATGATGGGTTTCTACCTCCTGTGGTCATGGCACAGGACCAGGGAACATCAAGTCAGCTATACTGTGTTCTGCACCCAAAAGGAGCCTCTAATTCAATGGGGGAAATAAACAGTACATACCTGCTTTAATAGTCGTTTAGACAAAGCACCATAGCGACCTATAAGAGGAAATAATTGTGTGGGGAGTCTGAGTATTCTTCTTCACACATACACAAGGGTGATCTTTGTTTTCATCTATATATGGTTTCAACCACTGCCTATTGGTTTGCTGCTTCTAAATATTTCTCTTTTGTTCTGACACTCCTGAGTTCAAGATGTAAATATTTAATTCTCTGCTTGAATCTCCACCTAAGTCTTACAGGCAAAATTCAAGTTACTAAAAAGTTTGTCCCTACCAGATAGGAAGGCTTATTCATTTGGGTGAAATAGTATACTAGGAAAACATTCAAAGTTGTGATATCAAACATGAGACAGCCATCTGTGGTTTCAAGTGGAAGATTTTTCCCTATGCAGGCATTTGCAGTCAAGGTGGACACTTTTGATAAAGACACATGAACAGTGACTTTCTTTTTTTTTTAAAGATTTATTTTTTATTTATGCATACAAGAGCTGGGATATAGGCCAGATGTGTGGGGGGTGAGAAGATTCACCAGAGACAGAGTGGGAAACAGAACAGGCAGTTTGGCTGAAATACACTGCCCAGGGGAGCAGCGGGTGAGACTGGAGAGGTCTGCTGTGCCATGTGGGTCACCTTCCTGGCTGGGATTGAACTTGTGTTGCAGTGGCTATTTCATAGTGCTGTGTCTTAACCCCTTGTGCCATCAGGGAGGCCCCAACAGTGACTTTCTTATAACAGGACTTGAATAATTGGGATCCACTTTTATTTGGGGTTTGTTCTTACAGGAAAAAGGAGTATTGAGTAGTAGATTTGATTTCAAAAGATGATGTAATGGAGACAGCCATTCACCGTATCCTCCCTACTCCCTGGCTCTGATTCAGTATATTTTTGGGTACTCCCACAGAGCCTGACTCCCATTCCTGTCCACTTGGGGTACATCTGTCTTTTTTCCTGTATATTTATCTCCTGAAAATATATTTTGTTTGGAAGATATTTTTCAAGTAAGTGGAAGTTTATTTTTCATTGACTTATTTCCACCTAAGACCCAGTCTAGGGAGTGAAAATCAATAAACTATTGGCTCAACCATTTATCTGACTCAGAGCGACAAGATAATTTAAAGTAAAATGTTTTTTTGACAAGATCAAGCTATTTACCTCCAAATCCACCAAAAATTTATGATAACACACTATATCTAAGTAATAAAAATTATTATGAGCTACCTCTGATTTAAGCAGATTCGTTTTCTTTTTGTCAAATGTACTCTAATTTCCTATGTCTTGCAATCCTTCTTCCATACTGAATTTCAAAGCAGTCCCCAATTTCTTATATGACCTTTAAGGCCATAAAAGAATTTTAGTGATTACATTGGAAAGATCATCAACTATGCAACAAAATTGAAGATACTGGTAATTTCTAGTTGCGAATACATCCTACACAGAATAGGAAATAAGTAAGAGACAATTTCTTAGGAAGATGGTAGCAGAAGATAGAGGTCAGGCTTGGATGCTGGAAGACTGAAGTTTTCTACTGCTGGGGAAAAAAGTTTATGAAAGCCCAAAATGAATATTCTAGGTTTAAAGAGTGACCTGGAGCTGATATTGGTAATGCTGCAAAGAATTTTATATCTGTATATAATATAGATAGTATGTGTACCATACAGAAAGTCGTATATATTAAGGCAGTTGTAATGATTGTGGAAAGCAGGTAAAATCCAAAGGATGTTGAGAAATATATGTATTACTTTCTATTCTGTATTCATTAATGAAATGACAAATATGAGCAAAGATGTCAAAAATGATTTTTATACTTTTGACTTGGGCACATGAGTATGCTTCCTTCAGTGGTGCCATCCACTGTGTTTGGTTTTGTGCTCTTTTTTTAAGGGACAGAGGAGGGAAAATTAACCCATATTAAGATATGTTGTTTTGATATCTAATGAGACAATAAGATTACGTATTTAGCTGAGACTTGTTATTTAGGAGAAAGACTGCATTTAAATTAGATATTTGTCAGATCATTTAGTTTGGAAAGACAAGAAATTAAGGAAAGGTGGCATCAAGATTTAAGGTGGGGATTAGGGCACAAAGGAAGACAAATAGATTGGATGTAGAAGGAACTATCAGAGAGGCAGAAGGAGGAACATAAAATAGGATAAAAATAGAAGGTGCCTATGTAGTGATCATTATGTGGCAGGCACTATTCTAAATACTTTATAAATATAAATATTTAACCATCAAAAAAGGCTTGTAAAGTGGACATAAAGATTATCACCATTTTATAGACTGGAGTCTGAGTCACAAAGAGGTGAGGAAAATTGCCAAAGTCCTCTCATATCAATCAGTGCTAGAACTGGTATTTGAGTTTGAGTATATAGCCCACAGACTTAGTAACTGTTAGCACATGATCTAGGGGCACCCTGTACCCCCAGACTAGCACGTTTTTAAAGATCTGGTCATTTGTGTTCTAAAAGATGAAGCGGATGCTTGGGTGAAAGAACTTTAATAGAATTAGTGTTTATAGAGAGGGGCGAAAAGACAGAATTCCTGTGGCCCAATAAAACACCCCAAATTACCCATCCCCTTGTGTGGAAATGTCCAGTCTAACAGGGTTGACAAAAAGCAGGGGCTCTGAGGCCTAAAAACTTGCCACAAGTGTAAGTTACCTTCTGGCAGAGAACCTTAGGAAAAGGGGTTCTGAAACAGGTTGCAGAAAGCTGGGACAAAGGGAGATACCACAGCAAGATCATGGCTGCCATTATCAGTCTCCCTACTTATCTCTCACTGCGCGTCACTTTCAAGTGACTCTACATGTCTCTTCTCGTGTTTCTTTCCATGTTTCCTTCCCAACAGTAACAGGATTCAAGGGGGCAGTTGTAAAAAGACTTTCTTCTTCTCTTCCACTGCTCCCAGCCCACCTGCCTTCTGAGTTACATTATCTGGCCACCCAGTTCTGTCGTCATTAAGTGGGGCAGGGAACATGGCACCTCCCCTTTACGGAGATGTTTCTGTAACATAACCACAGGCATCGGGGGAGAAACAGGTTTGAGAAAAAAGGAATAGTCAGCAGCATCAATTCCCACAAGTTAAATGGAGGACTGAAAGAAACTCATTGGTTTCAGCAACAGGAAATCATTAATATTTTTTGTTAGAGCAGTTGCAATTGGGAGATGAAGACAAAAAACAAGCTTTGGCTTTGCCAGCTGATATCTTCTCTGGCAACATTTCTGACTTGGAATCCCCCAGTTCTTCTATCCAGGTAGGGGCTTTCCAGACTCAGACACTGAGTCTATATTTAGGATGCAAGCTGTTTATCACAGATTCACTGTGCAAGGAGGAGGGAAAAAGCACTATAGGGGAAAAAGAAATCAAATTGCAAAGCAGAACTAGAGCAGTTTTATCCAATCCCATAGGGAGATGTGGAGAGATTATTACTATTAAAGTTGTTCTACCTCAGGTTAAAATAGTTAAACTTTCTAACCACTCTCAGCGCAGTCGCCAGATGTGGTTCTATGGCATGACCATGGAGAAGGGTGGAGAGGGGGCTCATAACTGAAACAGACCTTAAAAGAACTAACAGCTGGAAGTCATTCCTGACTGAACTATCTGTAGAAGTTCTTTGAATCACCTAGCAATGATTTTTTAAGCTTCTATTTCCTTATATTAAACCTTCATTGTTGGATAATTCAAATTGCTTTCTTTAACCTGACTGATAAATACACCTTAAGCAACTTTCTCATTATATATTAATTGTTTCCTTGATAGCTATCTTTGTAATAGATCAGTAGAATTATGAGATAAAAGGACCTTGTATTTTCATCTTGTCCTTTTTCAGTACCTGACAGAGCATATGATTCATAATAAAATGTGTTAGCAATTGAATAGGAGGGACATTAAGAAAGATTCTAAAGGATGACTAAGAGTTTGCCAGTCAGAGCACAGGACCAAATACTTAACAGCTTGCATGCTAATTAAACTTGCAATCACTATTTTATTTTCCTTTGTGTTTTTTTTTAATATATAAAGGAAATAAATATATATCATTCACTGCACTGTAAAAGCTTACTCACTTCCCCAAACAGAAGTCTCTACAGAAACAATTGGGAGAATGAATAAAATGTACTTCTTTATTTTTAGATAATTCACTTAAAAAAAATTTCCATGTGTGCACCATGTCCAGTGAATATTTTGAAAAGTTTTAATTGCATTTGTAATTTTATAAGTTTAAATTTAATATAAAATGGGAAAATAAAAATGACCACATTAAAGATGGTTTTTAAGAAATATTTCTCTATCTTTATTATATAAGAAATTATACATTCTTTACTGCATAATATTTTTGTGGGATTTACTCTATAATAGGCATTATTTCAGTTGCTCTTCTATAAATGGAATAATAATTTATATATTTTTATGAGAGTTAAATAACATAGAAAGTACTTTGAGTATAGTGGTTCCTAAAAGATTCCTTATCTTTATAACTTAATTATCTTCAGTTTATTTAAGGAAGGGACTACTTTCCGTCACCATGTTTTCAGTACTTAGATAACTGAACCAGAGTATGTGATAAATAAAATGAAAAACACTGCATGAATCAATAAAAAAAAATCATTTAAGAGTATCTGATCATGATAAGAATTTAAACAATTAGAAATCAAAGAAAAAATCTAGCATCAAGTATCTAAAATAAGCACTGAAGATGTCAATTGTACTATAGTTTCATCAAATATTAGCTCTCAAATGATGCTTGTCCATCATCCAAACAGATTTTCATTCATAAAGTGTGAAACATGACTCAGAAAGGGAATCTGGCATTTACCTACTCTGCTTTCCTCCTGAGAATTTAAGGTCATACAACCAATTTGTGGTAGACTGACGGTTAGAAATTTAATCTTCAAACATGTAACTCACAACCTTTCTTTCTCAAATATAGTGATTCTAAGGCTACTAAAGTTTCTGTCATCTACCCTTCTAGGGTTGTAAAGTCCCAAGATTTGAGAGGTGTGTGGAATTATCAAAACTTTCCATTGCTTTCTCCCATTAAACTGAGTTCACCAGAAACAGAGACAGAAAAAAACAATTGGGGGAAATGGTAATTTAGCGACAAATGGTGTAAGAGTGTTCTCTTTATGCCACCTCTTCTTCTCCCTACCAATGAATCTGGCTTAGTTTTCCTCATATGTGTATGTCATTCTCTCTTAGATTTTCCCCCAACCCTGCAGAAGGTTCAGAAATGATTTTTAATGGAAGTCTGACTAACATTTCTGAGTTTATGGTCTTAACAGATCCTCCTAAGAACCTTATGAAGTTCAAAATAGAGTGTCTGGTGCAAAGTGAAATAATTGAGAGTTGGAGTGATTGTAAGGGAACTGAGGACAGAAACCAGATCTCCTGAGGCAAAATCCTTGAAGTAATTATATAAAACTAGGAGCCAGATAATAGTAGCATGTCCTTCTTCCCCACTTGAATCTGATTTTCTTTCTTTTTAATTTTTTTACTTGAAATCTCCTTCCTATTTCCCTGAGTTTGTTTAATTTTATGGCAAAAATTGGAGACACTGAAGACAAAAAAAAAAAAAAAAAAAGACACATAGAGACAACTTTAAAAAAATTGTTTGGGGGCCTCCCTGGTGGCTCAAGGGGTTAAGTACAGCACTGTGAAGCTGTCCGCAGCCTCTGCAGCATGAGTTTGATCTCTGGCCTGCCAGGGAGCTACCCACAGGGCACAGCAGACCTCTCCTGTCTCTCCCGCTGCTCCCCTCAGCAGTGTATTTCAGTCCCTCTGCCTCTTCTGCTCCCCATTCTGTCTCTGGTGAATCCTCTCACCTCCCGCACCTTTGGCCTGTATCCAAGATTTTGTATGCATAAATAAATAAATCTTTAAAAAAAGTTATGTTCGGGCCTCCCAGATGCGCTAGAAATTAAACCTCACCGCTACCACCTGATTTCCATCCCCAGCCAGGGAGCTAACCCACATATGGCACAGCAGACCTCTCCTGTCTCTCCTGCTGCTCCCCTCAGCAGTATATTTCAGTACATCCACCTGTTCTGCTTTGCCACTGTCTCTGGTGAAACCTCTAACTCCCACACCACTGACCTATACCCCAGTTCTTCTATCCCCCCCAAAAAAAAGATTCATATTCTCATTATGTGAATAAAATGAGTGTACCTATGTACTATAATGTGAATGATACCTTAAAAAGAATATTGGTGGGTTTCATTAATACAAATATTCCCCAAATTGGTAAAATACTTAGGGAAGAAACTTATTTTTCAAATGTTGGAGGCAATTTTCTATCTTTCTTCCATTTTGCTAGGTTTTCAAGGATTTTGTCCCGGAACTGGGACAAAAGGACGATGAAATCCCATCTTGTCCACACTCATGACTTCAGCTTCTTTGAATATCAGATTTCTTTTTAAACACTCTGCAATTAATCAAGTATAACCAATTTAATTTTGAAGAACATATGCCAAATATTTCCCATAATTTGCGATGTTCTCCTTATACCCAGTTGAGTTGTGATCTTCAAACTGATTAAGTTTGCCCTTTTCTTCTTGTGAAGCCTGCAGGTAGGTACTGATCCATTCCAATTAATATCTAATGATGATAAACCAAAGACAAAATCCCAGCTAACAGCTTCCATCTGTGGTTATGCATAAAATATCTGCTTCTGGCAAGTGGTACTATATGCAAATTTAAAAAAATTTAGTGCTGCCAGAGTTACATAATGTATTCCTATGTGCCTAAAATAGAGATTTCCCCACTTTTCACCACCTTTCCTTTCTGTAATTCTCAGGAACCCTATAAATACAGTTAGAAATACATTTTCATCTTATTTCTTTTTATTGGTATGCTTGTTTTAAGTTTCTCTTGTCATGGTTGCCAATATCAATGAATACATAATATTTTGGCTCTCACAGTAAAAAATATTTTATAAAATATGTTCAACTTAACAAGTATTAATTAAAGAAATTGATATTTTCAGTATCACTGTAACATTCTTAAGACTGGTGCCCATATGTATACTGTGTTCCCATAGGACCTAATATTTAGCATATACTTGCTGCCTTAAAGCCTCTCTATATTGGCTGCCAGAAAAACTGTCCATCCATATGACTCACTCTACTCAGATTTAAAAATGGATGTAAGTAGGGGCCTCCCCTGTGGCGCAGCAGTTGAGCCCTGGCCTGTGAAGTTGCCTGCAGCCTCTGCAGCACCAGCTTGATCCCCGGCCATGGACGAGGGTCCCACATGGTGCGAAGGACTCTCCTGCCATGCCCACTGCTCCCCTCAGCAGTGTACTTTGTCAGTCTGCCTGCTCTGCTCCCCACTCTGGCTCTGGTGAATTCTCTCACCCTCCCGCACTTCTGACTGTACCCAGTGCTTGTATAAATAAATAAACCTTAAACAAACAAACAAATAAATAAATAAATAAAAATGGATGTAAGTAATGTATGCCATGTGCAACTACACAGCTTTTTAATTTAATTCCTATTAATTCAGAAAGGAAATCTCTCTCTCTCTCTCTCTCTCTCTCTCTCTCTCTCTCTCTCTCTCTCTCTCTCTCTCTCTCCCTCCCCATCCTCTTCTTTCTTCTCCCCTTTCTTTCCCTTTCTGTCTTTTCCCTCCCTCCCTCCTCCCTCTGTTCTCTGGAGAAAGATTCTACTTGGTATTAAGTTGCTCCAGTTTTGGTGACTATATATTTATATAGTTGCCTAGTGTTCATTTCAAGAGAGCATCATCCTTAGGGAGCCCTGTACTTAAGAGTGGATTATGAAATTGATAAGTTAACCTGACATTAAATGGTTGCATCTTGGTGGTATATCAGGACAGAAAAGGAATGTTAGCAACTTGGGAAGTTTCACTGATAAAGGCTTTTATAGCCAGTATATTCTGTATGAGTATGTTACTGTGCACCGTGTGTCTAACATCAAGAAACCAGACAGGGTCTCCCTGGTGGCACAGGGGTAAAAGTCTAAGCACTATCAAGCTATTGCCTGCCACTGCAGCATGAGTTCAATCCTCGGCCAGGGAGCTACCCTCATGGCATAGCAGACCTCTCCTGTCTCACCTGCTGCTCCCCTCAGCAGAGTATTTCAGTCAGTCTGCCTGTTCTGCTCCCCACTCTGTCTCTGGTGAATCTTCTCACCCCTGTCCGCTGCACTCTGGCCTACACCCCAGCTCTTGTATGCATAAATAAATAAAACATAAAATCTTGTAAAAAAAAAAAAAACTAGACAGTTATCCTTTAACAAAATAGTTCCACTGTCTGGCAAAAATTATGCCATCTTACTTTACTTGGAAGTGGGTAAACTAGAAATTAGAGTAAATGTGGGGGAAAGGGAGGGGATCTCTATTTAGGCCTATAGGACAAACTATAAAACTTCTACAGTATCTCAGTTTTTTAAAAAGTTAAGTTGGCGATAGATAAGTTTCCGTTGTCTTTTGATAAGATGAAATGATAAAATGATATAGTTTTAAAAATTCATCTCATGGGAAAGTTTATATATTCCTCACATATCATTAACTCCTGAAGTGTATATTTTAACTTGTAAACCATTTGGGCTAATTCTTCTCTCACTTGAGGGGTTCAATTACAAACTTTGCTCCAAATGAGAGGAGTAATTTTAAAGGTATATTTGCATAGGTATTGTGTTATATCTGTGTTCACCTTTATTTTATTCATTTTAGATATTCACTGAATATAGGGAGGTACTCTAGGTTTCCCAGGTATTACAGTGATTTCATGATTAGTAAATGTTCCAGGAATAGAAAATGTGAGCTTTGAGAAGGAAGGGTAAGGCCCATAATGAAAAATCCCCATGGGTAAATGTTATTAGTCTATGGAAATTTTGAAAGGAACAATTCTCTAAGATATATGATTCTCTAAGACATATCATACTTATCATCATACCTTAGATTCAGTGAATATGGAGAGAGTAACTCTGGATATGATGAATAAAGAATTAATGAGTATAATGTTAGAGGAATTAAACAAAAGCTACTGGGCAAAATAATATATCATAGATATGGTTCAGATGATAGACCTGCAAACCTTCAGAAAATAGAAACCAGTCAATCTCATTGACAGGCAGAAATGCTACTTTATTGGTGAACAGAAATCCATGTTCAGTGTCTTCCTAACCTTCATAGAACTCACTTTTGGAGATACTGCTCAGTCATAACCATCATTTCTTTACTGAGTGATTCCTCCATGATGATCAGACCTGACAGGAATTTAGATCAGGCTCTCGTTTGGCTTATAGACTTGGTTGATTCGATCTGAGTCTCTGAGAATGTATATGTGGAAAAAAATGTTAGTTTAAGTAACTGAACCAGTAAAGCACAAGTTCAGGAAGCATAGAACAAACATCTTTTATCAGTCATATGAATTAGAGAGGCCAAGTGGGAAAAATAAAGAAGGCTCAGAGAGAACAGAGACGTAAAAACACATCAAGATGGCGCAGCGGGTCTTCATTTCAGTCTGCTGCTGAACTTGTTCCCTGACTTCCTCCTTCAGTTTCCTGTGAGACTGTTCTGCTATAAGCCACCTCTAACTTCTCTCCTTCCCCTCAGGCTCATCTATGTAGGTCACTGCCAGCTAAATCCTAAAGCATAACTCAAGTATGTCTTCTGCTAGACAATTAACTGTTCCAAATTATATATACCCTAAGTATTACATTTACAAGTATTAATAAGTAGAGTCTGCAGAGGTGGACAATATAACCTACTTACATTCTAAGTAAGAAATTTATTACTTGTTATTAACAAAAAGAAATGAAATGCAGAAAAAATATTCTTGTGTTGTTGCAATGCTATTTACATCCCTTTTATTACAGATCAGTCTCAAAATTAAAGTTAATATAAACTTCATTTAATTTTAATACTAAGTATTAAATATTTAAAATACAAAACCCACAGAATTATGATCCTTTTAAGAAGACAGATATCTTAATCTTATAAAGGAAGAAAAAGTGAATATGATTAAATTCAGAAATTATTTATTCAGTGTAGATAACCCATTTTGTCACTTTGATATGTACCAGAAGCACCTGAGTTTTCAGAGAAAATGTAGAAGGGGAGATACAGGTTACCAACTCTGATATTGCCATACAATTACACTGGTGTTTAATAATTCAATAAATCAATGCTTAATGGTAGGTACCAGGTTTCTCAATATTGGAACAGGAATCTATAGGCAGGCGAGAAGAGGCTAGAATATGTTCTATACATGCGGTCATGTATTAGAGTTGGGGCACCAATAAGAAACCATAGATAGCTTAATATAATATTTTATATATTATGTATGTCATGCATGAAAATACTTCTGTATGTGTGTATGTATGTATGTATGTGTATATATACATATATACATGGGTAGGATGGATATTTATAGTCCCTTGCTCTGTTGACTGAGAGTAACTATAGAAATGATACTACAAAAGCAGTGAGCACCCTTTGCACAAAGACCTTGCTGTCTTATAACATTTCCCAATAAAATGAAAGAAGGCCCCTTAGAGGAGTAATTGATGCTTGATCTGGACAGGAAAAATGAGCCCAGAATATCTCGTAATGCTAGAAAGTAAGGAAATGCTAAAAACAAACAAAATTTCCCATTTTAATGGAGAACATCAAAGGGACATGGAAAATAACTGAGACTTCTCCATGGTCAAATCAGTAATAATTTGAACAAACAAAATATAGCAGTATTAGATTATAGTGTAAAGTATAAAATAAAAGTTTTTATCATAAATAGCTGTTGAATCTTGTGAAATGCTTTCTATGAATCTACTGATATGATCTTATGATTTTTGTCTTTCTGTTGGTTGATGTGAATTGCATTAGCTGATTTACATATTTTGTTTTTTTTTAAATATTAAATTTTATTTTTATATTCCCCCATACAATTGCAAACGCCCCATTCTGACCCCAATCCTTCCCCTCCCGCCCCCACCCCCCCAAAAGTGTCTCTGGTTCATAGTTTTTTGTTGATTTTGATTTTCACTTTCTTATATTCATTTTCCTGGTCCCTTATTTAAGTTTTCTAGATTCCTGCTATGAGTGAGACCATCCGGTATTTTTCTTTTTCTTTTTGGCTTATTTCGCTGAGCATGATCCCTTCCAGCGCCATCCATGTTGCTGCAAATTGCATGTGTTTATCTTTTTTGAATGCTGAGTAATATTCCATGGTATATATGTACCACATCTTCTTGATCCAGTCATCTATTTTTGGGCATTTGGGTTGTTTCCAAAGCTTAGCTATTGTAAACAGTGCTGCTATAAACATAGGGGTGCAGGTGCTCTTTGGAATTGATGTTTCTGTGTCCTTTGGGTAAATACCTAGGAGTGGAATTGCTGGATCATATGGAAGCTCTATGTTTAGTAGGTCCAGAAATCTCGACACAGCTCTCCATAGTGGTTGCACTCCCACCAACAGTGCAGAAGAGTTCCTTTTTCTCCACACCCTCGCCAACATTTGTTGTTGCTAGTTTTTTTAATATGTGCCATTCTCACTGGTGTAAGATGGTATCTCATGGTAGTTTTGATTTGCATTTCCCTGATTACAAGTGATGTTGAACATTTTTTCATGTCTGTTGGCCATTTGCATTTCCTCTTCAGAGAAGTTTCTTTTTAGCTCTTCTGCCCATTTTTTGACTGGATTATTTTCTTTGTTGTTGCTGAATCTCATCAGCTCTTTGTAGATTTTTGTGATCAGTCCTTTATCTTTAGTGTTGGGTGCAAAAATGTTCTCCCATATTTTGAACCATCCCATTTGGTCATGGTATATGATCCTTTTAAATTAATGTTCATCGGGGATTTTGGTCCATAGTGTTTGTGTGATAATTTCTGCTTTTGGTATCAGGGTAGTGTTGCCCTCATGTGTTTAGAGGCATTCCTGTCTCTTCAAATTTTTGAAAGAGTTTGAGAAGAATAGGTATTGGTTTGTCTTTGAAGGCTTTGTGGACCTCACTAAGGAGTAAAACCTTCTGGTCCAGGAACTTTTATTTTATGGGAGACTGGTTACTGTTTCAATTTCCTTGCTTTTAATTGGTCTTTCAAGTTTTCTCTTTTTTCCCAACGCAGCCTTGGAAGGTTGTATGCTTATAACATTTTTTCTCTTTCTTCAAGATTATCCAATTATTGGCAAAATGATGTCCATAATAGTTTCTTATGACCCTCTGCCTTTTAGAGATGTCAGTTGTAACTTCTCTTTCAGATTCCTGTTCAATTATCACTTCTTTGTGAAGACTTGTTTAACTCCTAAAGGTAAATAGCATTTCCTGTTACAAACTTTCTTAACACAATTAATCTTAACACAATGGAATCTTTGCAGCATCCTTGAAGATGATGGTAATAATCTCCATTTCATAGGGCAGGAAACTGAGAGTCCAAATGAATCAACATCAGATTCCAGAGTTGAATCCTCATCTCAGTCCAATGTCCTTTTTCTCCATGTTAGGCCAAGTTAGTCACCGCTTGCCTTTGGGGTTTCTTTACCACCCCATCAAAATACAAGCAAATTTTTCTCTATTTCACAAAATCTAATTCATACTTTTACTAAAATAATTTCAAAACCTTTGATTGCTTAAGACAAGACATACTCATTTTAAGTTTCCTATATTCCTGTAATCTGAGAGAGTTAAAGAATTCCAATTTAGTGAAGGAATTTCAGACTTCTGCTAAGCTGCAGAGGATCTGGTCCTTTCTCCACCAGCTTCTCTAAAGGATATTAGAGGCATCTTTCTGTATTTGCAAGCAGAATGAAATCTCCCAGAAAAACAAATAATCCTCAGAATGAAGGTTTTCTTTATCAAGCACTGAGTTGATTTTGATAGTTGTGACCCAAGAATCACACTTCGAGAAAACTTAACTTGGAGACAGTCCTTTCTGACTGTACACTGGCTGGCAAATGTACATTGTGCAAATTTCCCTTCACCTCTTTTTGCTAAGCTCCCCCAACTTTCCTTCCCTTCTTTGTCAATCCATTGACATTAATTAGCAATATATTATTAATAGATGTTATTTATCTGCATTGCCTCCTTATACATTATATATTATTTGTTATATCTCTGGTGATACAGGTCTTCACAACAATGTAGTAAATGTGAGGGTAGGCTTTCTTTAGTAAAAAATAAAAAAGTATTACTCTATTGGCAAAGCATATCCCCAGGCTGTTTATACAGAAAGACGTCTAAAGGTTGTATCAGTTGTCATATTAGTATGGCAAATCAATATTTTCGATCTGCAAGAAACAGAAAGCAAGTGTGTTGGCAAAGAGAACAGAAAAACAATTTTTTTTTTTTGGTCAGGCTTGACCTTTATCAAGATGATGGATTGAAATGACCCAAAATGTTAACAGAATACTTTTGTTGAGATGACCAGATAGCACAGTCATAGAAGTAATTACAGCTCAGAACCAAAGCTGATTGAAGTTAGGCCATTTCCCTAATAAAGATGGGACAGGAGGAACATTGTTACATTTATTTTATCTTATATGGATGGGTTTTGGAAGAGTGGTTGAATGAGTTAATTTACCATTTCCCTCTTTTATTAGCTAGTTTTCCAAATAAAAACATTTCCATATATGGCGTTTTAAGAACTATCTCTGGTGGAGTCTTTCAAAACATTTGACTATAACCTCTCTCAGGAACTTTACCTTGTTTCTTGAATAACCCCTAAAATAAATACAATAATGTAAGCCAACTTTACCTCAATAAACATAATTAGGAAAAAAAGACTCTCAAATCTATATTTTAAATTCTTATTATTTTCTGAGGATAATCCTCAATCTCTAACACAAATACAGTATACTCCACAAAAAAAAAAAAAAATTAATTGCCTTCTCAGAATAACTCCCTCTGGACTTAATTCTGAAAATGCTGCTAACATTCTCACAGTAACTAATGTTTAAAATCTGAGGGGAATGCTTAACTTGTCCTACATTAATAATCACACACATCTAATTTTTCATCAAGTTATTTAACGCTTTGCCTCATAATATTTTTCTGATTTCATAATCCTGAACTAAGTCTTAACTTCACTGTCAGTTTCTACACATATTATCTAAGTAGTGTTTTATTTTTAGTTCCTTTCTGCTAACAAATTCTCTATACTGTCACCAGATTAGTCTTTCTAGACCATGATCCTTATCTTGTCGCTCAAGTTTTGGATGACTTGCCAATGTCTATAAAATAAATGATTAATCTCATTCCCAGATATCAAAAGCTACTTCTTACTATCCCAACTTTATTCTTTAGCTCCCTTGTATGTAATATTGACAACTATTTAGTAGATATATTAGGTTGAATGGTGACCCTATAAAAGATATCTACCTGGAACTTGTGAATGGAAACTTATTTGGAAAAAGGGCTTTGCAGATGTGCTTAAGTTAAAGATCTACAGATGAGATCATTGTGGGATCAGGGAAGAGGGAAAAGCCATGTGAAAATGTAGACAGAGAGCAGCATTAGCTAAACCAAGAAACATGAAGAGCCCCCAGAGGATGGACAAAGTAAGGAAGGATTCTCCTTAGGGCTTCAGAGGGAGTATGGCCCTGCAGACCACTTGATTATGGACTTAGTGCCTCCAAAACTGATATTGAAGAAGTATCCTTATTTTAAGTCATGTACTTTGGGGTAAAGAGTTGTATTAAAAACAAATAGAATAGGTGAACTGAGTCTTCCTGAAAGTATCTGCTCTTGAGGTTTACCTTGCTTGGGATAATCACCATATTAAATGATAGTTAAAAATGTTAAATGTGGGCCTCCCTGGTGGTACAGGGGTTAAACAAAACACTATCAAACTGTAGACAGCCACTGCAGCATGAGTTCTATCCCCAGCAGGCCAGGGAGCAACCCACATGGCGCAGCAGACCTCTCCTGCCTTGCCCACTGCTCCCCTCAGCAGTGTATTTCAGTAGACCCGCCTGTTCTGCTCTCCACTCTCTCTGGTGAATTCTCTCATCTCCCGCACCTCTGGCTTACACCCCAGTTCTTGTATGCAAAAATAAATCTTTAAAAAAAATGTTAAGAGCATGTGGTATGCTTTTCAAGCGTATTGAGATTTGATAGCTAATAATTTTTCATTATGGTAACACCTAGTAAATGACATTAAATAATTCACAGTAAAAGCTATTGTTTTCCATTGTGATTTTATAGAAGACATTATTTGGGATGTTTGGATGATCCAACTCCTACATTCTATGGCCTCCTCCTGGAGGTGACCACATGATACAGCTCCACTAACTAAAATATTAGTTAGCATTTTAAAGCACATAAATATAAGACACTCATCTAAAAATCACATATATTAAATTTTTAAAAGCTTTCATAAATCCTATAAAATACATATTGTTGTGTCTATAGATACGTGGGCATACATTCCATTCCACATGATTTCAAATTTGAATAGAAGCAGGCTTATTCTGGAACCCATGCTCTTAACACCTTAAAAACATCAAGGTCAGCCTCCCTGATGATGCAAGGGGTTAAGCACCACACTATGAAGCAATCCACAGCCTCTGCAGCATGAATTCGATCCCCAGCCTGCCAGGGAGAAACCCACATGGCGAGGCAGACCTCTCTTGTCTCACCTACTGCTCCCCTCAGCAGTGTATTTCATTCCATCTGCATGTTCGGTTCCCCACTCTGTCTCTGGTGGATCCTCTCACCATCACACCTACCCCGCATCTCTGGCCTGTACCCCAGCTGTTGTATGCATAAATAAATAAATCTTTTTTAAAAAATCAAGGTCAAAATTCAAAATATAACTCTTCCATGAAGACTTTCCCGGTCCCCTGAAACTAGAAGAAATCTTTATGACTTCCTAGTTATTTCAGTATGCAGCATTCATGAATAGCATGGACTGACTCATATATACTTTATTCACTCAGCTAGATTGCAAAATGCTTAAGTGAAGTGAATGTATTTTTTTAAAAAATTCTTCTATAGGCACTGGCATAGCATTTTTTAGGTTCAAAATAGATAAGTCATCGAATGAGTACATCTGGTGAAAAACAAAATCAAATATCCATATTTAACACAAATTTAACTGAGGGTGAAATCATTTGGTTGAGGTTATTAAAAAAGAAATTGAAAGAGACCAGCCTTCAGATTTCTGACTCACCAATGCATTATTCTCTCATCACTGGGTGTCCTTTCACTTTATCCAACACTCTTACGATTTGAAAGAAATATGTCTGCAATATTTGGTCTTGGTAACCCTTATAAACAATAATTTCCATAAAGAAGAAATGTAAAATAATTAAATCTGAATAAACCTGTATTATATTAAATATTACAACTAAAGTGAAGATGTATGTTAATACTGGCTATTTGATTTAATTTCCAAATTTCAATATGAAAAGACACACTTAGAAAGTTTTAAACTTTGGGAAAACCAAATCGAGGTGCTAAATTCAGTGACTTATTCTATGCAGAGAGAATGACTCACCTCCCCCCTCACTTCCTAGGCTCAGTCATCCTTCTTGAACAACAATTTGTGTGAAAGCAGAATTCTCAAGAGATATGCAAAACCTAAACTAAATCATTTTTTCGTGAATTTTAGAGAAAGATTTTTCCTAGATCCAAATTCATAATCTTTGAAATTTCAAATGATGATAGAAATATATGGGGGGGAAATCTAAAATTATTATTATTATTATGTTTTTCTTTGTAGAATAAAAAAAATCTATAGAAAACATTTTAATAAAATAATTCACAAAGAAACAGTATTATCTATCAAATCAGAGTATAAACGAAAAGCGTAGTGTTAAATATTTCTCCCTAAGATGCAAGTCCCTATCAAAAAAGAAGAAATTGTTTGACGAAAGTGAGAACTAACCAAGTATGTTTGAATAGAAGCCATAGAAAGCAATCAAGATCAGAACAAAGCACATCCTTGTAACCAGCTAAGAATGTTTCAGCTGCAAGTAACAGACCTGGGTAATAACAGCAGTTTAAAGAAAGGGTTTTTTTTGTTTACATGTAATATGACATCTGAAGTTTGACAACTATTTGTGATGGTTTTTCAGCTTAGCAGTATCCAGAATTCCATGATTCTCTTGGCTTTTTCCCATATTTCTGATCTTAAACCTAAGGCTTCAATGATCTTCTAAAAGAATACGTGCTAAATGAGCAAGAACCCCTTATCAGACAAGTAAAATTCTTCTAGGAAGTTTCATTTAGTTTGTTCCTTTGGCTTTTATTGGGCAGGTCTTGTCACATGGTCACTGGGGAAGAGGCCATAGAAAGTAGTGACTCAATCATCTATATGTCCAAAAAGTGCTAAAAACCCACAAACTTTAAAAACAACCCTTGAAGATTGACCATAGATATGAAGCATCCAGGAGGGGAGGGGAAAAGAGTGGGGGAAAGGAAAAAAGGGAGTTGGTGAATGATCCACTTGTCAAACTCTTATGTTTCTCCTGTGCCCTTGGATTACTCCTGGTGACAGTTTTCCCAGGTTGAATTCTCTAGTAAGTAGACTCTGAGATGGAGTATTTCCTCCAGATCATTAGGCTGTGCCTAGATGTCAACGCCAGGGAAAGTGTGGGTAAGGAGAAGGGATTAGGCTGAGAAAACTCAAGACGCATTATATGCCCAACAACTGTATTGATTATTCCAGCATGATGCTCTAAACCTAGACTGGCCTTTAGAGTTGTTGCAATGTGAAGCAAGATAGCCAGGTCCTTTTCCCCTTTTACTGAATATTTATTGTATGAGGAACCCCTGAAAGGGGTATGACCTTGGTAGCAGTGGCTTTCTGTATCTGAGTTAACTTCTAAAAGGGCTGACAACTAAACTGTTTTTCTCCAGCACAAGTCCTTCAATGAAGGATATAAGCTGACTAAGAGCACAAAGGTGGTAAGAATGTCAGGCTTTTTGGGAGGAAGATCTCAAAATGATGATATCAGAATAATGATTAAATGAAACACAAGTGGCAGGGGGAGGGGATCATCCTGAGCTTAAATACTGAGGTATGAGAAGGAATTACCCAAGAAAGGGAAACAATTTTTCTGACTAATGTTCATCATGAAAATTGGAATAAAAACTCTTTTGAGAGGTGTATCATAAGGTATCTCATATTGTGGATAGTTTTGCGTGGGCTTCAGTGTCATTACTGAAGAGATGTTGGCAGTAACTAAAGAATTAGCTCAAACTGGTAATAAATGGTGAGATTTTAATTTTAAAGAGACCTTGTGGGTACAGTCTAGAGAATAGATTAGCCAAAATGCCCTTGATACACATGACAACCTTGCTTGGTTAAAGAAACCACTGCAGGTTTTTGAAGAAGGAACTTACCTGGACTCCTCTGTGTTGGGAAAAAGCACAATACCATGTTGTTATAACAAACACCTATGGGACTCTTCACTTAAGCTTTTCTAGTATATTCAAAGTTAAGGATGAAAGTGTATTATGTGAATCTTGAATCTGCAATAAGTGAGCTAATCTCTCTTTCTATGGAAAGAAGTGAGGTGAAATAAACTGTAACTCTTGGCCAGTTCATGCAACATCTGAGAGGATGGATTGCCAATGGACTCCTTAGAGCAAGCCAGCTTTAAAGAGAAGACCATTCCAGGAGCTAGGCATCAAAGAGAGAGGTGGACTAAGAGACTCCTACTTGGGATATCACCAGGAAAGAGGACTCTCTTGTGATGGGTCAAGCAAACCTTTTATTACTGGGGTACAAAAAGTCTTAAGTCTTTCTTGACCAGGGCATTTGACAAGGACAGGAGCAGAGTGATGAGAATTTGGTGCTGTTATCAGTCTAAGATAAATGTCTTCAAGAGTCTTTAACTAGAGGGAAGACCTGTGTCAGGTTGAGAACACTAAGAGCACTCCACACTGTGTAAGGAACAAGAAGAACTTGGTAGAAAACAACTTCAAATGTGTAAAGTGATTATTTGAAAATATAACAAAAAAATTTTAAATCAAAATGGAGAATGCATATCTTGTTATCTAAAAGGGCATACACTGGAGATCACCTGTTTTCTCCTTCCTCTGGTGTATCTGCTTCTCTACAACATAGCAACTTTCTCATTTTATGCTCCTTCATAACTTGAGTTAGTTTATGGATTTTTTTTTAATTTTCTTTATATCATAACATTTTACCTTAAACTCTGCTAACTGGAATATATTTCATGTGTTTCTTATTCAAAGTTTAAGTTAATAGATGCAATAATTGGCCAAGCCAGGTATAACTTGTCAAGTCAGGCCACAGAGATCACTGTTGTCTGATCACCTGTCATCGAGGAAGCAGGGGTTGCTACATGCAGCTCAGGTAGCCTGTGCTGCCACAAAGGTAGATTCTGTTAGAAGTAATTGTGGTCAAGGAAGGTGTTGCAGCCAGTATCTAGGTATCAACCAGTTGAAATGTTCAGATAATTTACTCAGAACCCTTTGAGTATGCTCAATGCAACCATAAATTCATTTGCTCATACTCTGGGCTTTTTAGATAGAAAAAAATGGTTAGATCTTAAGAATGCAGTATTCAAAAAGATGGATGGTTATATTGCATCTGGTTCATCCTCCCAAATGCACTCTTGGCCTTTTCTGGAACCCTTTGTAGAATGAGCCACCAGGAAGCCAAGACCCTACAGAGGTTACTAAGCTATAGGCTTTAAGAAGTCTGATCTTTTACTGCCCTCTAGTGGGAGTGGAGTAAGCAGGTTGGCTGCTTGCAAGAATTGGGGTTCAAATTTGAATGAATATGTAGGATTCTCGTTGTCCAAAAAGAATCACTGTGAAAGAAAGGGAGGAAGAAGGTGCTGTGTCTATGGGGTCAAAAAGGAGTCTGTGTAGAATGCCAAAGAGTCTGGATAGAAAGGAAGATCAAGGAGGAATACATAAGAGCCAGAAGCCCTGAGCTTGAGAGCAAACGTGTGAATATAAGTCCCCCCACGCCCGCCAAGGTATCAGGGAATGAAGAATTATCTGAATCAGGTTATGTGTGTGTGCAGGGAAGTGCAGGAGGGGCAAAGTCCTCCTTAGAAGAATGCATAATCTTCACTTGAATGTGATCATGTGATCACCGTACCAAGGGACCATGCGTTTTTAGTATTTGAACCATTTGCACTCAAATGCATGTCTGGTAGCGTGCCAAACCCATGCCACCTCCAAGTTTCCCAGTGGGATGCTTCCTTGCAGTATCTCCTCAGCTCTAGAATCAATATGTGGAACAAAATGATGTGCTCAGGAATTGGTTTCATGAACTTTAATGTCAATAGGGACCTCTAGACACTAAGTACAACAGATAGTTTATGGGAATTTCTGCATAAATATTGGAAGCATACAATAAAAATAGTGCAATATTCTAAATAAGACATTGGAAAATGGATTTCTGTGTTGTACTTAAAACAAATAGTTTTCTTGGAGAAACTTAACTGAGCGTTATTATTTGAAACCCAAATAGTTAGCTATAGTAGACCTTATTTATAGACCCAATGCAAAACAATAGGTCCTCAATTAATGTCCTGTTGTCCAATGTCTTTTCAATACTAATGAGAAAAAAATACAGTACTGACTAATGTTGAAAAAAGGAAATTTATTTAAGGACTTGCCTCATTTATGTTGTTTTTCTTAAAAGTCATTTTCCAAGTACCTACTGACAATGTTACATGAAGTTCATGCTGAACTTTATAGCAGAAAAGAGTCTATAGTTGAACAGCTCACTTGCAAATTGTCAAGCTATTGAGTTACCTAGATGAGTATGAACTCATTCTTTAAATTAGAGGTCAAATGCCTAGTGATGGGGCCTCCCTCCCCTGGTGGCGCAGCGGTTGAGCATTGGGCTGCCAGGCTGCCCGCCGCCTCTGCAGCACCGGTTCGTTCCCCCACTGCCAGCGAGGGTCCCACAAAAAAAAAAAAAAAAAAGCTTGGTAATGTATAACTTTAATGTTATAACCAAGCTAAATCTACCTAAATCTAGAAGGCCTGTCTCTCTACTGGGACTTTGTGATACATTGATTCTGGATACTTACTGTACATGGAAGAGTATAAGCTAGCTGTTGTGGATGGTATCCAAATGTTTGTATTGTTGAGTAGGAGATTCCTATCCTTTGAGAATAAATCAAATATTTAAGATAATATGCTAGAAACATTATCAGAGAAAAGAGATTAAATTGCACTGTCTTCATAGGACAATCCTTAAAACTGACCAAAGTAATCACTAAAAATGACTCAATAATGGGCCTCCCTGATGGCACAGGGGTTAGTCTCAGAGCTATCAAGCTATTGCCAGCCACTATGGTATGAGTTTCATCCCCCACCAGGGAGCTGACTCACATGGCACAGCAGACCTCTCCTATCTCGCCTGCTGCTCCCCTTAGCAGTGTATTTCATTGATCTGCCTGTTCTGCTCCCCACTCCATGTCTGGTGAATCCTGTCACCCACCCCCAACCACACCTCTAGCCTACACTCCAGTTCTTGAATGCATACATAAATCTTTAAAAAAATTACTCAATGGGGCTTCCCTGGTGGTTCAAGGGGTTAAGAACCGTACAAATAGCAGCCTCTGCAGCACGAGTTCGATCCCTGGCTGGCCAGGGAGAAGCCCACAGGGCGAGGCAGACCCCTCCTGTCTCACCCACTGCTCCCCTCAGCAGTGATTTTCAGTCAGTCTGCCTGTTCTGCTCCCCACTCTGTCTCTGCTGAATCCTCTCACCCCCCACATCTCTAGCCTGTACCCCAGCTCTTGTATGCATAAATAAAATAAATCTTTAAAAAAAATGACTCAATAACATGTTCTACTGTTTTATTTTTTAATTAAAATTTTATTGATTTAGTATTGGTTTGCAATACTATGTAAGTTTCAGGAGTACAGCTTCACCTTGATATAGCTCGGTCCCTCATAGTGCCCACCACAAGCAGCCTGTGGTTTTGTCCATTCAAAGAAACATTAGTTTGGTGTCTCTGAAAGTTGGTAACAATGCAAACTTTCATTAGATTTTTTTTCCCTGAAAATGCCAAAATATGAAAAATACTCATCAAATATACCACAAATCTTTCCTCCCCAGCTCTCTCCCTCTCTTTCAATATATTTCAAAGACACATAGCCAATCCTAAAATTTTTATTTGAGACCATTAAAGATTAGGGCTATAAGAGCTCCTGGGAAGAAACAGAAAGAACTTGTTAGCACATTAACTGAGAATCCAAAGACACTGTTTGGCCTTTATTTGTAAAAATGTGGCTCTGAATTATGTTTACCAAAAAGAAAACAACAACAAATGAAGGTAATTCACTTTTAAGACTCCTCAGTTCTCATGTAGCCCAATCCAGAATCTATTGATACTTCAAAGATGCTTTTTTTAAAACTTTGGGGAAATCTTAATATCTATCTTGAGGTAGTTTTAGTGAGCCTGATATTTGCTGATGGAAGGCTGTTGTGTGACTGTTGGCTGTTGTGGTCAATCCCCGTACCACATTTCCTTAGGTTATACCAATTGTTTTATTTTTTTTTAAGATTTATTTATTTATGCATACAAGAGCTGGGGTACAGGCCAGAGGTGCAGGGGTTGGGGAGGTGAGAGGATTCACCAGAGACAGAGTGGGGAGCAGAACAGGCAGACTGATGAAATACACTGTGAGGGGAGCAGCGGGCAAGTCAGGAGAGGTCTGCTGCGCCATGTGTTGCTCCTTGGCTGGCCAGGGATCGAACTCAACTCGTGCTGCAGAAGCTGCAAACAGCTTCAAAAGTTGTGTCTTAACCCCTTGTGCCACCAGGGAGGCCCCATACTGATTGTTTAAGCTGATGATATTCCCTCCTGGCATTTTTCACCTGGAAGTAAAAATAATGTTTGTATCTTTTCCATCAAGATTGTGGGTTGCCATCTTGCTGAAGTGAGAGGCAGATGATGTTTAAGCTAAGAATCAAGCAAAGCTGGGAGATAGATTGAGATTAAGGATCTTGATGAAAGGCAGAAGAAATCACTCTTAGAAACAAAATCCTGGGCCACATAGCTTGTATTTCAATTGCAAAAATTTCCACATATCTTGGGCAAGTTACTTGACCTATTTGGAATCTAGACTATTCATCTCTAAAACATCTGTTAGGGTTGTTGTGAGGACTGAATGAGACAATAAATGTGTATATATACACGTAGTTATTTGAACAGTATCTAACACATAATAAATGCTGTATACATATTGGATGATTTGATGACTTTTGGTCTCTTGTCTCAGTGAAATGAATATATAGGTCAAAATAACTTATACCTGCTACTAACATAATAAATATTTACAACTGAAGTGTACATTTCTCAAACTATGGCTTCTGTGCAACAATTACTATTTACTAAATGCATAATAATTTTAAGAGAAGTATACTATTGGTAGAATGGTATTATATTATAAATACTTATAGAACTGTACTTCATTATCTAAAGAACATTAGCTACTGATCCCCATTTATAGATCCCATATATATTGATGAAATGAATTGGAAAGACATAAATCAATAAGGAAAAATTAGACTATTCAAGCACATATCATATCCTAAGCAATAACTACTTTTTTCATTGTAAAATAGGGAGTTTAATTAACCAAGTTAAACTAAGATCTAAAACTTAGTTTTGGAACTGAGACCTTACATAGATCTTACATAGATCTTAGATCTAAAAATAGTCTAGAATTGTAGCTCTTCAAAAGCTGTTATTTTTAGAATTATAGAACTTTGTTGCAAGAACAATCGTTAGGCCAATTTTGTTTTATATTAAAGACAGAGGCCCAATTGAATTAGTATGATATCCTCAAGATCATTGTGCCAATGTCAGGAATCTGATTTTAAGACTGCCAGAAAGAGGAAGGAGAGAGTTAAAATGGAAACACAGTCAAGTAAAATAATAGGTTTTATTTAATTCTTAAAAAGGACAATGAGGAAATTGAAAGCAGAAGGTCTGGAAATCATGAGATTGCTAGAAAAAGCATTGTAAGTACAAGCTTCTAGAAAAAAAAAGAAAGAGGTGTGGTTTACAGCCCAGGTGCAGTTGTAACCTTTCTTTTTTTCTAATACAATACTATGGGTTATACAAATAAAGATTAGGGTTAAGTACAATTGTTGGGACTTCATTTGCTAGAGGCACAGGTATATAAATTTGATCCTATTGTTCTATTATCTTTCAACAAGTATGTCAAATTTTGCAGTGATCTTAATATTCTGATCTAAGTAAAGGGTGTAAAGTATTAAAATTCAAATGTATAAAAAGTGGAATGCATCTGAAACTACAGCTAATCTTATGATAAGAGCAATTCAGTGACTAAGCTGAGACCATTCAGGTCAATAAAGATGATAATTTGAGAAATGATGATATCAGTTATGAATGTTAATTATGACAGTAGCAGTTATAAGTAATTTTGATTAGGTTAAATAAGTATTTGAACAGATACCCAGGGGGGAATGGAGATAAAAGATTGTGTGCCATCTTGCTTTTTGGCCTGATTCTCCTCATTTCTTTAGTCTTCTCTATCCTATCACCACCATTGAATTAGTTTTATTATTGTTCAGAACTAGTCATTCTTTGCCTCCTAAGATTGCATTTAGCTCTAGGCTCCTGGCCTCAAAGGACAGCTGGGATTAAGATCATTTCTTGTTCTGGGCCCTATAGCTACTGCTTAAGTTGTGATTAATATTGCATTCCTTTCTTTGGAATTGAGTCTGAGCGTGTTTTTCCTTGGTCCCTATCACATCTTTCCAAACCTTTCAGATCCCTATGCTATGGCTTTTCAGACTCTCACAAAGTTCCTCAAAATAGTTCTTTACCTTCCTAAACTTCCTTCTTTGCACTGATACCTAGTATAGTTCTATTCTCTTAATTCTATTCTCTTACTCCCTAAGCGGAAAATTCTCAAGTTATTAGCCTTTAAAGCTGCATCCCAGTCATGACCCTTTTTCTTCATGCTTTGATCATGCGTTAGAATATTCTGTCAATTGTTTTCCAGTCCTAGCTGCCTGTGGTTGCATACAATAGCATCCCAAGGCTTAGTGTTGATGGATCATGACAAATAGTCTCATCAAAATGTCAACTGTAAAATAAATCTAAATGTCAACTGTAAAGATTGAAGGAAACATGAGAACAAGGCCTTCCAATCTCACGGACATAGATTTGGCAAGCGTAGAATAGTAAGTATGAAGAATCCACTCAGGAAGTAACAAGTCATGAATAGAACAGTATCAGGCAGTGGAAAAGACTAGTTGAAAATGGAAGACAAGAAATTTTAATGATTTGGTTCCTCCCTGGTCTTGTATCTTCACTATGACTTGCTCCACGGACTTGTTAAGGGACATTTTAGGCAGTGTTAATTGTGAAGGGAGACTGGTTTGGGATTGACATAGAGGACTTGAAAAGTTTCAGGAAGGTGATGTCATCAACTGTGCTAATAGTAGAGTAGTAATTGAGCCAAAATCTGAAATAGGAAAGGGACTGCTGTCAGTCTATTACTCTAAATGCTTTAATTATATTTTTATGGAGCACTAGGTTATGGAGAAGCTGAGTGGGAGCATTATATTGAATGCAATCTGTAGGTGAAGAGACAAGGTTCTGAATTGGAGGTCTCTGAGAAGAAGTAACATTGTTATGTGGTTACTTCCAGCATGAGGCGAGGTGAGAAGGCAGGCTATGGGGGTTAAGCATTGTTAAGGAATTAGGCCGCTAAAATGGACACTGACACAGTGAACTGTCTGAAAGAGAAATACGTGAAGGGATAATGCCAAGAGTAATTCTAAAAGACTGATGCAGGGAAAAAAAGGCAGAGACTTGATCTGATAAATATGTATGTATTTTTAATGTGGTACTTTAAATGTCCTTACAAATGACAATATGAAACAATGAGAAATTTAATTCTCCTCCTTGGCATTATAAAAAAAGGCAGAATAAAATGATTCATCTATCTGTAAGATAGATAGAGATGACAAAGGGTAAGGTTTCAGAAAAATATGTTTGGGAGAGATGAGGTATTTTTTTCACTCTTAGTGCAACAGGGTGAATAGGAAAAAGGTGAGATTAATCACTGTGGATTGGATTATTTAGCAAATCTACAATTTCAATTGCTTATTTTTGTAACAGAAATGACAAAAGAATTGAGGTGAATTCATAGTATGAGACAAAAGCAATAATTATGTTGGGGTGACTGGAAACACTTTCACACAATGTGGAAGATCAGAAAATCTGAATACTGGGAGAAACTAAAGACAAAATAGAAGTTCTATGAAGGTCTCAATTGTGACGTTTTTCCAGTGCAGAAATAATGGTTATCAAAATCGTTTCAATGTTCATCTGCATTTGAATTAACTTTTTAAGGAAAGTTTATTGCCCTAACCATCAAATTTATTGAATTTGCCCAGTTCCATAACAACAGCACAAAAGAAAAAAATACTATCTTGGAAAAATGTTTGGAAAGAGAAAGATACAGCTTATCTTCAGGAACTTAACTATTTTAAATACAGCAATGGCTGCACAATTTACCAAGCGCATATAAGTCTTGTTGGGCCATGGGTCGGGGAGCTTGGAAAATCACACTGCCTCAGATGAGGTGGTATGCACTGGATCCCACCTCCATTTTCAAAAGGACAAAAGTGAAATGGAATTTTAATGCCTTGAACCTCTGAAAATTTCTGTTTATTTTAATTATTTTTATATAATTTTTATATCTTTTTTATATCATTGTTCATTTTTAAACAATATTTGCTTCCCCCCCACCCCCTCAGGTGTTTCCCCCCACCCCCTCAGGTGTTTCCATAGAGTTTCCTTCACCGATGCACCTGTGCACCATCACCTCAGTCCCCTGTGCTCCTCCCTCCCTCCCTCTGATCCCTCTCCCTCCTCCTCCCTGCAGAATATCTCTGATTTATAATTGTCTGTTTTTGTTTTCTTGTGTTTTGTACTGTTACTATTTTTTTACACTGATGTCTTATTTGGTTCCCCTATATTCCTGCTATAAGTCAGAAGGAAAAAGAAAAATATCAGATGGTTTCATTTACAGGAGGAACCTCTGAAAATTTCTCTTGTCTCATCAACGTAGCATTACTTTGTCAGCTTATAATTTCAATTCATAAGCAGTTAGCAAATGGACTTTAGGATCAGACCCTTTGAGTAGTAATTGGAAGTTCCATTTGTGCTTCTGAAACTGCATAATGAGCTATGTCCCAAAGGCATCTAAGTAAACACTGTTATTTTATCAAATCATATCCATACAGTTATTGAAATGCAAATATAACACAGTGTGGAGTGGGGCGAAGGTTTGAATATTGGCAACAAACAAAACAGAATTCCTATTAAAATTTGAGCTGTGACCATTTCCTAATGTAGCAATACTGTTTATCAAAATCCTTTCAATGTACTTCAATATTTTGATTAACTTTTTTAGTAAAGTGCATGGACTTATGGACAGAGTTTATAATTAGATTGTGTATATGTAATGAAGAGGGTCTGTTTGAAAGAGCATACTTCACAATCTTTCCACCACAGGCAAGACATTAAATCAGAACCTGGTGTGCAGTGAATATTTGCTGAAGTTGTCATTCTTCTTGACACTTCGCATGTCCAAGCAGATCTATATCACGCAGAGCACAAAAATACTGCTTGTATTTTGGTAGGTTTCATATATATCCAAAGAAAGTTTCAGTTAAATTTCCTTTTATGATATTAACATAGATAGGACTTCAAATTTACAACTGCCCTAATACTTTTGTTAAAAAGAAATAAACCCAGAGTTAGCCCATGGCTGTTTTGCTAATATATATATATATATATTTATAGATATATAATTTTTTACAATACCTTCTAAGGACTCAGCCCTGGCAGGCTCCCGTGTGCACAGAGATTAGCTGAAATTGTTAATTGAAGATTAGCCTGGGCCGGTCACTAGGGCAACAAAAGATTGAACATTTGCTTGTGGTATGAGACTCAGGAAAAGGTCTTAGGATATTCCATTAGATCTGGAATGTGTAGGATAAATAAGATTTCTCTAGGTGTATTTGGGAGAAGTTACTCTGCAAGACAGCAACAGCAGCAGCAGTCTAATTCAGCAGAATTGAATGTAGTCAGCATAGATTCAAGGCAGTCATTTCACCCCAGGATCATTTAACCCCATGGGTTAAGCAGGCCATGGCGATACTGACCATACATTTAAATTATGAGATGGGACACCTACAACTACCCATCATGTTGATGAAATTCAGACTTTTTGGCTTTGCCACCATTTTCTTTGGAGATAGAGCTCAGTTTTTGTTAGTATAATCTTATTAATTGCAAAACTTACCTGATACACATCTTTTCCATAAAGTACATCATAGGCTTCTTGCACTCAGGGAACACTGGGCAGCACTTCAGCTGGATGCTTTGGGGTCAATTTAATGAACAAAATTACAAAAAAACACATGAAACTGAATAGACTTTGAAAAGAATGCTTGTTTCCAGTATGAGAACTGAAATAAGAAGGCAAAGGAGTGGGCTTATTTGATCTTAGTTGGGATTGAACTGGTTGGTTGACATAAATATTTTACTGTTCTGTGCATGTCTTCAAATGACCAGGAAACCATCATGAATATTGATTTGGGGGTTACAAGCAAATTTTGGCATGATGACAAATTCACAAGTTTGGAATCTGAAAATAATGAGGATGAACTGTACAGTGGATGATTCAACCACCAAATAAAGATTATCTAATATTTTATTAATTACTTAGTGCGAGGTTGAAATGTTATTCCTCCATTATTCTTCACCATTTTGTAACAGTGATAAAAACTGTTTATTGTCCCCATAAATAATTAATTATTATAAGTATACATTTTTGATTGCATACTTTCCTCTGCCTCAAACACTCAATTCTTTCTTCTTCATTATTTAATTCCTACTCAATCTTCATAGCTCAGGTTAACTTCATCTCCACCATCACACCTACCTCCATGCTAACCAAGCAACCTCCCTCTGATTTTATACATTCCTTTATCTTGGTACTTGGAATTTAATACATTTTCTTCCTACATTGGAAACCTCATAGTAAGTCCCTTTTGTGCCCTTATTGTAGCCTTAATAGCTAGCACAACTCGACCTATAATACTCACTAAATAGCATGTTGAATTAAACTGAATGAGGAAGGGTATGGTGGTGTTAATTTTAAAAGGAATGAACATGTAATTGAATATTTAAAAAAACTTTTCAAAAGCTCAGACCAAGTTGAATGTTTAAATGAAAGATAGTACACTGAGGAATAAAAAGCAAATTGATTTGACTTGAGAAAGGAAGGACTTTATGCATTCACATATTAAGGGGGGAGGGAATGGCTTAAAATGCATACAATGTGAATTGGATGATTCAGCAACATAAAACAATTATTTAAAAAGCTATCATTTTTCTGGAGTATATTAATAGGAGGATGACAAGCTTATCATGAGTAGTAATCTTTCTTCCAAATTTGGCAATAATCATGTCCTTCTTGAAGTATTTATGAGACTTGTAGAGAAATTGGAGCTCATTCAATGAAGACCAATAGAAGTGAATATAAGGCTGTAGAAAAAAATTAAAAGGACTCCGGGACTCCAAGGAGGTCAGAGGATGGCAAGGAGGATCATGAATAACAACTTGTCATCAAGCCCAGCCCAATACTTGGCACAAGGTTCAATAAATAACTTTTTGATTAATTAAAGTACTGAAGTTGAGGCGTAAAGGGCAGAGATCAGTGGTCGTGTATTCATGCAGTAGCCAAGGCTGGATGAAATGGATTAAAATTCTGGAAATAGATGAAAAGTGATTTGAAGGTGAATCTGATAGTACCGAGTAATTAAACGTGGGAATGAACTTCAGCGGGAGACATTGAAATATTCTTTCATGTGTATCTGTTAGAATCACTTATGAGATAAACTGCTTTGAATTGCTTCTTTAAGTCCAGCCTACACACAGAGGACTAGATTAATTGCTCTTTTATATATTTATCTATTAAAAAAAACATTTTATTTATGCATATAAGAACTGAGTGTATGGCCTCCCTGGTGGCCCAGTGGTTGAGCGCTGGATAGCGAAGCTGCTCGCAGCCTCTGCAGCATCAGTTTGATCCCTGGCCCCGGGTGAGGGTCCCACATGGCACGCAGACCTCTCCTGCTGCCCGCTGCTCCCCTCAGCAGTGTACCTTGTCAGTCTACCAGCTCTGCTCCCCGCCACCCCCCTCCCCGCTCTGGCTCTGGTGAATTCTGTCACCCTCCTGTGCTTCTGACTGTACCCAGTGCTTGTATAAATAAATAAATAAATCTTAAAAAAAAAAAAAACCTGGGTGTAGGCCAGAGGTGTGGGGGTTGGGGGGGTGATAGGATTTACCAGAGACAGAGTGGAGAGCAGAACAGGCTGATCTACTGAAATGCACTGCTAAGTGGAGCAGCAGGTGAGACAGGAGAGGTCTGCTGCACCATGTGGGTTTTAGTTCCCTGGCCAGGGATCGAACTCAAGCAGCAGTGACTGGATAGCTTGATAGTGCAGTCCTGTGGGCCACCAGGGTTTTAACCACACTAATAGAATTCTAGTATTTACTGGTATATTATCTTTTTAATCTAGAAATCTGGGAATATAGTTTTATTTAATCTATTTAACCTTTATCCATCATGGTTATTTTCATATTTCTCACTTTCACTCACATATATTTTCAGTATGATGAAGAAATAATCTCCATTTTTTTCTTTCTTATTCTCACTTGATAATAGAGTTGAACTAAGGTACATAAAGAAAGAAATCTTCAGTTAGGGAGCTGGCTGCATTTCTTGTATACAGAATAACAATAATAATTTTTATAACATCTATTAAGAACTTAAATGTCCCAAGCACTAGGATGGAAACTTTATTTCATTTATCCCAACTGTAGTTCTCTGAAGAAGATACTATTGTAAGTCTTTCATGGATGAAGAAAAAACACTTTTTAGTGCATCAGTAAATAACATTAAGTCACAGGAATTATGAGGTATAGTGGGGGTTTAAATACAGATATTTCTGAGTCCAGAACACAAATTCTTTACTATTATTACATTCTATTTGTTTATTCATTCATTTGTTGATTCATTCATTCAAAATATATTTGTCAAACAACCTACTGTGTGCTATGATTTTTGTTGGTAAGGGGCACAGATTGGGTTTCTCAGGAAATAAACATAGGAGATGGAGGTTTGCTTGCAGGAATTTTATTAGGGTGTGCTCTCAGGAACATTTGACAGGAGTGAAAGAAGCAGAATTGGCAGTGAAAGAAACTGAATTGTAACACAGTTGAAAATAAAATGATATTTGTCTTATCATGAGGAAACTCTGAAACTGGATGGCCTTTACGTAGTGACAAGGGACCTGGGGCTTCACCCTCACCCAACAGTCACCAAGTGAAGACTTCCCTAGGGAAGATGCCTACCTTGATGAGGAAGATCTCCTTCCTCCAAGGGCACATTCTGGAAAGGGATTCAGCTTTGGGCAGGTCCCACTTGGAATGCAGCAGTGTGACGCTCATAAGAATATCACCTTCATGGTGCTTCAATGTGTTGTGTGAAAATGGGAGCAACTATCAATGATATTTTTTCCTGCTGCAAGTCATGATGCTTGATAAGGAGAAAAATAAAGAAGGGATGGTCCTCCCTGTTGGCACAAGGGGTTAAGCACAGCACTATGAAGCAATGCACAGCCCCTGCAGCACGAGTTCAATCCCCAGCTGATGAGGGAGCAACCCACATGGCACAGCAGACCTCTCCTGTCTCACCCACTGCTCCCTTCAGCAGTGTATTTTAGTCAGTCTGCTGGTGAATCCTCTCACCCCCTGCATCTCTGGCCTGTACCCCAGTTCTTATATGCACAAATAAATAAGTCTTTAAAAAAAATAAAGAAAGAAGGGAAGCAGGAGCTCCAAAGAACAGGATGATGACAGTGAAGTTAAAGAAATGAGGACATAGGAGCCCAGATAATGCAGGGCCTCTGTGATTCATTACAGACTTTGGTATTTATTCTGAATGACTTAGAAGATTGTTTGGAGGTTTTGAAGAGAGGTGTGAATGACAAATTTATAAGGCTCCCTATTCTGTGTTAAGAACAGACTGTAGGGAGACAGAGGCAAAAACAACAGGGTAAGAGTTAAGTTTATTGCATGCAGTCCAGGCAAAAATTGGGGGTAGCTTGGACTAAGGTGATGAAAAGTGCTTGGATTCAGGATACATGTGAAAGGTAGAACCAGAGGAATTTGTTAAACTACAGTGTAACAATTTGACCTTCAGCAAACTATTTTATTTCTTATAGCCTTATTGTCCTTTCATAAAATAGGGGAGGAAAAAATCTATTCTATTGAGCAGCTTGTGAGGATTAATGAAAAAATGCATGTGATGTGCTTGGCAGAGTGCCCAGAACACATGGGTCCCCCCCCAACACACACATTTCTCCTGCTCCCTCCCCTTGCCTCCCACCTTTATCAATGTGCTTTTCCTTTCATAAATACATTTGGTCCTAAAAAATATACTGTAACACAACAGGCCAAGTATTATTAACTCTGACTTATAAATGAAGATTTATGTAAGTAATTTGCATATAATGCCATTCATTTAAATTTTATTCATATGAAACTCCACCCGGAGTTCATGAAAACATCTCAGAACTTAACTCCAATTGCAGTATACCTTCAAGTGTAGAGCGAGGCTTCTTACATGAGCTGTTTGAAGCCTTCCAGATATCTCCTAAGTCTCACAAGAAACAAAAATCATCCTACTTGTTGGTGAATTTAAAAAGTGTGCTCTCCAAATTTCCAATTGGAAAGGTTTCTTTTAAAGAAACATATGCTATCCCAGCTGTCTGCATTTAATAAAGCAGCCACTGACTTAAGGAAAATAAAGGAATGGAATATAACATTTCAGAGGTTCTTCAGATGCACTGGAGAGTTTTGAATAATGTGAATCAATTTAAATAAAGTTAGGATGCAAGTAGAGAAATTGCAGAAGAGTGAGGGGCCCTATAATATATGTAGAATGCAGGCTTTTGAAGGCAATGCTATTCACAACACCAACATCATTAACAAGTCAGACAAATCACAGGCTATTAAAGAGAAACAGAATGCTATTTCTGTTATTGATGTATATTAAATCACATGCTTATTTATAAGATATTAATATAAGATTTATTTATAACAATATTCATAATGTTCTTCTAGCTCATAATCATTATGTGAATAATTATACAAAGACGTCAGTACTTGTCTCTTTATGTTTTACTTCCTCATAATCAAAAGTGGAAATATTTCAGCAGTTTATTGGTGCTGTTGAAAGTTTTATTAAACAGCTTAAAAGTCAAAATCAGTAAAACAGAGAGATAATAAAAAAACAAAGTACTAAGTTATTAATAGTTACACTGTACTTTTGAGTCAATGACTTGAAATATTTTCCCTATCATTGACTGAGCTGATAGATATTTTATGTTGTTACATGACTTATTTTTTAAAGTAAACATGGTTTTGGACACAGATCGTTCTAATCTCACAGTGCCCACTAAGGGTAATAGTAATAGAACTACTAGGGCGCAAAGGAAGTAACAGGACTTACCTCCCTGCCTTCTTCTCCCAGAGAGTCTCCCCTCTACTGGGGAGGAATATATAAAGTCTTCCCCCAAAAGACAGTGTGAGAACCTCTAGTGAGTTTTAGGGTCAGAATCGTCAGGGGAGCCTGTTTAACCCTCTTGCTTCTATTCACAAACTTTCAGAATGTTCAAGGAGGGACAAAAAACCTTAAGTCTTCTGCAATAAGATCTCTCGATGTTATTTTCACAAACTAATGTTTGAGAACCACAAACTTTAACTTTGGGAATAACATGAACAAGTTGTTGAACTTGCTGACTTTAGGCTACCTGATATGTAAATTGAGGATCAAGACATTACCCCCAAAGTCATTGAGAAGGTTAAAACTGATAAACCTAAAAGAAACATGAATCATGCAATGCTTATTACTATCATTTATCATTATTATTTACTAGAATCCATAGTTATCTGGACTGGTTCAGTGAAGAAACAAAACATATGAAGATATTTTCAAGAATATATATGTTTATGTAATAGATCATGAAATGCAGACATATTACTGATGTAAATGAAGTCAGAAAAATCTTGGCGGAATGAAAGAAAAATGAGTGTTGGAGGGTCTGGGCATCTCAGTGCAAAGACAAATGTGTCATGAACCTCCCTGGAGTGTTGGCAGGATGCAGAGTGGAAAAGGAAGCTGTGTTCACTTTCCTCAAATTTCAAAAATGGAAATGTGCTTGTGTGTGTGTAAAATTTTTGGATTGTGCAATATTATCAAAAGTATGTGACATTTACTACAAGAAGGGTGAAACATAGACACAGGGCCATTTAAAATTCTCAAGGCAAAATTGAAACCTGTGTCTACATCCAAAAAATTTATTCCTCTTCCCTGAGAAGGATGTCACTCTTCATGAGAGTAAGGGGTAAGAAAACAGAATTAAAAATGAAGGGGACCAGTGGGTCTCCCTCGTGGTACAGGGGTTAAAGACACAGAGCTATCAAGCTATCACCAGACACTGCGGCCTGAGTTCGATCCCCAGCCGGGGAGCTAACCCACATACGGTGCAGCAGACCTCTCCTGTCTCACCAGCTGCTCCCCTCACCAGTGTATTTCAGTAGATCTACCTGTTCTGTTCCCCACTTTGTCTCTGGTGAATCCTCTCACCTCCCTCCCCAAACCTCTGTCCTACACCCCTGTTCTTGTATGCATAAATAAATCTTCAAAAAAGAAATGGGCCAGAGAACAGAGACTTAAATTTAAGTTTCCATTAGTCTGTTGACTCCCAGTTATGACAACAGTCAGAATGGGATCACAAAATAAAGTATTTGAGATGGAGTTGTATGCCAGTGGGGTTTAGTTCAAGAGCCTGCGAAACAGTGAGTGTAGTATGAATTTTCGACACAGCTGGAACAAATGCAGAGTTTAAAGGTGGAGAAGGAGGTCATGCTGCAGAGACAATGAAGCAATCAGTGGAAAGTTGATAGCAGCCAGGAGGCTGGTAGATGGAGAGAGAAGTGTAGCTGATTCTTGTTCCTCCCACCCTCACCCAGTTCCTTGAGCTCGAGAATAATCAGTGTATGCTCAGGTGGCTTCGAAGGGAGTCACGTTCTTCGGAACAGCACAGGATTTAGAAAGACAGAAAGTTCGTTCTGTAAAACGGTTGAGAATTCTGGGAAAGCATTTACCATGGTAGGGGCAGGAGGGACTTCTAGGTGTACTCGGTGCCCTCAAACAGGGCATTGCTCTCAAAGGGTACTGGGCACTTGGGGTTAATGCTCTGTGTGCAATACCTACCTCTTATCAGTTTTTTCTTAAAATTTGTTTTGTAAGGGAAATTTGCTGGGAAGATGGAGAATTCCTGAGGGCTTACCTGTTGTCCTGCCTCCCTTGAGTTACCCACTGCTCCCCTTTCTCCCACTGCCCAGCAACTGTAGTTACCCCAAGGGGGGCTAGGCCTGTGCTTGAGGAAGATAAGTCCCAGGGGGAGCAGGGAGTGAGGCTTGGGTTCCTGTAAAGGTTTGCACTTCCCAGTGAGGCCATATCAAACACAACAAAACGGCGTGACTGGTTGAGAGAGAGAACACAGAAGAAAATATTTTTCCCTGTTTTCTTGCACAAGGGGCCCTGCATTTCACACTGGGTTCTAGAAATCATGCAGCTGGCCTTGACTGGAGGCTGCTAAAGATAACAGGGGCAAAGAGCAAGGGAGAACAATGTTGAGAAGAGGGTTGGAGACACGCACATCAAGGCGAATTTAGGGGAGGACCATTGAAAACCATGTAACAGGGGTAGGAAGCATTTGCATTTCGAGCAGTGGTCAAGGATGAGATGGTGACATGGAAGTTACTCTGTCCAAGATCCAAGTGGAACTCTGATTTTTGTTTTTTATTTATTTATTTATTTAAATATTTTATTTTATATAATTCTCACATATTTTTTCATCTTTGCACAATGTATGCATTTTCATTTTGGTTATATTAACCATACAATTGCACCCCCCCTTATTTTGACTCTAGTCCTTCCTTTCCCCACCCCTGATCCCCCCACCACCCGTAGTGTGTCTCTGGTTTATAGTTGCTTGTTGATTTTGATTTTTACTTTGTATTGATTAGTCTTTTTCCTGGTCTTTTGTTTGGGTTTTCTAAATTCCTGCTATGAGTGAGACCATCCAGTATTTTTCTTTTTCTTTATGGCTTATTTCACTGAACATGATCCCTTCTAGCTCCATCCAGGTTGCTGCAAACTGCATGTGTTTATCTTTTTTGAATGCTGAGTAATATTCCATGGTGTATATGTACCACATCTTCTTGATCCAGTCATCTATTTTGGGGCATTTGGGTTGTTTCCAAAGCTTAGCTATTGTAAACAGTGCTGCTATAAACATAGGGGTGCAGGTGTTCTTTGGAATTGATGTTTCTGTGTCCTTTGGGTAAATACCTAGGAGTGGAATTGCTGGATCCTATGGAAGCTCTATGTTTAGTAGGTCCAGAAATCTCCACACAGCTCTCCATAGTGGTTGGACCAGTTTGCACTCCCATCAGCAGTGCAGGAGAGTTCCTTTTTCTCCACAATCTCGCCAACATTTGTTGTTGCTAGTTTTTTTAATATGTGCCATTCTCACTGGTGTGAGATGGTATCTCATTGTAGTTTTGATTTGCATTTCCCTGATTACAAGTGATGTTGAACATTTTTTCATATGCCTGTTGGTCATTTACATTTCTTCTTCAGAGAAGTTTCTTTTTAGCTCTTCTGCCCATTTTTGACTGGATTATTTTCTTTGTTTGTGTTGAGTCTCATCAGCTCTTTCTAGATTTTTGTGATCAGTCCTTTATCATTAGTGTTGTGTGCAAAAATTTTCTCCTGCGACCAACTAGGATTCATTCCAGGGACACAAGGATGGTTCAACATCCAAAAATCAATCAACGTCATCCAACACATCAACAAAAAGAAATACAAAAACCATATGGTAATATCAATAGATGCTGAGAAAGCTTTTGATAAAGTACAACACCCATTCATGATAAAAACCCTTGAAATTCTTGGGATACAAGGAATATACCCCAACATCATAAAGTCCATATATGACAAGCCAACAGCCAGTATCATTCTCAATGGCAAAAAGCTGAAAGCATTTCCATTAAGATCTGGAACAAGACAAGGATGTCCACTCTCACCACTGCTTTTCAATATAATACTGGAAGTCCTAGCCAGAGCAATAAGACAAGAGAAAGACATCCAAGGAATCCAAATAGGAAAAGAAAAAGATAAACTATCACTATTTGCAGATGATATGATAATATACATAGAGACTCCCAAAAACTCCACAGAAAAACTAATTCAACTAATCAATCAGTTTAGTAAAGTGGCAGGATACAAAATCAACACGCAAAAATCAGTAGCCTTCCTATACACAAACAATAAATCTGAAGAAGAATAAATTTTAAAAAATCCCTTTTATTATCAAAACAAAAAAATCAAATACTTGGGAATAAATCTAAAAAAAGAGGTAAAGGACCTATACAAAGAAAACTATAAAACACTGTTAAAAGAAATAGAAGAAGACACAAAGTAATGGAAAGACATTCCCTGCTCATGGATTGGAAGAATTAACATCATCAAAATGGCCATCCTACCAAAAGCAATATACAGATTCAATGCTATTCCAATAAAAATTTCAATGACATTCTTCAAAGAAATAGAACAATTATTGATGAAATTCACATGGAATCACCAAAAACCCGAGTAGCCAAAGCTCTTCTGAAAAAAAAAAAAAAAAAAGGGAATGGAGGCATCACACGCCCAGACTTCAAACTATGCTACAAAGCAATAATCATCAAAACTGCATGGTATTGGAACAAGAACAGACACACAGACCAATGGAATCGAATAGAAAATCCAGAAATAAACCCACATATTTATGGTCAACTAATATTTGACAAAGGAGCAAAGAATATTAACTGGAGCAAAGAAAGTTTGTTCAATAAATGGTGCTTGGGAAACTGGGTTGCTACATGCAAAAGAATGAAGTTTGACCACTACCTCATACCATGCACAAAAACCAACTCAAAATGGATTAAAGAACTAGACATAAGACCTGAAACCATGAAATACATAGAAGAAAATATAGGCAAAACACTACATGACATGCACCTCAAAGACATCTTTACAGACACATCACCCAAAGCAGTGATAGTGAAGGCAAAGATAAACAGCTGGGACTACATCAAATTAAAGAGCTTCTGCACAGCAAACGAGACAATAACAAAAACAAAGAGAAACCCCAAGTGGAACTCTGGCAAAAGTTGTAGTGTGAGCCCTGAATTTCAATGCTTAACCTACTGCTGCTGGCCTCTGCCCCTGGTGCCAAACAGAAAGGTGAAAGCTTTTCCTAAGTTGGTCTGATAAATCCCACCCCAGGGGCTATTTACTTAGAGATTTCATTTTAGGTTTGAAAAAGCTCCTTATGTTGAATGCAGCAAGACACTCCTAATATTGGGAGGGTGGGTGGGGTAGGCAGAGGAGAGAAGTGCATCTCATTCTAAAAGCAGGATATAGTCAAAACCTATTGAATTTACAAAGGAAAAAAGAAAAGACTTTGATTCCTGACTTTTCGATGAGCAATTGAAGACCTTAATTTGAGGTGTATCTGTAAAATGGGGAGGATGTTGTACCTGTGCTATTTATTTTTACTGTTCAAGGTACTTCATTGTCAAAATATATAGTAAATGTGAAATTGTGTTTCAAATTGTTACGTAAACATTAATTGGTACTTTAATTCTATATGTTTTAAGGATGCTATGATACTTAAATTATTTTGTGATGGTGTTAGGAGAGAAACACTGAATTATGCTTCATCTTTGCCAGTGCCAGAGTTAAGTCTTGGGGTGAAGAAATGATAAATGTAAATACAATCAAAGCAAAAGCAAAATGTGAAGTTCCAAGCAGAGGAAAGCTAAGTTTATATATTAAAATACTGAGTGTGAATGGGTGCGTATCCTAGAAGATATATCTTTTAAAAATGAGAACAGATTAAGAAAAGTTATTTTCTGAATTTTAGAATTTTACTCTATGATTTAATCTACAACTAAGAAATGCCTTCCTTATGTTATTTTCTTTCTCTTTTTTAATATCTTATAGAATAGTTTAAATGTTAGTGGGCTTAGCTCTATTTACCCCCCTTTCTTCAATTGCCAGTGGGATGCTCACAAAATAACTATTGCAGAATGTGGGAAAAGAATAAGTACCAATTTAAAGAGAGCAGTGAAGCAATATTACTAAACAATGCTGCCAGGATTTTAGGAAAGAAAACTATAGATAGTCAAGAAACTAAAATTCCAGTAAAATGTTTCCGTCCCCTTCATTACTAACTGAAACCCCAGCTTATTTCAAACCAATGTTTTTGGGTACTTTTCTCAAATATGTTTTTAAAATGTTAAAGTAGATAAATCTACCTATCCAATTTTTCAAGATTTTGGAAACAGAAATTAAAATCATATTGTGTGCCAAACTGTATCCCTATACCCCACCACGCCCTTTCTGCAGATGAAAACTGTAACTAAAATAGGGGAGAAATATCAGGTAAAGGCACTTGGTCAATTCTCTTAGGAAGTGCATCGCTTCTTTGAAAAGATTGCCACCTAGAGGAAAGTATGAGTCAATGCAACATCTGCAATGCACCACGCATGCTGCATAATACCAAATGACAGATTTAAGAAGAAAACCATGTAAAATGTTCTCATATGTCAGTAATGAGGTAGGCCACCTAGGAGACACATACTATTGGGCCTAGCATGTGTATTTGTGCACAATTTTGTTTTCATTCTTAATTAGCACTAGAACTGTATATTGTCCTTGCTAATACATTTGGACTTGACTTAAATTTTTTCCTCTATATCTAGAAATATTTTTAGAACAAATATCCTTAGACTGTCTTACAGGGATAAAAATTATATTTTGTGCAAATTGTGCTATTTGAAAATAATCAGCGATTTTTAAAAAAAGATTTGTTTATGCATATAAGAACTGGAGTACAGGCCAGAGGTGGGGGGTGTGAGAGGATTCACCAGAGAGAGTGGGGAGCAGAACAGGCAGATCTACTAAAACATACTGCTGAGGGGAGCATCGGGTGATGCAGGAGAGGTTTGCTTGCACAATGTGGGCTGCTCCCTAGCCAGCAGGGAAATTGAACTCATGCTGCAGTGGCTGGCAACAGCTTTATAGCGCTGTCTTTAACCCCTGCGCCATTAGGGAGGCCCCAATAATCAGCAATTTTATTTAGTACCCTGAAAATGTTTAAGAGCCCAACAGGTGTACACATTTTTATTTGAATTGTCTTTGAAATTAACAAAATATTTCAAATGTCCCCAGTTGAGACCGAGTGGGCTGGTAGGATAATTTGGTTGGTTGGTTCAGGTGAAAATGGACTATTTTTGGATAAATGTCTTAGAGAATCACTGCATTGTCTGAAAACATATTAATGTGAAATATGATCCATCTACTGATCTTTATAAATTATGTCTTTTACAGACACATGTTACAGATATGGGAGCTTGAAAGAAAGCAAGACATCTTTAAGGTAAGTTTAAATATGATTCAGCAGTCATGACAAATTTTATGTTTTTTAAAAATTACTAACTTCAAAAGTTAACTCTTTAAAAAGTCCCTAAAACTGATTTTAAATTAAATCATATGTTCTGAAGGAAACAATTTTTGCTTAATTCTATGCCACTGCACTGTGAATTTTCACTATGTCAAGAATTATAGAGTAGATAAGAATATAAATAAAAAACAATTTTATGGATTATTTGAAGTTTTGTTGTCTGTGTCTACACTTAATTAGATCAGTCGTCATACTGTTTGGTGATTGGCTATTAACGCATCAATTTTCCCAACTAAATGGTTAATTCCTCGGGGACAGATAATATGCCTTATATTCAGTCATTTTCCGGTTTCTATTTGGACAATGTTGGATCTGATTAATCTGTACCCATAAAAATAATGGTTAAATATTTTGAATATATCCTGTATATGTATCTATAGCACTTAGAATCATGCTTGACATTTAGGAGGGACACAAAACACGATGGATGAGTGAATGAAAGACCTCTCAATTTGGATCTGCCCTCTGCTTTCAATGTATATGGATGAACTATAACTCTCTCTCACCAAATAAATAAATAAGAAGCTAATCTACTAGAGAAGGCAAAGGCAGACAAATTGTTCTTATTCCTTTTTAGATTAGCTTATGCATCTTTATAGGTGATCAATAGTGACACACAATGTAGCTAATTTGTCATTTGAAATTATATAATTATATATATCTTAGGAATAAGTAACATTTGCTAATAGAAAATATTTTTGGATGCATTTAGAAGAATGATAAATTTATTTACCTGGATAAGTGAACTTTATGTTCAACCACTGCGTAGTTATTTAAATTACCTGGCAGGGCACAGGTAATACTTGCAAGCTATGTTAAATTCAATTAGCACTGATTATCTTCATTTTGCAAAATAACTGTGTTTGAGTGGAAACTTTAGTTTTCTATCATACCGCATAAAAATGAGTAATAATGGATTTTCCAACTGCTGAAAAACTCTACATCCTGAAACATATTTGACCTCAGGAATTTTATCTTCAAGGATCTCCCTTGGTGTACATAATCTAGATCAATCCACACCTCTGTCTAGTTCCTATCAACAATGCGTCACCACATTTAAATCCCCATCAAATCATACCTTGTTTTATTTCCTACAAGACCTCTTTCCCCCTAAGTCTACAACTTTGCGAAACTGGCTAAATTAACCCCTGTTCAAAAAGTTTACTGGTCATTACTCATTGTCAACTCTCTTGTAAAAAGTGTGGAATTTGAGAGTGGATTTACAGGGGGGGAAACTGTCTTAAACTAAATGAGTGGAGAGGCTTACAGGGAAGTGTTTTAAGTTATAGAGACATGAACATGCCATTAGCCAGTAGAAATTATTTTGAAGGAAATATAGCTTCAAGGTATACCGAAATTTAAACTCCTTGCTTTTGTTCATACTTGTGGCTGATTCTGATGCTTGCTCTAGTGACATAGGACCCACAATACTTTACATGATACTATTCCTAATTAAATTTCCTTGTAAGTTTCATCCACATTTCCTATTTATATTTCTTGCCTGCTTTAATTCCTGATACTTTCCTGTATGGGTGAACTTTTCGCAACTTAAAACACTTAGACTCTTCATTATACCTATCACTGACCTCTTGATGTTGACCACTGCTTTTAGTTTTTATACTGTGTACCCTCCCCCAAACTGTGACTGCCATGTGCCAGCCCTCAGGCTCTCGTCCTACCAATAGCTAGCAATTTTCCATTTCCACCCACTTCCATTAGTGACAGCTGATTCCTAATTTAGAGAACTAAGAACTCTGTAATCAGAGCAAGCTTTATACTTTCACCTTAGAAGAAAGGGGAAACGCACTAGCAAATCACTCTAATAACATGCATATCCCAGCACAGTTTTGCACTTTGCTTCTTTTCTCCCTTGAAAACTTCTCATTGCATAAATAATTTATCACAGAACCTTTGGACATCAATTACTGAGACTCAGCATTTTCCAATAGATTACAATATGCAGTATAGGTGTACAAGTTTGACTTTGGTTATTAACACAGTTATGTCCTTAAATAATTTAAACTGAATCTAAAATTTCATCCTACTCCCTTCCATTTCATGGAGTAGAGTTAAGGATATAAGGAAACAGACTGTGTGACCTCCAACCTCTGTCATCTCCAAGCTGATTGATCTTGAGTTCCTCAGCAGCACTTAGCTTCAACTTTCTCAATGGTTAACCAAGTGCAAGGGCTCACACAGGCCCCGGCACAAGGGTAAGGGCTCAGCAAAAATGAAACGAGGAATGAAATAAGTATTGGTTGTTTTCAATTTCTAACCCAGTCACATTAAATTGTAGAATTACAAGAAAATACATTTTCAGTTGCATTAAGAATCGTTGATGTGAACATTAGCAAGGTAGTTCATACTCATGATTCTGTGACCCAGCAAATTGGAGCCAAGAGCTTCCTTGTAAAAAGATTCTGTGTGCAGTTCTTATGAGGTTCTACATGCCAACAAGGACATGTCTCTGATATGACATAAGGTGCACTGCAGGGTGAAAGTGAAGCAGTTGAATATATGCTAACCTAACAGTTCCTTCCTTGCTTGGTCTTCTCTAAGTTTTCATACTGAATGTGGCTTTAGTACAAATAACATGAATAATTTGCTATAGTTCCCTGTTATAACTAATAATCACTGTTTCTTCACAGTTCATTTTATTTTTTCATGCCATTTAAAATATTCATGCAAGGGTTCTGATGTACAGGACTCTGCAATGGAAATAGAAAATCAGTTCCTAACTCTATAGAATTTATTAGACAGACAAGAACCCCAAACAGTTAACTATCATTTAAAATGGATAGTGGCGGTAAAGTGTTAATAAGGAGGTAAAGCAGAAATACCCACTACTTCTAGAGGTGCAATGGAGCGAATAATGTATGCATTACTAAGAAAGTTGTAAATGTGGAAACTGCCTCTCAGGCTAAGGCAGAGCCAATCCTTAGTGGCTGATTTATGTTTCCAATGGAAGTGGTTAAGCAGCTGGAAAGAGCTGGAAATAGGAGAGTAATAAAAATATTAATTATCCTCTGGATGCCAGAGCAACAAATAAGCAGGTTTTTCTCTTCTTGTAACATGCTGTGCTCTCATTAGTGACTGTGACCATTAATAAATTAAATGACACTCAAGTCTCAGGAGGTAATTGTCTGTATCACAAGTTCTAGCAATGGACAGGTATTCTCATTTTTATTTCTCAGGATTAAAATAGTAAGAATGATTTAGTTGGACAATTTGGACATACAATTTAACCATATAAAGATAAATTCTAAATTTGTTAATTGTCTTCTCTGCTGTCAGTATCAAAAGAAAAACAAAACAGATGTACTGCCGGTGGAGAGTGCTAATGTTAATTTGTGGTGTTAATGTGAAAAGGAACTCAAAATAGATTTATTATAGTAATGCCTTGAGATAAGCTTTTCTAATAGTATAAAATTATTATAACTGTATAAAGTTAATAAGCCATGGACTTCCAAGGACTCTTTTGGCTCTATATTTTTTCTCTTTATAAACTTAGGTAGTTTGTATTTATGGCTTTATCTCCTAGGTCAAATAAATACTAATTATTAAACACCAAGGTATACGGTGACATATTAAAATAAGCAATTATCTTAATATGGTTCCTGGTGCAACACACTTGAAATACTTCTTTTCTATGTATTAATGTATTAGCAATATATTAATGTCCCAAAAATGCATGCGTAAGTAAAACAAAAATGACCATAAATTTTGGTTCACATGTAAATGTTTTACCTTTGCCACTAGGTGGCGTCTGAACGCTCGTAGTTGTAGCACATTCTGCAGAAGGCAAAACAAAGTGTACAGAAAGGAAAGATAGTTTTATTATCTTTGCTTTGTATTTAAATGTTTGTGTTAGTATTTATCTATCTTGAGGGTATGGGTTTATTACATAAAATGGTGTGGAATTCACAAAAATTTAAGGAAAGGGAAAACATTAATATTTCTTTTTTAAAGAAAAAAAAAGATAAACATTGACAGAAATGTATCCTGGGAATATTATGTAGAGTTACCTCATATTGAATTCAGTTTTCCATTTTATAAAATAATCACTCAGTTCAAGGGAATTCTACAATCAATAGAGAATTGACAATAATTACAATACATAGCAGCATTAAAATTTTGCTTTTGGTGGAATTATTTAATGGCAAATGGCATATGAAATGTTTAATCTAATAATGACTTTGGTAAAATCCACTGTAAATTAACACTAGTTAAAAGTCTTAAATTACTAGAACTAAAAGTGACATGTTAAAAGTCAAAGTTACTCTTAGGAAAGAATATTCAAATATTTTATTATAGAAATATCAATTACTATAAAAAGTTCAAGTGCCAATGAAAATATTTCTAAGTAGTATCATCAGTTATAGTTAAAAGTTGCCTGTGAAATGAGTTAGTTATTCAAGTTTTTCCCTCACAATTTTCCTCCAGATTTGTGAACGTTAATATCTAAATTTATAGGACTGTTCTGAAATGGAGTAATGCATATGTCTGTACTAAAACACAAAGTGTTGTAAATAGTTAGGTGTTGTTATTTCTTAATCATTGTGTGTACATTACAAGCAAGTGCAAAATTCAGGTATTGCAGACAATCCCTAGCCAATGTGTAAAATCATTCTAAATGTTGTATACAAACTATTAAGGCCTCCAAATATAATACCCCATCCTTGAGATACAGATCAATGGAAACAAACCAGTGACTAGTTAATGCCACAGCAAGGAAGACAATGAGATAATCTGTCTCCTGTGCATCTTTTTACCATTCTGATCTCAAAACTAATAGAAAAAGCCTCAAGTACATTATTCTAGGTACTCACACACTGCATTTAACATTATAAATCTGACCCAATATATATGTTTAAGCATTAAAAACAAAACATTCAAATGTGATATGAAAACATTAGAAGATGCCAATATTAATAGCTTGTCTTTGAATATTGTGAGACAAAACCTTCAATAATGTGGGAGTATTATAAATGATATCCTGTTATCTTACGCACCTTTAAAATTATCCATAAATATTATATTTTCCAAAGTCAAGTTTTGATTTTAATTACAAATTAAAAGCAACACATTATCTTACCTTTATTTATTCCACTTATTTTTCCACTATACATGTATATATATTTCCACAAATACATAAACATATTGACCAATCTTTTGTTTAGATTGCCATCCTATGACCGGCATAAACTATTAAGTGTTGCGTTGAGCAACACCACACTGATAAAGACATGGGAGTGGCGGAGCAGGCTGCACAAGGCAGGATGCTGCTGAGAGCAAGATCCTGGCCATTTTTATTGATATAATAATCATAGAGAATCAGCTATGTGCATTAGGACAAGGAAAAAAGCATGGGTGAAACTCAGGAATGTCATCTAGCTCTTGGGGGACATGAGTCTGCTGAACATGTTATCAGCTTGATGATCAAGTGTCGTAATCAAAACTAGACCCCAGACCCCAGGCCACGGTCCTAATTTTATCAACAAGGCATTCCACTGATCAGCTTCTGGGGCCCCTTGTCATACATCGGTCCTTGGCCTCCCCAGGCGTTTCCAGTCATACCTCATGATGTATGAGTTGGAAGTAAGTTTATGCATCCGTCCTCAGTCTCCCGGGCATTCCCGGTCATACCTCTTGATGCATACCCTTCCCAGAGTGGTCAAGTTTTCTTCTCTTGATTGTATGAAAGGCACTTTGTAAGGTTTGGCTCATATGACTGTGACTGGACAGTTCTGACCTTTGTATAGGAATGCAGGATTGCAGGTAACCATAATGGTGGCTGAATAGGCCACTTAAGTCTAGCAGCCACTTAAGTCTAACAGACCCACAATTAAGCTTTCAGTAAGGATTACAATCGAGACTGGGAAAAAAGAATCTCTTCTTCAGGTGCCACATTACCAACAACATATAAAGGAAATTCCTTGGAACTCAGGCCAAACTTACTGAAGGAAATCAGGTTCCCAGAGAGATTATTCTAAATAAGACAATGGGGAGATAACGCAGTGGATAAACAATTTTGAACTCAAAGTTGTTTTCTAGGGTCTTGTAACAATCTACTTATTAGAATTTCAGGTTATTTTTTTGTAAAAGGAAAATAAAGCATTAGTTTATGGGATGTTATATGTTTATATAACACGTGATGCTGTGTTAAGAATTTTCTGTACCCTCACATTTTTTGAAAGCTTAGTTCTCTGTTCTGAGTTATGTGTATACATACCTGGCTTATTTCAGCTATATAATATTTATAGGAACTTTTACAATCTCCAGGTACAGCATAAGGCAGAACCTTCTTCTGTAAGAATTATGATGCATACATTTTGATTTTGAAAATACACAGTCTAATATCCAGTGCTTGGATAAGAAAGACTGATCCTGACTTGAGTGGGGACTTCCAGCACTAGCCATAAGGCTATTAGTGTCGACCATAAGAAAGGAAACATGGACTGGGTAGATGGGGAAGAGCAGGAAGAGAAAGTGTATTCTGGCAATGAATCAGCTCTAGAAATTTGGTTTCTTCACAGTGTCTATACAGTGTGTGGCTCAAAGCAGTGTATCTGGTAAGACTTATTCAAGAGCAATCTCACTGTGTTAATGAATCCTTCTGCTAATCATCTTGTGAGATTTTACATGAATAGCTGCTCTAATCACTAACAAGTGAATTTAGGTCAAGGGTCTCTTCTGTGTATTATTAAGTAATAATTATAATTACTAAGTATTGAATATCACTATTCTGAATGTTTGATAAGTATTGGTACATTGTCTTCATAGACTTATTTAATGCCATGAGGTCTGGTCTGCAGAAGAGGAAAATGAAAAACCAAAGTATCAGTAACATGCCTCAGGCCACACCATTAGAAATTAATAGAAGTTTTGATTCCATAAACCATAATCTTCATCACTAAATTCCCATGAGTACTCTGCAGTAGGTCTAATCCCTACAGCACAGAGCTTCTAAATCTTTACTGGGTCTGTAGCTTACTCAGATGTATTGCTCCAAAGTAGATTCTAACTCAGTGGGTCCGGGTGGAGCCTGGGCTTTGGCATTTCTAAGAAGCACTCAGGTGGTGCCAATCCCTGGCATGTGAACCCCACTTTCAACATCAAGGCACTAGATCAATAGATTTGCACCATTTTTACTATTTTTTCCCCAGAAGCCAAAATTAAATTTCAAGGACAAGTGAGTTTCTGTGGTTACAACTGCAGTATCGCAGTACACCAGAATGCAGTATTTCCCTAGTTCTATGAATGCCTCTAATCTCACCTTCAGAAATTGAGATGATTTAAACTCTAACATGCAGTTCAGGATATAGTGATATACAGTAGACAGAGTGATTCTTCTTAAGTATTGGGTTATTTGAACTTCACAATAGGCCTGAGTGGTGGTGGAGCCTGATAAGAAAACAAGTGGCTTCCACTGTAGGTCCTAAGCAGAGACAAGACACAGATGCCCACATTTTTCTCCACCAGCTGACTCTGATGTCAGGCATGTCTCATCAACTGGCTAAAGGTAAATAGGTGGAGAAAAGCCAAAATTAAAAAAAAAAATGTTTTTCACTTCCTCCCCCCAAGACCACCTGCAGGGTGAAATTGTATCATTTTCTTCCCAGGGTCTGGAGATTAGGTGTTGCTGGGAAGAGGGTGGTCATTCTTGTATTTATTTTAATGGGACTAGTATGTTGGAATTAGTGTCTTCTTTCTATGTAGATGTTATAGAATTTTTTGAAAACATACTCAGAATTCAGAGTTGATCCTCTAAATGTATTTCATCCTTAAAGGGCTTATATTTTCATAGACCAAAAAAAATCCCTTTATGTTACTGTGAAAACAAAGTAATGACAATAAACCAAGAAATGATGTCAGTCACTGGGAAAGGAAAATCCCAGAATCTCTGCATGTTAAAACATCTGAGAATAGACAGCGAAGGTGCTTATCAAGCATAGGCTTTCTACATATATTTATAATTTACACTGCTATTTTTCTGACAGTTCTCAAAGGAGGTAATCATTCTAGAATTGGCTGTGGTGCTTCATGTCACTGTGTTCAGTCATCAGATTTGACATGTCTTGAAGAAGAATAATGAATGAATTTTAGAAAGTTGTGTGTTGTTGTCAAGTGTACACTTACCTTTAAAACCAAAGACTGGGTTTATTCTGAGTCATGTTGGTACTGGTGCTATTGTGTCATGGAGTTGTGCTGAACAAGTTGTAGAGCTGTCTCCATGGGAACGGAGGACCTTGGAGCTCTGGGCACGCTGGGCAGCAGTGCCAAGAACCACTCCATGACATGTGGTGGGTGGGAAGGTCTCTGGAAAAGTGAAAAGGGTATACTGGGGTGTCCAGCCCACCCACCCATCACTGACAGGATTTAATAAATTTTAGCCTTCGGGATTAGTAAAGGGACTATCACAAAAGCTGGTTTATAAAATAAATGAGGTTGGGTGGAGAATTGGTGATTAATTTCTTCATTTATTTTTGCTGGTGCCTGCTTTAGAAGGTAGGGGTTGTTTAGAAGTGAGCAGATGTGGGCCTCCCTGATGGTGCAAGGGGTTAAGTCTCAGCACTATGAAGCTATCTGCAGCCACCGCAGCATGAGTTGATCCCCAGCCAGGGAGCTACCCACATGGTGCAGCAGACCTCTCCTAACTCGCTCGTTACCCCCCTCAGCAGTGTATTTCAGTCAGTCTGCCTGTTCTGCTCCCCACTCTCTCTGGTAAATCCTCTCATTCCCCCCACCCCACACCTATGGCCTACACCCCTGCTCTTGTATGCATACATAAATAAAATAAATCTTTAAAAAACAAAAGTGAGCAGATAACATGGTTGCTGCCAACCTCTCTCATTTCTGATTGGTTGCTCCTTCAGGACACTCTGGTCCTTTTGTCTTCAATTCTTCAAAGATGCCAAGCTCCTCCCAGCTCTCAGCATTCAGTGTCACAGCTCTGTCTACCCACAGGAAACATCCCCAGCTTCACCGTGGAGTGCTCTTATGTTACACATTTTCATAGTGGTGCATTTCCTTTAGAATATTTGATGTCACTATGTTCTCTAACTCTTCTTTGACTATCTTTACTATTATACTCAAAAGCAACATGAGAGAAGGGATTTTGCTTATTCACTAAGGATCCTAAACAGTTGACTCCTAGTAGTTTAGTAAAAAAATGTTGCATAATGGTTCATGAATTAAACTCCTGAGGTATTACTCGTGTTTACAGCCCTTAAATGACTAATGGTTAAAGCTTTATGCATGTGGGGGCAATTAATGTGCTGAGTTATTTTTATGTAAAAGTAGAATCTTCTGCAAGATTATGGAGAAATTCAATCCTCAATGAAAGGATTTTTCAAATGAGAACATACTTGAGATTTAGTGATGAAGTGTCTTTAGATAAAGGACATAAGGGTTATGATTTTCAAGGATTTACTGACTCATCTTATGGGGAGCCAATTTTAAAGAATTTTTACAGGTCACTTGAAACTGCATCTTGTAGAAAATAATTTCTTAGACTATAATTAAATGTTTGACATTCACTGCTGGAGTTTGGAGTGGTGTGACATTTTAAAATTCCTATGATGTTTGCATTTTCTTTTTCTTCTATTCATTCTTTTGGTCACTGAAATATTTAAATTTTATAAATATCTAAATTTATTTCTGATATTTAGATAAGAAAGAAGAAAGAGTACTTTCATTTAACACTTTTAATTTTAATTTAATAGCTCAAGTTTATCGCTGTGATTAAGTTTCAAAGCAAGGAATATAGGAGTAAAATCAACATCCAGCTTAGGTATCACCAGATAGTCTTCAACAAGGAAATAGTAAATTGTGGTTCAAACTATACTTAGAAGTACAGCTTGTCAAAGGTGTAATTTTGTGAAGCCAGGTTCAAATTCTTCATCTGGGGATATTCTGGGAAAGTGCCATAAATGCTATAAACCTTCTAAGTTATGAGAATTGGGTGCCCAAGAAGAAATGTATTACTACATATTAGAATGATGTATTCTTCACATGCAATTGTTTATTGTTTAGACATTAGAAAGTAGCTTACCCAAGCTTGCACTTACACATCTTTCTTTACTGTCCTTTCTTTACAAGGAAGACAAACTGGGAAAGAACATATCCCACCCCCAAAAGGCCAATAATCTTTTTGAAAAAAAAAAGCTAACCTGCAAAAAGTATTTGTATGATTCCTGTGACTTTATGACAAGGAATATATTTAGGAACAAGGCTTAGAAATCTAAGCTATGTTCCACTGTTTGCAGTTACCTTGGATTTTAACTAGCTGTGCAAGTTGACTTCTGCCCATGGGGAATCCTCTCCATGCATGGATTTATGGATTGTTGAGCCATGGCAGAGAACCAGTTCCACAGAAGCAACTTCATGTTCTGAGGAAGATCCATAGTGCTGTGGAACAAGGAATATAAATGAGAGATGCCACAAGAGACCGCAAGTGGGGTTACCAAATACAACTCTCAAAAATGAATTCTGAAGGTGGAAAATCTACAAGGAAAAAAAGATTGTTTAAAAAAGGCCTTTAAGGGGGGGTCTCCCTGGTGGTGCAAGGGGTTAAGACACAACCTATGAAACTGTCTGCAGTTCAATCCCTGGACAGGGAGCTACCCACATGGCACAGCAGACCTCTCCTGCCTCACTCGCTGCTCCCCTCAGCAGTGTATTTCAGTAGATCTGCCTGTTCTGCTATCTACTCTTTCTCTTGTGAATCCTCTGACACCCCCCCACACACCTCTGACCTACACCCCAGTTCTTGTATGCATAAATAATTTTTTTTTTTAAAAAAAGGCATTTAGGGCCTCCTTGGTGGCACAGGTAAGACACAGCACTATCAAGGGAACCCCCGCCCCTGCAGCATGAGTTCGATCCCTGGCCAGACCTCTCCTGTCTCACCGTCTGCTCCCCTCAGCAGTGTATTTCAGTAGATTTACCTGTTCTGTTCTCCACTCTGTCTCTGGTGACTCCTCACCCCTCAGCACCTCTAGCCTACACTCCAGTTCTTGACTGAATAAATAAATCTTTTAAAAATATAAAAACAAAATAAAATAAAAAGAGGCATTTAAAAACTGGTCTGTCAGGTAAAGCGCCCTGGCGCACAATTCATAGCCATGACAAACGCTCAAGCGTGGAACAGTCAAAACACGTGGATGTCAAAAATACTAATTGTTTACACTTTGTATAAAAAATATTTTCAGCATTGCCAAAAGCAAAAGAGAAAAAAATCCCCAGTGTCTAGAGGAGAAAACACCAAATGAATATATTCAAAGTGTAGTCACAAAATATTTGGTATTTAATCGTTTCCACGTATACTGGGATTGGAAAGCTTCCTCTCCCCACCCCCAGTCATACACAAACACAACGATTTTCAAACATTTTATAATGGCCGAAGAAGGGGCTGCAGAGGTAGCTTTATTACTGGAACTCACTTTTTAACAAGTTGATAATCTACTTTTGCCTCAAGTCAGTTCCATCCCATTCCTCAGTCCCTTTCCTGAGGTCTAACAGTTCATGTCCTGTGCCGTGAGGAGACCTTCCTGCGGCCCTTTGGGGAGCATCCGTTCCGGGCTTAAATAAGCGCAGGTTAGAAAGTTCTCTCTCTCTTCTTCAGCCCCAATGAGGAAGGACAAAGGCATTTCCAGAGGTAAATGATTTTCTTCCTCTCTCGGCTCTCCCTCCTCCAGGCCCTGGTCTAACTCCTCCTCATCACCCTCGCCTTCCTGCCCCTCCTGCACATAGTCAGCCTCTTCCATGTCCACTTGGTCAGCCTCTGCTCCTTCCCCGCCATATTCCTCCTCCTCAGACTCCTCCTCAGACTCTTCCTCAGGCTCCTCCTCAGACTCCTCCTCAGGCTCCTCCTCAGACACCTCCTCAGGCTCCTCCTCAGACACCGCCTCACACTCCACCTCACACCCCTCCTCACACTTCTCGTTTTTCTCCTCTTCCTCCGCCAGCTGTGGGATGGGAGACGAGTTTTCCTCGTCGGGGTCAGGGCTGAAGACCAGCGAGGGATTCTCCACGAAGCTGTACAACGTTTCGGGCAGGTCCGCCTCTTCCTCGCCGCCGCTGGGGGACTCGTTTCCGGGAAAGGCGCCCGTCGGGGAGCCGCCATCGCCCTGGGCCTGCTGCTCGCGCAGCGCCCCCTGCTGGCGCTCCAGCTCCTCCTGCTGCCGCATGTCCTCGTAGATCTGGTTCATGATGAACTGGGTGGTGTTGCGCGGCGCCCGCATGCCCGGCGCCCGCCACCCGTACAGGTTGACGGGCCGCAGCAGCGTGCTCAGATCCACGGGCGGGCTCCTGGGGCAGGAGCGGCGAGGATGGCGGCGCAGCCCGCGGCCCCTGCGCCCCCAGCGCTTCTTCCATCCGGGGGGCCGCGCCCAGCCGGGGATCCAGGGCCCGCGCAAGCAGGAGCAGCAGCACAGGCAGAAGGGGTGCAGGCCATACACCCGGATCAGCTGCACCGGACGGGGGGGCTTCCGGAACCCCAACGGAGGTGGGCGCCAGGGCCCTCCCCAGGGCCTCCAGTTGGAGTACACGTCCCAAGAGGGCCGTCGGGGTGGTTGGAACCAAGGGCCAGGGCCGTGCTGTTGTCTTGGCTGCTTCCTCGGGGGCTCATAGTCGGCCTTGGGGCCATAGCGGTACCGCCGCTTGTAAATCGGGGCGCCTCTGTGCCTTCGGTGGCAGGAAGACCAGGTGCCCAAGTGGGCCGAGGATGCCCAGCCGCCGCCCAGGTTGAGGGGGTCCTCCCTGGTGTCCAGGGTCTCGGTCATGGTTCAGCGAGCCCCGGTGTTCTGGAAGCTGGCCTCGACTTTGGTCAGATGCGACGGCCTGGAGAGCTTGGGCACCCCGACTGTCTGCACGCAGCGCCACGTGTCCGCCGCTGGGGTGGCGCGCCCGCCTCTCCAGGAGGCCCCCTTTTCTTCCCTCCCTTGCTTGCGCACTCGCTCTTCCGTCGGAATCTCTGTCCTTCGCACCAGGGTTGTCTCGCCCAGGTGGGCTGGGTGGAACTGGGGCTGGGTAAGGATGGTGCGGGAGGAAGGTGTTGGTGGGCGACGCGCAGTGGGACCCGCTCCCAGGTGCCACGCACACACACCCGCCTCGGCGGAGGCACGGGCTGCGGCGGGGCAGCAGGGGTCGCGCGTACCTGGCTGCTCCCTTTCACAACCTAGGTGCTTCCCCGTCGCCGTCCTGGCCCGACTGAGGTGGTGCGGGCAGCGGCGGCCTTTAAATACCGGCCGGAGCCCCCTCGTGCCCACCGCGTCCTGGGTTGCCCTGGGCAACAGCCAATTAGGATGGAGATCGTTCCCTCTCTGCGTGGGGGCCAGGTTCTGGCCAGAACCAGGTACCCAGTGAACATTCGCCTGGGGCTTGTGACGCAGTTTTTGAGAGAGGCCAAGCCAGGGGGGACTAGGGGTTATGCTGCCCAATGCAAGCAACGTCTGTAACAGTTTATTTGAACCCTTTGTGCTAGTCTAACATGCGAGAATGTAGGAGATGGACATTCGGCCTAACCCCACTGAAAGGGGCAGGTGGGAGAACCCCAGAACAGCTTGTGAGAGTGGGTGGATAGGAGAGTGGGTAGAGAGTGGGTAGATTGGAAAACAGCACATAGCCTACATCTTTGGGGAGATGGAGGGGGTTATGAGGAAGCTGCTAGGGTCAGAGAAGTGGGCGCCCGCCTTGGCTTATGTCCAGTGCGCCCTGGAACTGCCGGGAACGTTATCAAGGACGCGAAGGCTTACTGCGTTGGCCCGGGGAGGTGGGCTCGTGACACCTGATGCTCTCCCCTACCCCAAGAGGTAGGGATCATTTCTGCCTCCCAGAGTAGGATGTTGAGCGGGTAAATTGCCTAAATCATGGGGCTGATGAACTTCAGGGTTAATATTTAAACTTAGGCATGTCTGACTCCAGAGCCGAAATTCTTGATAGCGTTGCTACACTCTACTGACCACTCTCTCTAAATCGCACTCTAAATGAATAAATGAAATCTGTGTGAAAAAGCAGTTTTCTAATTAAAATGCCATGCAAATGTCCATTCGCTACGCAAATGTCCATTCACTGCATTCATTACCAGAATGTAGCATTACCATAGGTTCTTTTTTTTTTTTAAGATTTATTTATTTATTTTACACAAGCACTGGGTACAGTCAGAAGTGCAGGAGGGTGAGAGAATTCACCAGAGCCAGAGCGGGGAACAGAACAGACAAAACGACAAAATGCACTGCTAAGGGGATCAGCGGACGGCAGGAGGGGTCTGCGCGCCATGTGGGACCCTCCTCCGGTGGCCGGGGAGCAGCCGGGGATCGAACTGGCGCTACAGAGGCTGCGGGCAGCTTCGCAGCCCAGCGCTCAACTGCTGCGCCACCAGGGGAGGCCCTACTATGGGTTCTTAAGAATGAAACTATGCTGTAGTGAAATTTGCCTGTTTCTTCTTTGTTTTAAAAAAGATGAACTCACAGGTAATTAGGATATCATTTTTTGATCTGTTGATGTGAGCTTTACACAAATAATTTTGGCTGCATATACTTTCCCTGGGGTGAGAGATAGATCTTTCACATTCATCCTTCCTTTTAAATTCATTGACACTATATCGTCTTGCTCTACCCTTCCTCTTCTCAAGCAGCAAAGTGTAATTTGTGATTTTTAGTTTTATCAATGAATTGGCAAATTATTCACCTATAGCAAATCACCCCCCAAAATTGCTACCATATTTTGTTAAACACAGTCATCAGAAATGCAATGAAAGGTTTTTAAAAAATTTTTAATTGGCCTGTAGTTTTTAAAAACTGCAAAATAAAATGCTCTTATTCAGTGCTAAAATACAACATACTTATCACCTTTTAATAAATTGTATTTGTTTTCTATTTTTGCACAACAAATTCCCACTAAGTGACTTAAAAGAACAACCATTTGTTATGTTAGTCCAGAGCTTCCTGGTGTCACGGGTCCAGGAACAGCTTAGTTGGGTCCTTTGGGTCCTTAGCCTCTCTTGAGGCTGTGATCAAGGCATCTGACTGGTTTGGGTTATCATCCAAGGACTTAATTCAAGAAGCTCTGTTCCCAAGACTTTCATGTTTTTGGCAGAATTCATTTCCTTGTGCCTGTATGACTAAGGGATCTGCCTATTGCCTGGAGAATATCTTCAGTGTTTAGAGGTCACCCACAGGTTCTAGGTTTCAAGAGCAATTTTTTTAGAAGATTTATTTATTTATGCATACAAGAGCTGGGGTACAGGTCAGAGGTGTGGGGGTGAGGGTGAGGGAGCAGTGAGAGGATTTACCAGAGACAGAGTGGGGAACAGAACAGGCAGATGAACTGAAATACACTGCTGAGTGGAGCAGTGGGCGAGACCGGAGAGGTCTGCTGTGCCATGTAGGTTGCTCCCTGGCTGGCTGGGGGTCGACCTTGTGATGCAGAGGCTGCGGATAGCATCACAGTGTTGTGCTTAACCCCTTGTGCCACCAGAAAGGCCCAGCCAAGAGCAATTCTTAGAGACTGACCTCACTTCCCTGCCATGGGCTGCTTCAACATGACTGCTCAGATCAGCCAAGAGGGCCTCTGTAGTGCTTTCTAGCACAATGAACACACACACACACACACACACACACACCTGTATTATAGTTATAAACTTGACAGTGGGAATTTGCAACATCCATCACCTTAGGCCCAGGTCCTAAAATTTTTCAAGAGGAGAGCATTATGCAAAAGCATGAATACTATGAGATGGAAAATCACAGAGGCATGACCTGAGAGTCTGTGTGCCACATATTTCATGTAAATTTAGTATAATATGCCTTATTAACTAGTCATAATTTTGGCTGATTTTAATGACATTGTTGCATTTTGAAATTCTGATAAGTGCCATATATGATGACATTGGTTATACCTTGCTTTATGTTATGCAGAACCTTATGTTGAGAACACACTGCAAACTTAATGGTTTATTTTGTGCATTTGTGTGACTTGAAAAGAATGAATTCTAACACTTGATGGCAGTAGTAACTCATTCAAGATTAGTCTGCAGGAATCCCTACACAAAACAAATTATGGCACTTAGCTTTTATATTTTATCAAGAATACCACATGTAAACTATCTAGAATTGTCAATATTAATTATTCTTTGTTCTGGTGCAGTGCATTTACATATATTCATTATTTTTTAGCACTTTTTCAATTAGCTTTTAGAAGCCAAACCTCAGGTAATTAAAATTATAAATAAGTTTTTTTTAAAAAATTGGAAATACTTGATACATTTGATCAGAGAAATAAAATTTAACAATTATCTTAAGTGTATATTTGTAGTCAATAAATTGCTGTGGAAAATAATATTAATAAATCATATTTTATGCTCTCTCAAAGACGTGACTTTTTCCATCCTGCAGATGCAGTACCCATATTTTGTAATGTAAAATCAAAAGTAGTCACCATCTAATGGTCACCAAAGCTACATACCAAGCATTTTTTCCATTTTTTCGAAAGTGAATTAAAGGGATTTTAAATTATTCATTGTTTTCTCTTGATAATTTGGGAAGGTGTTTGGTTTGTAATTGAGGGGTTCTGTGCATCAGAGTACCATAGTGCTACATTTCTACTTATGAATCCTTGTATCATTTAAGCAAACTATGAAAAGAAAGTTAATGTTGTAACAAGGTAACTACACGTAAATGTTTCTACACATTTTAAAGAGGATTAAGAATGAGGATTTTACATTCTTAATAGTACTAAGTTTAGATATTAACTACCACCTTTTGAAAAGATTATTAATGCTATCACAATTTAGGATTATTAGAGAATTAGCACATCATATTGTAGTCACATCTGAAAAACTTATGTAATTGGTAGTGATTAGATAAGAATTATTAGCATGGAAAGGTTTGTTATCAACAGTTTAAAGTCCAATCACTATGGGGAAAGAGAATGCAATGTTCCCCATTTTCTTGGTGAAAATGTAAGTGGGTATAAATCCTTGAGAGTAATTTAATAACATTTATTAAAATAATATTCTTTGACTCAGAATTTCACTTCTATGAATTTATCCATAGATACACTCTCCATCTACAAAAAAATATATATTTATGTTCATGCAAAGGCATTCTTTGCAATGTTATTGTAACTACTAAAAAGTTAAATGTACATCTGTGTAATAATCAGGTATGTATTTTTCAGAAACAGTAGAGTTGACTGTGCTGACATGGAAAAAATCATCAAGAAATGTTTTGAGGTCCTCCCCAGTGGTGCAGCGGTTGAGCGCTGGGTTGTGAAGCTGCCCGTAGCCTCTGCAGCGCCGGTTCGATCCCCGGTCACCGGGCGAGGGTCCCACATGGCACGCAGACCTCTCCTGCCACTCGCTGCTCCCCTTAGCAGTGTACTTCTTCAATCTGCCTGTTCTGTTCCCCGCTCTGGCTCTGGTGAATTCTCTCACCCTCCTACGCTTCTGACTGTACCCAGTGCTTGTATAAATAAATAAAATAAATCTTAAAAAAAAAAAAGACAATTAAAAAAAAAATGTTTTGAAACAAGCCAGGTTCAGAATGGTAATATTTTGTATTTCATAATCTAGGTTCACACTCACACACACACACACACGCACACAGTGGTGACATTTATATTCGTGTAGAACATATATATATCAATATATATTTATGTAAAAATGGGAAATTATTTCTGGGTAGTTTTTGTTTCTCATGGAAAACTTCATAAAACTATGCAAGAAGCCGTTGTCTAGTTATTTCTAAAAGTGCAGTTTGTGGATTGCAATTGGATGAAACTTAATTTTTATTTTTTAAATTTAATTTTATTTTTTTAAAGATTTATTTTATTCATTCATACAAGCACTGGGTACAGTCAGAAGTGCGGGTGGGTGAGAGAATTCACCAGAGCCAGAGCGGGGAACAGAACAGGCAGACTGATGAAGTACACTGCTAAGGGGAGTAGCGAGCAGCAGGAGAGGTCTGTGCGCCATGGCAGATGGAGAGATCATCCTCTCCTGGCAGCCGGGGATTGAACTGATGCTGCAGAGGCTGCGGGCAGCTTGGCAACCCAGCGCTCAACCACTGCGCCACCCGGGAGGCCCTGAAACTTAATTTTTATTGTGTATTCTTTTGTTGCCTTTCAGTTTTTCACCATGTGTCTGTGTGATGATCATACATTTTCTAAAAGATATTAATTTCTTCCCTAATGCGGATATTGTGTCATTGCCTACATTTTCCATTCTCTGTATTTTTTTTCACAAGCACATAAATTATACTGATAGCTAAGCAAAGGTCTAAAATGAGTTGAAATGTATTTTTGATGATAAAATATGATTCAAAAAACTGAAGCTAGGTACATTACTGTTGGATGTGGTTATTTGCATGTTGTGACTATAATTAATATTTTCCCACAAGGTCATTTTAATTTTTAAATATTTTTATTATTTTCTCAATCTCTTTAACGGATTTGGAGACAGAAACATGCTTTAGTGGAAAAGAGAAACAGAAAAAAACTTAATTAAAACATCTAAATCTTGGCAATTTGCCTAGTGTTCATTTTTAATTTTCCTAATTTTCTACGTAGTTTGAAATTGTATAGGATAGGAATCCCTAAATTTACAACTTACATGTGATTTACAGGAGCGTTTATGAAATATATTTTCTATCATTTTGTTTTGCTTTTTCTATACATCTTTTAGTTTACTCCTGACATGTCTTTTTTGTAGATTACTAAATTGCCATCATAGCTTCAATTTTTAGTTATATTGTATGCAATCATGTCATCTTTTAGAATACAATTTGAAAATATCATGCTGAGTTTTGTTTTTGAAGAAAGTAGTAAGAATTGTATTGTTATAGTAGCCACTGGCATGCTAACTGTTATGTGAGATTAGACAAGACTTCCGATAGGCAAACGAGGTAGGCACATATATGCTTGAGGAGTTTTGCTGAGATTGATAGGATTTCCATCCAATCGGATATCTTCGAGTGCCTTTCGAATATAAGTCAAATTTTTAACATTGCAGAAGGTATCTTCATGCATCTCCAGAATGTTGTTATTCTAAAAAAAAATAAGACAAGAGATAACATACCCTTAGTTTTGACTGATAGCATAGTTTATTTTGCATCAAACTCATCCAAAGTGCACCTTACATGATTATTACAGATGTATTTTATTATGCATCTAGTACTTTCTAAGCCTCACCTAACAAAATAGACCTTCTCTTGTTCTTATGAAACTTTTATTTCAATAATGGAAAAATGAGACAAGAAAGTGAAAAAATAAGTTAAAAATTTATTTTCAAAAATAATAACTACTATGAAGCAAGGACAGTGACTGAAAAGTTATCTTAAGAGATAGTTCTGAAGCTGAGACTGGAAGAACAAGAAGACATAAGTATGAAAGAGCCAAGGTAAGAAAATCCCAGCGAGAACACCAAGTGCAAATTCTGAGTATTTATTGTGGAATGTCAAGAATGGAAAGTCAACAAGGCTAAATTGAATTGAGGGAGCATGATTTTGAAAAATACATTGAATATATTTCCCATTCCATAAAAACACCCATTTTAAGTCTCCAGTTCTGTGGCTTTTAATATTCTCACAGAGTTGTACAATCATCACACAATTTAAAACATTTTAAACATCTGCCCCCAAACCCATAGATATTAGAAACAATCCCCCATGTTCTTTAGTCCCTGGCAACTTCTAATTTAGTTTTATTTATATGGAATTCTCTATTCTGGACATTTCACATAAATGGTATCAAATAATATACCATCCATGTTCTACCTGCTAGAATTATATTTTCAAGCTTCATACATGGTGTCAAGTATATTATTGTGTTTAATTGAACATATTTTAATATATTTAAATAAAATATAATTAGAAAATGTTAGATGATACCATATTTGAAAATGGATTTTCACTCATTACTTCAAAGATGACGTGTATCTTAATGGAATTTAAAATAATGTGAATTTTTAAATAATATTGGTTTAGGAAAAAAAAAGAAGTATACGATCTTAATCCAGAGAGGTGGAAGTCTGTCATCAATCAGCAGATAGGAAGCCCTAGGATTAAATTTAATTTTATATAAAACCTAACATCAAATTTAAAATGGATGTTTTTCCCCCTTAAAGCTTGAAATCAAATTAAGTTTTCTCTCTTTCCTCCTTTTCTATTTCCAAGCCTTATGTATTTCTTTAGCAGATGAAGTTCTCAAATTTTTTTCAATCTTTTTGAAAAATAGTCTTTGGAAAAGCTTCTTGACTTGTGTGATAAAATGAGGCATTTTTATTTGGCAAAGAAGGAAAATAAAAGTAAGGTTATCAGAAATAAATTACGGTAGATAGGATCATAAATTTACAAGTATCTTGTACTGAGATTGAGAGAATGAGAGAGAAAAAAAAGATGACATGTGTAGTGTGATATAACAAAGTGCTTTTAGCTTCCCAGTTTCCCCGTTTGCTTTTATTTCCATGGGGCTGTAGGACACACCCTCATAAGGAATCCTACCTGGAGGTGAAGCGCCCTTAAGTTTTCTGGGAGTGGAAGAGGGATGTGATCCAAGTTGTTATCGGTGAGGTAAAGATGATGTAGATCATACATATCCTGTAAATATTCCAGACACAGGGACTTACTAGAAAGTAGTTCTTTCACAGTTGGTATTTTCCATCACCCTGTCCATGCAACCATTTGTAAATGAATACCTGCTTGTCTAGGTCTTGTTTTATAAAGTTGAAGCAGATCAGTTTTCAAAGTTAATATACGATTCAAATGAACTTTGGAGGAATTGACTGGAACTGAAAATTTCTGGATAAAATAAGTCTTAATTTCTAGGAAGAACCTTGCTTTGTCAACTCTAAGTTTCTTGATTTAAGTAAAGTAGCTACTTCCCATGGAAAGTATTCTGCAATAGGATTTTTGAGGACTTTGCTGAGGCATAGTCAAACTTGCTTTCATATTATAGGGATGGAGAAATAGGAGTTTCACCCATCAAAAAGCTGGCTCTCTAACCCAAGTACCAGGAAAAGGGCAGCCTCATAAGACAGAAAGCATTTAAACAATAGCAGGTCTAATCCAGGCAAACACACAGAACAAACAGATTCACCATCACCTATGATGACCTCAGCAGAGTGGGGAAACTGGATTTAGACCCTTAAAGGTTATAATGAGGTGGCCTAGCTCCCTTGCCCATCTCGATGGTGTCTAAAGAAGGCTAGTGGAGAGACAGGACTTTGCCTAGTGCCCAGTGTTAATGGATTTATACAATCCCTGTGATCTCCCTGAGACTAACATGCTGTCCTTTCAAACAGTATTTTAAATTGGTCAACATGTATTTAGAGGAATAGCCTGTCTGGAGTAAGATTGAACAAGGAAATCAGTTAGTTATTGTTTATATACTCTATGCTGTTAATTTCAAGCAAGTCATCCTGGCCCTCAACTTCCTTCCTTCCCTTAAAAAACAGAATTCTTAAGTTGAAGTGAATCCATTCTCCTTACAAAATAATTTAGAATGCTCCAAGCATCATCACACCCTGTACAAGTAGTTATTTTAATCACATAAAATGCTCTCCTTAAGTAGAGTTCTTGGAAATATAAAATTGCCAAGCTTTATAGATTATTAGTGATCCAGGCAGCCCCACCACTTCTTACCCCAGTTCAGCTTTCTGTTCTTAATGCTTCACCAGGTTCAGAATTTACAAAGGCTGTAAATGATGGTGCAAGGGGTTAAGTCTCAGCACTATGAAGTTATCCGCAGCCACTGCAGCACAAGTTCCACCCCTGGCTAGGGAGCTACCCAAATGGCACAGCAGACCTCTCCTGTCTTGCCTGCTGCTCCCCTCAGCAGTGTATTCAGTAGATCTGCCTGTTCTGCTCCTCACTCTGTCTCTGGTGAATCCTCCCCCACACCCTTGCACTCTGGCCTACACCCAGTTCTTGCATGCATAAACAAATAAATCTTTAAAAAAAAGAATTTACAAAAACACAATGTTTTGCCAAAACATGATTAATCATATTGTAAGGTTTATTTTAGCAGTTAAAGTTTTATCAAATGGAATCCCTTTAGAGAAATAAAAAAGACTAGCATTGACAACAAATGGACTGGAAGATGAAAGTCTTTCATATACAAACTTAAAACTTACTTTAAATGCTTCTTGCTTTATTCCTTTCCTTCCAAGTCTATTGTTGCTAATATCTATAAATGTCAGGGTGTTTGGCAATTCTGGGAGCTGCCTTATTTTGTTGTCACGCAGGACAAGCTCTTGAAGCTGAGGCAGCTTTCTAAATGCATCTTCATCAATCTCAGATATTAAATTTGATGTTAGATCAATTCTTCTTAAATCATCTAGAAAATAAAAAGAATGCTCTCGATCATGTTTGCTTGCATAAATCTAAGATCATAAATTTTCCCACATCTAAGCGCATTTAAAAATGAACTTAATTAGGAATGGAAAGTTAATGAAATATTTCTAACTACTTTATAAATATTTGTTTATTTGCAATAGTATTCATATTTATAGGAAAGTGTAACTTTAGCAAGTGGCACATATATTTAAAATAACTTTTTTCGTTTTCCTATATTCCTTATACATTTCATTTAGATTTTCCTCTTTAAAGGTTCTTCTTCCGGGCCTCCCCTGGTGGTGCAGCAGTTGAGCACTGGGCTGCGAAGCTGCCCACAGCCTCTGCAGCACTGGTTTGATCCCTGGCTGCCAGCGAGGGTGCCACATGGTGCGCAGACCTCTCCTGCCATGCCTGCTGCTCCCCTCAGCAGTGTATTTCGTCGGTCTGCCTGTTCTGTTCCCTGCTCTGGCTCTGGTGAATTCTCTCACCCTCCCGTGCTTCTGACTACACCCAGTGCTTGTATAAATAAATAAATAAATCTTAAAAAAAAAAAATGTTTCTTCCTCCATAATGGGACATTGTGTATTTTTTAAAACCCCAAGATCCATAAACATCAAAATACACAAACATTTAAGGGAATTTTCAAATGACTGAAATAATTATGAGGACAGTTACCAAAAATCTTCTAAGTTGGCAATAATTATAGTCAGAATTTAGGCTTGGATTCATCAATCAGAAAGAACTGTGCTTTAATGGAAGTTTATTCACACGAGCCAAATCCTAGTAAATATTATAGCATAAAATGCATTCTAACATGTAAAATATAATTATTTTGTTAGGGGGAAAAGGATGTCCTAAAGCTAATTCCATACAGGCTTTGTGGACTCCACCCCCACCCCAGGCCAAAGCCAAAGTCACTGGGAACTCCAAATCCCATCACCACCAAAGGGAAGGTGGCTGGGACCTGAGGGTGGGGTTAAGCAGCCAGGTTGATATAAGGCAGACACATGGGCTTTGGAAGGGTCCCCCATTTTGGCTCTCCGCCAGCTCGCAGAGTCCGGCCAGCTCTGAGAGTGACTTTGGGTTTCCAGGTCGGCGGATCGGGTAGGACGCATTAAAGACTTTATTTCCCTATTTTCTCCCTGAGTTGTACATTTTCCTTATTTCCTCTTCCCTTGTAAATAAACCTTTTATGAACCTTTTGTGTGTGCCCGTAGTGGAGTATTAATAAGTCCCTTTTAAGCGCGCTGGTGAGGACCCACAGCCAGGAACCCGTTCAATATCGGGGCTGCCCTATAACAATTTATGCTTTCTTTTTAATGAAAAATAGTTTATTTGAAAACTTCAGCTATAGATTCTCACAATGACCTTTCATGATTCACTAATTTATCATAATCCAAACAAACCTTCAATTATATAAACAGGAAAAATAATTGATTTATGAGCCCTATTTTGATATTCATTTTCTCTACCAATATTTGACAAAGTGGCAAAGGTTTTAAAACAGCCTGCAAAGAAGAAAAGGACATGGATGTTGTCTTCCATACTTAGGCTTGCAAAATCATCCTTGTTGATCTTCTTAATTCTGTTAAAGCGGGAATAGAAATAAGCAGTGTTCTTGGGCAGTGGTGGAATGGCATCAAGTTCATGGTCATCACAGTATACAGTGGTACTTATACAAGTACACAGAAGGCAGGTTGGAAAGTCTAAAAGAGAGAAGCAAATAAGTTCATGTAAGTCACAAAAGACATTTCTAGGAAATGTGATTAGTCCAGTTTTTAAACAACTTCGGACTCCCACTGAGTATTCTGGTATACTTCCTATTTTCTTCTATCATTTCTTGTACTTAAAATAACTGTTTTTTCCTTTTTCCTATATTCTTTATACATTTCATTTAGATTTTACTCTTTTACTCCCATGATGGGAGAATGTATATTTTCTAAAAACTCAAGATCCATAAATATCAAAATATACAAACTTTTTTTTTGAAAGATTTCATTTATCTATGCATACAAGAACTGGGGTACAGGCCAGAGGCGCGGGTGTTGGGGGGTGAGAGGATTCACAAGAGACAGAGCGAGGAACGAGGAACAGAACAGGCAGACTGACGAAATACACTGCTGTGGGGAGCAGCGGGCGAGTCAGGACAAGTCTGCTGCACCATGTGGGTTTCCTCCCTGGGTGGGGCTCAAACTCGTGCTGCAGTGGCTGCTGATAGCCTCATAGGTTGTGTCTTAACCTCTTGCGCCACCAGGGAGGCCCCCAAATTATATAAACTTTTAATGGAATTTTCAAATGATTGAAGTAATTATGATGACACAATGAGTCAAACATGCCAATTAAAGCTGTCCCAATAATTAATATATTCTCTATAATCTTTGGAATTTTTATATTAAAGTACTGAATGGATACAGCATGGTTGTTATTTTTATACCTGTTAGAAATTGTTTCAAATGTACATACTAAATTGTGCTTGTTATAAAGTTAAAGCATTTCATCATATTTTTATTAGGTCTTTGGTTCAATATTTAAACACCCCACTAACCAAAATCTGCTTCAAGAAAAAAATTAGAGTAATAATCATTAATATTAATTTACTCTACATGTACTTTTTCGATCCTTTCTATATAAATAACATTGTGCTAACAAATAAAACAGTGGCGTGTGTACAGAGAAGTTCAATTTTATGATCTGATATGTGAGATGAATATTAATCATACATATAAAATGATGTCTATGGTATATGTAATGAAATATCACATGAGCATAAAATAGGGCAATGTGGGCCTCCTTGGTGGCACAGGGGCTAAGATGCAACCTATGAAACTATCTGCAGCCACTGCAGCATGAGTTCGAGCCCCAGCCAGGGAGCTACCCACATGGTGCAGGCAGACCTCTCCTGACCCGCCCGCTGCTCCCCTCAGCAGTGTATTTCAGTCAGTCTGCCTGTTCTGTTCCCCATTCACCCCATACACCTCTGGCCTTTACCCCATTTCTTGTATGCATAAATAAATCTTTTTTTAAAAAAAGAGAAATCTCTTTAAAAAAAAATAGGGCAATGTGACTCAGTCTGAGCATCAGTTATGATTATTTGAGGACGTGATCATTGAGTTGAGACCCACAGGAGATCTTCAGGAAGAGAAAAAGTTGGCCATGCAGTTGGGAGGGAGGAGTATATAGAAAGAAGCAGCAGCTCTGTGTACCAAGTGCCTTCCTTTTGGAGCAACAGGCAAAGGCCCTTGTGCCAGAGCACGAGGCACTGGGGTGTGTAGATATAACACGCACAGGCCCTTGTCTGTGCAACAGCTTCTGTTCCCTATTTTAAGGATGGGAAGGGTTTCCGTGTGATCAGATGTGCCTGTTAAGATTGCTGTGCTTGGAGATGTGATGGGAGACTGAAGGAGGACCTCTGGGGAGAGTGGAAATGAATTGTAGTCTAGATTAAAGATGGCAGTAGCTTGGCTACATAGTGGTAATAAAAAAGCAGCAGGTCTGAAGATACTTGTGAAGCTGGATTATACTAAACATTGATCTCCAACTCTCACTCTTACACACACACACACACACACACTTAGCACCTCCTCCTTCACTAAGGAAGGAAGCAAACAAGATGGTGCAATATTACGGAGGCTTAGTGGACAGCAAGTTTGAAGCAGAAGGGAATAGAAAATTATATAAGGTAGCAGAGATAGCATGTTAAGTTAAGGGCTGAAAAATGGTGCTTGGCTTAGTTGTCTTGGTGATAATAAGAAACTTCATTGACAGGTGTGGTCCTGCTAGGGCCAGAGTCAGATTGTAGTCAATGAGAAGGAAGTCATAGGTGAGAAAATAGTTACAGCAAATACAGACCATGGTGTTGAGATGCTTGACAGTGAAGGACAACATGGGTGATAACTATAAGAAAGATGTGTCTGTGGTGTATGTAATGAGGGAAATTGACTAAGGTGTAGGAAGCAAAAAAGCCATTTCTGCTGTGGAGGACTGAGAGGAAGCCTGTTTTCCATTAAATGCACAGACAAGAATCAGGGCAACTTCAAACCAGCGTTGAGAACACTAACACCGTTGACCTGTGGCAAGTTATATCCACTTTGATCTAATTTCATGTGTACAGGGAGGTTGCAATAGTCAAATGAGATTATATGAAGTGCTTACCATTATGGAACACAGATCATAAATGCTCATTCAAGGCAAAGTAGTAGTATTGTCATCACCACCATCTACATCACCTTATTGCCTTGAACTGCTGTGGCCTGATCTTCTACACAGATTCTGATCTTTCTAGTACTGTATCTTTTGCTCTAGAAATGCTTTCTACCACAAAGGCTTTGTGTTATAACACCATTCCAAATTTTGGTTATTTGATTATTTCCACCAGTCCGAAGTGGAATTATTAAAACTGATTTATATTCTAATATGAAATACATTTATATTCCATTCCAAAACTTTCTCTTTGGGCCATGTGGGTTGGCTGTGTAGTTGTAGCTCCTGGTCTCAATTACAGTTCAGGTTGGATGGACCTGACCTTCATTGGTGTGGGGACCCAGAACCCCGGTGAATTCAGGTTCCTGTGGGGAAGAGCCATCGATCAGCCTGGGGGTGGATTCCTCCTCTTCTTCTCCATCCTCCTCTAGCTGTGGGGACGGGGTGAGGAGCTCTCTGTTCCCAGATGGCATCATGGTCGCTATTTCAATCTGGAAGAGAAGTAGAATTTCATCAAGCAGCCTTGTCAATCATACCCTGCATGGCTGAGGCACGAATTTAAAATTTATACCCTGTTGCCACAAGAGGTCGCTCGTGTTCTAAAATTTAACTCAGTAAACCTGCCTGCCTGGAAAAGCACATATGATTCCAGTTACTCTTATTATTTTAAATTCAATTCGTTTCTCAAATCGTAGTAATAGTTTCCAATACTCTTTAAAAACTCCTCTTGCTGTTTTATGCATCTTTATATGCTTGTTCATATCTTAGATTTTAAAAAAATATTATCATTTCTTTTAGGGTTTACCAAACATTTGAAAGGCACATTGTAAGAGTGTATTACTGTGAAAGATTAAAATTAATCCAGAGTGTACATAATATAATCCAAAAGTACCTTTAAATATTCATCCCAAATTCTGTTCCCTTCGAATATGTTAATCAATAAGAAGTTGATTTTTATGTTCCAGTACTTTAATCCTTGGTGTCCTAGATTCAAATTTCTGTTCCAATATTTTTGCTTCCCCCAATTGTATTTTACTGAAAAACTCTTTCTACTAAAATAAAATGTATGTTGAAATAGAAACTATGATTAGTATATGCCATTTCTCATACATTTTTGACATTTTTTTGAATAACAAGTATTACCAACAACATTTGGACATAAAAGATTGACCTTTTTGAGAATTTTAAAAATTAGGAGGCAATTATATGCTAGAAAAAGAAAACTCAGATTTTTTTCAGGAATTATATTTTAGATTATGCTCATTTTTCTTTCATGTATATTTTAAGTACTGTGCTGTTGCCCCTACAAACAGTTTGCATTTATAACAACCCCATTCACTCTAAACACTCTTCCCTGTCTCAGTGTCTATTCCTTTTGTTACTCAGTAAATGTCTACCTCGATGACCTCATAAGCTTTGGTGAGAATTATGTACCAGACAATTGGGTTGTAAATAAGCAGACCCCACTTCTGGGGCATAGGTTCCTTATGAAATCCCAGATTCTTCTTTGATCATGCTTATATGATCTCCCGATCCTTTCTACCCTTTTACATTGTTTGCTTTTATCAAAAAAAAAGACACAAAATTTCTTTCTAGTTTATGTAACATCAAAATGACACCTGATACAGTACTTTTATATGTAAAGTAAGTTCATAATTAAGTAGATATTTTGTAGAAGTTATAGATAGATGTTTTAGATAACGAAAACTTCTTAAAGATGTACTTATTTAATGTTTCTTTTGATAAATTTGGATTTAATTCTTCACAAATGAAAATTATCCCTTTCCCCCCTGCCTTACTGAAAAATAATTGACACCTAACAGGCCCCATGAAATTTCTGCCTATCCAGACCTACTGGATGGTGAACTCTGAGTTATGGCTTTTACCTTTGTACTTCTAGGCTATAGCAGAATAGGTGATCAACCATCACTTACTGAAGTATAATTTAAAATGTTGCTTGTCCAGAATGTATTTAATTCACATCTCTATGCTTAATTTTAGAGATTTTGCTGAGAAGTATTACTGATTGTAGTGCTTACTTCAATGCATTTAGAGCATCATATTAAACCCAAAGCAAATCATACTATTTGGGTACATTAAGAAGCCATACATGAGGATATAAAACTTGGTCAGAAGTCTCTGGTTGGGCACATTTTCTTAAACAGAGAGACATAAGGTTTCCATCTGTAGGGTCAAAATGAGGCAGATTCAGAAGGAATGGATTTGCACAGAGACCAAAAGGAGGCTCCAGGAAGAGAGGAAATTGAGACAGATGTTTCATGGAACAGAGGCAGCCTAAAGGGAGAAACACATTCCAGACACGTTGCCTTGAATCTTTAGCTTTGTAGGAAAAATGTTTGCACATACTTTTTACAGATAATTGTTTTTCCACTGATTTGATGGAAGCTGTAAGATCTCGCTTGCCATCCAATATAATGAGGCAAAACAGCATTTTCACTTATCAGAAGCTGTTTTGTTCGTGTTTACTTGCTAATAAAATGTGAGTGATGAACATCTTTTAAACCAAGCTTTAAATTGGTTCAGAAAAATCATAGAACTGAAATTCAGAGTGCCTTGAGAATTTTTAGCCTTTACAATTGTATTTATTTCTCCTATTGAAATGAAGCAGTTGAAGCTTCTGTCTTTTTCCCTTTTCTGAAAATTTTCATACTGTGATATGAAGTTGTGAGACAAAGCATCAAAGACATAAGGCTGGGGAAACATGACCACTTCACCTGACAGACTTTTGTGCTTCTGCTGCAGAAAGCTCTATTTGGACATAAACACAAATGGCCAGAAAATCTCCCTGCCTCCTTTCATTCAAACTATAATTAATAACATTCAAATGCAAATATAATAGAACTTCTCTTGTAAATATTCATTTTCCTTAGTTTTCGTCCATTCTTTTCCCCTTCACTTTGTTTTATTCTGATTTGCTTCCAACTGAATTGTTTAATCCATTCATTATTTTCCTCTAGAGTTTAAAAACAAAATACAAAGGTGCATGCCTCCATATGACCTTGAACTTAGCCATCACTGTACTTGAAGATCTTCTTGACCTGATACTAGCAGGACAAATCTTGGGGCTGACTGATATGCAGCAAGTTGTCTGTTGCTATGCTTTTGATCACCAGGCCTTAGAGAATAAAATAATTTGTGTTGGGGTAGACTGTTTTAGGAGTACCTTCCATGTGCATGAAGGGTGTATCTCTATCAGAGACTCTACTAGAACCTACAGAGATGGAGGTAGAGTGAGGTCTCAGCAGATATCCATCTGGAGCGATAAAAATGCCTAAAGGAGTCCTCAGACTTGCCTTTACCTCATGCCCTGCAGTATGGATTCCATTAAGCAACCCAGCCCCTTAATATAATCTCAGAGTCAGGGGGCTGAAATGAACTGGAAGTGTCTCAAAGATATGATAAGTAAAGTAGATCACAACCTCTTGTCTGGAATATAACAATAGTCTAATTACAGGATGTTGAAATCTCCTCTGGTATATATCTTCACAGTGAGAACAAAGTCATAAAAAGACAAGCTTGAATGTGGTGACTTCTACTTAAAATCCTTGTTTTCTCAATGTTTTTAATAACATAGTAGCTTAGCAGAACTGCCACACGTTGATGAAGAAAAAAAGATGTGTTTGAATCTATTCTGACTAGACGTGTTTGAATCTATTCTGAGAACGTAGCAAGTTACATTACCTCCTTGAATCTTGCTTTATTTATTTGTGAAATGCTAGTATAAATAGTACAACTGTTTAAAATGTGGCTAAAATGGCTAGAAATGTGAATGCATGTAAAACTCTTAGAATAATACCAAACACATAGTAAGCGCCATGGAAATGGTTGCTGTTTTCATTACAGTAAATTCAAAACTCCTTGATTTCTAGGGTCTTACATGGCTTAGGCCTTCTAGTATCCCCTTCCCTCATCTCATGTCAATTGTACTCTTGCTGCACTGGTGATCTTTAGTTTCTCATATTATCATTTGTTCTTCTTCTCTAGGACATTGCACATACTAGATATTTCGTTTGGAACTCCCTCGTTCTCCTTCTCTTTTTCCAAAATTTATTTCATTTGTTAGCAGCTTTTTCAAAGGTGTAATTGATACACAAAGAAATGAACAACTTTAATATGTGCAATTCGATAGATTTGTACGTATGCAATCACCTGTGATGTCATCACTACAATTAGAGACGTAGTCAACACCGCCCAAAGGGTCTTGATGATTAACTAACTATGTATCCTTAATAACCAGTTCAAGTCTTCTGCAGGGAATCCTGCAAGGAATGGGCCATCTGACTTAGACGAACATAGCATGGCTCTCAGAGAATTAGGTACTTTGTGGGGAAGTAACAATTATCCTTATGAGAAATAGACCTTACATTATTAATCCATGAATCAGCTTTCTTGCACATATTTTAATCTTCAGATGATTGTTGCTTGCCATCACTCATATAAACCTACATTCTGCTCTGATTACAACTGATTGTGTTAGTCAGTTGCAGAACCTGAAGGCTGCAGACCATCCCAGGCCGTGTTGCCCTCAGGGAGCGCTTGGCAACTAGGCAACCGCTGAAACTGACAAGTATGAAAACTACCATATGGCCTTCACGTAGGTAGATTATAAAATTCAAGTGGTATTTATTATTATATTCTCTCACTTTTGTAAGAAATGAGCATTATATCAGGATGAAATTTTAACCTGGTTAAACACAATGGCTGAGAAAATCTCCTGTATTCCGCCAAACAGTTTCATTTTCCTCCTGGGCACTCAAGCTAAGTACATTTTTCATTTTCTTTAACTTTCAACCAGGTAATGTGGCTAGTTTTCGCCAACTGAATAGGAGGGGAGGGGATTGTTACAACAGATCTAAATCAGTGAACCCCCAAGTGAAGATGGAAAAGTTCTAGCGTTAAAGAAGTTTGAATTCCTGAATAACCTGCCGGAGGATAGTCAGCTTGTTAGCTCACAATGTATATTCTGTCAGCAAGATATGAATTTTTATTGTCTTAAATCACTGAGATTTTAGAATTGTTTGTTATAACTGCTAGGGTAACGGACTAATATGGACTTTTTCAGTTCTTGTATTTTTAACCATTTCCTAAGTATATTGAGGAAACAACTTTTAATATTTTTATGGGTGAAGATATCTCGCACGTATCATCGACTTCAGAAAAAAAACAAATGCATATTTTTCTTTTGTTTTTCAATCCTCTTTGATTTTTCTTTTACCAACAGTTGTCCTGTGGTCTTGGTTATTTGGTGGAGTACTTACTAAAATTTTATACCACCAAATTTAAGTGAATTCACTATACTTTGATTTATTTTAAAATATCAGGATTTTATTAAGTCAAAATTAATCTATGTAGTGAATAAACACCTGCAAGTCAAATACCAAATTTACTTAATGACTTTTTGTTTATGTCAAAATAACATCCAATAATCAAAACACTTTATTTGACTTGCTAGAATACTATGCATGCATTTATGAAAACATGAATGTTTTCTTAGGTTTTTTAATCTGTTCTAGTGGATGGATAGTTTTCATAAATTCATAACTCCAAATGGTAATGCTTCTTTGTATCCAAAGCAATGTTTAAGTGAAAAATCCAATGGAAAAAAAAATAAGAGAGGATGGTTTGAAGGTTTCATAAGAGGATATATATAAACCCCCTCTAGTCTGTGCCTGTACTGGGACATTAGCATTCTTTTTTGTTTACATATTTATTTTCTCATTTTCTTTACTTATTGTTCAAAAATGGCAATATTCCATTTTTTGTTGCCAGAAAGAATTTTTTACTTCAGTGTTATCCCAGTTTATTCAGGACTCCATTCACCACTCTCCCCTTAGGCTCCAGAAACTTAATCCTTTCAATATCTTAGTTTTCAATAAATGTATCATCTAGGTCTAATTGAATGTCTCTAAATGATGTTGGTAGGGAACTTTGGCAAAGACTTTAGAAACATTATCTAATAACAAAGTCAGTTCATATTCCTGTTCCCTCACTGCCCTGTTCCCCAAGTAAGGATGCCAGAAAGACAATTTAGTGTAGGCTGAAAACAGTAATCTCATGAGAATGGAGGGAGGAGAAGGAGTCAATCACAGTAATTGGAAACAAAGAAGTTGGACTGAAAACCCAGAGATTTGGAATCTTTCAAACTCCAGCTCTTTATTTTATGCAGGAATAATTTAGTGCTTTTTTCGAGTTCCAATCTTTCCTATTCCAGCACAAAGCAAATTGTTCCTTCTAACCCAGCTTTAGTTGAAGCACAAAGAATAATAAATCATGTCTTTTCATATGTAGAACTTTCTGCATAAAACTGCTATTCACTGATGATGGTGATGAGGATGATGGTGTGATTTATATATTATCCCAGGGTAATTATAGACATTTGAATGGGGAAAAAAAGTGCATTTATAGAAGGTCTCCCACACAGGACCAGTTAATAGCCAAGTGCCTTTCAAAGAGATGATTATAACAGCAACATTTTTTCTTCTGTCTAGTATCAGTGGAAAAGTCTTGCAAAATTCCACATATTGAGAAGACTGTCTTTATTTCTTGGGGTCAAAGTTACTTTTTAAACAGGTTCAAGAATGTATTAAACCAGAATACTGGTCTGAGTCCTCTTACTGCCACCAATATATTCTCTATACATATCCCTACCTTGGATGGTCAATGACACAGAACCACAACAAAGGACTTTAGGTCAGTCAGTGCTAGAATAGTATATATCAAAGGAGGAGCTGTTTTCCAAGAGTTCAGACTCTTTCAATTTGTTGATGATTATACATTTTGAAGTCATTACCATGATAGAAAAGTCATCCTACCAATAGGAGAATAAACTATATTGTGGGTAATTGGCTTTGACAATTTTTTAAAGATTGATTTATTTATGCATACAAGAACTGGGGTACAAGCCAGAGGTGTGGGGGGTGAAAGCAGTCACCAGAGACAGAGTGGGAAACAGAACAGGCAGATATACTGAAATACACTGCTGAGGGGAGGAACCAGCGAGTTTGGAGAGGTCTGCTGCGCCATGTGGGTATCTCCCTGCCCAGGAATCGAACTCATGCTGCAGAGGCTGCAGACAGCCTCTTGTGCCACCAGGGAGGCCCTGGCTTTGACAATTTTTGACTCTATAATCATTTTCTCTTAAACTTGAAATGTACCAATCGGCTTACTCTTCATTCTCTTTTTATATGTGTTGTAGATTAAATATAGTTATAGTAGAAGTATTCTTTTTAATCTGAAATGTCCTGGATTTGATTTCTTTCATATTTATATGCCTTCAGTCTGAGTTTTGAATTCATAGCTCCAAAGAGAACACTTAGAAAATGATTTGATCCAGCCTCAATATCTTATAGATATATTTGGTCTTTGTTAAGAAATGGGGTATATAATATATATATATATATATATATATTTGTGTACATACTGTTTATGACTTTAAATCCCACACTGCATATTAGCAAAGAGCTTGGCATGATGTCATTGGACTGGCTTTCAGTGTCCACCCATCTGGTTCTCATGCTGTCTGCATTAAAGTCAACAATTGCAAAACCTGATGAATGATAACATTACTATGCAATAACTCATGAATTATTTCACTGTCTGTGTCCATGAACCTTAATGAATACAGGGTAAGTCACTCTGTTCCTAGCCAATGTGAGACAGTTTACTAAAACTTGACCTAGGAGTGTTATAATGAGAAATTGATGAACTTAAGGAAGATACAGTAAAAATTAGGCATATTAAAGAAGGCAGGACAATGAAAGTTCAAGTCCAATCATGGTTTAGAAAATATGATGGGAAAACATGTCCAAGGTGTGTTTATTTAATAAATATGAAGCTTTCCAAAATGTTTTTGAATCATATCTATAATCTTATCTTTTTAATCTGTGTCTATGGAAGAGTCACACGAGAAAATCTAGAGGACTATATTAGAGGAACAAAAGTCTGGACCAGGAAGAAAAGAGAAGGCACTTATCTAGAACACAGCAGTAGAGAAGTAAAGGAACCAAATTAAGTTTAGCAAAGTGGGCCTCCCCGGTGGTACAGCGGTTGAGCGCTGGGCTGCAAAGCTGCCCGCAGCCTCTGCAGCACCGGTTTGATCCCTGGCTGCTCCCAGGCCACCAGCGAGGGTCCCACATGGCGCGCAGACCTCTCCTGCCACCCGCTACTCCCCTCAGCAGTGTGTTTCGGTCCTTCTGCCTGCTCTGCTCCCCACTCTGGCTCTGGTGAATTCTCTCACCCTCCCGTGCTTCTGACAGTACCCAGTGCTTGTATAAATAAATAAATAAATCTTTAAAAAAAAAGATTAAAAAAAAAGTTTAGCAAAGTGATCAAAAGAAAATAGCAATCAATCCAGACTGAAAGAATGGGTCAGGGAAGTCAAACATTGAATCTGAGTCCCACCCCTAGAGATTCTGACACAGTAGCAGGGGATGGAACTGAGGCATTAGGATTTTTAAAAGCTCTACAGGTGATTCAAATATGTGGCCAAGGTTGAAAACCACTGGGACAACCATGGTGCTCGCGCCCGAGGGGAGAAGTCCGATATGTCAAAATATGAACAAGGATGTCGGACAATGTCATGTCATTAAAAATTAATTAAAAACCACCAACATGTGTAAACTATTCTGCAGAATAAACTATAGGAGACAGAAATGTTAATGAAGTCCTAGAACTTTCGAAATGTCAGTCGAGTCTTGATGAGAATGTGGGAGAGGGATTGTTTCTCACTAGGCTCCCAGGGGCCATTGCCTTAAGAAACATCAACAGCTGCTTCATTCACTGGGAAAAAACAAAAGCAATGGTACAGAGGGGAACACTCTGGGAGGCAGGTTTCTTGAATTCCTCAGTAGGAAGCAAGTCACTGGGGCACATAATAACTGGGTTACAGAACCCTCCCTTGGCTGAAAGTTCTGGTAGCTCCCAAGTAGCTCCTAACAGCACACATGCAATACAGCATCAGGTGCCAGAAACTCAGATCTTAGCCAGAAAATGGGAAATCAAAGACTTTGAATATGAAGAGAGAAAGCAGAAGAAACTTCACGTCAGACTTGTTTACTGGACCAGTGCAACTGTGTGTGTGGTGTTGTGTTGGAAAACTGGAATACAACATAAGAGACATTATATTGAGGAAATTTCCCAGTTCAGTGCTTATCAGACCACAGATGGATCAGAATGACCTAGAGGGTTTGTTAAATTACTTAAATTGGGAGCTTGATCAAGGCTTTATATCTTTTAGATATATTTTCTTGGCAATTCTTTGTTAAGAAATGGGGTATATAGTACCTATCTGTATATATACCATTTATCTCTTTAAAGCCTACATTGAATATCAGTGAAGTGCTTCACATGATGTCTTTTACTGTCCACTTAGCCACTGAACTCCATCCACCATTAGTGTTTCTGGCTTACTAGGTTTGAATTTGGATTTGAGAATGTACATTTCTGACCAGCATCTAGGTGACTCATGAAGCCTGCTCAGCAACCACAACTACTCCACTAATGGTAAAACTGCCCCATAATTTAACTCCAAATTTTATTGGAGTTTAAAATTTTCAGATGGACATATTTGCAATGAACATAAGCTGACCAACATCTAGATGAATCTAAATCAAAATTTTTTCCATTTTCTGACTTCTCATTTACCACCAAGTCTCTTATTGTGTGCTTGGCTACACTGTGTACTAATTTGGGGATATATATTAATGTCTGGAATAATTATTTTAGGGACTCAACATTGACTTGTTCTTTAAGTGTGATGGAGTTCGCAATCAACACTGCAGAAAGATGGCATGTGCAATTCATGCTTGATTTCTTTAAACATCAATGACACAAAAGATTTGTAAAGAGCTAAAAACAATGCAGTTCTTCCAAAAGAATGACACCTGTATCTGAAAAACTCCACTTAGGTTGTAGTTACCAAAAAGGTCCAGGTACTAAGAATCCAACCAGATCAGATGAAGTAAAAGGAATTGAGGAACGGGAGTCTTTGGACTTTACATTATGAAGCAAGGAATTCTAATTTTGTAGTGCAAATCTAGATTGAACAGGTTTAAATTTTAATTAGCAAATTGTGCTTATCTGTAGTCCTTTATTTTTCCTCAAATACTTCATAGAACTAAAGGAGTTGTATACACATTCATGGGATTTAATTTTTTTTAATTGTATCATTGGAGTATGTTTACTTAACATTTCATTTCACTGCAAAACCTCTCTTAAATGCTATCCTAGGTAACAGCACTCTGTGTAATTTTAGATAGAACATAGACTTGAGAGTGAAATTTCAATCTTGTGTATAGAGAGGCTGTTGAGATAAATTTATCAATGCTCTTGGATTCATTATAGAGCCTTCTGGGGTCAGAATCCACAAATGGCTAGTGTGTGCTGCAGCGACCACGGGGTAGTGGTTGCCCTGGGGCTAGGTCTCATGAAGAAGGGAGAATGACTGATCTGAAAATGTGCTGCTTTTCTCTCATAGAGGGGCAGCCATAGTGGAGTTAATGGTCAGCTTAATGATGCAAGAGGCCCTGTCCTTTGAGGTGGAACTGCCTTTATTGGCCCCTTTATCACCCCTCCTGAGGAAGAATAAATGAATAGGATAATTGGTGAGTAGAAAGAACTAGGCCTGATGGTTCAGCTTCCCTTTTGGGGAGAGTTACCTGTCTGTCCAGAGCATTTACTCTGGTTTGCCCCTCTAGGTATTGAGATTACTGGACCAGGGACTCTTCAGAGGTCTGTGGTCAACCATCTCCCCTCACATAGTCTATTTCTGAGTTTTGTATTGGGAAACTCATAGTGGCTGCACAACTAAGTCATATATTCATCTTAGTCTTCATCAGGAATAAAGGGAATGTTTTGAATTCTGTCTGTGTCCCATTTAAATTTCTCAATGAGTTCTAAAGTTAGGTAGGACATAGGATAAGCATAGAGGGGTTCCCTTAAAACTTAACATTTATTTGGATCTCCCTTTCATGGCATAAGGGGTTAAATCTCAACACTTTGAAGCTTTTGGCAGCCACTGCAGCAGGAGTTCAACTCCAGTGCTAAGGAGCTAACCCACATGGTGCAGCAGAACTCTCCTGTCTGGCCTGCTGCTTCCCTCAGCATTCTCTTCCACCTGTTCTGCTCCCCATTCTGTCTCTGTTGAATCCTCCCACCTCCCAGCACCTCTGTCATACACCCCAGCTCTTGTATGTTTTTAAATAAATCTTTAAAAACAAATAAACAAAAAACCTTAACACTTACTGTCCAGACAAACTTCAATATTTTATGTATCTACATGTGTTATAATACAAAAAAACATGCATTTTTATATACATACCTGACATCTGGTCTCATGTGATGTTCTCAAATCTTGTTTTTCCTTTGCTTCACTTTCTTCATTTACGTTGTTATATTACATATAATAATGTAGTAGTATAATACATAATAACAAATAATATATGCTTTGATATTGTAGAGAATACAAATAACATGTTTTTATAAAGTATGAGATAATACAATATATGCATGATATTTCAATCTATATTTATATAAGGTGTCTATTTCTGGACACTCTGTGGCATGTATTCATGTAAGTGGCCTACAGTACCTTTCAGAAAAGGCAGTGGATAAACATACAAGTAAAATAATTCATTTCAGATTTGCTATAAGGTCTGTGAATCATGAGAGAATTGGGGACATCATTTTTCAACATAGGTAGCTAGTGATTGAACTCACAGAACTCTTATGTCCCAATACTTAACCATAGATGTTGCTTATATTTATCTTTTTCACTCCCTCTTTTGCATTGTAGTTATATGTGTTTATAGGACTACTGGGGAGGGGGGTGGTACTGAGGGACAGGAAGTGATTTGCTCTAATTTACCTGGTACCATTCAAAAGACTAATAAGTAAATCTATAGTGAACCCAGACCCAATGGAGTTAGTCTTCATCATATTTCCAATTCCACCCCTTCCTTGATTACTGGTGCATAAGCTTCCATGGCTGTTGATTGAATGAGTGACATGATGGTAAAGCTACTAACATCTATCAAGCAATTGCTATGGTCCAGGCTTTGAGCTAAACAAAAAGTTTATTGTGTTTAAGCCTCACAAGCCATCTCATAAGACAGAAGCTGAGGCTCAGAGGCATTGTACACTTAGGCCATGTAGTTTTTGTGACAGAACTGGGTCTCACACACAAGGGGTTTGACTCCAGAGCCTGTGTCACCCAAGTTTGTTAACTCTATGACAAATTGCCTGCCAAGGATGGGACAGGGAGATACTTGAGCAGCATCCAAAGTCAGCGGTTTCTCCCACTATTCTTCATAGTGTTATATTCGTAGTTTAAGTGTCAAGGCAAATCCTGGCAAAAATCTTCACATTTATTTGCTTAGTTTGGGAGCTCACTGTGCTAGTTAATTCCTACCCAGTAAGCCTAGTGCTGTAACAGATAATATTTAAACCATAGGTCAGTCTCCCATTGAAAAAAAAAAATGAAATTCAGAATGTTATTTGGAGTTTTACCCTAGCCCAGACTATGGTTTTATTAAACATAACTGATAACGATTTTATCTTTCCCCCCAAACTGTCCCACAAAGTTATAATAACTCTGGAAACTATGGTTTATTCTTAACATATGTCACAGTTGGCTGTCAAAGGTGTGAAAGAACTCTGAAATGTTCAGCATGGGTTACTGAAAAGTAATCTCCTGGGCTCACATACTGGCAGGCTGATAAGTGCCCTGGAATTCTGCTCTGGACGTGAGTCTGTGCTCATATTGATTTGAGTGATCTGTATTAATTATCTAGAAGAATGTAATCATGAGTGCTGGCACTGAAAGTGTGTCTTATTTTCTATTTTATCTTGAAAAGGGATGAGGGAGAAATGTGTTTGGCAAAGATTACTCAGTCCCCATATTTCTGACCAAGCAGCTCTCAGTTCAGAAGGATCATTTTACTACTCACTCCCTAAAATACTTTGACAGCTAAGAGATGCTTAGATAGTATCTTAATTATAATCACTTAAAAATTCTTTTTTTTCTCATCCCTAATAATCAAATTACTAAATTTTTGAGAAAAGAAACCTCAGTATTGGACACAGCTAAAAGAAATAAAGATTAGAGAGAAAAAGCAGAAAATAATGGAGACTTTCAGTGCCAAAGACTTGCGTTTGGCGTTAAAAGAATGATTTAAATTTTGCTCTGGAAATTACTACTTGATAAACCTTGGGCAAAATTCTTATCCTTAGTTGTTTTTATGAATGGTGATGTTGATAATAATAGATAATAATGATGTTTTATTTTGAGGGAAAGAATTAGCTTATATTTGTGGTCTCATAAATAATGTGTAACACAAATTCAAATACAAACAAAGTACTGACAAAGACTACCAGTGTTCTCTTTATTTCTTGATTAACCAGCATAATTATATATTTTTGTTGCTTCATTTTTTAAGGTTTCCAAATAGTTTAAGACTCGAATGATTCAGCATTGTTTTTGAAAAAAGCATATGCAATGTCAGTGATGAGGCAGGGTGAGAAAGAAGAGTAGCATTTTCTTTTTTCTCAGATCCTGAAAAGAAAATTTAATTCAGGCTGACTGCGTTAAAGTTCTTTCCTCCAATTAGGGGTGTTTTATATGCAAATGAGATGCTTGAAAGTTTACAATATATTGGAGTCATTGACCAAAGTGAGGCATAATTTCAAATATAAAGATAAAAGTATGAATATTTCATGATGTGGTATGGTAGCATATAGTATTGTAAAGCAATGTCACCTAAGAAAGTAAAAAAAAAAGAACAAACAAAACATCCAAATGAAACTCGGGGAATTTTTAAAAACAGTACTGCAGCTCTTTTTTTCTACCAAAATAAGTAATAGAGATATCACAAAATTAATTACTTTTTGTTAAGAAAGTAGATTAATTTTGAGACAAACTGCCATTAGCATTATATAGCAATTAATTAAATTTAGAAAATCTAAGATAATTTTTATAGATCATTATCTAAAGTGGAAATTGACTCTGTCTGTACTTCTTTGAAATTACATTGATTCTACTGAAGTGATTTCTAATTCATAGGCATTAACATATATTCTAAAATTAATTTAATGACACTCTATTATCATGATGACAACAGAGAATCATCAGTGCTCAATTATTAATCGATACAATGTCCTGCACTGATTCATCTCTCATTCTCACCACTCCACTAAATTTAATTTTCATTTCTATAATGAATTATATATTTCATATCTTTCTTCACCTACAAATGCTAACTTTGAAGATGAATTTGTTTCTCTCTCTGAAAGAGAAAAATTGACTTTAATTTTAGATCGGTGGAGAGTAAGCAAGGAAAGGATGCTCTGTGTAAGAAATTACCATTCTGTCAGTTACCACCATTATTCATTATTAGTTGCTATTAACTTATGGCTGTATATTCCATCTCATTCCAGAAAGTATATGAGACAGTATCTAAAGAGTGCATCCTAATGCCACAAAAAAAAAAAAATCTATACGAAAAAATTAAGATGACACAGAATTTAGGAAGGAAATATAATATGGATCTAAGGAAGAAGCAGTCAAAAATTAAGCTCCAGATATCTGAGCAAATTGACAAATCATAGAACATGGTGGAGGAATGTTGGAACCCTAGTGGTGGGCAGGGTATGAAAGTGTCCATTCACATAGGCTGGAACTTATAACCCCTAGAGTAGATATAAAGATGTAAACTGTCTATATGTCAACAAACATAATTTGGAAAAAAAATGACTAAGTTATATATCATAGAAGGTTGCAATACATTCTGATACTGAGGTCTGAGAAAAATTTCTCCTCCACATCTCTGTGAAGAGCCTTGTGATGTCATTGCAATGCTCTACCCATACCACCTTACAGTAAATTCGATCAAGCAATAACATTCTTGGTATTTATTGAAGATGCAGAGACACTTCAGGTACAATTGTGTAAAAGCAAGTATTTAAGAATAAAATAGCACAGTATAAGTAAGGAGAAGTCTAATTGTCTGAGTGGAGCTCAGGTAATTTTACTGGAGAAGCAAACTTCATTATCTTTCAGCAGAGTCTCTGTAAATATTAATACAGCCCTGAGTACTTCTCTGGGCAAGATAAATTACTCATAAGCAGGGCCCAGGTCTTTCTTAGACCTTATAAACATAGATAATCAGTGACCCTAAAATGGTACCATTAAAGTGGAAATGTCAAGATCAAATACCTTGATGCAAAACACAATCTCAATTGAAGCCACTCTAAGTATACCAAATTTTGAGCTATGTAATCTTCTAACAAACCCTTTAAGGCAAATAACCAAATATTTTCTTGGATCATAGAGGCCCAGTCATGTGTGCTACATGTTGGAGAATGCCTCGTCACAATTATTCTTTGAAGTGCTAGTTTTAAGCCATTCTCTCTTATGGTAATTAGATAACTTGTCTGTAAAGGTTACTTCTCTGTCGTGTTCACTCATAAGAATACTTACTCTTTTAAGAGCATTGGGGAACCTGGCATTCAGGTCAACTAAAACTCATATCAAGTTAAAAAGACAATTTGGAAAATGGTAGAAAAGGTGGGGAGTATGATACAAACTTTTATTAACCTGAGGGGAATTATTTTCTGATATGAGAAGATAATATCATCTTTATTATATTTCTTAATAACTATAATTGTAGTCAAGTTACTGTTCTTTGTCTAAATACCCTCAGCTATTCAATGATAGTAATTATAGTACTACATCATTTTGTTGTGAGAAATAAGTGAGAAAATGCATACAAGGTGCCTAGGACTGTACCTGGTATATAGTAAGTTCTCATTTAGGGTTAGAAACTATTCATCAGAGAACAAAAAAAAAATTTTTTTCTCTTATAGCCTATAACCAATTCTTATTCCTATCACTATAGGAAAATAAAAAAGTGCAGTAAAAACTCCAATTATTTTATGTTATAACAGCAAATTTTTCCACTGACTAATACAGAACATTATAGTGGAATTGCTGCCCTTAAAACCTGCTCTTAACATAAAATTCAGTGGGTCCTAGATATTCTAGATTATCAAAAATTACATCAATCATCAGTCTGGGATACTATTACTGCATACAATATTCCAAAACCGAAATACTTTGATGATCCTTTTCCAACCACTGAGGATGTAATGCAAATGTTACCACTAGTCAAAAATCAGTAAAGCTCTACTGAGATTGTACCTCTAGAATTGGAGGTTGTATGGCTCATTGACTAGAAAAATCATTGGACTCACAAATGCAAGTCTTGCAGCAGCATCAGTGAAATTTAATGTTCAGAAAGAAAGTTTGTTAGTACATATTAATATGAATTTTCTGCTGCTGCACAAATCTGCTCCCATTTCTTAGCTCACAGTTTTGTCAGAAGTCCAGGAATTGTCTGAGTTCTCCATTCAAGTACTCACAAGATCAAAATCAAAGTGGTGGTAGATTGTGATCTTGTGTGGAGTTCAGAGTTCCCTGCACCTAGGGTACTAAGTTTCTCATGTGTCTCCTGACTGTCAACTTCTCTCAGCATCTACAGACTTCCTGAATGTCTCAATACATGAGCACAGCCATCTTGAAAGTCAGCCACAACAGCTTCCCTCATTAAATCTCTCTCATGCATCACATATTGACCCTAATCTCAAGACACTGATTTAAGGACTCATGAGTTTGGACCATGCCATCTGAAACTACCTTCCTTATTAAATTTTAAATGTGCCATTTAGCATCATCCAATTATAAAAATGATATACCAATATATTCATTATGTTAAGGATTATGGAGGGCAAGCGTATACCAGGGAATGGACCATCTTAGAATTCTGCCTCCCACCATATCAAAAATTTAAAGTTTAACTGGACAAAACAAAGACCAAGTGTTGTACTATGTTGGCCTAAGATGCTAAATCCTAGAATTCATAAGAAAGAAGTGGCATGTCTTTTAGAAGTACCACAATCCCATAAATTTATAATTTTAGAATATAAGATTGCCTTTCTCATCATGATATATATTTTCCACTAAAGTAGACAGAACCATACTATTGGCACTGAGGATAAAAAATTGAAGACTCTAATTCCACCATCATACTTTATGAATTTTTTTAACTGTGCTGTCTATGGGTGTGTTACCAGTGTTCACTCAGAAAGTGTCTCAGAGGATTAAGAATATCTGGACCAACCAACTTTAATTTTATAAGGATGAGATAAATAAGTTTACAAGGAGTCACTGGAATCTGAACTTCCATGACTATATTCAAGAAATTCTAAAATCTTTATAAGAGTGTATCTATTGGTTTTATTTCATATCTTCTCAAAATGAATTATATACTAGTTCTTTGCAAAGCAATTTTTATTAATAATTTGTTAAGATCTGATCTAAATGTCTTCTGAATTTTGTTTCTTGGCATATTATTTACTCTATCATTATTTTGGGGTATTTTGTATTTCTCTTTTCATATATGTTGGGTGAGTGGGTTGGTCAACTGCTTTTCTGATGATGACTTTGCTACAAAGGATTTTGTTAAGTCAGGGTGACATATATATATCAATTAACCACAAGGCATCTCTAGGTACTCTCTGAAGCTCTGGGTTGTGAAGGATACTGAGTTTGGCTAGGCCAATGTTAAAGAATTCTGTGGAATGAGGTGCTTGTATCATTTAGAGGGTAGGATGTGTAAGGATACAATGCTACGTATTTGGTTACATGTAGGAAAGTTGCTATTCTATAATATCAAATACTGAGGAAAGATGGTATACTATATCATCTTTATAGAGATATATTTATTAGTTTTCATTTCTTGATGGTAGGAAGATCTTCAGACTCTCATGAAAATACCTAGGGCTTCCTAGGTAGCAAAAAAGATCTTGAGTGCACAGAATGGCTTAAGAAGGCTCTTTATGATAAAGCTCACCTTCTTCACAATTTTGCCTAGGGTAAACTTGGTCCAAACTGCATCCTTTTTTTTTAAAGATTTATTTTATTTATATGAGAACTAGGATATAGGCCAAATGCATGGGAGGGTGATAGGATTCATCAGAGACAGAGTGGGGAACAGAACAGGCATACTGGCGAAGTACACTGCTGAGGGCAGCAGCGGGCGAGACAGGAAAGGTCTGCTGCGCCATGTGGGACTCTCCCCGGCCAGCAGGGATCGAACCGGTGCTGCAGAGGCTGCAGACAGCTTCCCAGCTCGGTGCTCAACCGCCTGTGCCACCAGGGGAGGCCCGAACTGCATTATTTTTGTTGTGCATTTGGTCTTCCAAAGTGGGTAAACAGTTATTTTGAGTTCATTCCCTGACTTTGCTCAAAATAAAGGATTCACTTTTGTAATCATGAAACCTCTCATTCTGTAAAATATTTTCTAAATTATAGAGATGATGGTTTATATCTAGAATATATCTATAAATACATTTTATATTGTGTATGAAATATTTGTTAGAGGAATGACAAGTTTAAAGTAAAATATTGGATTTGGTATATAAATGGTAATATGTGATGAGTTTAAAAATATTTTTTATATATTTGTGTATTTTTTCATATTTAATGTATTCACTTACATAGCTTTATATTTATGCAAGGTAGCTAAAGTAGCAAGGAAGATGAGGTAAGCACTGGAAAACATTCTTCTTATACTCTACATTGAAGTATTAGGTTGGAGCCATAAAGCACATATATTAAGATGGGTATTAAGGACCTCCCCGGTGGCGCAGTGGTAGAGCGCTGGGTTGCGAAGCTGCCCGCGGCCTCTGCGGCGCCGGTTCGATCCCCGGCTGCTCCCCGGCCACCGGAGGAGGGTCCCACATGGCGCGCAGACCTCTCCTGCCGCCCGCTGCTCCCCTCAGCAGTGTACTTCGGTCCTTCTGCCTGCTCTGCTCCCCGCTCTGGCTCTGGTGAATCCTCTCACCCTCCCAAGCTTCTGACTGTACCCAGTGCATGTATAAACAAAACAAACAAACAAACAAACAAACAAATAAAACATGCCTCTATTTAAAAAAAAAGATGGGTATTAATGACCACAAATTGTCAATAGGAAATCCCCCTTAGCAGAACAGAAGAATGTAACCAAATGAATCAGATCATGAATATTAATAAGTACTTAGAAAATAGAGTCATAACTAAATGTCCAGAAGAAAGTGATCTGCTGTCCATACATTCTGAAACCTTACTAAAAAGAAGAGAGAAAGGGAGAGAGGCAGGGAGAGAATAAGAGAGTGAGGGTAGAAAGAGAGAATCATAAAGGAGAAATGAGTGGGGAGGAGATTTTTTAAAAACTATTGTACTTATTCTTGTATTTCATAACGAAATAAATAAAAATGAGATTTTTACTATCTTAATAAAGATATACCTTATTTCCACATAATTTAAATATATGCTATTTTTCAAAATATTTCATTTCTCTGGCTATCAAAAATAGTTATTCTAAGAAGATTTACACTGAAAAGACTGCCAAAATATGGTATGATCCTGTAAAGGTGATGTGAATTCCCTTTTGGTTTATTTATACTTAATTAGTTTTTGTCAATGTTGTACATTAATTACCCTCCAGTTTTTCAAGGTCTGTTTGTTTTCTGATTCAGAAAAATTAGTCTGTATCCTTTAGTTATGTAAAAAGCCTAGTATTTAATTAGGAACATGTCCTATCAGATTTATGTAATGGGCTGTAACCTTGCCAATACCTACATTGCTTCTGAGAGATAATCAGTCATTTAGGAAAACACTTTTGCTTTTGGAATACAGGGTGTTCCAAACCACAATCCCTTTGTAAGCTTTTTATTTTCTTCTACTTTATTTGAATTTCACTTTTTCCTTTAACCCAAACTTCTTCATGATTGCCCGCATATTATTTTAGCTTCTCTTTTCTCTGCTGATTGCCTTTTTTCTCATTCTGTCTGTACTAACATGATAGAAAAAAAAAATTAATTTAAATTTGATGAGGAGATATGTAAGAAATGAAGCAAACTGGAAGGAAGCAAAAGGTTGTCCCATTGTTAACCTCCAAAGGGTTGAACTTATACTGGAGAAAAACTTACAGTGAAAATATTTAGAACATCTCTACTTAAACGGAAGCAAAATCTATTTGAAAAGAACAAATCCTAATAATCCTTCATACATTTGTTTTTAAAAGTCCCAAGAGCAGAAGGAAACAGTTACCTCTGACTGATCAATAGGTATGTTTTCATAGTTGTATAAATTATCCAAGTCTTCTAAGGTGGTGTCGTAGGTTTCTGAGTCATAGTTGATGAGCTCTGGAGTTGGAGCTGCCACAGCAACATCAAAGATGACAAGTCCCAGAACGAATCTTGCTAATGTTTTCATTTTTTTAATTCCTAATCATAAAATATTAACATGCATAAATATTTAATTGATAACAACTTATGAATAGTTTGCATAAAATAGCAACGATTGATCAATGTCAACACACACTGAGAAACTCAAACTGGTAGCTTTCCTTGCACGGATAATTTATAAACATTAAAACAAGAAATTAGGGCCTCCCTGGTGGTACAAGGGGTTAAGCACAGCACTATGAAGCTGTACTCAGCCTCTGCAGCACGAGTTCGATCCCTGGCCGGCCACAGAGTTACCCTCATGGCACAGCAGACCTCTCCTGTCTCGTCTGCTGCTCCCCTCAGCAATCTGTTTCAGTCAGTCTGCCTGTTCTGTTCCCCACTCTGTCTCTGGTGAATCCTCTCATCCCCACACCTCTTCCCTGTACCCCAGTTCTTGTAAGCATAAATAAATATTTCTAAAAAAAAAGACAAGAAATTGTATGGTTTCTGATGACCAATTATATCTGTTATTTAAATTCATTCACAAACCTATCCATCCACATTTTAACAGTAGATGCTGTTCTTACAGTGACACTGATTTTATATTATATAGAATCATGAAGAAAATGGGATATAGGATGAAAACAATGGACTTATTTACATGAAAGTCTTTACATTACCTACAAGTTTTACCATTTACTAAACATTTTGATTCTTTTATCAACACTGGGATATAGGAATGATGATGATGATGATGATGATGATGATGACGACATTGACAATGACTCTATCACACTAGTTTTTAAATGAGAAAATCAAAACACATTGATACAAATAGGACTCATAACTATTCCTTGTACATTTAAGTTTAGAGCTTTTACCAGACAATAATAATATTGTTTTCTTGTACTGCTTTGTTGCCTCTGAGTAACATCAATACATGCATAGTGCAATATGTAATAAATTATTATTTCATGCAGTATTTTTCAAAAACATTCTTGACTAAATGGAGCAGAAAAGAAAAATATATTCTCTCTAGTCCTTAGTGTTTTTTCTTCTCAATTGTTAACAGTCACCTAAAGTTTAAACTCAGAATCAGTAGAGTAGATGTGGAAGAGAATATTTGGCTAGATTCCCTGAGAGAAAGACTGGCTACATGTGGATTAGAGAATTCTTTTGTTTTCTAATTCTTTAATAAGCATCATCTTTATTTTTTTCTGTAATAACATCAAACTGTTTTTGGGGGGTGGGGATTTAATCAAGAGCTTATAAGTTTACTTTAGCTTGCTAAGTATTCCTTTAATTTCAGTTTAGAGAAAAAAACCCTCATGTTTAATTTTAACCATTTGGGGCCTATAAGAAATGCTACCATCATTCATTAAGGAAGTAAAATATTTGTAAAACTTTTTATCAAGCATATCTAATTTTAAAGCTTTTTGCATTTTGGATATACTTCTTGGGTTTTCTTTCAGAACAGTACATGTGGTGTTTGTACTTAGGCATACATATAAAAGGGAATTCATGATAAATATTACTTTCAAACTTGAATGCTTTCGCAGACAAACTAACCTTCAGTTACTTGAAAGAAAGTCTTTATGAAGCAGGTTTAAGCAGAAGGATGTAAAATTCCCCTGAGAATAAGTAGCAGTACAAGGAGTTCCTTTTTATCCCCTCCTGTGCTTTCTCAAATAAATTTTTTATTCACAGTGGGTAAAGTAAGGCTCTCTTTTACTTGTCTTTGCAGAAGTCCTTGCAGGATTGCAGATTTGGAACTGTTTTATTCAATTACCAACAAAGTCCTGCTTAATAAAAGAGCATGATTTACAAATCCTCCAGAAACCATCTCCCATATTCAAGTGGGAAGCATTAATAGTGTCAACCACTAACCTAATATTTTTCCTTAAAAAATATTTTCCTTATCCATTTTTGGCAACTTTCATTGTTCAAAGAATTTATGCATTTTTAATTTATTCTTTTTTAAATTCAATAGTAACTTATAAATGCCTACAAATTAGAGTTTATTTGCATTTGGTATATGCCCTCCAGTTATCAGCAATAAGGCAGTCTGTGTGAACCCTAGAAATATGAAGAACATTTATCTAAGTTTAGTTTTAAAGCATACATTTCCTTTCTTCAAGTGATTATATTAGTATTTAATGTAGTGTCTTTGTTGAAACTTAGAATTTGTTGTTTCAGTTAGTGATATTTTGAAAATGTATCTTCTATAAAACTTTAAAATATATAGCTTAAAAAGACATTCTAAATGCATAGTCCTTATCATCATCCATATATTTTTAAACACCTGAAATATCACCATTTTCTTCTTTTGATGATGTCTCAACCAATATCAATCAATAGTTTCTGTCTTTACTGGCAAAGAACGTGGTCTGTGTCAGGGCACTTGATTTAAGGAATATATTGGAAATGATTATAGTTTTATTGGCCTCTGTCATAACTATAAAGATCAACTATTTGTTGCATGTTATTAATTCATAGGTTAATTCAAAGTTTTGTATTTTCCAAGAATAACATAAATATAAAACAGCAAAATTAAGCTGAATCCATTGAATCTAAGTTCACCATGAGATATTCAAGCAAGCTGAATTATTGTTTTAAAGGTTATTATAGTAGGAGAAAAAGCCCCTAAATGAAGAAGAAAGCAAGTGTAAAAACTTACCTTTGGCTCCTACTTGATGAAATGGCACAAAATGACTGAGGATGCAGAGCCAGTAGTATTTGCCCCTGACCAATGGTTGTGAATTCTGGTCTGTGGGAGGTGGAATTTACAACACTCAATTTTCTGTTTGGAAAAGCTAACCTTGAGAAATGTTTCTCAGACTTTAAAAAACCCAAATTGCTTTATAGTCATCCAACCTAAACAGTTGACTCCAAACTACATAGTATCAGAAGCTCTTGAAATCATGTAAAAAAAAAGTTTTAATTGCCAATGTGTCATCTTGAAATTTTTCAATAAATAAGGTAGATTAACAAAACTCTTCTGGAATAAATGACAAATTAAGAAAAGAATAATGTATGTTGGTGATAGTAGAGTTGGATATTTCAGACATGTTCTATTAAGCAATAATTTTTCTAAATCTTACATATCTTGAATTGCTTTCTTCTCTTTTCACATATGTTAACTGAAGTTCAATAATTATGTAAAACCTTGCCTCTTTAATGTTGGGTCAATAAAAGAAAAAAATCAAATTATTTTGATTGCTGGAATGCTTTGAGAATAATGAAGTAATGAACTTTTTGCATGAAAATTTGCAAAAACTATATCCAGAAGTAATGCATAAATATGATGAATGTTTTATAATTTTTTTTAAAAAGACTCCTTCCGCTCTTTTATCTACCAGAGCCAAGCAAATCAAATTACATAGAAAAAATTCCCCAGAACAGATTATTTTAGGCTCTTGGTTCCTAACATCATTTGTAAAATTGAGTTTTATTACAGGTGTGGAGAAAAATATATTTGTGATATTTTTCACCTCTATTCACAGTATAAGAATTCTAGAGAAATATGAAACTGGTATGTGGTGTGTTTTACATAAATCTAGGAGTCTGTTTCTAATCTGTGCATCAGGAATTTTTCCTCACTACAAGAAGTGAATAACTGTTGACCTTTGAAAATGACTTTGGTCCTGGGCAAATTTGAGAGGTGGGTCTGTATTCAGGACTTTCATAGCCCTTTGTGCTTTCCCTCACACTTTTATCCCCTAAAAATTTCTTTGCTCTACTATTCTGAGTATGAGCATTCAATTTCCCATCATCCCTAGTGCTTCCAAATATTTTGTTCTTAGTGCGGGGTCAGTTTTATTTGTCACAGAAACAGTGATGCAGGGTAGGACTACCATGACCTTTCAAACAGGTGAGAAATCATCCAGAATCCTTGCAATCTGACCACATAAAGCCTATTTTCAGAAGCATTTCTGGAAAGAGGGCTGAATCTGAGTCCCTATGATGCGTCTGTTTAGTAGCAACGTCCCACATTGTGTGTTAAATGAGTTCCTATCATTAATTCTCTCAATACTTCTCAACTAGAGTAGTTCTCAAATTCACAGATGGGTAAACTGACACTCAGACATTAAATTATCCAGGTTCACAGGAGACATAAACCTAGAGAAAAGCAAACTGGGTCAAGTTCCCAGATATTACCAAGCCCATCTGAGGCAAAGTCAGAACTAAAAAGGCATGTTATCTCTCAGTTACTTAGGTTATATTTCAAGGCTGTTTAGCTGTCTCTAGTTTTTAGGCTTTTTCAGATTCTTTAGAACAAAGATAGATAGATAGTTCATAAAAGCAGATTTCTTCCTTTTCCTGAATTATTAAATCTGTTTACTTAAACCCATTGTCAAGCGTAAGAAAGGTGAGATCTGCCCTTACTTCTGGAGGATTCTGACTAATACTGTGAGATAATATTTCCAGAAATAACATTTAGCACTAAACTTTGGTGAACTATGAATAATTAAATAAATATCTTCCTTAAGCTTTAGAACACTATCTTAAATGCAGTTCTTTCATAACCATTTAAATACCAATTTTCCCTGTCTTAATATTAGATTTGAAAGTAGAGATTATCATTCCTGATCCTTCTCTTCTTGAAAATAAATACAACTTTTACATTTCCTTATAAACTGGACAGTTTTTAAAGATCATTTTTCTGGTATTATTTGGACCTCTAATATTTCAAAATCTATTTTGAACTGTGGGAGTTCAATATGTAATAATCTCATGAGGACCTTATTTCCATATAACAGTGAGGCAGGATTAATTACTAGTTCCACCCTTTCTTATCCTAGATAAGTTTCTTATAGTTTCATGATAATTTTAATAGAGTCTGAACTTGGTTATCAGAAACCCTCAGGGAATCAGTTATCATGAATAGTTATATTACCTAGCTGGAATCAGAGGCTTTATGTTCTGACTCCTTTTAACCACTCCCCCAAATTTCTTACAATTGTTTACAAAAGGATTTTAAAAATCCTTTTGATTACAACCCTTTACAAAATTTACCCCATCGTATTCACCTCAACAATTAATTTTAAAATAGGCTCTTAATGATTGCCTCTCTCTTTCTGGAGCAGTGATGAGTATTGAGTAGTTCCTTTGGGGACAACTCACATGCTGATAATGTTTCTCATTATTTGAGTGTGTAGCGTTGGTTTGCTTGTTTTAATTAACATTCTTTGAGGAATTTTCTCTTCTGTACTTTTATTTACATATTATGGGACAGTTACTTTCATAGAAACCTTATGAAATAATTAATCTCATTAATTTATCTATAATTATACACCTAAAATGTTTCAGAATTGAAATGATAAAAATTTGAGTCTAGACCATTCTCTCCATTATACAATACTGTGCAATTGATGTTTGACTGTAGGTAAACACACAATGGTATTTAATATTAAATACCATTTTTGTAAATCTGCCTTATTTTTGAATTTACAATTTTGATGCAGTTCTCTTTTTTAGCTATAGTTATTTCTAGATTATTTTTTAAAATATCTCAAATGTGTTATATTCCCTGAGTCCTTGAAGGTTTGAATATATCTGTGAACCTTATACTCTAAGGATAAGTTGTTTGGTAAGATATTCCCAGTTCACATTTTTCTGAGAAAATTAAGATATTGTTTCATTGTCTTTGGGCACTAAGGTTGCACTGGAAAAGTGGCAAAAAGGAGTTGGGAATACACTATAGCAGTTTTGTCCATAATCACCAAGAATTGGAAGCAATCAAGATATCCTTCAAAAATGAATGGATCAACTTAGAGTAATATATCCATATACTAGGGTATCAGTCAGGTATTTTAATTTAAAGTTATCAAACCTCAAAACACTTGGAGAGTTGAATACATACTGTTAAATGAAAGTCGACAGTCTTGAAAGTCTACATATTGTATGATTCCAAACATGACATTCTGGAAAATCAAACGATAGATACTTTTTAAAAAATCAATGGTTGCCATGGGTTTAGAGGGAGGGGTAAAGGTGAAATCAATGAAGCACATAGATTTTTAGAGTAGGAAAGCTATTCTGTATAATATTGTAATGTTAGATATATGACATCATGCTTTTGTCAAAAATCCACAGACCTGTCAGACATAGTAAACCTTAATATAATCCACATAATATAAAATATAATATAAACTTATATAATATAAAATAATATATTAGTTCATTAATTATAATAAGTGTTCCACAAAATATGTGATAGAAGAAAAATGTGCAGGGTTGGTTAAAGGGTAATATAGAAACCTCTGTATCATCTGCTCAATTTTTCTTTACATCAAAGGTTGTTCTAAAAAACAAATATTCAGTCTTTTCATCTTCTACCAAGAAGACTAAAATAATCCTTCATTCACTAGTTTGCTTCATTTTTATGTACCTACATTTCGACCTCACCCCATATCTCTTCATGGAATTCTTATAAGAACCTAGACAAAATAACAATATCATACTGGCTCAAGGATAGAACATATTTTAGAATGAGGTAATTATTATTATAGGCACTACCACCTCTATGTCACAACTTCTAATTATGAATGGGCTCCTACTTAAACCTGCAGGGATAACCCACACACTATGTACAGCATGTACATGGTTTGTGCTTTAGCAAATATTTGTTGCTAAAGGAAAACATTTGAAACTCAAAGAGTTTTTTATTGGAACAAGAAACCATATTACACAGTATTTATATATATGTTCTTATATTTGTAATGTTCTTAGTACAGCATACCCTCTGATTTCTAACTTTTAAGGTCTACACATGCCTATAAATGCCAGTAGTCTTAACACTTTGCTCCCAAATTTCCTAACTCTGGTGTTTATTGGCTCAGTTACAATTAATATCCAGTCTTCTCTTGGCTGAAGTTAACTTTATGTTGTCTAACTTGTTTAAATCACTTGTTCTGAATTGAATAAGTTAATTCATGTATTTGTTTACAAGATGATGTGTTCTACATCTTGGCTTTCACAGCTGATGTAAGTGAATGGGCTTTTTGCTTTAAGCTTGAGTCTGATTCCAAAACACCATCCAACCTTTACTCTTTCATGCCTCAACTATTTATTTCACTTGGTGCTTGCAGCTTGAGCTAGCACCCAATACACCTTTTATTTTTTTTATTTTTTTAAGTGTCATAATGCAAAGTTGCTTTAATTAAGAAAAAGATAATTTCAGTGTACAGCTCTCATTAGCTCAGTGTGATCCTGTTTATCCTTTTAAAAATGGCTACTAAGTTTTTCTCTCCTTGTCTCAGGCTCCTCCAGTTATAATGATTTGGGAGGCTGTGGAGTGAAAATTCTCCAAATTGAGAAGGTGATTTGCGTTTGAAGAACAAAACAGGCATATCTCTTAACTACAATTAAAGCTTCTTAAGGACAACTTTCCTACACCAGTCCTTGACACCAGCTATTGATAGAAATTGGGTCAAGAAGTATACACCCCACAAATGGGAATCTTCCTATACCCTGCCTAATATGGGTGGGCACTCTACTGTGAGACTATTGACATCCCATGACCTGGGGGTAAGGTCATGCACAGTTTGTTCTGCTAAGATACATAGAGTTATGTATGGATCATGAATTCAGGTTGATACAAATGAAAGGAACAAGGTAGAAACTGGCTGTCTTCTCAGGGAGGGCAATTGCAGGCCACAAGTAAGATGGCACCATGTAGGGTAAGATAAAAGTATCAGGCTTTCCTGCCCTCCCGCCATCAGGATAGATGAAGGATGCCTGCGGTCCTGAATGCATGCCTGATGGCAGGCACCTGGAGTAGGGTGTGGGCATATGCAGATGGGATTCACCTGGGCTAAGACTGGGCTTTTAAGGGCGGCGTCACGGGGACGCCAGGAGAAGCAGGAGAGCAGAGAAAATGCAGGAGAGCCCACAAAGAGTGAAGACTTGCTGGGGGCTGGGAGGCCTGCCAGCCTCCCGGTTCCCCAGCACCCCTGCCTGCCATGTACCTGGTAAATCCCAATAAAAGCCTGGAAAGCCACTGAGGGCTCCTGGACTCTGACTCTTCCCTTACCCCGTCTGCTGGGATCATAGAAAATCTGCCCTGTGCCCATTCCTGCTCATTACACACCAATACAAGATGTGGTCGCTTTGGTTTCATTACACCAAGTATGTCTTGTGCAATCTTTGGGATATATTTATACTAAAAACATGAGTTCTTTGGTGGTGAGCAAACTATGGCAATGATGCTTGAAGGGGCAGGCAGCCTACACTTCTATAGTGGAAACAACAATGTAAACCAATATTAACTCATTCAAAAAACTAAAAAATAAAAATGAAAAAATTGTTGACCCAAAATTCAAATTAATTGAATGTTGTAGGGTAAAGAAAATGTCAGGCTTTTCTGCCCTTCCGCCATCAGGATAGATGATGGATCCTTGTCCTGAATGCATGCCTGATGGCGGGCACCTGGAATAGGGTGTGGGCAGAGGTAGATGGGATTCAGCTGAGCTAAGACTGTGCTTTTTAAGGGCGGCGTCACGGGGACGCCAGCAGCAGCAGCAGAAGCAGCAGCAGAAACCGAAGCAGAAGCCGAAAGAGAAGCCGAGAAGCAGCAGAACGAACGCCAGAGATCCCAGATAGAGTGAAGACTTGCTGGGGGCTGGGAGGCCCCAGCCAGCCTCCCAGCCCCCCAGCCAGCACCCCTGCCTGCCATATGCCTGGTGAACCCCAATAAAAAACCTGCAGAACTACTGAGGACTCTGACTCCTCCTTTACCCGGTCTGCATGGGATCCAGAAAACCTGCACTGTGTCCAGGTCCGGCCCTTACAAATGTGTTGTGTTTTTAGCTGTCAACCCAACTTTTCAGAACTTGAGCAAGAACTGTGAGAGTGACTCTCTTTAAACCTGAACAAATCATTACAAAGATTTCTCATAGAACCTCTGAATCTCCAGAATGACCAGGAATTTAAAAGTCATCTAGGAAAGCAAATGCACAATTCTTAAATACCTCTCAGGGGATATTCAAATGAAGTCTCACTGAAGGCAACTAAATCCACCTCAATCAAGAAGAATTTGGGAGCATATGTGTGGGGCTTTGTGGCTGATGGGATCATGGGAGGATTATTTATCCTTCGACAACTAATGTGATATCTTGAAGTTGCCCCAAATTTTATTTTTCTTTTTAAGATTTATTTATGGGGCCTCTCTGGTGGCGCAGGGGCTTAGGCACGGTGCTGTGAAGCTGTCCACAGCTTCTGCAGCACGAGTTCGATTCCTGGCCAGCCAGGGAGCAACCCACAAGGTGCAGCAGACCTCTCCTGGCTCACCCGCTGCTCCCCTCAGCAGTGTACTTCTATCTGCCTGGTCTGTTCCCCAACTGTCTCCAGTGAATCCCCTCACCTCCTGCACCTGTGGCCTGTACCCCAATTCTTGTATGAATAAATCTTTAAAAAAATCTTTTAAAAATTATGCATACAAGAGCTGGGGTGTAGGCCAGAGGTGGGGTGGGGGTGTGTGTGAGAAGATTCACCAGAGACAGAACAGGCAGGTCTACTGAAATACACTGCTGAGGGGGAGCAGTGGGTGAGACAGGAGAGGTCTGCTGCACCATGTGGGTCAGCTCCCTGGCCGGGGATCAAACTCATGATGCAGTGGCTGCTAATAGCTTCATAGTGCTGAGATTTAACCCCTTGTACCACCAAGGGGTACAAAGTTGCAGGAAATTTTAAAGGCATGTATAGTTTCAAAAATCAGCAGAGTGTAGGATTTGTGGAAGTACATGAAGAATTTTCTTTGGATTACCATGACAAGAGTCAGCAAGTAGTTTATTCATGGTTTTGTTGTAAGTCTATTGTAAGCAGGTTTGTGGCCAACACCTGGCCTGAAGTGTTACCATACATATGACATAAGTGCAGGCAGGTGTGAGTGCCCGATTCAGCCAGGATTCTGCAGGGAATCAGAAACAAAAGAATGTAGTATATATCCTATAGAGATTTATTTTAAGAAACTGCTGGAAATTCAGGCAGTAGTTGATGTTGTGTCTGAAATTCATAGGACAGAATGGCAAGTTGAAAACTTAGAGAGGATTTCTCAATTATACTTTTGTGTCTGGATTTCTTCTGTTCCAAAATCTCAATTTCCCCCTGAAGACATTTCACTGATTAGATGTAGCCAACTGATCTCTTTTACAAAATGCTTTCAAAGCAACTGTAGGGTAAAGGAATTAATCAGGCTTTTTACACTACTGGCCTCTGTGGCTATCACCTGCAGCCTTGATCATGTTGATGCAGAAGGCTCTTGGGAGTGAGGGCGGAGGGCACACGTGCCTAACTGAGGACACCTGGAGGATGGGTGTGCATGCATGCGTGGTGTGCACACTTGGGCCTAGAGGCCAGGGGACGTAAGGGTGATGTCTCTCAGAGAAGGTTGGCTCCAGGAGAACAGCTATGAGAGGACAGTAGAATGACTACAGAAGAGGCGAGACCACAAGTCGACCTGCGAGAGAGGTGAGAGAGATCCCAGGTAATAAACCATCACCCCCCAACCCCTCAGACCCCAGCCTCCCTGCCTTGCCAGCCTGCAGGTTTGCCACTGCAACAACATACAGACTAGTGTTTGCCAAACAATTGGACATCATTGCATAATAGTCAACACATATTGTCATCTACCACAACCTCTTATAACTGATGTTTATCTAAGGACTTCAAGGCATTTAATTTTTTATACAGGGTTAAAAGCCCCAGAATTCAATATTCATTGACTAAGTAGCCTTGCAAGTCATTTACTCTCTCCTTACCTCAGCTTTTTACCCCGTAAAACAGGAAAAATAGTACCTTCAAAGAATGAATATGAGGAATTTACAGTTAAGTGATATATTACATGCAAAATTATAAGCACAATTTCTAATGTACCTGAAACATTTAATAAATACTAATATCTTTATATTGATAGCTATTATTTAGTAACTTGCCATGATTCTTATTAGAATTGATGCTCTTCCCTGGATTATTTACTGGATATCCCTGCAGTGATGAATTCCTCCTTGACCACTATTGCTAATTCCGGTACACTTTCCAAGGAAGTCCCAGATACTGGGACTGTCAAAATGTAAGAAATTAATTACTCCTTTATTATTAACCATGCAAATTGCTGACGTGTTAAGACAGAGCTCTTTGTGAAGCCTTGTGGGTACACCCAGTTGATATCCTGAAATAAGACTGCTCAGATAAACTAGTTATCACTGGAGACTGAAAGGAGGGGTGGAAGAAAGTATAGAAGCTTCAAATTTTTGTTCTAAGAACAGGTATCTGAGAGTGGGTTTCATCTAGAGAAAAAAACTGTGCTTGAAAGGAAAAACGACAACAAAAGTAGAAGCATATTCAAAATCCAACTGTTTTCTGCCTGCCTTTCGCAAGCTCACTACTCCCTTTAAAAAGAAATTAAACACACTTAAAACAAGATAACATACCACCCACCATTTTCCCTGCATTTCCTTTTTTAAGTCAAAGAGCTTATGTGTCGATCTCTGGAGTTCCGGCAGAGGTAACAGCAGCAAGGTAGGGGCTCATCAGGGATATTTGAGAAAGGCTCTGTGAGCAGATGGGAAGTTGGAATCATTGCAGTTTGAAGGCTTAGGGAAGGTCACCTGATTTTTAGATTCAGGCTTGTGTGTTCAGTGGGAAACTGGTTAAACATAAGGGAAGGCTCCAACACTGCGGTGGTCACCAGCATACTGGTGCAATCAGAGGAACAAGCTCTATCCTGAGCTCACTTTTTATTTCTCACATGGAATCCTAGATGAAGAGTTAGCAAGTATTATACCTGAGAAACTAAATGATGAATTTGACATCACTGCTGTTTAAAAGGACTTGTATGGAACACAGCCAAGTTAAAAACACTGTGAGGGGAAGTTTGTAGTGACAGTTTGAGTCTTCTGTTGCTCTTTCTTAATGAAGGTAAGAGTTGTGGAATATTTCAAACATGTGCTGATGAGCTTTAAAGCAGGGTGAACTTTTCATGAACTTTATGGAAAAATTGTGTTTACACAGTGTTTACATTAAGTAGATGAGTCCCATCATGTCTGTTATTGTGAGGAATGCATGTGGAAATTTCAATTGAGGAAAGGGAATTTCCTTTTAATTTTACTGCAAAACCTTTAGAATTATTCAATACTTAATTTAGAATTTTCATTTCAAAGTTAAATCTTTTCCTAACACATAGACAGAAAAGGAAAGTCATTGTTTTGTGTTTAGCTTTCTGAATGAAATAATAATTTTATATGGCTTGGTATTTAAATTGTGTATGCCCCAATCGTTATTATTTAAAATACTTAATGAAGACTATCTGTGCCAGTTCATACCCTACTTTATATTAAATTCAGAATAAAAAAAATTTTACAAGGTGTATTTTTTCCTATTTAAAATTTTCTGTCATTTTTTCTTGGCACATTTTGTTGTTTTGAACACTACAAGATTAAGTATAAGGACAGTCAGAATTTAAGCACACACTGAAGTTTAGTACAATAACATAGACCCATTCTGGATGCAATGTTTTCTACAACTTTGCATGTCTAATGATAACTTTTGCATTAAGTATTATCTTTGGTTTCAACAAGGATTTATAACTTCTGGGTGGTTTAATTTTATGAAATGAATCGCTGTCAACCCAAGGCTCCAAATATTTCCTTTAAGAGACAATTTGCTGATTAAAGAAGTTTCTGCTTCCTTAACCCACCTGAATATTAAACCTAATCAAACATAGAATGTGCCAGCATATTTACAAAAATGCCCACATTTTGTAATTTTTGTCATTGTAATAAAAAAATTAAGGCATAGATTTATTTATACATGTATTTGATAGAAATGAAAAAGTTTTAAGTTTATAAAATAAGTATAACTGACTTTCTTCAATTGAAATAATAGTTAATTTTAACTAGATATGACAATTATGATATTTGCCAAGCTCATAAACTCATAAAAAAAATTCCACTTAGAGCTTTTATCACAAGATTTCTCTGTAAACCTGGCATTGGGCAGTGCAATACCACTCTTAGTACTTCTTCCTAGACCATGATTAAATGCTGCATATAGGAATAGTGCAATTGCACCGGACTAAGGTTTAAGTGGCAAAGTAATTATTGTCAGAAATTTGAACTAGGAATTATTGACCTGCTTTGTGTTTATGTCCATTGCCTTTCCCACATTTCTTCTAGAAGTATAATAAATTTACTTAGCAGAAATCAATTGAAATTTGGGAGGGATTGATACTGTCCCTGCCTCTGCTGGCACATTGATGTCCATAGATCTGACGCACGACCAGTACAGAGATGGGAATATATGTCAAGTAGAGTCAAACTGAGTACTTCTTGTGGATATTTTGTTGGAATTATTAATTATGCATTTTTAAAACTGATTCACTAAGATTATATGATTGCAGCTTCGGACTGGTGATATCAGTGTGGCCCATCGCATGCAACAACTGGTCTGATATAGACATAGATGACAGAGATAAGATAGATAGAGCAGTATCATTTGAACCCCTGCAACAACCACTCCTGAATTCAATGGCAAACTCTTACTATTTTTATTTTATATAAATTTGGTTCAGATTTCTATTATAATTTAAAATATACGAATTAATACAGAAAAAAATGCTAAAAATTATAAGAAATCTGAAGCTCAACCTCAACAGAGAAGGCATCCTTAAATCAAAGAAAATCATGAGTAACCATAAAGAAATCAAAGTTATGAGGGAGCAAAAACTATGAGGAAACATACTGATTTGAGGAAAAGAATGAAGAACAGATGTTTGGAGGCTTGTAAACTGCTGGTTACCATTGGATCCTCCAGAGCTCCTTAGACTCCAGTTCCAGTCCTGTGGGGCTAAGCACTGCAGTGGTTTTTCCATTGTTCCTCACTTCCAGTTACAAGGCTGAGTGTCAGACTTCTTTGGGTCCATTTGTAGCTGTACAATATGCTGCATTTTAGTTTATGATAACCTGAATAATTCTATTTCACTTGCATCCACAAGAGACTTGTTGAAACAAACTATTAAAAGCTTTAAATGAAACAGTCAAATTTCCAACACTTCTCCCACCAGCACAGCATGGTGCCAGTTACAGAAACATTTTAAATAATGAAATTGACATTTTCATCTGAAGATTTTATTTAATGGCCATGTATAAAGTAAAATTTTAATGTGAAAATTCTGAATCTTATAATTATATCAAAGAAACAAGAGGGAATTAAAAACAAAAGACACCAGATCTAATGAGTTAAAGTCTCACCCACCCGTATGACATAATTCAGTGTCTGTTACCTCCCTAAAGATCATATTTCTTATTTTTTTCACATTGGGAATTAGGAATGATAAATGTAAAGAAAAGCATGATAAATGTAAAGAAAAGGAGAGAAAATTTTATCATGCTGAAATTTAATACCAAAAATAAGCAGACAATCTCAAAAAGTAATCAGAAAATAACGACAATAACCATGGGGGATTAATAATACAAATAACAACTGACTTTCCATCAAAAACAATAGAAGTTAGATGATGGTGAAGTGTTATTTTGTAAGTGGTGAAAGGATGTCCACCATGAGGTTTATATTCAGAAAATTAAATTCTTCAAAAATAAAGATAAAATAAAGATCATCTCAATAAGTGAAAAATAAGTGTATTTGTATTCCACAAAACTATAAGAAATATGAAAGAAAATCTTTTGAAAGAAAAATTTGAAGTTGGAACATTAGAAATAAATATATAAACAAACATAGACTATATTTCCTTAACTTTATTTTAAAGAACTATATGTTACCATAAAACAAAAATCATTAAACTGTATCATGGGAGATATAACGTGTAGATATATGCAATAATAATAGCACAAAGAATGAGAAATAGCATTAACCTCTTTGAAATATGTATCTATTATTTGGACATGCTATATTTCCCTTGACTTATTCCACTTCTTTTTAAGATTTATTTATGCATACAAGAACTAGGGTACAGGCCAGAGGTGTGGGAGGTTATAGCAGTCACCTGAGACAGAGTGGGGAACAGAACATGCAGAATGGCTGAAATACATTGCTGAGGGGAGCAGCGGGTGAGACAAGTCTGCTGCACCATCTGGGTAGCTCCCTGGCTGGGGATCAAACTCGTGCTGCAGAGCCTGTGGATAGCTTCATAGGCTGCATCTTAACCCCTTGCACCACCAGGGAGGCCCTTCCACCTCCTTTATACTAGATCATTCCCTGCAAAACTTCACACCTTCAAGATTCAAGTCAAGTGTTTCTATCTGTGGCAGATTTTTAAGTACTTGCAGATTGAAAGAAAGAAGTACGCTGGGGTTCATTAACAGCAATTATAGAATTACTCTTTTATTATATCTACCCTGCATGAAAATTCCCAGACAGACACCCTCAAGAGCAGGCCTATATATGTTTCTTTGTATATTTCTTAATTCCTACCAATGTAATTACTTCCTGGTAAACATTTAAATGTACACTGAATGAAGAGATGATGGATGGATGAAGGAATGGTTGAGAGAATATGTTGATGAATGAGGAGGAAATCAGTAAAGAACTTGTACCAAAAATAAGTGAGGGACTACAACATTGGTGTTTTGTAAAGCAACAATCAGACAAAAATGCTACAAAAGCTATGAAATATGGTTTGGTAGCAAATATGGTTTGATAGCAAATGGTTTGGTAGCAAAAATGGCTTGGTAACAATTATGGTTTGGTAGCAAATATGGTTTGAGAAAGACAGGATTTGGAGCCATAGGTAAACAAATTATAAATGAGACTCTAATCATTGTGGAAAAAGAAAATGTGATAATTGAAAAGCTCCCAGGAATCTCTCAAATGCAACCTTTTTGTCCATTAATTACAAAACTTCTAACCTCTAGCAGTCTAAGTCTTTCATCCAAGAAAGCTACCTATTTCTTCCTGTAAAAAAGCTTTTGACTATATAAATGTTGATTGTGAATGGAAAATATTTTAATATGTTACAGAAGGCTTATTGGCTAACCAGACTTTTACTGACTATTTTCATAAATTAAGTTCCTACTGTTTAAAATGAGACTTTCTCCCTGCAAAAATTCTTTATCTTCTGTTTCATTAACATTTCATTAACATCTGGCATCAATAATATGGTTATTTAGGAAACAATTTTAACCATAAGGGTGTTTTTTTTTTTCCTGTCTTTTTTTTTTTTTTTCTTTAGGATTTAGTTTGGCTGGAATTCTAGGATTATTACTTACACATGGTATCTCTTTAAAATTCAGAATTAAACATTCACTAACTTCAAATCTTGAAGTAATGTTGTTTATAGGACATGAACTATCATGAAAATTTGTGTGAACTATGTGCAATTACTTTAACAGATAATTTGATTTCTCCTGAAGAAAGATTTTGCTTTAGCCATGTTAATTTATTCCTTTTACAAATGGCTTTCTGGCATTGGAAAGGCATTCTATTTTCTATTTAATGAAAAACGATAAATGTGGCATTGAAGGTTTTTAGTGCCTGACAGGGAAAAGAATAAAGTTATTGTAAACATGATAAAAATGCACTTAATCACATGTTCTTGGAACTTAGAACTGGAAAAACAGTTTCATCAATAATTCAGCTCATCATTTCTCACATGACAAAACTCTAAGGCCCAGACACAAAGACTATTCCAGGTTGTTGTCAACTAGAGGGCAAAGGCAGGATGAGACTACACTCTTTACTACCAGGACAAATTTGCAATACTGTACAAACACATGTAGTAAACAGTGCTAAAATGTTCATGACAGTTTTCAAACTGTGTCATCACCAATTATTCACAATGTTCAGTTGCCCAATTCACAGAGATAGAATATTGAATTGGTACGAGTGGGAGTAGTCATGTGAACACCCCAATATCCTCTCCCTTCACCTTAAAATTGCCAGAAGTGTTTTCCGTAGTCTTTCAGAGTCTCCCCACAGTGAGTCCCATTTGCCATCATGGTAATTCCTCATAGCACATCCTTTGTTACCTTCATTCACTTCCTCCCTAAAGCTTTGCTTGAAAATACATCTAATAATGAGTTACACCAACACCCTTGCCTCAGAATTTGCTGTAGGAACAACTAAAATTAGGACCAAAAAAAAAAAAAAATGGACAGTGAGTGTTTAGACTTTCCAGTTTCTGTAAAGAATTAGAAATTAGAAAGTTGGATTGGGAATGGATTTTAGCATCACATAGCCATTTCTGTTTTAGCAACTATTATTACTCTCCTTCAACAGAAAAAATGTTAAAATTAGAGAAAGTTAAAATCTAGCTATGTTGATGCTGGCTGAAATTATGCAAACAGCCAGTGATGTGGCAAAAAATATATAATGTTATTTACTTGTCACCAACTACAGGATGTGAGAGCTTGTTTGCTGTGAATGAAGTAAATCAAAGAGAAGCAGACTGATTTTCTTTTGTCTTAGTTGATTCTGCAATCACTCTGTTTTCCAGACTAAGAAATAACATTGATTTTTATTTACTATATATTTGACTGATTTGTTAGTGTAGGTGAAATATCTGTTTACAATTTTACTATTTATTTATTGTTTTCAATGTATTTACTAATTTGGTAATTCAAAGTAATAGCCTTTTTTTTTTTTCTTGAAGCCTATTTTTCTTCTTAATCTCAGCCATAACTTTAGTGACTAGATTATCCTTGCTTAAACAATGAGCTCATTGATTACAGGAACCTGACTACTAAGATAAGACTCTGGTAGGATTTCTAGTTCTAATTTCTTGTTTTTAAAAAAAAAAACTCACAATATTCTTGACACATTATTTTCTACTTCAATTAGACTGATATAGTTACTTTGGTATTTTGGCATATTGGGTACTTTTGAAAATTTTAGCTACTATGATACAGTGCCCCTGACATTCTCCTAAAAAAAAGTACGTAGCTAAATAAATGAACCATGAGTAAAGGCTAGCTTTCCACTTAGCAAAGAATATTAGTGATAACTGAATCTTTGTTGCTTTTCAAAGAAACCATTAGATATAGCATTAACAGAAATTAATACCATCACCCTTTGGGAAAAAAAAAAGGGGCGGCGGGGAAACGACAAAATAGTAACTAGTAACTTCAAGAGCACAACATTTTTTTTGCAAGAGTTTTATGTGCTTGGACTCACACAATGTTTAATGAATGATATTGTGTAATATGTACCATCTGGAATTAAAATACTTGTCATTTAGTAAAGTAGATAAAGAACATTTGGATATCTTTACAATATGTTGAAGACTAATCGTGTGATTGCCACAAAAGATATATAGAAAGCATTTTTTTGTCATTATTTTTTTCCTTATGTGCATGGTTTATGAGACACTAAATGTAAAACTAGTTTTCTTGTGAACTTTTTCTTTGGGTTTGCCAAAAAAGAGATGATTTAATTCTTTCCAGATTTGCATAGTTTGATTCTGTTGTCTCTGTGTATGTGACTGTGTGTGTGTGAACGTGCTAAATGAGCTATCATTTTGGAATATTTGTTCTAATTTACCACCATGCCCAATTTAAATTTAGTAGAATTACAACATACTTTTGGCATTAAAAGCCTGAACTAATTACGTGGTGTATAAATCGCAAAGCTGATTGGTATATATTTACATGGCATCTGTAAAGATCATTTTAAATGGATATGGGCTGATTTTATTTTCTCTTGAACATGTTCAAATTCCTAACTCCATTTTATAAAGATAAACTGAGTATTAATCTGTTGCCCTCAGGGTCCTCAGACACAGCTGTTTCTTTTATAAACATAGAAGCTTTGATGTGGCAATTCTCATTTTATTCTCTTGAGATCTTTTCTCAAACATTTGGAATTATTACTCAGCACCAAAAGATTATGTCAGATAATTTAGAAATTGTTGACCATTTAGTTTTGCTGAGAATTTAGATTGATCATTCAGTCTTTGTAAGGTTTATTTGCTTAGACTCTCAGAGTAAAATCTTTCATTTTCATAAGCAATTAAATAGTGTTATACAACAATTCAAAACTTAGTTTCTTTTTTATCAGGAGTTATATATGTCTATATTTACTTTTTAGTTAAAGTAACATTGCATTATAACATTATATAAGTTTCAGGTATTCACTGTTAAAAATCAACATGTTTATATATTACATTAAATTTATTGCTAAAAGGCCATTCTTTTATGATATATTTTGTAGGGCTGATAATTTAGGATTGACTCTAGGAGTAATAGATGTGTTTCCTTTTTTCTGGACTTAGTTGCATTTAAACTTTTTTGAAAGAACCAATTGGATCCATCTATAGCAACCAATGTGACTGGATTATCTACTCAGCAGTAAAAACCAAGCAGAAATATCTGTCTATATTAGTGAAGTAGTGATGAATATTTAGTATACTGAAATATAAAAAAGTCTCACATAATCTACTATTGTATACATTTGCCAGTTATAATGCAAAATTCTTAAAGAGTTAAGAAAAGGAAGTGTTGACTTTCCAGATGACTCCAATTATGGTCTCAATGATATTTCCTCCCAAAATTCATATGTTTAAGCCTTTATTCCCACCATCTGGAATGTGACTGCATTAGGAGATAAACTCTTTAGAAGAATGATTAAGTTAAAATTTGGTCTTTAGGATGAGTCTTTAATCTGTCTGGTCTCCTTATAAGAAGAGGAAATTCAAACCATGAGAGAGACACCAGGGTTGTGTGACACAGAGTAGGACCATGTGAGGACACCAAGAGGTGTCTCCTATCTACAGGCCAAAGACAGAAGCCTCTGGAGAAACCAACCTGCCAACAACTTGCTCTTGGGCTTCTAGCCTCCAGAACTGCAAGAAAGCAAATTTTTGTTGTCTAAGCTACCCAGTCTATGGAATTTTGTCGTGGCAGCCCTAGCAATCAAACACAACTACTGATCAGAGAAACATAAATTGAATGTTTTAAAAAGAGATAAACACATTGAATAGTGAATTTTAAAAGAGTGATAATCACATCTAAGATGTCTGGAGTTCTGTAAATTTGAAAGAAAATGGAAACTACATGGCAATTTTAATATTTACCTAAGGAACAAAATTCATGAATGGAAAAGGATGCCTACTAACAATAGGGAGGGAGAGTATTTGGAGAGGACATTTAGAGATGTTACTATCTTCAGTGGGACATTGGAGCAAAGTTGCTTGTTAGACCAAATGAAACAATGGGATGTTATGAAAGCATGCATGAGGACATTTCCAGCAGGACACTGACCTCTGAAAGTGAAATGAGCTCCTACCTTTACCCTTGCAAACCTACATGCAGTCAAAAGTCTCTCAGTCAGGTGCCCCACAGGACCATATGCAAGAGCCATCCTTGCTGTAGTGCGTGTCAGATACTCAACTCCATTCTCCCTTATCTTTCATACACACTTCTAGACACTTTGCACACTTCTTGTTCTGGCTTCTGATTTCACCTTATTCCAGGACTCACACACATACTCTAATAGAAGATTTCAGACAACTCTATGACACTAATCTTTAGTGGTTTAATGATGCACAGAGGAGATGCTAAGTTATCACATTCCTTCCAAGACCCCATTGAAATGGGAATTTCTGTGCAAAATTTCTAAAGGACTGAATCCATGACAGCAAAGAGAATGGAGGAGGCAGCCAAATGCGGATGGTATATTTCAATATCCTTTCGGAATTAAAATGGAAATAAGATGGGTATGTGTTAACCTATGAATCAGTACAAAGTTACAGTCCCATATTTGCTAAGGGATGGGTACAGAAAAGGAGCCAGTCTCTTATTGCAACCCAGGAAAATGTAGTATTTGTATACTCATGATAAACTAATATGAAGGCTGCTATGCCATGATAGCAAATGCCACACATTTCATTGGCTAACTACTGAAAATGTAATTTTCATTCAATGCTATCTCCCTCTATACCAGTTGGAAGGGCAGTTCTGTCCCCATCTAGTTCCCCAGAGACCTGCACTGACAAGTGGAAGATCCTCAGTCATCTGGAATTGCAGCATGCAGACTCTAACCCTCCTCACGACAGTGGAATAGCAAAGAGGGTTGCATCTCGGCAATGAGTCCCTTTAGCATGGAAATGATTCCTGTCACCTCTATTTACTCCACAGCAGCCTGAACTTGTGTGAGGCTTCTCTGCTTTCTTTCAAGGACATGGTCAAGTTTAATTTTCAGTGTGTCCAGGAAGAGAGGAAAATGGCACAGCAAACACAGGATCTCTCATCACAGCAATGATTTAGATGGGTTCAGTGTTGTGGTTTGTGTTTGCAGTCTCTACAAACTACTAGGATACTATGAGTGAAAAAGTATTAATGTTAACCCTTTTATATATGTCTCTAGATATTTTTCTAAAATTTTATTATGAAATCATTTTTTTAATATTAAATTTTATTTTTATATTCCCCCATACAATTGCAAACGCCCCATTCTGACCCCAATCCTTCCCCTCCCTCCCCCCACCCCGCAAAAAGTGTCTCTGGTTCATAGTTTTTTGTTGATTTTGATTTTCACTTTCTTATATTCATTTTCCTGGTCCCTTATTTAAGTTTTCTAGATTCCTGCTATGAGTGAGACCATCCGGTATTTTTCTTTTTCTTTTTGGCTTATTTCGCTGAGCATGATCCCTTCCAGCGCCATCCATGTTGCTGCAAATTGCATGTGTTTATCTTTTTTGAATGCTGAGTAATATTCCATGGTATATATGTACCACATCTTCTTGATCCAGTCATCTATTTTTGGGCATTTGGGTTGTTTCCAAAGCTTAGCTATTGTAAACAGTGCTGCTATAAACATAGGGGTGCAGGTGCTCTTTGGAATTGATGTTTCTGTGTCCTTTGGGTAAATACCTAGGAGTGGAATTGCTGGATCATATGGAAGCTCTATGTTTAGTAGGTCCAGAAATCTCCACACAGCTCTCCATAGTGGTTGGACCAGTTTGCACTCCCACCAACAGTGCAGAAGAGTTCCTTTTTCTCCACATCCTCGCCAACATTTGTTGTTGCTAGTTTTTTTAATATGTGCCATTCTCACTGGTGTGAGATGGTATCTCATGGTAGTTTTGATTTGCATTTCCCTGATTACAAGTGATGTTGAACATTTTTTCATATGTCTGTTGGCCATTTGCATTTCCTCTTCAGAGAAGTTTCTTTTTAGCTCTTCTGCCCATTTTTTGACTGGATTATTTTCTTTGTTGTTGCTGAGTCTCATCAGCTCTTTGTAGATTTTTGTGATCAGTCCTTTATCATTAGTGTTGGGTGCAAAAATGTTCTCCCAGTTGGTGGGGTTTCTCTTTGTTTTTGTTATTGTCTCTTTTGCTGTGCAGAAGCTCTTTAATTTGATGTAGTCCCAGCTGTTTATCTTTGTCTTCACTATCACTGCTTTGGGTGATGTGTCTGTAAAGATGTCTTTGATGTGCAAATCCCGTAGTGTTTCGCCTATATTTCCTTCTATGTATTTTATGGTTTCAGGTCTTATGTCTAGTTCTTTAATCCATTTTGAGTTGATTTTTGTGTATGGTGTGAGGTAGTGGTCAAGCTTCATTCTTTTGCATGTAGCGACCCAGTTTTCCCAGCACCATTTATTGAACAAACTTTCTTTGCTCCAATGCGTAGTCTTTGCTCCTTTGTCAAAGATTAGTTGACCATAAATCTGTGGGTTTATTTCTGGATTTTCTATTCGATTCCATTGGTCTGTATGTCTGTTCTTGTTCCAATACCATGCAGTTTTGATGATTATGGCTTTGTAGTATAGTTTGAAGTCTGGGAGTGAGATGCCTCCATTTCCTTCTTTTTTTTTCAGTAGAGCTTTGGCTATTCGGGGTTTTTGGTGATTCCATATGAATTTCATCAATAATTGTTCTATTTCTTTGAAGAATGCCATTGAGATTTTGATTGGAATAGCATTGAATCTGTATATTGCTTTTGGTAGGATGGCCATTTTAATAATGTTTATTCTTCCAATCCATGAGCAGGGGATGTCTTTCCATTTCTTTGTGTCTTCTTCTATTTCTTTTAACAGTGTTTTATAGTTTTCTTTGTATAGGTCCTTTACCTCTTTTGTTAGATTTATTCCCAAATATTTGATTTTTTTTGTTTCGATAATAAAAGGGGTGGTTTTTTTTATTTCTTCTTCTTCAGATTTATTGTTTGTGTATAGGAAGGCTACTGACTTTTGCATGTTGATTTTGTATCCTGCCACTTTACTGAATTGATTGATGAGTTGAATTAGTTTTTCTGTGGAGATTTTGGGGTTCTCTATGTATATTATCATATCATCTGCAAATAGTGATAGTTTGACTTCTTCTTTTCCTATTTGGATTCCTTGGATGTCTTTCTCTTGTCTTATTGCTCTGGCTAGGACTTCCAGTATTATATTGAAAAGCAGTGGTGAGAGTGGACATCCTTGTCTTGTTCCAGATCTTAATGGAATTGCTTTCAGCTTTTCACCATTGAGAATGATACTGGCTGCTGGCTTGTCATAGATGGCCTTTATGATGTTGAGGTATGTTCCTTGTATCCCAAGAATTTCAAGGGCTTTTATCATGAATGGGTGTTGCGCTTTGTCGAAAGCTTTCTCAGCATCTATTGATATTATCATATGGTTTTTATATTTCTTTTTGTTGATGTGTTGGATAACGTTGATTGATTTTCGGATGTTAAACCATCCTTGTGCCCCTGGAATGAATCCAACTTGGTCGTGGTGAATTATCTTATGGATACATTGTTGCATTCTGATAGCTAAAATTTTATTGAGGATTTTTGCATCAGTGTTCATTAGGGAGATTGGCCTATAGTTTTCCTTTTTTGTGTTGTCCTTATTCGGTTTTGGTATTAGTGTAATATTGGCTTCATAGAACGTGTTTGGTATTGTCCCTTCCTTCTCAATTTTTTGGAAGAGTTTGTGAAGGATAGGCACTAATTCGTCTCTGAATGTTTGGTAGAATTCATTTGTAAATCCATCAGGTCCTGGGCTTTTGTTTTTGGGGAGGTTTTTGATTACCATGAAATCATTTTTTAATTTATAAAATTATTTTAAGTTTGAAAGAATTTTATAGTGAATATCTTTATGCCAAGTCCCCTAAAGTCTATCATTAACATTTTGCTATTTTTACTTCATTACCTGTTTTTTCCAAATACATTATTGTCTAAAAAATTCTTTAATGTGTCTTTGCTTAAGAACCTCAAATAATAAAATCAATGATACCAAAGATGATAATCTTATTTAATGAACACCTGTTATATTCTAAGCATCTTAAAGACACTATTTCTTGTTCTCAGAGAAATAAGTGTGCATTTTCTCTGCCTGCCATAAAGAACCATTGATCAAAATGCAATGAGTGATGTGCTAAGCTTCCCTTAGCAGATATATGATTCAAACTCATATCTGCATCTTTATCCTCAGTGCTTTTACCACTGTATCTCGCCATCCTTTGATTTCAATACATCAAAACTACCAAGTCATCCAAATCACTTTCTGTCTTATTCCTCCAAACTATATAATAACAGTGCATGTGATCTAAATTTGTAAAGGTAACTAATCTTGTCTAGAAAATGTTCACTTCATCTTCTATCCATTTCCCTGAAGGCAATATGCCAATTTCTGGATAGCATTCTCAGCCTTTATTCTTACTAACCAACAGCTTTGTAATGTCACTCTTAATGCAAGCAGGAGGCCAGTGAGTGGAATACATGGCACAGCTCTTGTCCTGTTGGAAACAAACCCTGGCACAATAACATACGTTATGGATAGTTTTTCAGATGGGTTTTGCAAAAGTCATTCCTACTAGTCATTTTAGTGTTCTGATCTTTTTCCAGGACAATTTTAGCTTGTCTTCATAAACCTTTAAGAACTCAGGCAATAAGTCTTTTTTCACACGTGAATTTTGTTTACTCAGTTGAATGTTACAAAGTAAGTGGTATTTTTCAAAGATAGAACAATAAATTCAAACTTCAAAATAATAGTGCTGTGATCTTGCAAATTATCTTGTATATTTGCTTTAACATTTTTAAATTCTACAATGTGCTTATTATTTTCCTTCTTTTCCTGGTGCAGAAATATTCTGAGCAAGAGATTTCTGAGATCTCTCTCACGTGAATAAAGAACAAAATTTTTCTACAGGTTTTGGTAAACACATTTATCAATGTTTGCTAAATTGTATAGTGTCTTTTATACCAGTCAAGCTTCACATATTTTAGACATGATCATTCTAAAGGGCACAGTAACTTTTTTAACCTGGGTATGTTAATAGCCAGTTGCTACAGGTGTATATGTATTATCTAGACTACTCTTTTAAAAAAATATTTTATTTTATTTATTTTTTTTTTTATACAAGCACTAGGTACAGTCAGAAGCGCGGGAGGGTGAGAGAATTCACCAGAGACAGAGCGGGGAGCAGAACAGGCAGAAGAACCAAAGTACACTGCTGAGGGGAGCAGTGGGCACAGCAGGAGAGGTCTGTCACGCCATGCGGGACCCTTGCAGCCGGGGATCGAACCGGTGCTGCGGAGGCTGCAGGCAGCTTCACAGCCCAGAGCTCAACCACTGTGCTACTAGGGAGGCCCAAAAAAGATTTTATTTTATGCATATAAGAACTGGTGTCTAGGCCAGAGGTGCAGGGGAAAGGTGGTGAGAGGATTCTCCAGAGACAGAGTGAGGAGCAGAACAGGCAGATTTACTGAAATATGCTGCTGAGAGGAGCAGCAGGTGAGACAGGAGAGGTCTGCTGCATCATGTGGGTTAGCTCCCTGGAGGGGGTGGATCAAACTCATGATGCAGTGGCTGGCAATAGCTTCATTGTGCTGATACTTTAACCCCTGTGCCACCAACGAGGCCTTAAAATACTCTTGTCATTTTTCCACTATAATGGTATAGTTATAAGAATTATTATCATGTAGTGTTTGAAAGCAGAAACCCTGAAGGCAGGCTACCTGAATTTGAATCCAGGTTGCTATTCAGCAATGACAGGCCCTTGACCAAGGTAAAAATATTTTTAGTGCTCAAAATTTTTACCATTTTGCCCTGACTCTTTATCCCAGGGTGTTAAAATGAACTGGAGGGAATTCTTAGAGTTGAGAGGGTCTGCAAGCAACATTCATAATTTAGCTTTCAGATCAGGAATCCTTTATGTATCCTTTCTCTTGAATCATCTATCTCTCTGTTTAAAGAGCTCCAGTGGGTAATTCTACCTAAAGTTAAGCTGTCTCCGTTGCTGGAAGACTCTGAACAACTATTTGAACATTCTCCTTTAGCTAGAATAAAAATAGTGCTCTTATTAAATATCACCCTTATGTACCCTTCATTTTTCAGCTTCCTAGAATATGTTGTCACCCTGTTCAAATGGCAAGTTTTAAAATATTATGTTTCTCCCAATATATTATTTTCCTTCAGCATTTAGATATCTGATTACCTGTGTTTTATGACAATTTTTATGACATTGTTTTCATGAATTTCTTTATGAGATTTTGAAGTTTTTGTAAGAAGTTACTTTTTTTCAATACAACCAATTAATTTGATTTCTTGCTTCTGGCCAACATTTTTTTTAGAACTATGCTCAAATATATGTTATTTATCACTTCTCTCCCACCCCCAAATAAATTTCAGTGTAAATTTTAAGTAGGCAATTATATACATTATATGCTCTTGTTGGGAATTCTCATCATATTAAGTTTCTCAGAAGCCTTGAACTTGGACTTGAATATTGGAGTTTTATTTAGTGTGTCACAAAAGGCATTTAAGCCTATTTTTCCAAGGAAATATGTATATCAAATATATCAAATTTTGTAGTTTTTCAGAATATCATTGGAAAATATTTTTAAAAGGCATGTATTATTATTATCTGAGGGATATTATCCATATGTCTTACAAAATCAGAAGTCTAAAGAAAATTTTGTTAATTGTATTTATTTATTTATTTTAATTTTTTTTTTGCATGTTTTTATTTATTTACTTATTTGTTTGTTTTGTTTATACAAGCACTGGGTACAGTCAGAAGCGCGGGAGGGTGAGAGAATTCACCAGAGCCAGAGCGGGGAGCAGAGCAGGCAGAAGGACCGAAGTACACTGCTGAGGGGAGCAGCGGGCGGCAGGAGAGGTCTGCGCGCCATGTGGGACCCTCCACCGGTGGCCGGGGAGCAGCCGGGGATCGAACCGGCACCGCAGAGGCCGCGGACAGCTTCGCAACCCAGCGCTCAACCGCTGCGCCACCGGGGAGGCCCTTAATTGTATTTTTTTAAACTCAAAATACAGATGTGTTTTTTCAAGTGATGAAAATATAATTCTTTTATGTTTACTGGCTGAAAAGGAAAAACAAGGTAGGGAAAACATTTGCATATATTCATGCTATACAAATGGAAATCCTTGTTACCATAACGTTTTTTATTAAAATATATTATTAATAAAACTTATGAGCAATTCCCCTGAAATAAATATTGTGCTTCTGTTTTGTTAGAAATCATTCACTCCTTTTATTGAAAAATGTCCCCAAATTCTGGCAAATATAAAAACTGAACAATTTGCAATGTAAGTGGATTTCAAGTGTTAAAACACTAAGATGGTGTCAGGAATATATTATAATACATGTAAAATTTGGGTCTTGTTTAATTGATAGAGAATATTGCTCTATGTCTGAAACAACAGCTATAAAAATAGTAGTGGACTATAAATGGCTATTGCATTGTTATTTGGTATTAAATGACTTGAAATCTCTTACTATGTAGTATTTGATATATGTCATACTCAAGCAACACACCAAATTTGCACCTACAAAAATCATTTAACCATCTGCAATTCATTCTTTTAAGAGGTATGATTAAGAACAATCTCATTTTTCTATTTTCTTCAGATCTTCTTAGCTCATGCTACATTAGTAGTTATCCTGTAAATATATTATCTGCATAAGCAATTCTGAACATGAGCAAATATGTTCTTTCTGCTGTACAACAATGCAACTGCATTATTTGGCATTACTAAACTGTGAAAGAGAAAAAAAATATCTTGGAGTTGATAAACAATCTTAACTCTGTGTCTGTTTTATTAAAGAAAAGCAGACTTTGCTATATATCATCAGCAAAGCATCTTTGAATGGGGAAAAATAAGCTGAACTAATGAAAACGAGAGCCAAGAACAGCTGGAAATGTGATTTTTTTCCTTAAATCTATGAATAATATTCAAATTTCTTGTTAAAATATTCATTCAATAAACCTATTTGAGATTGCTGAAATTATTTTTAAATAATGACAGCCTGAAGGAACCTAAAACAAGTCATTAAATCCATTGGGATTGGTGGCTTGATCTCATTTCCATCCAGACGGAGATAGCTAAGATGAGGTCCATAGTGGAAGGAATCTTGTTCTGCAGCCAGTGTGCCAGGGGTAGGGCATATTACTGAGACATTCACACCTGTGGAGGCAAAAGGAGCATGAATGAATGAATTGGAACATAAGAGTCTAAGGGTGGGAAGACCAAAAAACATAAGAAATGGTTCTATGAGAGGGTTAGTCTCCTGGACTGTGAAACTAGAAGAAATAAAACTATTTTTGCCCACCTTGGAGGTTGTGCAAATCTATTTTATAAAAGTTACCCTGAAAAAAAATCAGCAATTTATGTCTAGTCATCTCACTCCATATTCAATCATACTTAGAGCACTAGAAAGGGCATATTGTTTAATGCTGTTATGAAAATAAAGGGATATAAGTTATATCACTTTTCTTCTAGCTAGCAGGAAAGATAAGGCATGCATGGATTACTTAGGATGAGACAGGTAGTATTTAGGGCAATAGCTAGAGATTTCATGACTGATAATGAATGAGTAGGTGTCTGGGTGGATGGATGGATAGATGGATGGATGGGTACAAAATCAGTCTATTATTAAAGCAAATGTTTGAAAATTATGGTGGGTGGGCTATGATGACTACAACTGAGAAGGGGATCCTACGCTTCTGAAATACAATCTATATGAATGTAAACTCAAGAAATATCTTAAAAAGGCAACATTTCAAATTAACAGTATATGATAACAAGATTTTGAAAAAGTACAACTAATATAACTTTAAATGTGTGATACTTGTAGAAAACAACCTTAAATTTCCACATTTAAAAGTGTTTAATTGGAAAGGAAACATTTGCCAAGGATTGAATTACAAAGAATGTAAGCCAGGAAATATCCCATCAGCCTTTTCAGATGGTTAAGATGTGAGAAATCGTGCACCTGCCTTGGATCAGAGCCTTTGGATCAGTGCCTATGCTGAGATTGAGGAGTATTCAGGAGAGAAGACTGCTAAACAAGCCAAATTTAGCAAAATGTGTGAAATAGCTGATCTTACCCTCAAAATGTATATACTGCCTTTAAATCTCATTTTAAACTATATTTGTGCAAGAGATCTTCTTTCAGGAGATAAGCCCTGCCAACATGGGTTATGACCCTCCTTTGTATTATGTTGGTACATGGAGAGTCATAGTCTATTGAACGTTTCATGCTTACAGCAAGGGTATTTTGCCAGTCTGATCTGATGTCATTTTGTGGATTCAATTTGCTAAAAGTAATGACATTTGTATAGCATATTTATATTCATTGATCCTTTTTTTCTTTCCCACAAACACCATCACCCCTGACATCACAAAGCCTTTGTCAGGTAATAGTGTCCTCCCTACTTGGACACTGTGATAATGTTGGTCAGACAGGTAGGCTGGGTGCACAGGAAAGTGGCAGGGCTGAGTATCATTCTAACCCTTTTCTTACCACACCAGGTCTCTTCCCTACTAGAGAGAATGAATCTCTTTAGTCTTTAAGGTGTTCAAGCAGATAAATATGTATTTTCATAATTTTGAGTAAGAAAAGTTAACTGTCCTGTAAATTCTGAGAACTCTTCATATAAAAGCTATGTTTCTTGGAAACCACTTTTTAACAACTGGAGTAGATCATGTGGCCAGAAGAACTGAGCACTTTAACAGTTATAACACAGTATGATATAATGTTTGCCAATAATGCTAGCCAGGCAAATTTTTCTTTTACGTTTGTTTTCTTGCAATATAGAAATGACTGTGCTTGATATCTCTATTAAGAGGAAAATGTATTGATTTCTCTTTGTTGATGTTGCTGCTGTTAAAATTATTTTTACCTCTATGAACTGGTATTTTTCTTAAGTATTGATTCTGAGCAATGAAGAAAAATGTACTGAGATAGATGAGTGAGAGAAAGGGAAAAAAAAAAAAAAAAAAAAACCCTAAACTGGGAAGCCCTGGCTGGGCTCAGGTCCTGGCTAGTCTATTTGCCCTCAAGCCTTGAGCAAATAGCTTTACCTGTTTGAGCCTCAGTTTCTTTTTCTTCAGAAATTACTAATCATACACAGACGGTTCTTGCAAGGATTAGTTCTGGTTCTCCAGCAGCACCAATACCACCTAGTAACTAAATGTGTGGGTCCCGTGCCCCTCTGGAGCAACTGAGTCAGAAACTAAGGGTGGCATCCACAAGCCCACATTACAGAAGTTCCCGGAGGATTTTGATATACAGAAAGGTCTGAGAACAATTAAAAAATACAAATACATGAGAAAAACACTGAAAAACTCTCTGAAACGTGATTAGAGGAAGAAGGATCTAGTCTTTGTGTAACTGTATGTGATTATATAATAGCCCAGAGGATCTGCTCCATTGCCTGCTGAATTTTTCTACCTCCCCTCCAAAGCATCCTCATTCTCAAATTCTCAAAGGAAACCATAACCCACAAATAGGGCTTTGTGTAAAGTCACTTTGAATGAACTTCACACATTAAATGTCTATGGGGCTTTTGTTGTCAAATAAGGAAGGCACCTGTAGAAACACAGAACTGTCATTAGGAAAACAATACACATATTTAGATCAATATTGACTGTTGTTCTATTTGGTTCTAAGAAACAGACTCAGCTATTTCCAACTTTTTTCTCTGTTACATCTTTTGCTTTTGACTACAGGATTCAACAATGTGTCCCATCACCATGGAAAAAGAACTGCAATGGCAGCAACTGGCTTGTTAGTTCCTGGATTTTGTACTCAAGTGTGCTGTTAGGAAAAAAAAAAAAAATATTGAATAACTGAGTCGTATCCAGTGGAAAAATAGTCTATCCCTATAAATGGGATGTTTATGTGATTATTTGCTTAAAGGGAATTTTAGTGTACAATAACCAGGCAGCACAAGCTTCTGACTATTTTGTGGTATTTTCCTATAAACCATCTGACTTGTCCTTACTTTTGAAATGTATTTTACAAGGATGTTGGGGAGAAGTCTCCTCAAAATTATCTTCTATTTTGTTTTTTTATAAAGTTTTTTAAGTCTTATTTATGCATACAAGAACTGGGGTATAGGCCAGAGGTGTGGGGGGGGGGGGTGAAAGGATTCACCAGAGACAGAATGGGGAACAGAACAGGCAGACTGGCTGAAATACACTGCTGAGGGGAGCAGCGGGTAAGTCGAGAGGTCTGATCCATGTGGGTAGCTCCCTGGCCGGGGATCAAACTCATGCTGCAGAGGCTGTGGATAGCTTCACAGTGCTGTGCTTAACCCCTTGCACCACCAGGGAAGCCCTATCTTCCTATTTTGAATCCTTGCCAGATGTGTACCACTGCCTCATGTGAGCAGACCAGGCCACTGCCCACTATGGAGATGCCAAGTTTGTCTTTCCAGGGCTCTAGTCTCTCCTCTCTGTAACCTTACTTCCCTTGATGATTTCTCATCTCTCTCTCCCTCTCAAAAGCTATTTGCAGAAAAGAAACAGGCAACCTTGATAATTACTGTTATTTCTGAGGAGTTACCACATTCCAGCGGCATTTGTTCCCCTGAGCAAAGTCTTAACAGGATGTGTCCTCATCACATGGTCCCCGGGTTAGCAATCCCCCTGCCCCCTGAATACAATGTGCTCCAAAGCTGGAGAAATCCATGATCTAATATCAGAGCCTCTAACTAAGGTGGCACCTGTAGCAGCTGTGCCTCAGTTTCTAGGACCTAGGTGCCCCTCTGAAACCACCTTAATGACAATTCTATTACTATTTATGAGGTTGACTATGCCTGAAACACTTTCTTAAATAAATCTACCCAGAGAGACAGAGATACTAGTGTCTCTTCAAAGTAACAGAAGATAGAGACCTATAATTTCTCCAGTAGACAATGGCCTTCTGTTATTTTCCATTTTTTCAATCTGCAATTTGAAGGTTTGGAATTTTGAGTTCATTGAGACTGCCTGAAAATAGAAAAATTTGAAGATACACTGCAAAAAAACTAATCCTGTTAGTTGGGGGAAAATAACTCAAGTACTTATCTTAAAGAGAACATAGAATCAAGGCAATGATCATGAGTATATCATCAAAGACACACCCTCATAGTCACTTACTTTTAATTCTGTTATGATCGAGGTGGAGGTGCTGCAGGCGGGTGCTGATTCGGGGAACCTTTGTGAGTTGATTGTGAGACAGCTGAAGATCTAGAATCGATGATACATCAAAACCTCTTGAAGGGAGACCTGCATCTGATAATTTGTTGTGATTTAGTCTCAGGAAAGCCACTTTGGGAATCACATTGAAATAATTTTCTGGTATTTCTTCAATGGAATTGTTGTCTAGAAACAGTTGCATTGTATTAGCTGGTAATCTTGGTGGCATATTCCTCAGGGCATTCTTGGCCATATTTAGCTGCATGAGGTTCTTGAGACCCTTAAAGGTGTCTCTTTGAAAGGCATTGTCCAATAGTTTATTGTGCTGCAGGTCAAGAAGGGTCAGGTTCTCCAGATTGCTGAAAGTTCCTTGAGGAATTCGGGACACCTTGTTTCTAGCTAATTGCAATTGTTCTAAACTTCTTGGCAAAGGAGAAGGTACCTCCTCTAGCTCATTATCTTCCAGAAATAAGAAAAGTAGCTTTTTCAGTTGACTCAGAGCTCCTTTCTCAATTCCATAGTTAGTTATTTTATTCTTGTTTAGATTTATCCATCTGAGTTGGGTGGCATTCTCAAATGGCTTCTCAGGAATGGTCTCTATCAGGTTGTTTTCAAGATAAAGATACCAGATCCTTGAAGGAATAGCAGGGATTTCTTTGAGACCTCGATTTTCACAGTATAAAGCAGTAGGGAAACTCGGGGGACAGAAACATTCCCTAGGACAATCAAAGTCATTTTCATTGAAATCCTCTGGATCGTTTACCTCATAGACCTGTCTCACACTTCGAGTCCATACACTATCTGTTATAAATAACACCCACAGGATGAAACAGATTGTGGTTGCCATTATAGTACCTAGGATAAGGGATAAAACTGTGAGATGTTTGAAAATAGTGACCTCCAGATAACTATACACCAAAATGATCAGTTAACAACACTTTGGGGAATAGATAAACACGTCAACATTTCATACATAGATATCAATGAACAAAATTTTATTTAGTAGGGGCTATATGCAAAGCACATTTTGCACACTGAAAATGACTCACCAACTTGTAGCTCTCTAGTTTCAAATTGAATTACAATGAAAACAGAAATGGAAAGTGAATTTTAGAAACTCTAAGTGCTTTTTCCATTTCCAGCTGTTTAATGCAAGGAAGTTAACCAAAACCCATAGCTGAATATGAGTAGCCAAAAGTGATCTTTTAATAACTCAAATTGAGAGTCTGTGTTGCTGCTAAGAAGTAAGCATATGCTTTTACTTTTCCTCCTAGATGAGAGGAACATCTGGATGAGATTTCCCAGGCTCTTTGGCCCCTAAACCAAAGAAATCGAGAGATCAAAGAACGTTTTAGCAGCTGTGGTAAAGGAAGGTTTTCCAGATCTGAAGAAAAGTGTTTGATTAATCTCTTGCTCTTCTGCTCAACTTCTTGGGTAAGTCTTATTTTGGGGTGCAGGGAAAGAATTCTAGTAGAAGTACAGAATAAAGTTGTTCAGCCAAGAAGTTTGAATTATGAACTCTGTATATTTCACAATGAGGTAAGTCATGTATTCAGTTGTGGCTTTACTATGGTTGATAAACAACAAAACAAAGCAAAACATGTTTTGAATACAGGTAGAGTCCATATTTTCTGTAAGAAGGCAAACAAAACTAGGCTAACAACAAAAATAGGCTAACACTAATTTATGATACTTCTAGAAGACATAAACCATCTCTAGTAGATAGCAACAATATTATGAATACAATGAACTCTTCTAATAGGAAAAACTAATCTATACATATAACAGCAGATTTCATTCAACCAGTTAATAATAATGACAGAATAAATTTAACTGATACCTTAGGAAAAGCAAAATATCACTTCATTTATGAAATGCTGATCTTTCAATTTTGCCACTGCATTCAGATCACTCACAAATGCAGAGCTGTTTCTGCAACTGTCAATGTTCTTACAACTTCAGAATTCTGCTCTGGTCATCTTCCAATAGAGACACATTAAAACAGTCCTTTGTTCAGAATAGGAATTTCCTTTAGTTATTGAGGCTGTCATCCTGCCTCTGATGAATCAGAACAATGAATTCTTTAAGAGTTTATAAAAATGCAAAATAGTTTACCTTACTGTCCAGGAATACACCGTTGAGTTCTGTATCTGGGTCTGTCGTTTGCTAAAAATCAGTTAAGGGAAAAAAAAAAAAAACCTTTAACTAAAATAACTTGCTTTTCTTTTATCCTTTCGAGTCTCTCATAAGAAAAAATAAATCCTACTCTGATCCATTACCAGGAACACTTTTGATCTATGGCTTCCACTTTGACAGGGATTCAGGAGCCTGCTTGCTTACCTCAGTCCTCTTGGATCTTCTTCTTCCTTTGCTATTGGTCACTGCTCGTTCATGGTAATGGTTTGACCCAAGTTCCACTGCCAGGCTTTTATGAATCCTTCCTACTCTATATGCATCAGAGACTCCAACTTTAACCCCTCCAGTAACCACTGTACCTTGGTACCAGGCAGTCCAGCACAGAAAATTCTAATTTGAATCCCAAGAACCAATAGCAAAAATTCAGCACAATTTCCTCTGAATTCACATCTCTAAAGATGCTGCATTTTACTGATATGTAGGCTTCATCTAATAGCAGATTACTGAAGGCAGTTTTGATTTCACCTATAACACCAAGAGATTTTAAAGCATTTTCCCTAGATGCTCTTTTTAAAAAACTTAGATGCCAAGAGGTAAAGGTCAGTGTCTCTTGTTTGTATGGAAATTTGTTATTCTTCATATAAAATGGATGCTGGAATTATATTTAACTATAGTGTGCTTGATGAAGGAAAAAATATATTTGAAAAACTTTAAATGAAAGCTGGTAAGCTATAGCTGATGTTGGCATGAAACATGGGATTATGCTTTATTTTATGGAAATACATTTTTGTACTGGGATCTTTAATCCAAGTAATTATTAAAATACTATTTTCTCATTAGAACATATGTTTTACATTTAGTCCTTTAAAGACTTTCCTACTGCTGCATGGCTACTTTCACTCCTTTAAAACACAAAGCCAAGATAATGTGTCCCTTCTAGTTCTCATATTTGAGGGGAAAAGTTATGCTTTTTGAGGAAAGACATAAAAGTAAAAATTTTATTTTTTCAACTATTAATTATAAACACTTAGTTTTTCAAAATTTCTCTATTCTGGGATCAGAAAGATTCATTTGTATGACTTATTCAGCATTGTTCACAAAATTATTATCAAGGACAGAAGACAATGAAGAAAAGAAAACACTGTACTTCAAGAATCTTTTGTGAGCATTACCTCCTTCTTCCTATCCTAAGGCAGGTCAATCAGAGCTCAGTTCTGCCATCTCTAAAGCAGTAGTGGACTACCTCACTGACCTGACTTCATCATAATGATTATGGAAATGTTAGCTTTTCTTAAGTATTAGACTTATACATGCAACTGGGAAATACATTTAAGTTTATGGACTTTTATAGACTAGATATGATTCAAACATGATCGCCTAGTCACTTTGAAGGCACACTCACATTTGAAGGGGATAAAAAAAAAGTTACTGCCATACAACAATTATCTATCTCTACTACGTTTTTTTTCCTTTTCCTTTTTTTTCTAAATCCTCAGGATATCAACAACAGATGATCTTCAAATCTGTACACCCCACTTCAGCTACTCCCTTGTCTTAATTTCCTATTTGAGCCAAGCTCTCTTTTCTAAACTCTACATGTTCATTGTAGGAATATAGAAGAGCACACTGACATCCTCCAGTCTTTATTTCCTGTTCCCATTCCATTCATGACCCACCCACCAATATATGACTTCTAATCTCTGCACTTCCCTAAAGTATCTCTGATAAAAATCAACAGAGATCTTCATATTTATGAATCTATTGACGTCTTTTAGAGTTAGATTACTTCACGTGTGACCTTTGGTAATGTTGACCTTCCAATTTATTAGATGTGTCTCTAGCAACATTTGCTCCTAGTTCACCTTTAGTGACATCTATTTATATCCTGAAGCTGTTTCCACTATCATTTTTTAAAATATTTATTTATTTATGCATATAAGAACTGGGGTACAAGCCAGAGGTGCAGGGGGTGAGAGGATTCACCAGAGACAGAGTGGGGAACAACAGGCAGACTGACTGAAATATACCACTAAGGGAAGCAGTGGGCAAAGCAAGAGAGATCTGCTGCATCATGTGGGTAACTCCCTGGCAGGCCGGGGGTCAAACCCTGTCTGCAGTCTGCAGATAGCTTTACAGTGCTGTGCTTAACCCCTTGTGCCACCAAGGAGACCCCTCTATAATTTTTTTTGAAAAGTGTTTGTAGTGTTTAGCGATGTTATTCTGTGTCTCATGCACTTCTTGCTCTATATACATGCCCTATGCAATTTCAGTGTGTTAACCATACCAGCCCAGCCTCTAGAAGACCTGTACTCCATTACGTATATATCCCTGCTTTCTAGAAAGCTCCATCACATCTTTTGAAGGTGTATATCCCAAATAAAATTCCCTATACCCTTTTACTTCTAATTACTCTTGCCATTTTATACCTTTGAGTGATGCTCTCATCTTATTTGGTCTCCCGAATCAATCAGAAATCTGGAAATCATTCTTAATTCTTGCTTATCATTGTATGAACATATGATAACAGTCACATTTGAAAGACTTTAGTTGACATAAATAAAAATGACCATCTATAATGTGTGCCAGGTTTGAGATCATTGTTTCCAGACTGATACATAGGATGTTTCCCACTGTTAATATAATCTCTATCTGGATCTTTCTATTTCTAATACTAATTCATCTACCCTTCCCTGAATGCTCATTCTTGGAGTAAGAGTACTTAAATGGCTAATTGAAACTTCTTAAATGGAATTTCCATAAATCAAAAAGATGATGAAGATTCTGAATCTTGCTGGCTGTTATAAGAATTAATGAAAGATGCTGGTCATTCTCATCTGACTTTACTTAAGAGGGAAAAATCTAGCCATAGGTATAAATGATGTGACTTAGATATTGTCTGTCTAATCATATATTTATATTTTACAAATCTGTGGGACTTTGGACAATAGTAGCTATTTAATAAATGAATCAAGGAGTGAATAAACATATTGGCTATCACTTTGATAGCCATAGAATTTTTTATCAGCATAATTATGGAAATGGTAAGAGTGGAGAATCTTAGAAGTAAAAAAATATGTGTTCAAATTTTTCTTCTGTAACTTATTAGTTTGTTGGCCTTGCACAGTCTATTTAACCATCGAGAATCTACATCTACTCACAACACACCTTCCCTAACTACTATGAAGTTCAAGAACTTTCTGAAAGTCCAAATGGAGGTTATCTATGGGAAAATTTTATAATGAGAAAAGCTAAGGAGAACTTTTAATTAATCTTTTCAAACTCTTTCCTTTGACATATGAGGAAAGTGAGACCCAGAAATTCTTTCAGTAAAGAAGGTGGTAGTGGGCATTCTGTTCTACCTGAAAGCACACTTTGTAAAACTTGAGATGGGGTTAAAGTATTGTGTTGTTTATGTTGTTTTAACTTTGTTTTTCCTTCTTTTAACATTTCATAATGTTTCCTATTTGTGCTTCTGCTTCTTCATATAAAAACGAGGATACTTTGCTAAACTGTCTTAGACTTATAAGCTTCCATTCCTGAAAATCACTGACATTTTAAAGATGAAGGCAATCCATGAGCATATAAAAGATATGAAACTATAGAAGCATCTACATTTGTTGGTCTAACATGTATTTTAGTAATGATCCCACTACTTGGGTAAGCTGTCAGAAACTATGTTTATGTACAGTGGATTGGACCTGGCTAAGATAATTTTATCTGACTAGAGCAATTTCAATCTTGTTTGATTAAACTCTGCCAAATAATTTAAATACATAAAAGAAGTCCATAATATACATAATTGGCAATATATATATATGCCTGTATAATTTAAAAGCATCAAAACACATTTAAATTATAGTTAGATACATTTAAGAAGACAAAACTACCGTAAAACTTCTGATAAGGAAAATTTCCAATCCTACCCTTTTCAGTGCATGTCTTATCCCCAAGAGGACGTTGTTTTTCAATTGTATTATGATTTCTTTCAGTGTTTAATATTCTTGCTTATATACTTTTGTTTATCATCAGCTTAAAGCATCTGCTATTTTCTTATTAGGTAAGGATTTAACACCCTTGTTTAGTCTCACTCCTCATTCAACCGACAACTTATCCCTTCAATAACTTCTAATTTATGCATATCACATCTTTTAGTTAAATATTTATGACTACACTGTTGTGTAATGCAAATATTGTTTATGTAAACAATAAACAGTGACTAGAAATAACAGATACTTCCTAAGATGTGAAGAAACCTCAGCCATTTACTAGAGGGGAGACCTTGAACAGATAATTATCTTTGCCTTAGTCTCCTCATCTGTATATTAAAGATAATGATGACAGTAATAATACCCACACACAGAGTTAGGATTAAAATAAAGTTAATATTTTTAAAGCATTTAGATATTAGGTTCACTTTGTTTTCTCCTGGGAGGTACTTTCCCAGGAATTCTGCATCCTCTTACTGCAATCTAGTTTGCCTGCTATTACAATGAAAGCACATTTGGTGCATAAAATTATATGCACTTCACTTCACGGCACATTTCAATTGTCACAATTAATAAGGGTGATAGAAATCCCCCCCTTACAATCTATGCAGAGGTGTTATGTTTGATGAGAGTAAGTGCAGCTCAAATGTATCTTACATAACTGACATTTATTTGCAAGAGATTTGAAAAATTCATGAAATGAGTTTTTAATGTACGATTTCTTGAAACATTAACTAAGCTTATGGAGAGTATATATTACAAACAACATAAAAATCACATTGTGCTTAAACACTCTTTTAAAGGATATTTATGGAGACTACAACTGTTGCTTTCTGGGCCTGTGGGACTAGACCTTCTTTACCCTTCTCCTGGGTTAGATCCCTCATTACTTCTTGTATCTTGAGTGTTTTGTTCTTTCTGGTTAACTGCAGTGTTGATGGAGCAAACCTCTGATCACTTCTGTGCACTGGAGACTCGTCCGGTTTTGATGAGAAGTCACATGTTTATAAATGTGTTTATTTAAATTACCTACTTAAGTACAATTTTAACTGAATAGTTTTCTAAGTTGAAGTAATAGTCCTTCCAAATTGTGAAGATACTTTTAAAAAAAAAACCTGTTGTTTCTCAAATTGAAACAGAAAAGATTGATGAAATTCTGATTTTTCAGTTTTCTTTCTCTTGAAAACATCTGAGGAGTTTCTCTTGATCTTCAGTTTCTGAAATTTTACAATATGCTTTTTTTTTAAAATCATTTCTATTTTTTTTAAACTTTTTTTTAGATTTATTTATTTATTTATACATGCACTGGGTACAGTCAGAAGTGCGGGAGGGTGAGAGAATTCACCAGAGCCAGAGCAGGGAGCAGAACAAGCAGATGGACAAAGTACACTGCTGAGGGGAGCAGCGCAGCAGGAGAGGTCCGCGCGCCGTGTGGGACTCTTGACCGGCGGCCGGGGATCAAACTGGCGCTGCAGAGGCTGCGGGCGGCTTCGCAACCCAGGGCTCAACCGCTGCGCCTCTGGGGAGGCCCTAAAATATGCTTTGAAAGGGTGATTGTGCTCACCCATGGTTATTGCAAGGAGTCCTTTCAACTTGGGAGTTCATGTCCATAATGATGCCACTCAAGGTTTACTTTTTCCTCTTTTTGTAACTCAGTCAATGCACCTCCTGATTAGATGGTCTAATTCTCTTTGTCTTCTTTTCTACTTCTCAAATTGTTCAATGTCCTTGATTTTATCCTGTAACTTTTAAAATTTTCAGAGCATACATATTTATTTTGGGGAAATTTCTCCTAGTTACTCTTTCCTTTCCCTAAAGTATTCTTTTTTCATGTAACTATTATTTTCTTTTATCTCATTCAAACTAATATTTAAAACTACAAATTTTGGTAGTATTGAGTTTTTCACTTTGGTGATAATTTTATTTCCTTTGATTTTTTTCCTGGTTTGATCTGACCTATAGTTGTATTTGATATTGTATTTCCTCATGGTGCTTTGCTGAACTTTGACATTTAATAGAAAAATGCTAATAATCTTATCAAAAATCTGAAAATTGATAAATGCACTTGCACTCTAAAATGACCAGGTATTAATTTCTCTCTCTCTAATGTGTATATATATGTTTATATATAAATTTATATAAATATATGTATATACATAAATATATGTAAATATATGTATATACACTTATATGCCATATATAAGTATTGTGTATTGGGTACAAATTGACCGAAAAGTAAGCACCTACTCTTCCTAGTGTACTATTCTTACTATATTTTAAATTAATATTGCTAACATGCATTATTTCTGTTATGGTAAGTGGCAAAAACCCCTGTTTATAGTTTAACTTTATGTCTGGAGCATCCTAATTCTATGCTGATTCTAAAATAGACCTATCATATGATCCAGCAATTCCTCTCCTGGGTATGTGACTGAAGAATGCAAAAACGCCACTAATTCAAAGGATATATGCACACCTGTGTTCACTGCAGTGCTATTGACAATAGCCAAGTTACGGAAATGACCTTAGTATCCTAGGACAAATGAGTGGATTAGGAAGGTGCAATATATATACACAACAGACATCAGTGTGAAAAAATAGTAACAGTACAAAACACAACAAAGCAAAAACGGACAATTATAAATCAGAGACACACTGCAGGGGAGGAGGAGGGAGAGGTCTCAAAGGGAGGAGAGAGGAGCACAGGGGACTGAGGCATTGGTGCACGGGTGCATTGGTGAAGGAAACTCTTTGGGGACTACACCTGAGCGGGTAGGGGGAAAGCAAATATTGTTTAAAAATGAACAATGATGTAAAAAATTAAAAAAAAAATATAAATGTGTATACATATACATACAAATATATGTATATACATACATACATAAATAAAAATAATTTGCAAAAAATATATGCACAAAAGAATTCTACTCAGCTATACTAAAAGATAAACTCTTGCCACTTACGACAATATGGATATAACTAGAGGAGATAACATTAAGTGAAATAAAGTGGCATTGGGGGGGAGATAAATTGAATAATTGCATTCATATGTGGAATACAGAGGAACAAAACAAAAGGTAAAACAGGGACCCTAGAATTGAGTTTACAAGAGAAGAAGGAGAGGAGAGGAGAGAGAAAAGGGGAGAGGGAAGCCCAGTGAACAACTGTGGAGGATTATGGGTGTCTTGGTGGTGGGTGTGGTGTGGTCACACACATCTGAAAAGGCTTGTTCCTTTACCTCTGAATCATATAGAATATAAATCAATGTTACATCAATTAAAAAAAAAAGAAAAAAGTCATTACTGATTTTTAAAAAACTCAAAGAATTCATCTGAAGCTAGTAATAAATCCTTTTATTTCAATGTTATCTATGATTTGATTCAAATTTGAGTTTATGGCTCTTGTACCCATTGGTCTGAACTCTACAAGAAGATTTTCATTAGCTAATAAAAAATGTAAAACTAAAAATATCTCTCATTCCTGGGTGAGCTCAGTTATCAACTACCTAGAACTACTTTCCTCTAGAGGCATTTTTTTCCAGATTCTCAAGTCCTCTCCATGTCTACCAAAATAACATTAGCACCACTCCCCATCAGAGGATACTAAGATAACAAACATTCAGCAACTCGAAAGCCCATTATTTCAAAGTTCATCTGTAAAATGTTTCAGAAGTGTTCTCATACTAAATGACTGTTTGTCAGAACTGAACAGAAAAGAACAGAACAGAATAGAACAGAACAGAATAGAACAAATGTTACTTAACTCATATTGTCTCCAGTCATATTCAGGAAATTCACTAAAAATCCCACATAGTCTTAAGGAAAGTTTGTTGAATTTTCCATGTATTCTTGTTTTCCTTAACCTCTTTTCAAACTGCCCTTCCAGCCCATTCCAAATTGGAACTCTATTGTTCCAGGAGTTCACATTAGATGAAATGCCAACTATAGTCTGATTATGTTTATATCCTTCTCAATCAGCTGGTTATAGGAAAGACCCCATGAGGTCACAAGTGTGACTGAATGGGGAGACAAGAACAGAACTATTTGGTCCCATTCTCATCATATCATGTACTTGCCAAATGAGCACTGCTGGCAATTTAGACAAGAATAGGTAGATCAAATAATGCTTTATGGGCAGCTAACATCACGCTGTTGTTTAGCTTCCCCTAGGGTCTAATTTCTCAAAAGGATAATTATTTGTTTACTACAGTGTACTCTTGCTTTGATTTTCTTATTATGGTTTGCCACATGGTGCATCTAGCATGCTGATCTGCATTGTACTCTTTAAATATCATTTAGCCTGATGGGTGAAAAATATAGGATCACTATGGATACCACTATCTGGGAAGCTTTCTCTTGCCATGGGACAGACCCAAAACTTACAACTTTTCAGCACTGATCTCACATCAAATTATATGTGGCATTCAAATTTCAAAGAGACTGGCCATATGTCCTTAATCCTACTGAAAATATTTTAGCAATTTTTCACCACTTTGGAGAGATATCTCAATTTTCCTTAGACCCTTAAACTTCTATAATAAATCTATAATTTGACCATCCTATCATCTTCTATGATATTTGTCCACAGTGTTCTTCTCATTCAATTGTCTAACCAATGTATTTAGCTAATAAAGTTTTCCCTGTGGACCAAATCACATGATGTCTTATGAGATGGTATTTCTGCTGACTAAATGAGGTACAAAGTCAAGGAGTTAACACAATCCAGAAACAGTACGGCAAAATTATATGCTTTTTCTGTCTGTTGAAAGAAAGCAGACTGCTCCTAGTAACTTTGTTTATTGGGATACAGGAAAAAGACATTACTCAGATCAATTACTTCATACAAGGTACAAAGAACGATAATGATTTGGATCACATACGGAACAGAATTTGTAACAGGAGTTGCCATCTAATTAAACTTTGGAAAATCCATTTTTATCATCTTAAACTAGCCTTTCACTGCCAAACACAAAAGGGAATCTGTTGTGAATCATTAACACTGTACTTTTAAGTGATTGAAGGTGACACCAATATTTCTGATTCTGTTATTGAAGAGGTTTTTAACATTTTTATAGGGTTAGAGGGTTTTTGATTTTGGCTTTCTTTCTTGGGGTACAGAGCTGGTATGAGATATTTATCACTTTGAAGGCCATCTGTTCCAACTATCAATATAGACAATCAAGAATCTAGGAGAAATATGTGGGGAGGATATTGTCACATTAACATCAGAAAACCCTCACTAGTGGACTGCAAAAGATCTCTGCACCCCCAGAAATTCGTATTGTTTCAAAACCATGTGTTCTTCCTCAAGGCACAGTCACTTTGGTAATGATCTAGTTTTTTTGTTTGTTTGTTTGTTTTTTTTTAGTGAAAGATTATGTTTAAGAAAAATAGCACACACTTATGATAGCATCATCACAAGCTATTAGTTAAGACAAGTTTTCTGCAGTTTCCTTCTTAGAACTATAGGTTCATGACTTAACTAAGGTTTAAAAATACAGTGAATAGCATCATATGTCATAACGGCTCATCTAAGTCTCTGATATGCAGTTCTGCAAAGTTTTTGATTTTACAAATCAAATAATTGCACAGAGAACGTCACATCTCTTTCATGCTCAGAAAACACATTCTCAACCAGCCATTTTTATTTATTTATTTATTTATTTATTTGTTTACTAATCAGCCATTATTAAGTTCTCTTTAGGTCAGACCATTCTGATATGTTAATCCTGATATCAGTTAATGGAAAATATATCTTTTTCACTCATTGGTACTTAAATGACACTCCATTCTCTTCCACTACAGATTTCCCCTTCCTATTCAAACCAAGAAATCAATTTTCATTGTAAAGGTTTCCACCAGCAACCAACAGATATAGCTAATGTGTTTTATCACAATATCAATACTCTCATTTCAAATATATATCTCAATGTTTAGTGAAGTTGGATAGTGAATTACACATTATAAATCCATATTTATCATAGACTATGAGAATTCCATTTTTTGAAAATTTTGAATTTGTGTCTAACATATGAGGGCCTCAACTTCATAAAATACAAACTTGAGTTCCATTTTGTGGTAAATGATTCAGTAAACTAACAATAATACTACCAGATGTTTAAACTGATTTAATTAATGTACAATCTCTAGACGCACACTCAAATAACTAATGTAAATCTGATCTTATATTATTCACTCTCCTTGGTTGAAAATCTTCAGAATCTATCATCTATCTTTCACAAGCCTCTATGATTAAGGAAATTTTCTGAATTCATTTAGAGCAATAATTTAATTCCTGGATTTCACTTCTATTTTTCATACAAAAATACGATGATAATTATATTGCCCCTCAAAACATAATCCTCAGGAGATATGACATTTCAGGTAACTAAAAGTACATGTACTACTTTTTGCAGGTCACTCTCTTCCAGACTTTCATCTTTGAATAATTTCAGTGTTTTGACTTTAACTACAGAGATAACAACTCTTGCATTCCCCACATTTCCCAATAATCTCAAGTGAGTGATGTATTTCTACTATTGGTCTTATCAACCAGGATATTAGTCTTTAAACACCAGATAGCAGTTCTGAATGTTTTAACCAAAAAAAAAAAAAGGCTTTTTGAATGGGGGTAGTCATTATTGCTGAACATCATTGAAACAAAAGAGTCCCATCAACAGTCTTGAGGAACATTGCAGATAAATTCTGAACCAGGAACAAGCACTTGTTTGGGTGAACCTGCCACAACCGTCATACTGACTTTATGAGTGAAAAGGGGATTCATGAACTATTTGTCAAATACATCTTAATGAAATCAAGAAGCACATTCTATTTATTTAGCCAGACTTCAAATGTTAGTGAATCTATTAATTATTCATATAAGGTCCTTCTTGTGTTACATTGATATTTTTCATCATTTACCATTTACCTTTCTCATGGCTCTACTCATTCACTCTACTTTTAATGTGATTAGTATACATTCTTTTTGTTTGTTTTGTTTGTCTATAATGTGTATTTTCATATAAATTCATTTTAATTTATATAGACGTCATTGGTCATATCTTATTTGTCTTAATTTTAAAATCAGCAATTTAGGGGCCTCCCTGGTGGTGCAAGGGGTTAAGATGCAAACTATGAGAATGTCTCCAGCCACTGCAGAATGAGTTCGATCCCCAGCCAGGGAGGTGACCCGCATGGCACAGCAGACTTCTCCTGACTCACCTGCTGCTTCCCTAAGCAGTGTATTTCAGTCGGTCTGCCTGTTCTGTTTCCCACTCTGTCTCTAGTGAATCCTCTCAACCCCCTCTCCCACACCTCTGTCTTGTACCTCAGTTTTAGTATGCATAAATAAATCTTAAAATAAAATCAGCAATTTATACTTATAACTCAACTTTGCAATTTGCATATCTTCTCCAGAACTTCAGACTGACACCTTACTTTTAGGAGATATTATTTGAGAAGCAGCTAGAATGTTGTATAACAATGTTCATTTTGTTTTCTTCTTGGAATAGTTATTCATGTTCCTGGCTAGAGAACACATCCATATTTTCCATATTAATAATTTTGGATAAGGTGTTATTTCTTTTTCTATTAAAATGATACTATTCTAACCAAGGCATTAAAAAAGTAGTTGTTTAAGAAATTATAAAGAAAAAAATGCTTAGAGCTATTCTATGGCTGCAGTAGCTGAACTGTATCATAATACTGCTTTTCTAAAATGTAGTTCTTGAATAAAACCAAGTAAAATATGTGTTTGTAATTCTGTGTTTGTTGCCAATTTATAGTAATGGAAATTCCAGAAATCACTGTGAATTTCATTTATTGAATCTGCATTGATGGTTATACAGCCAACCTTTCTCCATCCGGCTGCTAAATTAGGGAAGCAGAAATAAAGTAATTGCAGTTATATTATAAATGATTCAATCTGATGTCATTTATTCTTTATCCAGTTTTTTAATGACACTTGCTAGTCATATGAAGAAAAGATCACCAACTATTATTTGCATTAAAAATAATCTCATCACTAGCTTTTTCCCAGTGAGTTCAACTGTTTTTCACATTTTCTATATAGTGTATTTTAGTTTTTCTTCCACTAGAAATATTAATAAAGCTACTACTTTATTTAGATGAAGAAAAAACAGGAAAAAGTTCCTATGTGATTCAGGGTCAAAAAAAGTGCAAGAATTGTAATTTACTTCAATTTCCATACCAAGTACCAATCAGTTTTCAATGATTCAGAAAGTCTAAGGATAAATATTTTGAAGTGACCACTGTCTTTAGTCACTTCCTTTGCCTATAATTAAATTCTAACTTGATGTTAGTAACAGATGACCCTCACATAATCTGTTATTTGATGAAGAAAAACAATTTGAAAGATTTTAATAGAAAGCAATATTGAGGAATGTTTTCAATTATGTGACCACTGGAAAACAATTTTAAGCAGATTGCAGTTCTAGACCACTATCAATTTAAGTTAACAATTATTTACAAATGGCCACATTATACCTTGTTAAGTGCTAAAAAAGCTACAAATGATATAGAACAATATAGAAGAGGTAGTTTACCCCAGAAGTCATAAGAACAGAAGTATCAAACTACTTCCCCACCTATCTGCCTGTTACACAATCTCACAAACTCTATCAACTCTATCAAAGCCACTGTTCCATAATGTGTGATTAAAGTTTTAATGAAATAATCATACATGAAGATTTAAAAAATATGTGGTAGGATATTAGAGGAGATTGGTATACATTTTTTCTGAGATTCCTACATTGTGCAACTGAAATGTCACAAAATCAAAACTTTTCCTCCATTTCAAGTATTTGTTATCTCATATTTGGTATTTAAACTGTGGAGATTTCCATGAAATGGTATCTACCACATCATGGTAACCTTCTCTACTGATTCTGAAGAGGTTATATCCAGAATCCTTCATGTGTGTGTGTGTGTGTGTGTGTGTGTGTGTGTGTGTGTGTGAGAGAGAGAGAGAGAGAGAGAGAGAGAAAGATAGTGAGCGAGAACTATGACTAAAGATGGGTGTACCTTAGTAAAGAAGAAGGAAATGACCAATATCAAAAATTTTTAAAAGTTTACACTACTTAAAAGTTAGAGCCCAAAGGACTATGGTGATGGTACATAGGTGAATTGGTGGTAGGAATTTCATGGGGACTATAACCGAGTTCAGAAAGCATACATTGTACAAAAATGAAGAATGATGTAAAAAATATATTTTAAAAAAAGATAAGTTGGAAACTAAAAAGAAAAAAGTTCTCTGATTCTGCCTGGGAAGTGTAGTATGTGTGCCACATAATATAGCACATTATTAAATGAAGCCCTTGGAAATAGTTGCTAACACCTTAATAAAAGGACTGATAGAGACTGGGTTTTCAAAATGTATTTTACCTTGCCTCCCAAACTACATTGGTCACATGTGTTTAAAATTTTGTACTGAGTTCAAACTTTTTTTTTTTTTTTGGAAAGAGGTCTATCCCCAAAATGATGTGATTATTGTTATTTTCATGTTTGTATATTTTCTTCTATAATCAAAATTATTCTTGCATCTGCTTGGAATCTAACTAAAAAAAGTTATTAGAGGAAGAAAAAAGGAAATAATTGATCAAGCATACTTTTTTTTTATAGAAAAGAATGCTTGTAAAATAAAGCAAAGTTATCGGATTCTACAGTGAGTAGGCCAGGAATATTTGCCACTAGACATTTTTAGATAGAGAATTGCATATTTTATTTGAAATATTAGAAATCTAAAATGAACTTGCCACATAATTTACTATACATTTCACAAATTTCTCCCAAGCCAAAGAACTTACTTCCAAATATTTTCAGCCAAGAGACTATAAAAATTTTCACTGTTAAATTCATTTTCAACTGTTCATAAAGCCTCTAACCTGTTGGCTTCATAAGTTTCCAACTCACTCTCTACACTCATTTCTAGGATTTTAGCTCAAGTTCATAAGTTTTATGTAAGAATATATGCATTCTTTTGTAAGTTCTTCAATAGTCAACTAATTGCATTTCTTTTTGACATTTCCTGTGAATATTAGAAAAGTATCCAAAAGTAATTTTAAATATACAACTTAGCCTTCTCTAAATTCTTAAAACAATGACCTGAATTCATATTTTTCAAAAAGTTTCATATAAATTATCCAAAAAAGATAAAATGAAAATTTTAAGTGAAGATTTATTCTAGAAACTTTCAGTTCCCTTACCTAAGGGAATCTTAATATCACTCATGGAGTCTGTCAAAATGTCACTTACCTAAGCCCACATTTCAGAGACTGAGACCTGAAATCTGGAACGTGTCCAGTGACCTATTGATTCAGATTGTCCAAGCATAACACTCAGAAAAAATCTGCTCTATATTTTTTAATCAAACTGCGGCTCCTGATCTCATGTCCACCATTTTCATTTTCCACCAGCTCCTGGGTGAGCTGGGTCTATGGCAGGGATACTCAAAGCTGGGTAATTTTTGTTTGTTTTTGCTGTATTATAATGCATTGCTATATTATAATGTGTTACTTAAACAAGTGGATAGAACAGCATAAAATTTCACCATCACCTCTAAAATATGGCCTTGTTGTCCTTTAAAATTTAGAATTTTCCATAACCTATGAGGAGAGAGAGAAAAATAGAGCGACCTTGAATATACTCTCTGCCAACTGGTTGCTATGCCAATGTGGGGACTGTAACAAAAAACCTGCATCCTTTTCTTTCCATTTTCACCAGATGGATTCTATCATAACAATCATAACCATTTTAAAAGCCCCTCAGGCTGGGTGGGGTTTGCTGTAGACAAACTCGACTTCAGTGTCTGCAGAATCGCTATTTCTAAGATCTATCTCTTGGGAAACAAACATCACTGCAAAAGATATTAATTAGTCTTTATTGATAATTCATATCATTCTTTCCTCTCATCAAAGCTTATTCCCTCAGCATAGAAAAAGGAAACTTCATTTCCCTGACCTGTCAAGCACAACAGATTCTTTGGCATAGTTAGCAGACTTCAATTGCAGGTGGGTAGCCACTTTGTGTCCCCCAAACTTAGCCCACTTTTTGCCTCAGTAGTCATTTGAATAATGCTCTAGCTAAGAGGTGTATAGTGAAGCTTACTAGATATGCACAATACAAATGGTTATGTTCCATGAGACGGTGGTAGAATTCATAAGGTTTAGATAAGGAAAGAAAGATGAAAGAAGGGGCAAAGAGAAGAGCCTGGGGAAAGGAGAGATGAAGAGAGAGAGACAAAGTTAAGAAATAAGTTTAGGTAAACAGAAGGAAATTTTATTTCATGATGGCAGATTAATGACTTTATGGGAAAAGTGTGTTATTTAAATGTCCAAAAAGTATTTGGACATGGGCATGGGAATGTATGATGACACTAGTGAGTGGTCAGACTGGGCTTTTAAAGGGGTGGTGTTAGAATTATTCCTGATGAGCACCACACCAGATATTGTATATGGTTAATAGATATTCAGGTAGGGCCTCCCTGGTAGCGCGGCGGTTGCGTACTGGGTTGCGAAGCTGCCTGCAGTCTCTGCAGTGCCGCCGGTTCGATCCCCAGCCACCGGGTGAGGGTCCCACATGGCATGCAGACCTCTCCTGCCGCCCACTGCTCCCCTCAGCAGTGTACTTCGGTCCTTCTGCCTGCTCTGCTCCCCGCTCTGGCTCTGGTGAATTCTCTCACCCTCCTGCACTTCTGACTGTACCCAGTGCTTGTATAAATAAATAAATAAAATAAATCTTAAAAAAAAAATAGATATTCAGGAAGTCTGGGGGGTTTCCCTAGTGGTGAAGGGGTTAAAGTCTCAGCACTGTCAAGCTATCACCAGCCACTGCAGTAGGAGCTCCATCTCCAGGAAGGGAGCTGACAAGGTACACCAGACCTCTCCTGTCTCATCTGCTGCTCCCTTCAGCAGTGTATTTTAAGTAGATCCGCCTGTTCTGCTCTTCACTCTGTCTCTGGTGAATCTTCTCACCTCCTACACCTCTGGCCTATACCCCAGTACTTGTATGCATAAATTAAAAAAAAATCTTTAAATTGATATTCAGCTAGGCAGAAGTCCTCCAGGGCATGGACTAGGGGTTGGAGGGAACTCAAGAGCATTGTCAATGTTGGTAATCATGGCTAAAAATGTGCAATTGTTGCAAAATCTGTGGATAATTCGATCACATTTTACTATTTTAGTGGATTATTTCATATAGTTTTGATATTTCTAGGAAATATCCTTCCTTTCCAGGAAGATTCTATAAGGATCAGTTTCTTGCAGAATATGACAAGTACTGAGGGAAAGAATGGATGGGTGCTGAGAAATAAAAATTTCAGTCCAGAGGAATAAACTAATAATAAAAAGTCCCTTTACTAAGAAAGTATAAGAAACTGTGGGCCTCCCAGGTGGCGCAGCTGTTGAGCGTTGGTCTCTCAGGCTGCCCGCAGCTTCTGCAGAGCCGGTTCAATCCCCAGGTGCTGGGAGGGTCCCACGTGTTGAGCAGACCTCACCCGCAGCTCCCCTCAGCAGTGTCCTCCACCTGTCTGCCTGCTCTGCTCCCCGCTCTGGCTCTGGTGAATTCTCTCACCCTCCCGTGCTTCTGACTGTACCCAGTGCTTGTATAAATAAATAAATAAATCTTTAAAAAAAACAAAAACTATAAGAAACTGTGAGTCATTGGTAATATCTAAACATATTTCTTATTTTTCTCTTACCCACTCATTTAAGACACAAAGTGACAAAACTTGTTTTACCCTCTAGTCAAAAGCCTAAATAAAGCAGGGCTAAAATCCAAAGAAAATAGCTTTAAAAAGAGACTTGAAGTTGTTACATTTTTCCACCCTTAATTATAGTTCAACTTTGGACAAAAGATAGATCTCTTGGAAAAACTGTCTTAAATGTCATAATTCATTGATTGTATTGTGGTTTCTGTAAGAAAGGTGGAAAAATGACTGCAAAACTCTCCCAAAACAAAAGAAAGATTTTTATGTCATCTAGAATTTGTGCATAAGTAATTTATACAAATAATACACTTAATTCTTTGGATGGAATATTGTAGCCTGCTTTTTTAAAATGATATAATAAAAACTGATGGATTACATAAGGAATGAGGAATCTGGCGTCCATCAAGTTATTTCTGTTTATTGTAATTTCTCGACATTTGTTTTTCTCTTTGCTTTTCAATCTCCTATATCCAAGGAGAAAAACATATTGAGTGATAGTCAAAACCAAAGATCACCACGTCTTCATCCTGCTTTGTCCTGCTTGCGTTCCTCTTCTCCACTCCATCTGGAGAATAAATGTGCAAAAGTCAAGACCATACAGAGGCAAAATTTATTTGAGACATTTTATCCCTCTCAATGTTACTTTATAACATTATTGGCCCACAGGGAAGAACCACTTTCTCAGGTTAGTCTAGCAAGCCAGCAACACCGAAGGCAGCCTGAGTTGTACTCCAAGCCCACACCCTAATCTTATTTTTCTATTCAACAGATTAGAAGGGTGAGAGCACTGAGTCCTATGCCTGCATCTGGCAGGGGAAATTTTATTCTCTAAGAACCTATGAATTTGTAAAATAAGAAAAACACAAACCAAAAACAAAAGTGGAAGGAAATATAGACAGAGAACAGGAGGGGAGAGAAAAGAAGCAAGTTTACTGGGAACGTAAACTCCTGAATGAGAGTGATAAATCATAGTCCAAAAGCTTAAACTCATTGGTGTCCATGAATCCAACAAATAACTACTGTGATCTATGTGTGCCAGGAGCTGTTTTAGATCCAGAAGACAGAGCATTGGAAATAAAAGATCCTCTGCCTCATGGAACTTGTATTCTATTAGTAGTTAATTCAATAAGGGAATACAAATAGTGACATAAAGAGGGCAGGTGATGACACATGCAGGGGAGTGTGATAGGTTTTTTGAAGAGGTTTCAAAAAATTAAGAAAGCTAGAACAAGGTGACACTTTATAAGAATAGAAAAGAGGCAAACCATCCTAAATCAGTTTAGTTTTTTTGGAGTTACAACCAAAATCAACGCTGGCTAATTAAAACATAAAGGAAGATTCTTTAGAAAGATATTAGTATTAAGGAAGAGAAACAAGCAAATATATAATGAACAAAACCAAAACTATGATGTTAGAAACAAAGTATCAAAGAAATGCTCAAGAGCCCCTACCCAGGGATGAAGGACTTCACCCGCATCTTAACCTTTCTGACTGGGAATAACCCTGTTCATCTCCAGGTTTCTTTTGGAGTTTTCATATTCCCAGAGGAGAGAATATTATTGACAGCTCAAGTTATAATAAAATCACCTATGACCAAGTGAAGTAGGAAAAGAGTGTTAATGGGAGTCGGGAGATTCTGCAGGGGTGAGGCCCTTGTAAAATGGTGAGCAGTATGGGCCTTGTAACTGAATTAAGGAAAGACAGGAACCAATTTCTATTTCTAAAGCTGAGTACCAGGCTTCTTCTTCAGAGTAGAAGAATAGAGATGAGCCCAGGGGGTTATTTCTACCTGGAGTGTCCCTCTTTGTGCTCTGAGCAGATGCCAGGTAGGATCAGGCCCCTGGAGATGGACTGGACAGTCTGGAACTTAGATTGTCGAGACAGTTAAAGTAGCAACAACCCATGATGAGCCAAACATCAACTTTGCTTCCTTTGCAGGATGGCAGATGCAATCAAGCCCTCCTTTCTATACTTGCCCTGGTGGCTGAGGTTTTCTGTAACTGCCCTGAGTTTCCTGTTCATTAATTAGACTCAATAAATGGATACTGAGACATGCAATTAATACACAGAGTGGTCACAAGTCCAGCTATAAGGCTTTCAATCAGTTAAAAAGCACAGTCTCACAGCCCAAAAGACAAAGGTTCACTTAGTCCAGTCTTTTTTGACGTACATATGACTTATGTATACTGGAGTTCAGACAGGGAATTACTTAGCACAAACTTAATGATGTACTCATAACTATTTTCAGGTTTCTTTACTGCACTGTGTGTTCTTTTCACCTTATAAAAACACCTGATTGTCAAGGAACGCTGCTTACTTTCTTCTTTTCAAAAACGGGTATTCTTGTCTACAGAAAAATTCAATCTTTTGGATGAGACAGATTTGGGTATACGTCTAAGCTGCAAAACTTATCTGTGAGGTTAAGCTGAATAATATAACTTTTCTGGGCCTCAAATTCCTGTTTGTTTGTTTGTTTGTTTGTTTGTTTGTTTGTTTGTTTGTTTAATGGGGATAGGATTTACCTCATGGCAGTCTGTGACTGTTAGTGGAGATACTTACATGAAGATACTGAGTAAAACTGTGGATGTTTTTAATTGCTTGTCTGGGTTGTTTGCATAAATTTATTTTATTGACATTTATGGATTTTTCATTGTTTTGTTTTGCCACGGCATAATTACATGGCCTTAGTGGTGGTGAAGGCAGTAATCCAATCTTAGAGTTTTGTCCTCACCCCAAAGTTGAGATACAAAAAGTACAAATGAGAGAGGATTCCTTTATCTAAAGCTAAACATTCTCATCCTCTCCAAGAGGGAGATCTTGGTCTCATGCTCCTGGAATTTGTAGATCTGAAGCTTCAGCTCAGCAGGTGCTGGGATGGGTTTACTTGAGAAACAAAGAAAGCATTTCACTTCTACACTAAAAGAATTGCTTGGAACCTGCCAAACTGCTGCCTGATCCTTCATCTCTCAAGAGAGAATTAGATATAGTTTAGAAAAAAATGTACAAAAATGAAAAACTTTTCTGGTACTAAGTGTACAAGCATCTATCACAGTTATAAATAGCAGTAAAGTGTGTCTCCAATTACTTTTTCAGAGTCTAAGTGAAATTTAATTCTATTTGCTTCTTATGTCTTGGAAAGTATAAAGCAACAGGAAGATAGAGATAAAACTCGGAATGATTGCCCCCTTTGAAACTGAGAATATTTAAAAATATATCTATTGCTAAAAGATAAACTAAAAGTTGTTCTACAGTTACTTCCTGGCAGCTGTTAGGTTTACTTTTACTTTTTCATATTATTATTTTTTTAAGTTAATAACTCAGCCAGTGGAATTAGATAAACAGATAGAACACAGTGAAAGTGTTTTGGGGGGAAGAAAGAAAATACAACTGTAGTTAAGAGCTAAGACAAAGCTAGTATGGTTGAGGAGAGCACAACCTTACAGCAGCTGAAAGAACAATGAAAATGGTTGTTAGTTGGGAGTTACAGGTAATTTATAAGATTATAATCTTCAATAAACTTTCCCCCAATTGCCTTTTAAAATTCATATCTGGAATATAGTTTCAGTGGGCACATTAATGTTTGAAAGTGTTGCATTTATTTGTATTGATGACAGCCTTTTCTGTTAAAAATCTTGAATATGTCTATTTACTAGGAGACTATTGCATTAGTTCAGAAGAGAGATGGTTTTGCATTGGACTAGTGGTGGCAAACAATTAGATGTGTCATGAATTTTGAAAGTCTAGCCAAAAAAAAATGTGCTGATGAATTAAATATTAAGAAATAAACTGATTTCTATATGCAATATCCCAAGTTTTAAGGTATAGATTAGTCTGTTTAAAATAAATTCAACTGAGTAGAGTAAATGGTCCCATGAGTTAAGCAAAAATATTTTCTGTTCAAAGTTAAAGGCACTACTGGGCCTCCCTGGTGGCTCAGGGTTTCAAGGCACAGCACTATCAAGCTACTGCCCATCACTGCAACCCACTGCAGCATGAGTTCCATACCTAGCTTCCCATAGGGCTCAGCAGGTCTCTCCTGTCTTGCCCACTGCTCCCCTCAGCAGTGAATTTCAGTACATCTGCCTGTTCTGACCCCCACTCTGTCTCTGGTGAATCCTCTCACCTCCCATACCTCTGGCCTACACCCCAGCTCTTGTATGCATAAATAAATAAATCTTTAAAAAAAAAATTAAAGAAGGCATATATTCCCTGAGGCAAGACTCCACTTTGGCTTCCTTGCCCCTCCCTGGCCTGGTCCCAAAGGCCTGGGAGTCCCACTTCATTTCTGTTCCTTTTCTCCTCAATAAACTTTTTCTTTCTCTAAACAAGCCTGCCTCTTCTCGCGTGCTTGCCTGAGCATTTGCGAAGTTCCTGCTGTGGCTTCAAGAGACACCAACCTGTGGTGGTCTGGTGGCTGGGACTCAGCACTGCTACAGCAGCCTGAGATCCATCCCTGGCTGGGAGACTAGGCCTGGAAACCTGCGATTTCAGTATCATTAGAACAGGCTCTCTGATAGTAGAGATCTGGTCTCAAATGAAGGTTGTAATACATAAAATATATTTGAACTCACATCCTGGTTTTGTCCTCCCTGTTAAGTAGAAATGCACTATATAGATATTAATTTATCTATAGCAGTAAACAAAGGGCATTCCCTGAAATATCTAACACATAATTTCTTTTTAAAGATTTATTCATTTATGCATACAAGAGCTGGGATATAGGCCAGAAGTGTGGGGGGTGAGAAGATTCATCAGAGACAAGAATGGGGAACAGAACGGGCAGACTGACTGAAATACACTGCTGAGGGGAGCAGAGGGAAAGACAGGAGAGGTCTGCTGCACCATGTGGGTTGCACCCTGGCCGGCAGGGGATTGAATTCGTGCTGCAGAGGCCGCATATTTTTTCATAGTGCTGTGCTTAACCCCTCGAGCCACCAGGGAGGCCCTAACACGTAATAAATTTTAAATACAAGTTATTATAATTAAGTCTTTTCCTCAGGAAGAATTTCCTTATTGTCTAATCAAAAATCATCACTTCCTCCCCTCTCATCAATTTGGGTAGTTTATTTTTCTTCACATGACTTATCACTACCTGTTGTCACTTCATAGAGTGTGTGTTTATCTGCTTATTGTTTGAATTCTCTACGAATATCCACTTTGTTAAGAGAGGAACTTGTTGGTCTAATTTACAACTGAATTCCTAACACCTAAACCATTCCTGGATTATTGCGGAAAATCAATGAATATTTGTTTAATGAATTTGTAGTAAAAGTTAAGATGGCATAACAGTATTGTTATTCTAGCTTATGACTTTGATCTACAGTTTTATTTTTATTCCAAAAGATTTTGCTTTTATAAAAACTGGTAATAGTTCTGAGGATGTTCTTGAAATTTCTGGCAAAGCGCGGGGGTAGCTAGTTGAAGGTGAGTCTTGAAAGTGGCAGGTTTTCTAAGCTTAAGGAAGATAAAGAGATTCTGTTGGGGGAGAGGATGTTCTGAATGAACTCCACAAACACAGGTTTTATGGACCCCACTCCACCGCTCCCCCCAGGCCAAAGTGATCCAAGGCACCAAGGACTGCAAATCCCATAATGCCAATCACGGTTATGGTGATGGGAGGCTTGCTGGGAACTAAGGGTGGAGTTAAGCAGCCAGGCTTGTTATATAATCAGAGACAGCTTGGCCTTGGGGGTTGTTGGTTTTTCACAGGCCTTCAGCGTGCTGTTGGTATCCCAACTCAGCGGAACTGGTAGGACACATTCAACAATTTATTACTCTCTCTTTCTCCCTGGGTTACTCCACCCTTTATTTTCCCTTTTTGTAAATAAACCCTTTATTAACCTTTTCTGTGTGCATCTGCAGTTGAGTCTCATTGTAAACCCCTTTTAAATGCATGGGTGAGGACCCACACTCAGGCCAACCCATTTCACATTGGGGTTGCTCTGTAACAATTCTAAGGCCAGAAAACAAACCCAGCTGCAAAATTCTAAGTATGGCTGAAGTGCTTTGTTATGGCTTGTGGTGGGACTTTGGCAAGAGATGAGACTATGGACATAACCAAGGACAAGGTGACATAAGGTCTTTTGTATTCTAAGGTGCTTTATAAGCTGCACTGAGGTGCCTTTATCATATCGTGAAATTGATAATGATGGATGATAAGAAAACTTGGAAAGGAGGCATCACAAGACCAGAAGCTGAAGATAGGGGTGAAAATATTTAACATTGTCATTTAACAAGCTATATAAAAAAAGCAAAGAATCCTGAGGCACAGACTGGAGGTGGGGATATGGAGATTGAGGGCCATTGTAAAGGAATCTTCAGTCCTTCCCAATTGACCTATTCAAAGCAAGTAGAGAAAGAACCCCCAGGTGCCAACCCTAGAAATAATTTAAGAGCAGTTAACAATCTAGCAAAGGAATGAGCCCCTCCCAAAGCAAAGAATACTCTAGCATTGCAATCTCTGCACCTGCTCCTGGCAGCAGCCTTTCTGCCCACCTGTGCCTATGCAGGTTTTCTTTTTACTAACCTTTTCCATCTGCAGGGCATCAGCCCTCCTTCCTGCTTGTGACTCGTACAAGCTAGAGTTTCTCTTCATGGACCTCCCTCAGCAGAGTCAGCTCTCCTCCCAAGGCTGCCAGCCAGCCACCATGCAGGCCTCTCTTAGCAAACCTGTCCCCTTCAGGGCAGCCCTTTCTGCCTGCTTGCATCTATGCAAGTGTCCTTTATTCTTCTCTCCCTTTATAATAAAAGGGATAAAACTAATGCCTCTGTCCCATGGAGAAATTCACCTGAGAAACCCTCCAGTGCTACTGAAGGGGGAGTACTGGTGAAACTTTTCCCAGCGTTAACCCAAAGACCCCGCTCTTTGAACCTAACATTTCCAAAAACGACTTCAGTAATTAAGTTGCTTTAGAGTTCAATTAAAATCAAATGAAGATTTTCTTGTGAATTAAATGTTAAGCAAGTATTTATGATGATTGCAAAACCCAACCAAAGAATGTTCTAAGGCTCGATTATGAAAAATTTGCAGCTCTAAAAAAAGGAACTCAAAACTTAGAAGTTCACAGGGAATGACTTCATAGTCCTTTTTAATACCAACCTTTTAAACTCTCCAGTGTTTCTAAATACAGCTATTATCAGTTGGAGAACTTTTAACTTAGTTCTTACATGTTGATTTAAGAAAATCAACATTCCTCTGGCTCATTTAGTGGTCAATCATGTACTTATGATAATTCTTCACAAACTTCAAAGCCTGAGTGCCTCATAGTTCTCGTTCACAAAAAGGCACAACTGAGCCCTGATTTACAAATGGAGATATTAAGAAAAAAAAGGAACTTCAGTCTTTTTTCATTTTCTCAAAAAATCATAGTCTACAATTAAGTGTAAATTGATTCAATTTCATGAAAAGAAGAATCCATATACATCATTGTTTTCATCCATTCATTGGGTTGTCTATCAAGAGAGCTTCCGGTTTTAAATTCACCCTGTGGTTAATCCTTTCCACTAGCTACATTCTTGAAAATGTAATCAAAATGAATCCTAAGTCATTTCTTTCCCTAGAGGATGAGCTGAGTCACTCTCTAGGGAAAAGCAAAATTGGCAAGAAAAAAGTTTCCCTGAAGCTACTCTTGAGCCTGTTTGGTGGTAGAAGTTGCTCATGATATCTTTGTGTGATTAGCATTTTTAATGTCTTATTTATAAGTAATAAAGAAATTAAGGGTTGGAGAGATCAAATAAGTTAGAATAAAAGAAAAAAATATTAACTCTCATGTATTTATATTACAAAGATCTGGATTTTTTTTCTATTCAGCTTCCCTAGAGACAAAGACTCCTACTCTGTTTGGGATGTCAATCTCTTGGTCATAGTGTCCCACTAAGTCTGTGTTTTTAAAGATGTGTCACTGGCCCAGCATAAGATTCATAATGTACAGTCCTTAAGAATGTTGACGTTTCTATTACATGATTTTCAGTGTCTGTGAATCTGGGATGTTGTGTCTGGAAACCCATATTTCAACAGGATGATTATACACTTGAAATTTTGGTGGTAGGGGGCTAAAGGGAGTGAGATAAAATTCTCTATATATCCTTCCCTCCTAGGGCTATCACAGTGAGTGAAGGACCAAGCAGGAAGCTTCTCTTCTCAGGCTTCACCCTGGTGAGATTGTCCAGGAGTTTAGAAAGGAAACCTGTCCCAACAGGAGCTAACTAGTGCCTTCCTAAGATGCTTCTACAAGAGTGTCACTTTGCTTATTTTGACCCTTGTCAATCAGCCTAAACTACAAAGGGAATCCTTTTTATAGAAGTTATTGTTTTGCTTTTTTTAAAAAATTAATTTATTTATGCATATAAGAGCTAGGGTATAGGCCAGAGATGTGGGAGGGTGAGAGGATTAACTAGAGACAGAGTGGGGAGTAGAACAAGCAGACTGACTGAAATACACTGCTGAGGGGAGCAGCGGGCAAGACAGGAGAGGTCTGTTTTGCCATGTGGGTTGCTCCCTGGCCGGGCGGGGATCAAACTCATGCCACAGAGGCTGCAGATTGCCTCATAGTGTGGTGCTTAACCCCTTGCATCACCAGGGAGGCCCTAGTTTTGCTTTTTAAGGCTTAAGAATATTGTGACTTTGGATAAAGATAAATCAAAGGTTTTTAAAGATGTTGAATCTTATCAGACAATATTCTTTCCCCAAGTGATACAGACATGAAGCTCATTGAAATCATTATTCTTTCTAAAGTAAAATTTATGGAGTATTTTCTGTTATCTGAGAGTAGGTTTCAAAGGATTGGTGGTGAATTTTTATAGACATGGGAAGAAAAGTTATTTTCATGACTCCTACATTACAGTTTACTGGTTTTCTATCTATATGTAGAAAAGACAGGAGAATAAAAAACACACAATGTAGTTTTTATAATGAGTATCTCACACATATGCCTGTCAATTCAGTCTTTAGTGATGATAGTCCTTTGTGACAGACTATTTTACTATAAGATAGAGATCATTAAAATTTTCTATTAAAACATATTCTCCTATGCTGAGATGTTTCTTGTCAACTAGATAGTCAAAGTGATTATTTTTCTAAATTTTACACCTTTCTCTTTCCCATTGTATATGTCTGCATATAGGGAAGAATCCCCCCTAACCCACCCCCTCCGCACCTCAACATTCCAAGCTCTCGGGGTAATCAAAATGGCATTATACTGGTTAGCAAAGTCGAAACCATTTTTATATCATGCATATGGAGAATATACATTTTTTTTAATTCTAAAGAATAATGAAACATGCAGGGAATATTTATCCTGTGTTTAGGGACCAGAAGCTTCAAGGATTTCATTTATAGCAAGATGGGGTTTCTTCATCCTTATTCTGGGAGTAAAGATGAGATTCTTAGAATCTGTTCACTGATAAGCCTATAATTGGATGAGGCCACTGACTACATTCTTCTGGGTCATAAAAGAGGAGCAGTCATTAATTCTCCAATTACAAAAAATGGTAGAAGGAGTCAGGCGCACTCAGTGTTCTCAACTCTAAAAACAATCTTTGTCCCATAAGAAATGGTCTTAGACCCCCTGAGGCTCAGAGGGCTTGATTGACCTCTAGTGTCCATATATCAAGGAGACAGGAGGCCTACTCTGGGCACATTGAGGAAAGCCTATATGGCCCTTTTGGGGAGACAACCCACATTTGGATCATGGTGATCCATAATGTAGAAAGTTGAACTGTTATTACTGCATTGTAAACCCTAAATCTTTGCTGCATATGTATTGACTTCAAGATAAGTTGATCGTTTGTCTAAAAGATCATATCCAAAGTCTTTTTTTCATTAAATTTTCTATTATCATGTTCAATCCTGGATTTATCCACTATTTTTGCCTAGCAATCAAGCAGTGATCACTGAGCTCTTATAGCCAGTTCTTTCTTACTAGCATTCCATTGCATATGAATCAGTAAAACCAAAGGGAATGGAAATAATGGAAAATATCCAAGCAAGTTGTGGGATTTAAGAACACATTTCAAGATGTGTTTAATATCTCTATGCAAGTGGATGCTGGAAGAAGACAGTTTATTTAGTGGAAAATTCTATTTGACATCAGTAAAATATTACATAGAGATTTATTTTGAATTCTAATCTATTTTATTTATTTCTACATGAAAGATGTATCTCAAAAGAAGTCAAGCACAGGAATGTCATTTGCTGTGTTTTATTTTGCTATTAGCTTGTTAAACATAACATGCAAATAATCAAAAAGAAACATACACATGACTTAAAGTAAAAAATAATTCTAGAAAAGTTTTACTAGGTAAACTACATAAATTGTTAATACTAAAAATACTGCTCTAAAGGTATGTGGCTTTCTGAATTTTTTTTAGCATTTTGTAAAATCAGAGGACTCAATTTACCACCTATTTTTCAGCTGAACAAATTTGAATGAATTGAGATAATTTATATAGTCCATGCTTTTGGGCATATTAAGATTTAGAAATTATAAAACTTGGCTGACTTACAATAAAGCAGTAAAGCTTTGCATATCGTTTGACATTAGAGATGTTAAAAACAGTAAATTTACAAATAAATCATTGAATTTGTTCCCTATGTGTGTATCTATATTTGTGCTTGTGATGAAATAGGCCTGCCTTTCATCTTTTCTCTTTTTAAAAAATTAGTAAAATGTTTACAAAACATTTTCCCTTGGAATTTAAAATTCATAGAAGTAATAAACAGCAACAAGAAATGAATACTATGAAAACTAACACGCAAAAAGACATAACCATAAAATGTTGTTCCAGGATTCACCTCCATGTGACTGAAATTAGTACCTATTAATTAACTGTGATTTCATTGGCTACACGTAGACATTCATACATATCAGGAGGCAGGCTGCTGTGAGTGAGGGGGTTGCCATCCAAACGCAAATGCTTGATCTTGGAGTAGGATAATGGACCCAGGATCTTACAGAAGCTCTTTACGTCAAACTCTGAAAATTGAAAAACAGATACAATAATCAATGTGTTGTAGAACATGGACTTGAAACAATTATGGAAAAATCCTCAAATCCCTAATAATATCTAATGGGACTTATTCCTATTTAGAAAATATCACATAATTTATATTTGAATTTGGTAGAGCTAAAGGAACACATCAGACGACCAAATGACACAGCAATGTTCAGTAACTATGGTAGACTAGGATGTACAGTGGAATTTTTCGAAGCATGGATTTTATTCATTATAAGTTCTTGATTTAGATACACTTGATTTTGGACAAGACATTTATTAGATGTGTCACGTTATTTTAAGACCTTTCTCAAAATATTTAGTCTAGCATGAAGATATGTAATGTGCAGGCTGGCTGTTGTAGGAATAATCTCACTAAGAAAAGCATCCTGGGGTTTTACAATGTAAGATAAGCACTGACTAGATGACCTTTAAAGAGTTTCCCAACAACCATCTACCATAGCAATGATTTAAAATTCAAAATCATGGAGTGTTTACGATCGGAGCCACATTTTTTTTTTTTTCTTCTGTGGCCAAACAAGATGCCACAATGAAACACTAGTTACATTTTTAGTGGAGATTAAGTCAGATACTTTATAACCGTTGTGTGTGCACAAAAACTGCTTAGTTTGCCCAAGTATGTTTTAGATTAATCTTTTTTTAAATTTTGTTATTTGCTTTCATTCTCAAATTCTGGTTATACTGACTTTAGTTCTCTAAAAGGTCATGTGCTTTGGTGGCCTGGTGTGGTAATATACATTTGAAGATATGTAAACCCATATCCCTAAATCATACAATGATATAAACCAATGTTACCTCCAAAAATAAAACAATCTTTTAAAAATGACACCACACTCTTTTCCTCTAAGATGGTGCCTTAAAGAAATAATCAAATTCCAGGGATCTTTCTTATGATACCTGCCTCTAGAAGGTCTAAAACTAGAGGGAAAAAATGAAAAACATGGGTTTACTCATATGAATTTTCTGTATCTGGCATTTACCAACTGGTTTTGACTTTGGAGATATATCTGATCTTGTTAGAAATAACATTTATCAAATGTCAATATGTGAAGATTAAATTAAGGTATTTATCAATTTATGTAACACCATATATTGTTTGCACATAATATGTACTAAACAATTAGTAATTTCCTTTTAAATTTGTTCTCATTTCAAATTACATTAGGAAGAACTGTGATTAGGTAAATGCTTAGAGTTATAAATCTGAAGCATGAGAAATAATCTTTGTCTATTTCTTATGTTGAATATTAAGGGGTCTTTTTATGAAGAGAATGTGGACTATTGGTATTTATGACAAAATAAACGGATTTGAAGATATAAATACTACATCAAACTACCAGTCTACCTGACCAAATGTCAAGGATAAGGAAGCAAGGTAGCCACTCATTTTCAAATGACCACATGTGCAGAGAACTGTGTTTTTTATCTCAGCTTGGCACGGAGTGGCTATTGTCAATGTTCTGAGAGCATCTTCCTCATTGTCTTCCAGCTTTAGCTAATACAGTAAGACCTGGGCTTAATACTTTAAATTCCCCTACATATAGACCCCTTTATTGTCTAAGAGAAGAGGGAAGGAATATTCAGCTTTGATAACTTGAGTATTTCCTATATAGAAAATTAACATATGGCATTTCAGAATTAGCCACATATTCCTTCATGTGAACACCACAATCCTACCAATAGTACATGGAATTGTTACTATCATAGATATGACACATTTTTGTGTCTTATTCTTGCTTTTGTTTAATTTTTTTCTGACAGCAAATCCAATATCCTTCTCTAGTAGGACAAGGAAACCAACTTTCATGGTGTAAAGGTGTTCAAGTTCAATAGATTAAGTTGCAGATATTATTGCTTTCTGTAAATCAGTGTTTTCCATTTGATTTTTTACTTAAAAAGCATTAGCCATGAATCAAAGATATTTTTTCTGCCAAGCTCTGGGAGAGTAAGTTGGGGAATTATGAATGTCAATTTTCCATCTGAATCTGTATTGCTTAAATTGAAAAATGTCCCAGAAAATGACAAAAAAAAAAGTGAGTGTATAAATGGCTCAGTGGGTCAAACTCCCATCCTTAAGATAAAAATAAAGTAAGTCATCAAGAGAAAATTTTGAAGGAGAAACGAAGAATCAAATGAGGTAATGGGGTACATCTGAAGAAAGGGACCCTATAATGCTATTTAATAAAATATTCCAAATCCCATTATATTTCTTTTCTTCATAATCTTCCTCACAGTCCTCTTAAGAACATTGCAAAGACCACACACAACATAACACACATAACACAACAGGACAACAGAGACAGATGATGGTCATGACAGCAAAGTAATATGCTGAGTCCCAAGAAAAGATGTCAGAGAAGACGATGAGAATACATGGAATGATGAGGAGGAAGGCTCAAATCCACTTCTGGTCTCGTTTTTTCCTCCCTTAGCTGGATTTTGCCAAAGAATAAATGTAGGACACAAATATAAATCACGAATTAGGCAAATAATAGATAAGTCTTAAGAGTTAACAGAAAATGTTTAGTTCCAAATATTAAATTTGAAAAAAAAATATTTAAATTCTATGATCCTAACAGTTTATTATCTGAACACTTCAAAGAAAGACCATATCTTGGATATAATGGAGTGAGAATTCTTCTATATTTGAATTGGAGGAATATTTTGTTGGAGTTTTTATTCACTTAAAAATATGGAGCCAAATGAAATATTTGTGTTGCATAGCTCAGCCATTTCAAAAATGTTGGAAACATCACTCACACACAGGCATAGATTTCTACTTACTTTCAAGTTGATTGACCTCCAGATAGTAGTTTTCAAGGTTTTCATTTACAGGGGGTATTTTTTTAAGCTTATTATAGGAGAGATCCAGCTCAAGCAGGGATGATACATTAAAGGAATTTCCATGAATTCCACTATCAGCCAGTTCGTTATGAGATAAACGCAGGTACTGCAATCCATTAAAATTCTTGAAATATTCCTCAGGGATGCTGCCGATCTTATTGTGGTCTAAGTAGAGAGTTAGGAGAGATACTGGGAGACCAGAAGGCAGTTTTGTTAACTGGTTGAAACTCAAGTCAAGGTACTCGAGTGATTTAAGACCTCTAAATGCTGATGAAATGACATCCTCTTTCAGCTGGTTGTGTTGGAGATGAACAAAGGTCAGGTTGACCAGTCCATCAAGGGAGCCAAGCTTGGTGATCTTATTATGAGTGAGCTGCAGATCCTCCAGAGATTTGGGAAGTGGACCCACTAACTCTGTCAGATTGTTGTGGTTTATGTGCAGCTTCTTCAGTTGCTTCAATTTAGAGAAAACATTTCCTTTTATCTTGGAGTTTTCTAGAAGGTTGTGATCAAGAATAAGCCACTGCAGATCAGTTACATTTTCAAAGGCCTTTTCCTCGATATGGTCAATCTGGTTATTTCTAAGGTAAAGGTACTTGATTCCAGGGGGCACCATCGGCACACTTTTCAATTTCAGTTCATCGCAGTACATGGCAGTTGGATAGCTTTCAGGGCAGTTGCATTCTGGGGCGCAATTAGGTGATGAATACCCATAAATGGATAGGGGGGAATCATAATCATAGTAGACGTGGCCACTGGTACCTCTGATTAATGCCACGAGGAGAGTTAACACACTTAGATTCATTTTTGGCAACTGTCTTGAATCCTAAACAAAGTTGAAACAGACTGTCATAAAATAATATATACTTAGGAAAAAGAAAGTCGATAGTTTTATTATTATGTATTAAATGCATGGAAATGTGTAGTTGTATTTTTAGTGCATTTAATGGTGTATTTTAAATTTTGACTTAAGTATAGGGAAAAGGATGTATGCTTGTAACCTATGGGTTACCAGATTTCTAGTTAGATTGCATACAGAGGTACCCCCTTCTGGGTGAGTCAGACCAAATTGCTCAGGTCAATCTCCCTATGTCCTTCCTTCCTTAAATGCTTTCAGTCAAGAAGTTTCTGGGTAGTGTTCACTGATCACCCTGTTAGAACACTGGTTCAATACACCCTTTAAAACCAGAAAAAAAAATGAAAATGAAAAGACAATTTGTAAACTGTATACTCTACCCTACCATTCAACTTCTTTAATACATTTTATAAAGAAGGCCCTTACAGGGAACTTGGACAATCCATGGTTTTCCTGAAGGAAATCTCTTTTCTCCCTTCTCCCCCACCCCTATCACTTTCTCTTTCTCCCTCTCTGCCTCCCACAGTGTGTATTTTGGGAAGGGGATGTTTTAAAGAATCTGCTTACTGTTGCTTCTGGGAAGGAGAACAAAATTTTGGGTGGAGGTGTGTGCTCATATTACGTCAAGTTTTGTTTAATATTTCATTCATTTAGGCACATTTCTAAGTTATGTTCTGAGTATATTTAGCGTACCTGTTGCAGAAAAACTAATGTTTATTAGTCAGGAAAATTTCACAAAATCTAAAAAAATTTTAAACTTCAACTGGTAGAGAAAGCTGTTCTTTCCCAAGTTTTGAATTAAAGTTTTCCTTTCAGTAACTTACAAGTCTTCTACTTTCTTCATGTCAAAATTTAAGAAGACACAACTTACTTATCTGGAGTTTTAGTGCTGTCATGGAATGGAAGTGGGAGAGAAGTGACTATGGAGAAACATCTGTATTCAACAGTAGCATTAGGAACCACGTAGAAAAGATAATATTGAGAATATAAATTGACAACAATTTGTAAATGTGATTTTCAACTTCCTGGTGACGTACAGGGTCAGCAGTGTAGGTAAAGGGAATTAGGATATAAAGTTGGACTTATGTAGCATGAAACACTATGATGCAGGAGAAACTGGTAACTCTGGGAGGGAAAACTGTGTGAGGAATACTGTACAATATTATATCTCCCTGTGAGAAGTGGGGTACAAGTGTTTGATGAAGGTAGTTTGGGAAGGTTTTGAATGAAGGCAGTCAGGGATAAGTAGCATTTTTAGTATCAGGAATTTAAATGATTTGCTTTAATATGAAATTATAAAGAACTTTAATTTAGCAGATGAAATCCCAAAATAATTTGTGAGAAATACTGTGATTGCTGACATACTATATACAATATATGCTCAAATACTTAGTAAATTATTACCTAAGGTTTTGATGGAGTTATTTAGTTTACTTGACCAGATTTAACCATGGAAACTCTTACATAGTGCCAATGTAATTATATGATATTTAGGTGGGGTTTTTTGCTGTTTTATATGATTTTTATATTAGTTATGACTTTTTAAATAAGGTAACATTGGTTTAGAATACTGCATATGATTCAGAAACATAAAATCCCACCTCTTCATGTGTATGTTGCCATTGTATTACAGTATGTTAATGTAGTAAAGATTTGTCTTGCTTCAATTATAAGATTCCACCTTATTTTGAGCATATACCAAAATAGTCATGGTGAGTATCTATAATGTGAGTATTCAATAGTAATGAAAAAATGCTTTTTTTTTTTTTGAGAGTAAATACTAGGACTCTAAATTCAAAGAGAGTTTGTAACCATATAATGATTCTACTGTGAAGCAAAATTGCACTTCTAGTTTTTTCAAATTCCTGTGGCTATGGAGGAAATATATTTTTTTAAAGTAAATCATATTTCCCAGAATTTCTTTAAAACACACTCCTTTATATATACACTCAAAAATCTACACCCAAAAATCAAATTTTTGAGATTAACAAAATGGAAACAAGTAATGCATAAGTGTCTAAATCCTTTAGCTTACATTTTATAACAACATAAAAAATTATCATAAATTGTAACAAGCCATAACAATCTATTTGTTGAAAAATTTGGATACTGATTGAAATGACTTTCTTTGCTCCCAAACTAGGGTCTAACAATACTCACATGTATAACAAATTTGCATGAAGTAACAAACATCTTCATAGCCATACATTTTCACTGTCTAGTTTAAATAGCTTCTCATTCTAACCCTGAAACTTTTTTATTACTTTGTTTGCCAAAAAACACTATGTAAAATGTATCTCAAATCCATAAATCATGGAAAGCATAGTAGGAAAAATCTGAAAGTAAATGCTCAAAACTGTAGATTTGCTGTTGACTGGCAATTGGCAAAGTTGCTCTGGATTTTTTTCTGTTCCTGTTACAATAAACACTGTCCCAAACAGTCAGCACCCCCAGTGCTATAGTTAAAGCAGCACTTACCTTGCTGTCTTGACACTGCTTTCGTTAATTCTTAAAGCAGATGCACTGTGGACAAGAATCCACCAATATATGCTGTGAACTCTGTCAGGACGAACTGGCTGCCAGATTCTTAGTGATACAAGAGCTGAAGGGGGTGGGGGAGAACTCAGCCTCCTCACGCCAGTCTCTGAATGGAGTTATGTCATTGTGGAGATCTTGTGGTGTGGCATGTGAACGCGCTGCTCTCTAACGAAGTGCAGGTGGACATGAGAAGGAGGGCCGTCTCATTCATTCCCTATGGAACGGGAGCGAGCTCTCTGCTTAACAAGTCCAAACACCATAGCTGTAAACCAGGAATGAAGCAAAGTGGGGCAACTTCAGTGAGACTCATTCTCTTACAAAACATTTTCCTTCTGTAACTCTGGCTACAGTTAAGTGTGATTCTCTCATCTAACTCTCATGTTCATCGGAGGGTCTCATAAGTCGTAAATAGAGATAGTTCAGGAAAATGCAAATGAGCTGGGACTCAGAGGAATTAAATCATTTTTGCCCATTACTCTTACAATCTATATTGATTTTCTTGGACTAACTTAATTTTTGGCCATGAAGGTAACTTATAGTAGTTTCTAAGCTATGAAAAAATGCTTCATCCACACTCTGAGACAAAAGATAAATATTAACATTTCCTGTTTGCTTGTTGTATTAAAGGGGCTCATTTTATGTTGCTCTTGTCTGGAACCAATCAACAATGTCTGCCTGTTTCTTATTTTGTGTACTGAATTTAGGAATTCACCCAAAACCTTACTTGGGGATAGTGTTCTATAATTTAATGCCAAAAAGCATGAAAGAACATGAAAAAAATAATAAATGTATGCTAAAAATATCACAAGGCAATAATCGTCCACTGTCACTGCGTGTTGGCAATATTTTTTCAAAAGTAAAAGTTATACAGTGTTTCAGTCTCCTAAAGGCCTGGTTTGATACATGCATGCTTCTAGTAAATGAGAGAACCACTTAATTTATCTTTTATTTTATGATAATATTTTTCCTCCAATATTTTATTGCCTCATGTTTATAATAACTCTTAGAATCAATATTTTAAGCTGCCACATTGGAAGATTTCCTCATTTAAAATTACAAATATATCACTTTTCAGTTGTGAGACCTGTGTAATGTGAATGAATTTTTATGACCACTAATGTGTTTGTCTGAAAAGTTATTAGAATAATAATGTCTTATTTTTGTCATGGAACTATTAAATAACAAAAGATGGTGGAATTGCAGGGTGATGCATAAGCATATCATTTTATTTTTATTCTAAGAGTATTATAAATGTCTTTGATTTATAATAAAGGAAATGAATAAACTTAGAAAATCAAGAACAAGAAAAGACCAGACCAAGCACACATTACTTAATGACTTTTTGTAAGGAGATAATTAAGACAACTTTAAGCACTAACATTGAATGCATCAATTCTATATTCTAAAATTAAAAATATTTCCACCTACTCCTAAAATATTTTTATGAGACTATAAACATGTTGGGGTGTCTGTCATAGAGTTTAAGTGCATTAAAATAAATTAAGCTCATTGTGTAACTGATTATCATCAACATATAATTTTCTTCAATAAAACCATTTTGGTCCAACCAATAACTGGACAAAATTGCACATTTTAAAGTTTATTTCTTGGGTGTGTTATAAGTTAAATAAATTCTACAGTATACACTTACAAACTATATTACCCCATGCTTTAGTCTTCAGAATTTTTATATATATTTAACCTTGAGTATCATGCCTTCAAATCTAATAAATTTTCACATTATCAGTAGTAGAAATGGAGACTCAGGGGCCTCCCCTGGTGGTGCAGTGGTTGAGCACTGGGCTGCGAAGTTGCCTGCAGCCTCTGCAGTGCCTGTTCATTCCCTGGCCGCCAGCGAGGGTCCCACAAAAAAAAAAAAAAAGAAAGAAAAAAGAAAAAAAAAGAAATGGAGACTCAGGTATAAATGAATTACTAAAAATCATGTAACAAGTCAATGAAAGAAGTATATTGATACAGTATCTTTACTCCCATGAAGAGGGTAAACAGTTTTTAAAGTTTTGTCCAATTATAACCAGTTTGAACTAGTTTGTTCTGGTCAGAACCAATTTTGTCCCATCAGAGCCATTTTGAAATGGATTTCTATGGTCAGAACGTGTCAGAATGGGTGTGAATAGGTTTGAACTGGTTTTTTCCAGGCAGTAACAGTTTGAACTGGTTTTATTCATAACCTGAGACTTGTTTTGAACCTATTTTATATTGTCAGACTGGTTTTATCTGGTTAGAATTGGTTTGAACAAGTTTTAACCTGTCAGAACTGATTTTTTTCCTGGCCAGATACAGTCTGAACAGATTTTATCCATTTAGGAACCAGTTTGAACCAGATTTTTTCCTGGCCTGAAGTGGTTTGAACCATCCAGGACCAGTCTGAACCAGTTTTCTTTGGTCAGAACTGGTTTTATCTAGTCAGAAACATTTTGATCCAGTTTTAACTGAACAAGTTAGAACTGGTTTAACTAGAACCAGTTTGAACTTTCTTGAACTGTTTTTATCTGGTCAGGACCAGGTTTATCCTATTTGAACCATTTTAAAGCAGTTTTAACTGGTCAAAACTAGTTTGAACAGATTTTGTCAAGTCAAGATAGGTTTCAACCTATTTTATCAAGTCAGACAATTTTATCCAGTCAGAACCAGTTTAAAACAGTTTGAGCCAATTTTAACAAGTCAGAACTGCTTCGAAAATTATTGAACAGGTTTGAACCAGTTTGAAACGGTTTTATTCTATCAGAAACAGTTTGAACAGCTTTATCTGGTCAAGTCAATTTTGACCAGTCAGAGCCTATTTTTAACCATTTTGACCCACTAGTCAACACCTGTTTGAATGAGTTTAAACAAGTTTTAGCCAGAGGAAACATGTTTGAACCAATTTTATATGGAAAGAATCAGATTTTTCTGGTCAATACTGATCTGAGCTGGTTTTAGCTACTCAGCATCAGTTTGGACCAGTCAGAATCTCTTTGAACCATTTGAAGTGCTTTGAAGCAGTTTGAAATAGTGTGAACTGGCTTGATCCCATTTTATCTGGTCAGAACTGACTGAATCATATTATCTGCTTAGAACTACTTTCAACTTGTTCAGCAGGTCAGAACCACTTTCAGCTGGTCAATACCAGTTTGAATCAGAATCAGTTCAAACTGTCTGAAATATTATGAACCAGATTGAGTTTTTAGCTGGTTGAACCTGTTTGAATCAGTGTAAACAGTTTTAACTGGTCAGAACCAATTTAAGCTGATTTTATTTAGTTAAAACCTTTTTTTATCTCCTCAAAATCATATGAATGGGTTTTATTTGGTCAGAACTAGTTTGAACCAGTTTTATCTAGTCAGAATTGGTTTCAAACATTTTATCTGGTCAGCGTGAGTTTTCAGCAAGTCTGAACCAGTTTAGGTCTGAACCAGCTTAATTCAGTTTTCTCCAGTCAGAACCACATTTTACTAGTCAAAAATGGTTTGAGCCAGTTTTATCAAGTCAGAACCAGCTTTAACCCCTTTCAACAGGTCAGAAACATTTGAACCACCTTGAAACAATTTTATGGGTAAGAACCAGTTTTTACCATTCAGAAATAGTTTGAATCAATTTTGAAATGGCCAGACCCCTTTAAGCCAGTTTTATCCAGTGAGAACAGATTTTAACCATGTGAAGCAGGTTTGAAAAGTTTTGAAATTTTTTTGGGGGGCGGGGACAGAATCAGTTTTAACTGTACAGAATCAGATATAACTGGTTTTAGACAGTTTTGTCCAGTCAGAACTGGTTTAAACTGATTTTATCTGGCAGGACCAGTTGTGACTAGTCAGAACCATTTTGAGTTGGTTTGAACTGGTTGGTGCTGGTTTGGAACAGTTTCAGCAGGTGAGAACTGGTTTACACTTGTCCGAAACAGTTCAAACCATTTTAAACCAGCTTTAACTGGTCAGTACCAATTTTACTGGTTTTAAACAGAAATGGCTTGAACCCCTTTTTTAAGGTTTATTTAACCCCCTTTTTTAAGGTTTATTTATACAAGAACTGGGGTACAGGTCAGAGGTGTGAGAGGGTGAGAGAAATCACCAGAGAAAGCGGGGAGCAGAATAGGCAGACAGACTGAAGACACTGCTAAGGGGAGCAGCAGGTGAGGCAGGCGAGGTCTACCATGCCATGTGGGTTTCTTCCTGGCTGGCCGGGAATCCATCCCGCGCCGCAGGGGCTGTGGGCAGCTTCACAGCACAGCACTCAACCTGCTGCACCACCAGAGAGGCCCTGAACCACTTTTTTTTCCTTAAAGATTTATTTATTTATGCATACAAGAACTGGAGTACATACCAGAGGAATGAGGGTGAGAGGATTCACCAGAGACAGAATGGGGAAAAGAACAAGCAGACTGAAACACACTGCTGAGAGGAGCAGCGGGTGAGTCAGGAGAGGTCTGTTGTGCCATGTGGGTAGCTCCCTGGCCAGGGATCAAACTCATGCTGCAGTGGCTGCAGATAGCTTCATAGGTTGTGTCTTAACCCCTTGTGCCACCAGGGAGGTCCCTTGTTGTTTTTTTTATTTTTTTTTAATTTTTTTTATAGTTACAACCAGTTAGAACTTGTTTTATTCAGTCAGAACTGGTTTTATACAGTAAGAAACAGTATGAACCTTTTTCTATCTGATCAAAACTGGTTTGAAGTTCGGGAAATGAAAATATGAAATTTTACAGTGAAGTGTGCATTGGGATTATCGAGACGAAAATTTAGGAAACTTTTTAAAAGGGTAGAATTATACACTGGAAATCTACTGGCTACTTATGACTGAATCCATGAATAGAAGTTGTATAGCAATACCAAAATTAAAAATAAGTTTCTTTTTCTTCTGATGAACTCTATGATGTTTCAGAGCACATAGTTTTCCAAGGAGCAGAAGTAATTAAAGATTTAACTCTGTGTGTATATAACAGTTTTAAAAATATTTTTGGCTTTACCTGTTTACAAATGAACATTTTACTAGGAGTTTAGTAGACATATCCTCATAAAACTAAATTTTGAAAATTTTAACAATCACCAAGTGTGATTTATACTACAAAACTTATGAGGCATGTTTTGAAAATGAGATAATGCTGACTCATTATATTCCACTAAAAACAAATTTGTTTCTAAATAGCAAATGGTATAAGCACTTATTAGTTTAGTGTTGAAAGTTTAGGTCCTGAAATTTAATAGGTACCTTTCATACCAAATGTCCTTCTTCTATTATAGTTGCAAGGTTGAATGGAAGAATAAGTAGTTAATACACTTTCAGATGATACACATTTTCCAGAGTTGTATGGTTTTCCCTAAGCTTCAGAGGAGAATTTCAGAAAATAGCTCTGGGGTTTTAAAATACATGTTGTAGTTGACATTTATAAACCACAAATATTTTTTTTATGATAATTATTTCAATATTGAAAAGTCAAGTGTGCTTCTAAGCTTTCCTTCTGCAGAATATATACATTTGGATACTCACCCAAGCCTAATATATTCCAAACCATGCCCAATTTCTTCCTTTACACAACAATAGAATTACCATGATGTCAATAAAAGTCCTAAAGTTTCCAAGAAGAAAATTGTCCAGATACATTATAGTAATTTTGGTAATTATTTGTTAGTTTAAATATGTCTGTACTTTGAAAAAAAAAGTGCTTTTTTTTTTTTTTTCAGTTCTTCCATGTATAGTTGGACATAATTAAATTTTTGGAAAAAGTCAATGATTTCCAAAGTTGGCTGCTGATCAAAATCATTCAAAAACTTAAAAACATGCATAACTTCCCAAGAGATTTCCCCCTTTGTAGATGATGATTGAATATGTGTGCTGAGAAATCTGGATTTTTAACAAGCTCCAAAAGTGATTACACTGATCATGGGGGAGTAGATGAGTTGTGTTCTATCCATTTTTCTTTTTGCTTCACCTTGAAGTAGGTGATCTCATTATCCTAAGTTTGAATTCTATTCATTCCTCTGTTTTTCCCTGTCTGTAGTAGAGATCTTCCCATTCAAATTTTGGAGAACTTAGGTTAATATCAAGCATGGAGAATCTAGTACTTGAAATGATTCCTAAAGACCTCAGATTTTAAATACCTTTTTCTTGTGTGCACTGAACTCTAATTGGAGAGTCCCTTTGTAATTTTTGTGTGTTTTTTTTTTTCCAATTTTCTCATGGAAATGGTGTCTCTTCTTTATTTAAAACTGAAAACTGTGTGACTCCAAAGGAGGACTTTATGGGGGAAACAGAGGTGAATTCAGCATGAGCTGCTTCATGCCTATCCGTCAGTCCACAAATAGTGCAAATTTGAAGAAAAAAGATGGCAAATGACTTAGGGTCTTCAGGATCATTCCTATTGGTCAAACATGACTCGAGCATGTGTGTAAGTGGATTAGCCACAGAGCATTTACTCATTTTATGTTGGTTGAAAATTAAATCTCTAAATTCAGATGCACAAAGAAATTTGGAATTATTTTTTCAATTTTGGTTTATGTTCCACAGACATTAGATGGTGGGAAATTTGAATTTACGAATTGGTATTTTGCCTATTTAAATGATAGGTATTTACTAATTGGTATTTTGCCTACTACTAATTGGTATTTACTAATTGGTATTTTGTCTATTTAAATGCTGTCTTTCCCATTTCACAGTTTAATGCCCTCACCATTACCTTCTACAGCATAGAATCTGAGTGTGGGGAAAGCTTAATGTAACTATCTAGATTCAGAGAACTTAGGTGAGGAAGTAGAGGCTTCTGGGCTCGGTACAGCTATTGTTCTCCCTTTTGTTTTCTTTATTGATCAACGTTAGCAACTGAAGACTATCTCCTGAGTTTGCGGTGTCTATCTTCAGGGCCAGTCATATTTCCACCAATCATTGATAATGCATCACACACCACCTCTGTTTGGTTTTGAGCAACATCTCCATCTGGTAATGACCCCCAAACAAATCCCTGATCAGGTGGTGTAGTACTGGAACTGAGGTCAGTGTGTCTGGAGGTATATCGAGGTAGGAGGAGAAGAGACCAGATGTGCTCCAGTATTAGTTGACTGCTGCTATAAAAATTACCACCAATTTGGTGGCTCAAAACAGTATGCATTTTGTATCTTTCATTCTTTTTTTTAAGATTTATTTTATTTATGCATACAAGAGCTGGGGTGTAGGCCAGAGGTGTGTGTGTGTCGGGGGGGAGACTTGGAGGGGTGAGAGGATTCACAAGAGACAGAGTGGGGAGCAGAACAGGCAGATCTACTGAAATACACTGCTGAGGGGAGCAGCGGGCAAGACAGGAGAGGTCTGCTGCACCATGTGCATTAACTCCCTGGCCAGGGATCGAACTAGTGCTGTTGTGGGTGCTGATAATTTCAGAGTGCTGAGACTTAACTCCTTGTGCCCCGTACCTTTCATTCTTAAGCTCCGAAATCCAAAATATGCTTCTCTGGTTAAATCATAGTCTCATGAGGACTGCATTGCTTTGGGGGACACTGAAAGAGAATTTATTCCCTTGCCTTTCCAGCTTTTCTAGAACTCTCGCAATTCTTGTCTCTTAAGACTACCATCTCTAATGTCAGTAGTGTGCTGGTGGGTCTTTGTCACATCACATCATGCTGACATTGACTGTCCTGGCTCCTATTTCCACTTTCAAGAATGCTGTGACTACTGTAGGCCCACCCAGGTAGATTAACCTAGGATAATCTCTATTTTAAAGTCAGTTGAGTAGCGCACTTAATTACGTAAACTACCTTAACTCCTCAGTTTCACATAATGCAAGGTATTCACAATTTCTGAGAATTAAACTGTGGGCATCTTTGAGAAACCATGAGTCGGCCTACATCCGTCTCCAAGATACTTCATGGGACCACAGTTCATTTAAATAAAATCTCCAAGGTGTCTGATTGGAAGAAACTATTCTTTAGATGTGTGAATTCTAATTTGTTTGAGAATAATTTTTCAAATATCAATTAAAACCACCCTACATCTTCTCTCTTAATTTAAACTTTCACATTACAGAACTAAATTTTCTATTTTGAAGCCTTTACTGTTCAGCTAGGGAGATGAGTTGAGATTTGATCTTTAGTAGAATAAGTCAGCTATTACATGGCCAAATTGTGAATTTGATATTCCTTTGGAAACTAGGGAAGAAAGTATAATGAATTTATTCTGGGTCAGGTTAATGTCCTTTCTGGGAATAGACTTTGGAGTAACTTAAAAAGTGCACAAAGTGGATTTTTTTTTTTATTTTTTGCTGTGGGTGTGCGGTTTGTTCTTCTCAGAAGTGATGCTGTACCCTCAATTGGGCAACCAGAAACATGGAGGACATGAGTATTAGTAAGTCTGTGTTTGTTTTTGTGATCACTGTGATGGTGACTCAGAGCAGAATCCTTGAATCATAATCCCGTTTTGCCACTTTGAGAAGAAAGAAAAAGGTGGGTATCTAAATATAAATCCAGGGCCTCCCTGGTGGCACAAGGGGTTAAGGCACAACCTATGAAGCAATCCACAGTCTCTGCAGTATGAGTTCAATCCCCAGCCAGGGAGCTACCCACATGGCTCAGCAGACCTCTCCTGACTCGCCCACTGCTCCCCTCAGCAGTGTATTTTAGTTGATCAGTCTGTTCTGTTCCCCACTCTGTCTCTGGTGAATCCTCTCACCCCCTAAACCTCTGGCCTGTACCCCAGTTCTTGTGTGCATAAATAAATAAATCTTAAAAAAATTAAAAAAATAAATATAAATCCAGCAGTGCAGCTGAACAATAGCATGGACCACAGCATTGAAAACACTTTCCATATTTCTTACCATTTTATCCATGAATATTTTCAGGATCCTTATTAACACTGATTCTCCCCTAACCCCCTCTTTTCCTTCCTACTTCCCTTTTACTGTTCTCTGATGTATACTCTGTGTAGTATATAGTATATGCACTGCCCACATAGACAAAACTAAACAGAACAAGGAAATAAACGAATGGTGTGTACCATTCCTTTTAGATTAAGTAGTGTTCCTTGGTGTATATGGACCACATCTCCTTAATCCACTCATCTGTACTTGGATATGGGTTGTTCCCATAATTTGGCTTTTGGAAATAATGCTCCAAAGAACATAGGAGAGTTGGGCCTGCCTGGTGGCTCAAGGGGTTAAGTGTCAACACTATTAAGCTATCAGCAGCCATTGCAGCAAGAGTTCCATCCCTGCCAGGGAGCTGACCCACATGGCGCAGCAGACCTCTCTAGTCTTGCCTGCTGCTCCCCTCAGTAGAGTATTTCAGTGGATCCACCTGTTTTTCTCCCCACTGTCTCTGATGAATCATCTCACCACCCCTCCCCCCACACCTCTGATCTATACCACAGTTCTTTTTTTTTAAAAAAAGATTTATTTATTTATGCATACAAGAACTGGGGGACAGACTGACTGAAATACACTGCTGAGGGGAGCGGTAGGTAAGACAGGAGAGGTCTGTTGTGCCATGTGGATAGCTCCCTGGCTGGCCTGGGATTGAACTGGTGCTGCAGAGGCTGTGGCTAGCTTCACAGTGCTGTGCTTAACCCCTTGTGCCACCAGGGAGACCCTACACCCCAGTTCCTATATGCATAAATAAATAAGATGAATCTTTTTTAAAAAAACAAAGAACATAGAGGTGCACACATCCCTTCAAGTTAGTGCTTTTGTGTTCTTTGGGTAGATACCTAGGAATAGAACATGGATTATATAATCTAGTTTGCACATTTTGAGAAACCTCTACAGTGTCTTCCATAGGAGATGAACCAGTCTACATACCTATCCACAGAGTACAAGGATTCTTAAGGAACATTTGGCAAAATGTTCTGAAATTTTCACAGCCTTTGATCCAGTAATCCCCATATTTAGATAGCAAAATACTAAGTGATTTTTAATTAGGATATTTTTCAATACTTAAAAATAACAGTGTTGGATGAAATTCTAAAGTAGAGGAGCAAGATTTCAAATAAGTATCTATATATGAAATATATAGTAATGTTTTTATTTAAATAAATTAGTGAAATATTTTAAATTTATGTTTGTAATATTCATAATTTATATTTGCAATGATATATAAAATATTCATAAATTATATTCAAATTTATGATATAAAATATTCATAATTTATATTTGCAATGATATAAAAGTATGCATTTTCATTGTTATATACATTTAACCAAAAAAAATGATTTAACTGAAATCATTGAAACGATTATGTTCTTGTTTGTACGATTCCATTTATGATGAGTTATAGTTTTGCATAATTTAATATCAAAATTATTGTCTCACTAACAGACAATTCCTAATTCCTGAGTAATTATGAATAATTCCTACATACAGATAAGTGATTCATTACTTTATGGATCGCTTTTGCAATTATGATGTAATTTTCTAATATATGTGGCCTTATACCAACCAGAAATAAAGAAGTTACCATTTAAACTTATTTGGGCACTTTGGACAAAAACATGAAAACCATTTAATTTTCACATTTCAACAATTATAGAAGCTTTAAGAAGTGAAATATACTTTCTGCGTCAGACCTGAGAAAGTATAAGAAAATAAAATTACGTATCTTACATATTCCATCACACATTTAAATAAATGTGACATGATATATTTTGTCAAGCACCTTTCCCTTCATTTTTACACCTATATTTATTCTCAAGAAAATATTCTTGGTATGCAGAAATGATTATATCATCTCAAAAAAATACTGTTTTTAAATAAATGTAAATCCAATGACTATAGATGACTTTAAAGTAAATATGCCTAGTATAAACCTAGGCAGATCACAAATACTGGTTCACTTTGCCAAGATGAGTTTTTTTAGGTGATTGCTTTTAAATTTCATTAGCTCTAATTTTCGATCTTATCAGTAACAATACTTTACAATTCCTGTGGCCTATTGCCCAAGGTATCCATATAACTCACCAACACAACACAGTGCTATAGATGTGATCTTTCATTTTGCTTGCTGAAAATAATGCACTGTTTCACCACAATTGCAGTTTTCTGAATTCAGAACCTAACCCAGAGAATTTCATTTGGTTTACTAATTTGGTCCAGCTGTTCAAATGCGCGCACATGCGCGCGCTCTCTCTCTCTCTCTCTCTCTCTCCCCCCCCCTACTCTTCTCTCTCTCCCCACCCTCCCTCTCCACAAAATGAAAGTAGATTCCATCTTTCATCAACTGTTTTAAGTAACATACATGATAGGTACCTTTATTATTATCTCCCCATTTTGAACTTAATGTCATAAGTGGATACAATGATGTACAGCTTGGAAACATTGGAAACGCAAAAACAAAAACTATTCCAGATTGATATGATCACAGCTTTTACTCTTCAAGATTGATTTTCATGCTCTCAAAAGCTGAATCCAAATCTGAAGGTGTATCCAGGCTTCCACTCTGGGTTCCTGGACCATCAAGTAAAATCTCCCTCAGCTCTGAGACCTGGACATGTACTAGTCTCAGAGACTGACCAGGGGTTTCCACCTTTGAGTCAGTGCTTTCCTGTTCTGACTCGTGCATGCAGCAAAGGTTGACTCTCTCTGCATAGGAAGGATAATCAGCTTGGTCTCCTGAAACAAAATCCCATGGACTGTGTGACTTATAAACAAAGTAAATTTATTTCTCATAGTTCTAGTGTAGGGGCAAGCTGGCACTGGGCGCAGAGAACAAAGGGATGGTGGGGGTGCCTCCATGTCTTTTTCAGGATTTTAATGCTCTTTTTACACCATTGTATTGAGGCAACAGGCAGGGGGGCAGAGGGCCACAGGGAAGATAACAGAGTCCTCCCTCCCAGCCCCCGCAAACCTTTACTCTCCGGGCCCTCTGGCATGTCTTATGGTCTCTTCCTCTTACAGCCTTTCTGCCATTGTCCGCGGCTCTCTGCTGCAAGGTTCTCTGCCCCTCTCTCCTCTGTGATGCCGCCCTTACATGCTCGGTCTCTCTGCTCAGTTGTGCCCACTTAAGCACGCCCACACCATACTCCAGGTGTCCACCATCAGGCTGAGTACCCTGAGCCCATGCTCCCAAGCGCCTCCTGCATTCAAGGCCTCAGGTTGTAACCACAGGGGCCAACAATACAAAAGCCTGAGCATCTTCATTCACCCTCCATCAAAAGCCTAGAAGTCTCAGATCATAGTATTCGTAAAATCAGATTTTAGTGAGGGCCCTCTTCCTGGTTTCAGGTGGCTGACTTCTCTTTGTATCCTCAACGAGGAGAAAGCATAGTGAAGCAAGCTCTTAAAGAGCACTTATCCCATTTATGAGGACGCCAGCCTCATGATTCCATGTAATACTCATCTCCCAAAGAAGGTTTCCTAATAGTATGACACTGGAGAGTAATGTTTGGACAGATGGCTTCTCTAGGACAGAAATATTCAGTCCATAACATGATGGAAAAGATAAATGTTTGGAGAATGACTATGTAAGGAGGTAGTGGGGTAAAAGGAATAAAATAAGACTATGGAGTAGGAATAGAGACCGTTATCTCTCCCAATTCTGTTAGCAACTCAACTCCTCATTCCCTAGCTAATATATTAGGCCTGTGTCTAATCACATGCCATTCTTCAGTTTGTCTTTCAAAGTCCTTTTAAGTTATTTATTATTTCCCATCTCTTTTTATCAGAATATAAACCAAATTTTATTCTTGGTCGTGAAACAGCAATGAGATTATATCAGTGAATGCACTTGTCCAACAAAAGCTGCATCAGTGCAAAGTAGCAGTGCTATGATACTGTTTTTATTGCTTGAAAGAAAACCCAGAGAATGAATATAAACTGATAAATGTTAACTGAATGTATTGTGGTAATCATTTTGAAATACATGTTTTATGAATACCATATCGTGTCATATACTTAAATTTCTACAATATTATATGTCCACCGTATCACAATAAAACTGAAAAATAGACGGCTGGAAATGCGAGGAAAAACAATTAAAACTTTAATCCGTTTGCTATTTGCAAAAGCCAAAAAGAACCAAAGTCAAGGATCTGTAGCATTTCCACAAAAAGATTCTTGTTTACATTATTACCTGTTTTTCAATTTTTCAAAATAAGGCTGAAGATATTCTTTCTAAGAAAGGAGTTTCAAAATGGACACTAGATAAGTGGAGAAAATGGGTGCTTTGTGAATGCAATAACATTTAAACCTGGGCTAAATATACCAACGTATTGGTGAATAGTTAGAGATTTCTGCACAAACTCCCCCTTTCAGAAATGTACTAAATCTATAGTTACTCGTCATAGGTAAATGCAGCTCTAATATATTTATCAATCAGAGTTACCCAGACTAGAAAGGAGTACTCTGATAAACAACCCATATCAGTCCAGATGGTGTGAAAAGGGCTTAATCATAACAGCATACAGAAACATCCGCTCTCATGAGCTTTGTTTATCATTTCCAAGATCTCAGTTTAAGCTTGTCCTGTGATTTGTAGGTGGCCTGGTATTTCTTACAGGTTCCAGATGTTTTTTCCTGAAGTCAAGGACAGTCACAGGAAATTAGCTTAACATTATAAGTTTTAATCATGAGTGGGTATGTAATAAAGTTGAATTTCATTTCCTCAAAAACCCTTCTTGGGACTTACCTTCTTATTTCTTTAGTATTTTTAAAAGTTCATTGAAATAACATATGATGTTCACATTCCAAAGTTCTCTACCAGAGGGAAATATGTAACATATAATGTAATCATATATAATGTATATTATGATATATACAATGTGATAATAAATCACATATAGTGCAATAAAATAAAATCTTTATTTCTTCCAGATCTACCATCGTTCCTGTCATAATCCGAGTCCTGAGTGAATGTATGAATTAAAACAATAAGTGAGTAAATGATCAAATTAATTTCATTTTTATTTTCTCTCATATGAGCATGATAAGATTGCCAGGACACCCACATCACTACCATGCTCCAAACACAACTGGTTTTGTGAAAAGGGGGGGACTATTAAATTATTTCAAAAGAAGTTATTTACATTTTTTCACATATCAATACCAGATCAAGTAACCACATGGATTTTTTTTATAAAGCAGTGATTGTTGTAAGTTATTACGGAATTATCTATGCTGGGATTTTACGAATAATGGCTTTGGCTGTGGAGTTTATACAGTTTTCCATGGTTTTCTAGCTAATGAGCTGGTACAGTGCCTGAGGTCCAGTAAGACCTCCTGCAGTTTCAGCAACATGCTTTCTTTATTGAACAGGTCTGTTTATTCATAACTGTCAAACCACCAGCAAGTTATCAACCCACATTCAAGGCAGGCATGAAACTGTACTTTTGTTTATGTGAGCTCTTGAGGGAAAAAGAAATGGGACTGTTTTTATACATTTTTAAACTGGTAAGAAAAAAACACTGGGATTTAAAAAAAAAAATCCAAAGTCCTTTCTCCTCAAGGGGCTTTTCTTTCTTAGTGTTGTTCATGCAGGGACTGTTTTGGAAATGCTGACAGGATCTTAGCAAAGGCCTCCAGAGGGAAACATATAATATGTTTATTTATCTTAGAAACCACAAGAACATTTCAAAAGGCCAGAATTGGCCCTGTTAAATGTGTTGCTAACATGTACAGTATGATTGCTTAGTTTGGATAAATTCAAGTCACTTAGGAGATTAAAAAAAAAAATCTGTATTCTGGCATTTTCCAAATATATGTCTACAACCCAACCTCCTCCCTTGAGCTCTAGGTTCCTAGAGGCAAAGCTTCATTGATATCTTCACAAGGAAACTGAATGAGTCTTAAAATGAATAGATCCAAAACCAAATTTATTATTTCTACACCCTCTACCTCATGTCCTCAGTCTTTCCCAGTTTCAGTAAATGATGACTCACCTTCCCAGGCTAACATTTGTGAAATCATCCCAATCTCCATTCCTTCTTTTTCATATACCATAGCCTCTCAGCCTTCCTTGTCCTCTTAACCTTCTGAGGACACCACCACTTTCTCTGTTTTATCCAGGTGAAAATTCACCATGGTCTCTTGATAGATTATTGCAGTAACATCCTGATTATCCTTTATGGGTCCTTCCTGACCCCTCCACTATCCATGTGGTCAGAGATGTCCTATCACAGAGAGTTGAATCCAGCCATTCCTCCGATGAGAATCCTTCAATAGCCTCCTGTTTTGCTCATGAGAAAAGCTAATCTTTAAAATTGCTTAAAAGTTCTGCATGAGTTGGGTTCCCATGAGCTAGATCTCTGATCTCACATCACACCTTACAGCTTGTGTCTCTGTACTTCACTCAGTTCACATTTGCTCTTTTGGCTGTTACTACAACCCACTATGAATCTTCCTAATTTAGGGCTCCTTTTTTCTTGTTTTCTCCCATCCATGTATCTCTATTCAAACATCATTTTATCTGCATTATCATTCTCTTTTCATCCTACATAAAAATAGCAAGTTCTATCTTGTCACATGCCTTCTTCTCCAGCCTTGTTTTATTTTTCTGCCTTGTATTTGTCCTGATCCAGAACCCCCTCTCACAGTGATGTCTGCTTCATGAGAGCAAGACTTTCTTTACTGCATAATCTCAACTACTAGGATAGTGTCAGGTACACTGTGGGCCTGAATAAATGTACTGAGTAGATGAAATATTATGCACTAAGAATTTATCAGCCTCGGGCCTCCCCCGGTGGCACAGCGGTTGAGCACTGGGTTGCGAAGCTGCCCGCAGCCTCTGTAGTGCCAGTTCGATCCCCGGCCACAGGGCGGGTCCCACATGGCGCACAGACCTCTCTTGCCACGCCCGCTGCTCCCCTCAGCAGTGTACTTTGTCTGCCTGTTCTGTTCTCCGCTTTGGCTCTGGTGAATTCTCTCATCCTCCCATGCTTCTGACTGTACCCAGTGCTTATGTAAATAAATAAATAAATAAATAAATCTTAAAAAAAAAAAAGTTAAAAAAAAAAAAGAATTTATCAGCCTCAGACAGGTTGATTGAACTATTTTGTCACTTTGGTTGTATTTTAAAACTGATTCACATTCTATGTTTGTCCATGATGGACTGAAACTATTTTTTTTAAAGATTTATTTTTATTTATATCTGCCTACAAGAACTGGGGTGTAGGCCAGAGGTGCAGGGTGTGAGAGGATTCAGCAGACAAGAGCAGGTGCAAAACAGGCAGATCTGATGAAATACACTGTTGAGGGGAGCAGCAGTGAGGCAGGAGAGGCCTGCTGTGCCATGTGGGTTGGCTCCCTGGTGGGGAATAAAACCTGGGCTGCAGTGGCTGGTGATAGCTTGATAGCACTGAGATTTTAACCCCTGAGAGCCACTAGGGAGGCTCTGGGCTGAAAGAATTACTTCAGTCCTCAAATTCTCTATTGGAATAAGTGGGATGATAGAAAGTACCTGAATGGTAAGTGAATGTTACATTGATCCTTGTGACTGGAAGAATAGTTCACTATGCCTATCATTATGATTATCGTGGCTCAGCTGGAGCACAAGTGCCCTGGCCAGAGCCAATGTGCTCCTTTCTGTCTTGCTTCAGGAGGAGACCTCATCTCCCTGGCTTTCTTGCTGGTTGTCATCGTTTTGATCAGTGAGATTCTGAAGTGGAAGGACATCGGAGGTAGGAGAGACAGCAGACACCCCACAGAGAACCTCACCTGTCGCAGAAGTTGCATTCCTCTGGGATCACAGCCCCCTGGGCTCCGTAGTTGTCCTCTCACCTGGCTCCAGAACCCTAAGTTCTTCACTTTTCATTCAGTTACACGGTTAGGAATATCCTCCTATCATTGCCTATGGCTGGGTGCCCCACCACCTCTTGTTTTTGTGGAAAGAGTCCCCTCGCTAAATCCTCTTTAGTTGAACTCTCCTGGGGTAAATTCTGTTACCTCCCAAACTCTGGCTTTCACAAAGAGAGGTGCCCACCCTTTGTGGCGCAAGGGGTTAAGACGCAGCACTATGAAGCTATCTGTAGCCACTGCAGCACAAGTTCCATCCCCAGCCAGGGAGATGACCCACATGGCGCAGCAGACCTCTCCTGTCTCGTCTGCTGCTCCCCTCAGCAGTGTATTTCAGTCAATCCGCCTGTTCTGTTCTCCACTCTGTCTCTGGTGAATCCTGTCACACGCGTCTTCCCCCCCCCCCAACCACCACATCTCGGGCCTGCACCCCAGCTCTCATATGCATGAATGAAAAATCTTAAAAAAAAAAAAAAATCCTGATGTGAGATGTTGCCAGGTATGTGATTACAAGAAATCAGGAAAACTATTTAATTTCTCTTCAGTTCACTTTTCTGCAAAATGGGAATAGAATAGAATAATACTTGCACATTAATACAAAGCATTGTGGAGCTGGTATGCAATAGAGAATCTTGTGAGTTTTCCTAGAAATTTTATGTTAATATGTGGCATTATGCTTTTGTGTCCTGAATAGGGTAATAGGGAAGATTCTATTTTACAAACATGAGGGAAATCACCCTAAAAATTCAATGAAGGGAGGCAAAACTGAAAGGATAGCAGAGAAACTCAGCTAGATCTCTGGTCAAACTATACCTAAAGACTCATCTAGCAGGATTGTTGTATATATCCCTTTATAGTTTAAACCATTTTAGATTTGGTTGTTAGTATTTGCAACCATTAAAGCACCTAGTTGTAGAAGAAGCAAATTATCTTTACCTGTTTGCTTATTAGATATTGACAGCATAAATGTGCTATTTGATAAATGTTTACTTTGGCAAATAAGCCCATTCCAAGGCTTGGTGAATGTTTTGCTTTAATAGCTGTTTCTAAATATTGAAGAAAAAATGTCTAACATCAAATATTTAACCAAAAGCAATAAATATTCCTAATATATCTAGTAATTATAAAACTGTTCAGAAAACAACCTGGTTATGTACATGATAGTTTGATTTAGTATCTTGGTAACTGAAAATATCAGTTTTCCAGACCAACTGGAAAAAGATGGCTTTGTGCCTTATCAACTCAACCTTGAACATAGACAATGTCAGTTACCATACACAAATGTCAAGCTTGGGTATAGAAAAAAATATATGAGTACATACAATGTGTTATTTTTATCAAGAAGGTAATATCTCATCAGAGTATTAAATTTTGGGAAGATTTATAATTACACTTTTATACAATTGTTTTGAAAGCATTAGTGAATTTATTTTTTTTTAATGACATTAGCAAAAATTTTACATAGCCTGTATTGAATTCACATATTCAAAGGAGGCCTTACCAGTAATAATGGGGATTAATACAGAGCTAGAGTTTGATGAGTGACTTTGTCAAAGAAGCTAACCACTCTATAAGTAACAGAAGATTGATACTTTTTATTTCATTCTTTCTGCAAATTGAAAGAAAAAGCTTTACTAAGTTGTTTACATACATATTTACTCCAAATTTTACATTTTGTGAAATAAGAATATCTGTAGTAGTTCAGTTAACATCAACAGAAAGTTTTAAAAAAGAATTCTGAAAATGGCAGGCAAAATATTTTTTTTTATTGTAGGCAATTATTTAAACTGCATATTTGGCTTTATGCATAAGTCATGTGGGAAAATCATCCACATTGCAGTTGGGTTTCCAGTATCTTTTTTTTTTCCCGAGTAATAACATTAGTGGGATTTGCCAGGTTATGAAAGTGACGGCTTTCTTGGGAGTTACTTAAATTACTTATAGTTTCCGATATGAATGGCAGAGCGCACATAGACACATCGGAAAGTGGATGGTTGGATTTCCCAGTACGGCACTGGGTTGTTAAAAAGGCTCAGGCCCGAATAAGAGGCCTTTTTGGTGTTGTATCCAGGTGGACAGAAGTCATTAGGGCCAATTGCGGAGATGATGTTGTTATGAAGGTAGACAACCTGCAACATAAAGTAGTGGAGAAAGGTTATTTCCCTCTGAATATCTTATTGAGGCCCCCTTGTGTAAATATTTTATTCAGTTTCAGCACTGTCATGCTTCACTTTGAATGGATTAATACTTTATTTTCGTTATAACATTTTAAAACAATATACAGGATTTAGAGCTGTAGGATCACACCTTCTTGGATGTCTGTTACCATGCCACACCCATAATCCTTTACCACACTTTTTATAAAGCTTTATTTGGGGCCTTGCTGGTGGCACAAAGGGTTAAGACACAGCACTATGAAGCTATCTGCAGCCACTGGTTCACGAGTTTGATCCCCAGCCAGGGAGGTGACCCACATGGCACAACAGACCTCTCCTCTTACCTCCCGCATTTCTGGCCTGCACCCCAGCTCTTCTATGCATAAATAAATAATTTCTTAAGATTTATTTATGCATAGAAGAGCTGGGGTATAGGCTAGAGGGGGGTGGGGTGGGTGAGAAGATTCCCCAGAGACAGAGTAGGGAGCAGAATAGGCAGACTGACTGAAATACACTGCTGAAGGGAGCAGTGGGCAAGACAGGAGAGTTCAGTTGTGCTGAACTCAGAGTTCAGGTCAGCTCCCTGGCTGGGGATTGAACTTGTGGTGCAGTGGTGTGGCTAGCTTCATAATGCTGAGACTTAACCCTTTGTGCCACCAGGCAGGCACCCTTCAGCACACTTAATCTTTCAATTTCTCTCTTCCTTTTCAAATTTTTCCCTTCCTTAGTATTCCCATCCCAGTTTATGGCATATCAGTAATTCTAGATGTTCAGGCTAAAAGCATCCACTTTGACCTACTTGCCTCAAATCTAGTCCACAAAGCATTGTCCCTGTTCAGATTGGAACACAATATTTTTCTTCACTTAGAAAATCTTCTCCAAGTTGTCTGTAAGGGTTGCTGCCTTATGTCATTCATTTCTTAACAGAGAAATATTTCCTGACCATTCCATGCTGCTATTCTGTGTCTCAATTACATATCTTTATATTCCTTTATAGCAAGTATCACTATATTCATATTATATATTTGTGTTTGTTTCCTCTTCTAGAATAAAAGGTCTACAAGAGGAGTGACTGTCCTGTTTTGGTCAAAACTACATTGGCATTGCCTACTAAAACATGGTGAGTGTTCAATAAACATAAGTTGAATGAATACATGAAGTAATGTTTACTTAGTAAATTATGATATTTACATGTAATATTACATTTTCAGGTCAAAGATAAAATGATAGACCTTTTTATAATATTATATAAAAGGAGACTATAAGACAGTAAAAAAAATGCAGCATAGAGTATTGGAATTGAAATAAAGCCTCAGAAACTGCAACAAATAATTGATTTTCGCAACAACTTGGAATAGTTGATGGAATAGTCTTAACTAAAACATAATTTAAGTGCCTATTTTTCACAAAGGCAGAATTATTATTCATGTGAAAACATTGAAAATATTTTTTGCAGAAAGATTTCTAAAGAGAGTTTCTTGCCTCACAGCATTCCATAAGGAGGATTTATTCCCTAGATATCCCTCACAGTATTTTCTAGAATTGCATTACCTGTATGTACTTATGTTCTGCCAGCCCACCAGGGACTTTGATCAGCTTATTGTGGTCCAAGTGAAGTTCCCGCAAGTGAGGGGTGTTGGCCAAAGAGCCATTGTCCACAGCAGAGATAATGTTGAAACTCAGTCCCAACCTGCAACAGAAACCAGAAATGATTGCTTATAGTTACAGATGGATGCCTGAGTGACTGGTCAATAGAAATAGACTTTTTTTTTTTCATTTACTGTTCCCTCTTACTAAAATGCTTTTTTCCAAATTTTCTGGGCTTGGATACACCCATTTATTTTTAACACCTCTTGACATTTCCAGGCTGGTTAGGTATCCCTAGTAAATGCACCCTATGCCACCCTCTTGTAAAAAGCATGGCACTTTGTGCAGTGCGTGTTTTTCCTTGAGAAGGGTGACCAAGCAGAGCTTGGCATAATCAATGAACACAGTTGAATAGATTTATATGTATTATGAATGTAATGTATTCATGAGCGAAAACTGAAAGGAATACTATTACTTTGGTCACTTTCTAAATCAAGCAATTGTATATCATATATTCACTGGAAATAAAATTTACAAGGTTCTAATGAGTCAATAAAGCTACCTAAGAAAAAGGCTAACACAATTACTGTTTTGCTCTGGTTCATCAAAGATCATCTGTTTCTGTCAGAATTTTCCTGGTTCCAACACGTCTGGCTCCTGATCTGACCTCGGACTAGTCTGTTTCTTGGCTCTGTTGACACTTCTCATACAATACCACTCAAGATTGGTGTTTGTATGCTCAATTAAATGTATAACAAGTGCAATTTCTACAGTTATGGTGTTTTCTTATATTAAACAGATTTCAAAAGTTAGGTGTTGACTTGAAGAAAAAACTGGTGTACTAAGCATTCTAGAGCTGAATCTCTGCTGAAACCAACTACTGCCAATCTCATAGGACAGAGCTGGAATGCTGGGATAAGGCAACAAGGTAAGGGAAAAGCACCAGCAAGCTCCAGAGGTGAAAGGCTCTATTGGGGTCCTTCAAATACAATGGAAAAGACTTAGACACCTTTTGTAAGATGGTTTCCACTTGCGTTCAGCTACTCCTTCCAGTCCTTTTGAGACTGAGATTCTCGCTTAGGTAACCAAAGTATCCCAATTTTAATAATGAGCTGATATTTGAAATAATTTAGATTATTTTTTACTGGATTTTAAGCTAGTAGTAGCAGAGTTGATTGATTTTAGAATAGTTCTAATAATATATTCAAGGAAACATCATTTTTCCCATGATAAATTTTATACAAGTAACAAGTCTATATATTCAATTTACAAATTAACCTCCTATATTTAGGATATTATCCTAGATTTGTGAGGGTAAGGAACACATGACTCAAAATTAACAATTCTTTCTGTCAAAGAATATTTCACTTAATTATATATAAATATATACTTAAGTATATAATTCTATATAGAGATATATACACATATATTTCATAAGAATATATAAGAATATATTTTTAAATATATATTTAATAAGAAAAGAATAATTTGCCTGATAACCATTTTATATTTTGCAGTGGGATATATAGTATTTTCTCCCCACTAGATCCTAATAACTACTGATATTGAATATTGGCCTACAACAATGTTCTGATGAGCTCAATTTTTTTGATTCTTTTCACAGTTTTGATTTTAACATCAAAATATTTCACATGATTTAATATCAGTGAGGAGAAAACAACATAAGGATTGGAGGGCGTAATAGATTTTCCTGGATTTTGTTCCATGAAGAAAAGTGTTTGATAGTTAGGAAAGTTTGATTAGCCAATGAGAAAATCTGCTCTAATTTAAGAAATGGATTTCAAAATCCATTTAAAGAAAAATTTTCGTTTTGATTGATCTTTTCCAACTTTATTGGCTCTTTATGACTCTCTTTGATCTAAAATATATTATTATAGAATCTCTAAATCTTCATATCACTTTCATTCCCAAATAACTACTTTTCTAAAAAAGTACACATATTATGAATGATTTGCTGTTTTTAGAAATTTAGAATAATATTCCCTACTAGTGTTACTGATACTAGCATGACTACTACTATTACTGCTACTACTCCTACTAACTAATCCAATAGTAATAACTGGTTTAAAAACAGCTCTACACAAAAAGCAATGAAACTTTCCTTCACACATTATTTTGCAGCTAGAGTGACATAATCAGAAAAGTAGATGATGCATAGTATTGCTGCTAAATAAATTTTCTACATTATAGACTGTGATTACAATAGTCTTAAATAAAGGATTCTTCTTCCTTGAGACACCAGCGTATTACACATACATGTGCTCACTTTTAGCCGCTGGGTCATCGGAGAGTATCGACTGAAATTGGAAAAGCTGCGTGATATAATCTTCTTGTCTTAGGTATTTCTCAAAGTTAAATGGCATACTTTCAATTTATTTATTTACCATGAAAATTACATAGAGAAAGGAGTAAGCCAATTTGACCTTACCCTGAGATTCTCTGTAAGAACATTCAACAATGGGAGAGAGATGAAGATCAGGAACAGAGTATTCCTTGAAGACTGAAACTGAAATAGCTTGTCAGCATGCTCCTCTTTTTATTACTTAACCAGATTGCAAATATAGAAAAGGTTGAAGTTAGGTTGTAAGGCATGATAGTGCTAATAATCATTTATAAGGAAAATAACTAAGAGCCAGAAAAAAAATTCTTTTGGTAATTTGCTTTAAATGTCCAGAGATACTTGATATTCTTCAGAGAATAGTAGCTACACAGTCTCACAACTATTCTAATACTATACTGTGGGATGTCCAGTATTTTCCAATTCCTGGTAGTTTTAAAAATCTAGACACTGTTATAATTTACTTAACCTTCTGTTTGATGCAACTGTGTTAGACTGTATTGAATGAACATACTGATTAAATCAAACACCTTATAAAGTTTTCCTTAATTTAAAAATTGTATATATTCATAAAATACTGATATTGGTAGATAAGACAAATATACTATATACTATTTCATTTACTTTTTATAAAGAAATAATTGGGCAAGCTGATATTTAAGTTATTAGAAATTACAATATGTGGCATAGTAAAATGAAATCAATCACGATGTTTCTAATTCTGAGCATGTAAGCTCTAATACACCTAGCTATTTACTAGTAGAATGTCATGAAAGAATATTATTACTTAGCCAGGTTGTTCAGTCCCTTCAGGCTGGCTGCATCAATTTTGGTAATTTTGTTGCCATCAAGATGTAATTCAGTGAGGGAAGAAGGAAGACCTGGAATATGGAAAAATAAGGTGTTATAGACGCATAATTACAGAACTCAGAAAGACTTCATTAGGACATATGTCATGATTTTCAATAAGATATACAATTTCAAAGTATCAGCATTGCTTTTCTCCTCTTTCCTTCATCCCATTTATAGTTATATATACCTTGGAAATGGTGCAAGCACTTTTTCTACTTTTCTCCTAGATTGATTTTAACAAACACATAGCTGTGTTGCTCCTGTAATAGCCTTTTGTCGTAATCATTGTTAGTATCCCATGTAGAACTGAAGTCAAACCCTCCAACTTAGTTTCTCATACCATTAATAGACTAACAGTGCCACTGACAAAGGATGACAATTGGAAAATGAAGAGATGAACATTTGAAATATAACAAAAAAACTATGTATAAATGAAACCTATTTGTGAATTTCACCAGGTATTTCATGAATGGGCCTCATTAATAATTAACAATGATTTAATGTGCTGACCTTTATCTTCACTTTTACATGTTTCCATGCCTCTGCAACATGTGTAGAAAGCTCTAATTTACATGACTTTATATCAAACTGTTTATACAAAAGGAGTGCACAGGCTTATAATCAAGGAATCTACCATATGTTAAAGCACCTGGGGAAATAATTTTAGATCCCAAATATCCACTAAACCTCTGGATAGTATTTCTTGAGTAGCTGTGCTTTCTAAAAATTTAGCAACAAAATATGAAAGTTTAAAGATTTTATTTTGATTTCTTCCTGCCAGCTGAGGACGTATTGTGTTTTTACACAGCTTTTTAAATAGCATATTGCTCCAATTACAAGAATAGCAATGACTTCAAAGAAAATGGCAAATGGGTTACATTTAGAACTAACATCTGCTTAACAGAAAGTGTTGGTTATTTGTCCATGAGGAACTAGAGAGTCACAAATTATATTTGGTGTGAAATTTTAATTGTACCCCACTGAATTCCTTCAACAATGTCTATTTAATGTAAAAGTGTAGCCCATATTTGATTTGAAATTCATTATTGTTTTCTCTGTGGTAGTATATTTTGTATAGGAGATGCTAAGAAAAGAAACTTCTACATATTAGTTATGTTATATGGCCCCCAAAACTGATAACTGCACTCTTCCAAACTTAGTTCATTTAATTTTCCATGGATAAATTACATTCAATAATCCCATTTCATAACTGAGAAAGTAGGACTCAAAGTTACACATATTGTATGTTACCTAGCTGCTAAATAGAGAATATAATCTACTCTCAGGTGACCAAAGGAAATTAAAATAACATGTTCTTATCTGAGGAAAATGAAACAATAGATGCATTATTCTTGTGAATAAATATTAGGACATCACAATTATTCTTAGAGATTCAAAGTAAAAGTTGACTCAATTTCAGAGTTACTTCCAAGCATTATCGTATTTTTTCTTTTAATTTTTAACAAAGTACCACTAAGGCACTCTATCTTTTAAAAACCTTTACTTTTTGCTTTGGGATATCATAAATTTATAATATGACATTATTGTCTCTTAAGTTTCATCTTAGAAGGAATTTTCTAGGTGTAAAGAGCATGGCCATCTCTACATTGACCTTGGAGGATGCAGGGGTTACTTAGCATCAGTAGACACACTTGAGCCCCATTCAAATTTCCAAAACTGTGTTTTGAATGTAACTTAAATGGAATTAGATATTCAAGTTCCTTTGGAGAACTTTCCATACCTTGAGGGACAGTGTTTATATTGGTGTCAGCGATGCGAATGTAGGAGAGCTTCTTCATTCCCTGGAAGGCTCCATTTTCAATTCCAGAGCTCTTAAGAGGGTTGGTTCCCAGTTCTATAAAGACAGTAAGTGCAAAGCTTTTAGAGAACAATTTTAGGATATTCCAAGCAGAACTGTTTCAGCATTAACAGAAATTTGTGTCAGTACAACTTGACTGAAAAGCAAAAGAGAAATTAAAGGATATACACTTCACAGGAATAGCAAAATGGGTAAAAATCCCCCTTATTAAATCAATGACCAGGAAACAAAGATTTATGAGGAAAAAATAGTGGCAAAGCTATCAACAACAAAATGATTTAAAAGTGTCAACATAGTTTTGCCTAGAAATCAACGGGATCAGATGTTTACAAGTCACAAGTAATTCCCTTATTAAGATACTTTCAAATATTAACTAATTTGAATCTAACATGTTGAACGCCAATTAGAAAGTTACTATTTTTTCCATACATAAAACAAAACACAGGAATGCATGTTTAAGAGGTTCAGAATAGGGGCCTTCCTGGTGGTGCACTATGAAGCAATCACAACTACTGCAGCACAAGCTCGATCCCTGGCGAGGGAGCTGACCAACATGGCGCAGCAGACATCATATCCTAGATTGCTTGCTACTCTCCTCAGCAGTGTATTTCAGTCAATCCTTCTGTTCTGCTCCCCATTTCGGTGGGTCCTCTCACACCCACTGCACCTCTGGCCAGTTCTTATGTGCATAAATAAATCAATCTTTATTTAAAAAAAGAGGTTCAGAACAAAACCCCACAGTGGAAAAGTATCCCCCCCAAATCACTCATTAAACACCATTTAATTCTATCCTGCCTCTTGGACATGTAATAAATAGGGGGGTAGTGTAGCCCAGAGATTTCTTCACATTATGAGGTTATCAAGAACAAGGAATGCATTCAAAATCCCATTTCTCCTAAACCTGCTATTGTCATTCCTACAGATTTAAGAAATAAATTCCAGCTAATTTACCATCCTGCAGTTAAAAGTTACTTGGGATCTTTAAGGTGAACCTTGAATCCTGGTCTTAGAATTACAAGAATATCTGTACCTATGACAATCATCTGATTCATTCCACTGAACACAGCTTTTCGCACTTTGGTGATCTCGTTCTCATGGGCACGCAGCTCCTGAAGAGTTTTGGGCATTTTTTCTGGCAGTTCTTTCAGCTGATTCTTGGACAGATAAAGTCTTTCCAGTTTCACCAATGGTGCAAATGCTCCAGGACTGATCTTGCTAATTTTGTTGTTGACAAGAATCAATGACTGTAGGTAGTAAATAAAAGCATCATCTTAATTCCAAGACCATCCACAAAGAGATAAAACAAAGTATAACAATCTATCCATTGTATTCATGGACTTAACAGAGGAATCCACAAAATTGAGAGTAATCAGAACATAATTAAGCAGATCATGAAGAGTATGAGGATGTGGGTGTCAGGAATAAAAGGGGGAATAGATGAAATATAGTTACTTTTTTATCTATATCTATATATCTATTTATAAAATAACAAATTCTCCTAAAGATTGAAAATGAGAATAACCTGAAGAAAAATCCAGGGTCACAGGCACTCATCACCCAATTAGCTTTTCAACCTAGAAGTCCATCCTTATGGACCACTGTCATGGATTCCACTGTCATGGGTGGCACCAATTTGTACTATCAACAGCAATGCAAGATGATAAAATTTTCTTGCAGTTTCATAAATTTAGTTATAATCCTTACCCCAAAGTTTGCCATTTTAGTAAGTTTTAGTGTAGCTCATTGCTGTATCTTGCATCTCCATGTCACTTGGAAGTCTAAACAGGTTTTCCTTTTATTTTGCTACAATTTACTGAATTTTTTGAAAAACTGTTGATCACAACACTTCTCATTTTAATTAAATTGTATGTCTTAATAACTGGTTTACAGAATAAAGATGTAGTTAAATGATATACAGAGCTTTAATATATTTGTATTCTGTTTTAGCCCTTTTTACATATAAAGGTTTTAAGTATTTTCAGCAGTATAAAAATTTCTGAGTTCTCCGGATATAAGAAATTACTATTAATCCATTATTATTAAATGTATAGCTATTGCTAAGCCTATTTTTGTACTACCACATTCTGTTTCAATGATCTGTATATCTACAGAATTACACATTTTTAAAAATTTTAATATGCCTTATCAACTAATCTTACGGAAGTAGGATAATTTTATCAACATTATAGAAACTTGCATTTTGAATTTCAACGATATTATGCTTTTATGTATACATGAAAATACAAAAGGACCAAAAGGAAACCAGAGTAAAGAAACAGCAAGAGATTTTAATCTCAGAAATATAAGAATGTTTTTTGAAGGTAAAAGCTAGTTCATTAACCATGAAAGTTCTCATGCAGCTCATATAGTTGACAAATTAAAACTTATTACAAGCAATATGATCTCTTAACTAGTGCTAAAAGAGGCATTAGTTGATTAAAACCAAATTCTAAGAAATTTCAATGAATATTCCAGAAAGTTAAAAAATAGGAATGCTGAGGTTATAGGAAATTGATATTAACAAGCAAGCTGTTCGGGAAATATCAGTAAAGTTAAAGCCAGAAGAGAAAATTATCAAGTCTGACATGATTATATGCTTCAAATACTTTTTGTAAACATTATTTAATTTTATATAAGATATTGAGTGCTGACTCAATAATATACAATCTTCTCCAAAGTCATGTATTCAGGGTTAACACTCTACCAGATATTATTTTAAGTATTTTTATGGTTATTAATAGTAATAAGCAATTATTAGTATACAGACTTTAACTGTTATTAGTAACAGTAAAATGTTAGACTGCTCCTGAGTTTAGATCTTAAACTTTGACTCCTATTTTCCTTGTCACTATGAGCAAGTAAATGAACCTCTCTGCATGGCTGTTCCCACATGTATAAAGAGGTTAATAATATTGTTAAATATTATTTAAAAATAATATTTGTAAGAAGTAATTTACTAAATGCATATAATGTACCTAGAATAGCGCCTAATATATAACACTTGTTAGGCAAGTGTGTCCTATTATTGAATCTTTGACAATTTTTTGTTGATTTTTAATGAAAAATAACAATTTTCTACTAGATTTATTATGTTTTAATTCAAAGAAAGTTCATATTACCATACTCTATTTTCCATTGTTTCATGATTAGTTTTTTTTTACTAATATATAGATATAAAACCACTCTTACACAACATGTACCATACACAGTGAGTCACAGAGTTGTAAATTAGTAAAATTATTGAAAATAAAGAACATTTTGGGCCTCCCTGGTGGTGCAAGGGATTAAGCACCATACTATGAAGGAATCCGCAGCCTCTGCAGCACAAGTTCGAGTCCCAGCTGGCTAGGGAGCAACCCACCTGGTGAAGCAGACCTCTCCCACCTCGCCCGCTGCTCCCCTCAGCACTGTATTTCAGTGGATCTGCCTGTTCTGTTCCCCACTCCGTCTCTGGTGAATCCTCTCACTGTCCCCCTACCCCCACATCTCTGGCCTGTACCCCAGCTCTTGTATGCATAAATAAATAAATCTTTAAAAAAAAATTCTGTATGGAAAACCCCTCCATTAAAAAAAAAAAGAACATTTTATGTTGAATTCTATTTCACATCTAACTAAATTTCCATTTCTTCCTTATTCAAGTATGGTTTTCCTGGTGGAAATGAATGATGTTCATTTGCATAATAACAAGGATAGAAATGATCATGAATGAGAGAGTAAGAAAAACAGCAGTTAAACATTCACTAAGTGGTTGGAAGCTCTAATAAACTCTCTTCTTCCGCTGAATACTTTGAAGTAGAAAAAGATTGCCAAGATGATGGTTGCTACAACATACTCTTAGGAGTCTTGGAAAGAAAAGAACACATTATTATATTGCCAAACTTAATTAGGACATCATAGAGACTAGATTTTTCTTCTTTAAGGCTATGAAGCACTTAAATTATTCAGGTTATATTTAAATACACAGGAAGTTGGGATTAGAGTAGAAGGATATTCATTTCTTAAAGATTTGACTTTACTGTAAACTTAAAATTAAATGAAGCTTTTTGAGATTTTAAATTTATTGACAGTAACAAAGCTCTTTTTTTTTTTTTATTACAACCTCTTTTAACTTACTGATAGGTAGTTATTGACAAACTCTATTGGGATCACCACCAGTTCATCCCAGTAAAATCATAACATAAAAAGAGAAAGGAAAAATGAGTAAGGACTCAAGTCCTGTATTACAACAATGGTGATGGATCGCACTGGCCCAAGCTTTGAAATCTCCAGTTCAAGCCTTGTCCTCCCTTGTTTTAGTCTATATCTCTCACTCTAGCAACTTGTATTTTTATTTGTCTGCTCCTTATTGTCCTCGCCTTTCCTCTCTTTTGGCATAGGAAACTCACTTTTCTTATCTTCTTTTCAAAATTCTGCTAATCCTCTAAAACTTTTGTCCCATACTCTTTCAAAACACTGGTAAGAAATTTATCATGATGTCTGTTCCTTTATCTGGAGCTCCTAATATTCAAAATGTATATCATACTGTACTTTTTTGTTAGACACATTAACAAATTGACTATGTCATTCTATTTTATGCTATCATTATTAACGGTTCCATGGTTTTATAATTATAGTTATATTTATAACATAAATATACTTCACTTATAGTTCATTGCCTGTTCTTACTAATATCCCCTCAACTAATTTTTATAATGGGAAGAAGAAATAAATAGGTGTGAAGTTAGAGTTTTCTATGTTTATGCTCCCTTCCTTCGGAATTCATTGTAAACTTATCTGCACAGTTAGCTAACTCATCATTAAGAAATTTCCATTTTTTGAAAATTCAAATTGTCATATTGTGTTTTTAATATTGAGCAAAGGTCTGCTTCCTGAAATATCACTCAGTTGTCAACAGGACAATTCTGTAACCATATAATTGAAGCAAGTAAATTCAATTATGGCCCTGCAAATACTTCATTCAGTTCATTCAATTTAGACATTCATATTTCCATCAATTGCATCTATTAGATATGATTTCTAGATTCTTTACTCCCATGATGATCATTCTCTGGATGCTCAAAGGTTAACACCCTTCCTAAAAGGTCTTGCCTACAGAGCAAGTGACCTATTAGAATACAATGTAGAGAGTAAAACTGTTGTTATTTCATTTTTTGCATTTATTTATACTAAATGTACACTGAATTAATGAGAGGAAACCATATCATATCTCCCTTCAGCAAAGTCTTTTCTATGAAACACTTTAAGAGTACTATCTCTTTTCTTAGAACCCTTATTGCTAGAGTGAATATGTTACATAAAAATAGAACAGTGAAAAGGGGAAATCATAAAAATTCATACAGATAAGCTACAACATGCATAATCTGAAATACAAAGTAAAACAGATGATAGGTAGGTGGTAGGTAGGGGGGAGAGGGAGAGAGAGAGAGAGAGAGAGAGAGAGAGAGAGAGAGAGAGAGGGATATAGATTTGTCACACAATTATATTTGTCAAAATATGGATGATAATGTCTTTATCCTTTGGTGTCAATCTTTGAGCTTTTACAAATTTATTTGCATCTCATAAAAATGAATTAAAAAAGACACAAAAATAGAAAATATTAAAGTCAATCCATTTTATGTTTTGTTCCACTACTGAATTAAAATATAATTGGGAAGATAATGCTTTTTATTCATGAGATGTAAAAGAAGATGAAGGCATAAAGTATTTTTTTTTAATCAAGCAAAAACTAAAGGATATCTGGGGTAGTAAAAATTTGGATGAGTTTTTAGGAATTAATGAATATGATGCTTTGCTTTCTCTATTGCTACCCTAAAGAGAATTTAATTAAGACTTCAGTGCTTATTTCTTACCATATGGTACTCATAACCATATCTGAGTTTTGTTAAAACAAAATACTTTGAGTCAGATAGCATTAAAACTAAAAATAATCTTACATGAAGGTTCTTCAGGTTCTTAAAGTCATCATCCTTGATTTCGGTTATTTGATTGTTCTGCAGGTCCAGCAGCATGGTATCAGGGGGGAGATCTTTTGGCACTTTGTCGAGACCTAGCATGAGAGTAAAACCAACCTATGGTCATCAAAAGGGACAAAATGAATACAGAACCACAAAGAATGTATTTAACAAAGAAACCAATGTTGCAATGATAATTTTACAATAACATGTTTACCACAATATTAACGTCTAGAAATTATATCAATTGAGTTTAAACTGTCTGCTTTACCATGCAATTTGCAGCAACATGGATGGAGCTGGAAGGGCTCATGCTTAGCAAAATAAGCCAGAAAGAAAAAGAAAAATACCGGATGGTCTCATTCATAGCAGGAATCTAGGAAACTTAAATAAGGGACCAGGAAAAAGAATAACTATAAGAAAGAAAATATCAAAATCAACAAACAAGTATGAACTAGAGACACTCTATGGGGGTTGGGGGGCAGGGGTCAAAATAAGGGATTGTAATTGTAAGGGGAATATAAAAATAAAATTTAAATAATAAATAAAATAAAATAAAAATTAAAAAAAAAGACACAATTCAACCCATCGCAATAACTTTATCAGAAGTCTGGAGTATAACTGAGCCCTTCCCGAGTCAGCAGGGATTAACAAAGAGACTGTTAATTTTTGACAAAAAAAAAAAAGTTTGCTTTACCTTTTCAACCATTTCAAATGATTTTTTAAGATTTATTTATTTTTACACAAGAGCCAGAGGCATGGGAGGGTGAGAGGATTCACCAGAGACAGAGTAGGGAGCAGAAGAGAGAGATGGACTGAAATACTCTGCTGAGGGGAGCAGCGGGTGAGACAGGAGAGGTCTGCCACACCATGTAGGACTTTCCCTGACCGGCCCCAGAATCGAAACTGCGCTGCAGACGCTGCGGACAGCATCACAGCTCTACGCTCAACCCTCTGAGCCACTAGGGAGGACTTCAAATGATTTTTTAAAGTCATAAATGAAATGCATTATTTTCCCATATGTAATTTGCTCTTCTGCAGGAGACTTGTTTTGTTAGTGTGGCTCAAATATCTTAGTCCATACTTTGTTTTACCCTTGTTTTTTTTTTTTTTTTTCCGTGTGTGTGTTTTAAAGATTTAATTATTTATGCATACAAGATCTGGGGTACAGGCCAGAGGTGTGGGGGGGTAAGAGGATTCACCAGAGACAGAGTGGGGAGCAGAACAGGCAGACTGACTGAAATACACTGCTGAGGGGAGCAGCGGGCGAGACAGGAGAGGTCTGCTGCGCCATGTGGATATCTTCCTGGCCAGCAGGAATCCAACTTATGCTTCAGAGGGTGCAGATTCCATCACAGTGCAGTGTTTAATCCCTTGTGCCACCAAGGAGGACCCTACCCTCGTTTTTTATATTAAAAAAAATAATTCCTTTGGTTATAGGTAAGCATGAATTATTTGTTAATCTATACCTTTCTATATTAAGATTCTTTCAATGAAGAAAAGTTTTAGCTTAGTTGAATCATTAAAGATCCTTTCCATAATCCAAACACACTCACAGACCCACATTTAATGTTAAAAATTATATAGGCTTCCTGTCTCTCTCTATTCTACCTGTCTCTGTTCTCCTTCTCTCTCTCTGTTCTCTGTCTCTCTCCACCCTCATCTCCTCCCCTGCCATTCCTTTTTTGTCCTGAGCAGCCAAAGAATAAATGAAATAAATAAAAATTATATAAACATGAAACCAAGTTTTTGTGTCAAAATCTGAAAATCAACCAAACTTTTGGAAGAATGATTCAATTTTAATTGAAATGTCAAAACTATTAATATAAATTATAGATGATATTTTATAACCAATAGATATGTGGCTAATCAGAATAAAATAAATTTGTTAGAATGACTCCTCTAAAAATTATTATATACACCATTACTTTTGGACTTTAAATTTAGATCTGAGCTATTGTTTTTAGTTTTTATAAATGTAAACATATTGGATAACCAAATGTTCCATGGTATTGGAAAACACCTCAATAGTCATTCAATTAGATGTATAAGGATAAATTGTTTTGATTTAAAATGTATGACATTTTGAATAACTGATTATGAATGTCACTAGAGAAAAACAGCAAGTGGCTTTGCCTTTTTATTTTCCATTGGCTTTCTTCCACATTGATGTAATTTTTTGAAAAAAACAAGACAAATTTATGTGATAATTTTTATATGTTAAGAATATATAGCGTAAAGTCAGGGGCCTTCCTGGTGGTGCAAGGGGATAAGTGTCAGCACTATGAAGCTATCCACAGCTACTGCAGCATGAGTTTGATCCCCAGCCAGGGAGTTGACCCACATGGTGCAGAAGACTTCTCCTGTCTCACCCACTGTTCCCCTCAGCAGAATATTTCAGATAGTTTGCCTGTTCTGCTCCCCACTGTGTCTCTGGTGAATCTTCTCAGTCCCCTCACCTCTGGCCTACACCCCAGCTCTTGTATACATAAATAATCTTTAAAAATTATTTTAAAAGAAGAATATATAGCATTAAGTCAGACATTCTTCCTACCCCTTGCCATTATATCTGAAATTGAAAGTGTTGAAGATCATTCTTTCATTCATTCAGCAAAACTCCCTTAAATACCTTTTAGGCACCATCAATTTATTAGGCCATGGGAATGCAGATATTGCTCACATCTTAATGGAAAGTATCATTTAACATACAGTTTTCAGTTAAAAAATTTATGACTGAATATATAAAAACTGTCCGGAAGATATCTTTCCAATTTTGAGTCTTATGTAAACATATGCTGATAAAATATCATGGTAGCCATATTCTTAGTTTCATTTCTTCCATGATACCTATGCAAAGAATAAAAAATAAACCACTAATATGAAGGGATATATATATACTCCTATGTTCATTACAGCACTCTTTATAATAACCGAGTTACGGAAATAATCTAAGTGCCCAGATGAGTGGATCAAGATGTGGTATATATACACAATGGAATACTACTTGGTCATAAAAAAAGATGAAATCTTGCCCTTGGCCACAACATGTATGGAAATAGGGGAGTTTATGCTAAGTGAAATAAGTCAGATGGGGAAAGACAATTATTTCACTCATATTTGGAGTACAGAGAAACATAGCAAAGGAACAGAGAAAACTACACCACAACAAGCCTTAGAAATCTTACCGTAGAATTAAGGCTACCAAAGGGGAAGTGTGGGAGTGGGTAACAAAAGGAGAGGGGACCCAATGGAATATGGTGGAACACTGTGGGTGCTTTGATAATGTGGTATAAGATTAAAAATGCTGTGAACCTATACCTCTGAACTGTAAACAATGTTGTAAACCAATGTTACTTCAATTAAAAATAAAGGTGTATGACTATCTTGGAGGTGGGAGTGGTATGGTAACAACACCTGAAGGGGGTGATCTTGTACCTCTAAATTATATGCAATGTTGTAAGCACTGTAGTAGCAATACCAAAAATTGAAAATTAATGTAATAAAAAATATTTATTTGAATAACCTACTTCTAAGCTTTTCCCAAACATTCCAAACACTATCCACATAATCACCATTTGTTGATAATGGGAAAAATGTCAAACTTCTTATTCATGATCCTTTACCTTTATAAGTTTGCAAATCAAAATATAGGTGATTCTGAACATGCAAAACTATATTCCAAGAAATGGCTACAGAAATATTTCATAGAGAAATAGCAAGAGTGAAGTGTTTTCAGTGATGAAGAACAAATTACCAGAAGGGCTACCTTGTAGGAGGATATTTAACTGTACTATGTAGTTTTGATCATTGCCATTTTCAGAAATGTCAATTTTCTAATTTCATGCAATTAGGAGTGGTAGACTTCTGCCAAGTCTTTGATAATTAGTATTTTCCAACCAAGAAAGGGCACACTTCCTTTCATTTGGATAAAAGTTACTGCCTACCTTCCATCATTACTTTGTGGGCATTTTTGTCAAAGTCTTAATTTCCACTTACACTTACTATTATACATCGTCAACCTTATATTCTAGGGGTTCTCATTTCTTCAATGTCAATTTTCAAATAAATTTCAGCTGTGGAGACCAAAATCTAATTTTAGTTAGATTGTCATCCTAGAATATTTAAATTCGGGACTGTTTGGGGTGAAATATCTCTTTTTTCTAAAGATTTGGGATAAAAAGTCCATCTTCAGGCTTGTTTTGCAGTTTACTTTGAATTTCTAGTAAATTCATATCTATTTTGGAATTTCACAGAGCAGCATTTTATCAATATTTCACATTTAAAGGATTCCCACTATAATTTAGAGGTATAGGTGTTACCCCACCAATACCCACTACCAAGGCACCCATAGTTCTCCACTGTAGCTCATTGTGCTTCTTCCCCACTTCATTGTCTCCCTCCCAACCCCCCTCGGATTCAACATATGTTTTAAGGCATGCTCTCTTGTCTCATTTCTTTCTACTTCTAACAATATTTTAAAGCATTCCCATTATTCCCTCGTCTATACTATTCATCCTAACTACCCCAGATAGCAATGGGCTCTTCATCCAAACACCTTCTATATAAGCTTGTGATGTATAATCTTGAATTTTAGTTTTCTTTCTATTCTATAAATTCTAGGTAAGCAGGGACAAAAGACTGTTTCTCATCAGAACTTTTTTCTTACTGTTGTGCACACAGGTGGTTGCTTTTTAGTTGATTCTTTTTGAAATTGTAGTCTGCTCACTGCTGTTCCCTGGTGAAAAGTTCAAGATCTTGGCTTTAAGACCTTTTGTTATATTTTGAAACCATTATCACTTCACATCCTGCTGTCTTTCTTAAGAGTTCTTATTGTTCCTCAGAGTATTTGGATATAACTGGCAATAATAGTGACAGTCTTTTTTTCTGATTCTTGATTAGCTGCCAACATTTTAGAAATGAATGCTACTCACATATATCATCCCCACAATATGCACCTCAACATGGTTCTTACTGTCCTCTGTGTCTTTATTTGGGAGGAAATTTTTTTAACTATGTTTCTGAAAAATTGCTGTTTCTTTCCTACCTGTGTCTTATCTCTGATAACACTTTCTTTGCATTAAATATATTTCTAGAGGGGAGGGATCAGTTTTAAACCTTTGTGTGGAGAGACAGTTCCTCATTTATGAATTAATATTGACAAAAATCAGCAAACAAGAAAACAATCCCATTTACTAAACTGGCTAAGCTTCAATATATAACCCTCACTTTCCAAGAAAAAGAAAGTCAAAGAACATGCTGAATTCTACTAGAGAAATTAATTCAACAAAATCCAGATTTCTTCAATAAATAAATTGCAAGAGAAAATGAAACAATTTGGGCAAAATTATAATTTAAAGGACACTTAACAGCTATGACAAATACTCCACTTTTGCAAATCTTAAAAATATCAGGTTTGTCTTTTTAGTCAATATCATCATCTTTAGAATTTGAATTCCCTGAGTTTAAATAAACTCAGCTACTATCCAGATAACCTCAACCTCTAATTTAGCAACCCTAGGTATCTATTCCTTCATCTGAAAATGCTGAAAATGATGTAGACTTGGACAGAAATATTATAAAGCTAGAAATTACTTTGTGGTGATTAGAAATTGCATTTCTATTTTTTATTTGAACTAAATCTAATTTTGAAAAAGTATAAAAGCTGGTGGGATGAAATAGAAACATTCTATCACCTTTTTTAAAAAACCTTAAGTTTTTATATAATCTTAAGAATTATAGTATTTATGTATGATTTTAATAACCATATGTGGTTTTAATTAAATCATTCTTATCGATACTGGTAGAATTTATAGCAGTTCATAAAATGATATCAAAAGTAAAAATTAAGCATTTTGAATGAGATCAATTAGAAGCAAAGTCACAAAGATATGATTCAATGTCTTTCTTACAGTCTTCAGTAGAAAGTTTAAGTGAAATAAATTTGTTAATTAATTAGAATATAATTGATTTGAGTTCTAAAGTAGTTTGTAGGGGACATCTAATATTTGTGGCTATTCTATATAAAATAAACTAATTTATGTTCATACTTGTCATTGGAATTGTATATAAATGTAAGTGAATGTGTAGATAATTGCATTTTACAAAGAAGGCACTGCCTCATCTCTCCCATCCTAAACCTATTTACTCTTAATCGATACAAATAGTTCCAATTCCATTAAAAGATGGAGTCAAATTCCTTTCCCTTTGAGTCTGGCATATCTTATGCCTCTGCAACCTAATAGAATGTGGTAGAAATGACACAGAATGACATTTGGTCAGAAGAGTTTGTCCAGCTGCTACCCAATTCTTCTGGGGCATCTACTCTGGGGGTCAGTCAGGTTCCATATAAGAAGTCTGTCTATGCTGAAGACCACCAGGATGGAGAGGCCACTCAAGGTACTCCAGATGACCCAATTACTGAACCCACAGGTGACAGCATCACCAACTACATGTCTTGAGAATGACCCATCTGGCTAAGGAAAGTCTATTGACTAGTATCCCAGTCAACACCTGACTGTAGATGCACCAGAGACCCCAGCTGAGAATAGTCCTTCTGAGTTCTCAATTTCTCCATACCTAAAATCATGAGCAAAATAAAATCATAAGTTGCAAAATGTTGAGGTTATTTCTATTCAACAACAGGAAGAGTGGAATGGTTCCTAAATTTATTTATTTTTCAATGAGTAAAGTCATTCATGTAATTACAGATTTCCCATTAAAATGCAATTACTTCTCAAACTAGCCTGCATCATGTATTTGCCATCCCCTCCTACCCCCATATTCTATAATAGGAACCTTATCTTCCTGAAAATAGGGCTATTATGATGTTAGAAAATAATTTCTGAAATAAAGGCTAGTAAGAATGAGACTTTTTCTACTTGGTCCAGTGATAAACAGCACTGTTTTGCTAGCAAATGTCAGCAATCTGGTAAATATCATGCTGGACAAAGTCCAGGTTGTCCTAAAAGGTCATGCTTATTTTTCCTGCCCTGTGGCAAGGGTCCAAACTTCAAGATGTATTCTTGTCAATTTCCAAGAGTACTTTTTTATAATTCTGTCTTCAATTGAATAATTAGGACAATGGTGATACACTTCAGTTTTTTGCACATGACCAAAATAATAACTAGCTTTCTCAGCCCCACCAAAAATCCTTTCTGCTCAACTCATACATGTTTCCTTCTTTTCCTCCACACTGGCAACTTGACTATGATGGTCGTTGGACAGATTCTAGAAATATATATTATATAGATAAATAAATATAGATATGGCTATATAAATGATTACTATAGAACAAAGAAGGCAAATGTAGATTACAGTGAAAGCACAGAAATAGACAAACCGTAGAAGCTTTCTCCATGAAATCTGCAGACTAAGTCAAGGGTTGTTTGAATCAAGTGTTAAATATAGCTCATATAGGACTTTCTCCTTTTATTAATTGGGTGAATTGATCTTTATCTTTATTTTCAAGTAAATAATCTTCTTGCTACAATTTTGAAGGAGAAAGTTCAAGAATAAAGGGTCTCCTACTTGTCCTCTTTTACCCAAGGAATTGATATTGCAGCTAACCTATTCCCACCCTGTCCTCTGGAGCCAGGGATGATCTTCCAGAGAAGAATGTATCACAGCTGTGACTTAACCAAATACCTTGATCCCACACAGCTGCCTCTCTATTCCTCCTGGGACTGAGAAGGAAACCAGGGATCTGTTGGCTCTAGGTCAGGGTAAAGAGACAGATGCTTCCTTTGACTTTCTCTGACTCCTCTCTTCATCCTCCTCATTTTTAACCCCTTGAATCAGGAGCTATGGTTATCTGGGTCACTTCTGAGCATTAGTCTTGGATCTGAAGATTGTCACACTCCACTTGTATCCAATACTATTTAGGCAACCAACTAGTGCTTGCTCTCTGCGTAGTTCCCTTCCTGGACCATGTCTTACGGATGCACTTATGATATATCTGAAATTTCAAGTGAGAATCACCCTTTGTCACTGATGCTGCAGCGCTGGAGATAAAATATGAAAACAATAGAAATTTCACCATTCTCTCTGTCCCTCTACAAAATAACCCTAATTTGTTCTTGTTTGATTTCATGGAGAGGTGTATTATCAATTTAATGTATTATTCATTTAACTTGTATATGTTTTGCTTCTAGTCAAAAGACAAGCTGGGTGACAGTATATCCCAAGTGGTACCCATTTACAATTTTTTTTACCGGTTTTACTAGAAGCAAAATGATTAAAACGAAGAAAACTCTATGCAATTTAAAGGAGTATTCTTTTTTTTGTGGGTTTTAAATTCAAAGTAGCCTTTGCATCATGAGGTACATTTTAGGAATCAGTAGTTATTTGTAATGCTTTACATGACAAAATTAAATGTTACATCTTCGGTATTCTCTCTTGAGGGTCAAGTATGTGATTTGTAAATCATTGATGAACATAAAATAGCCTAATGGTTCATTGTTCGCCACTTGACCACAGTAATTCTGTTTCAACTTGATAAGGCCATGTAATTATTAGAGATTCTGAACTTTAGAAAAAAATGAAAGAATATATCAGAAATAGGCTCATGTTGTTAACTGACTTGGTCTGAAATGGTAGGCTAAATATAACAGACTATGATAATCATTTCTACAATTGTTTTCCTTACAAAATTAAGTTAGACATATTCCTATTTGTTGAATGAGGAACCAGATTTTGAAAGTTATGAAGTTATAGGTAGCTAGTGGTAAAACATGACTTGAGAGGTTTCAAACTGCAAAACCCAAGTTCTTTATAGTATTAAACAATTTCAAAAGGTACTCCAACTCTTTGAAACTCATTTGTATGAAATGCCTCAATAACTATTACTTCAATTTGGAAGAATAGTCAAAAAACAATGGTTGTACTTATATCATCTATCAGGGCTGATCGGCCTACAAGCAATGAGTCAGTAATAAATGTTATTTTATGACACTGGATCCAAAGATGAATAGACAAACCAAAGCATAAACAAGTAATGGGAATGATCTTCCTTCAAGACACAAGCACATAAAACAAAGTATCAAATCTTAGGATCAAGATTAGGACATTTTGAAAAGATCGGACAAGAATGAGTTAAATTTTGGGCTTGTTATTTTAAGATAATTCTGATTTTTGAATTTGCTCATCCTGCATATATTTTTATATTGTTATTTTAAAATAAATGCTATCATGAAGAGTGAATTATTTTATGGTTTAAGAGGAGATAAAAGAGAAGATATAGGCCTCATAAAATTCTGGTTCAAAATACAAGTTAAATTATAAGTTCAGCCAAACAATGTGCCCTTTATCTGTAGAGAATTAATGACATTTTTGGATACTAAAATATATGTTTACTTTTTTAATCCCCTATGCTTTCAGAAAACATTAGAATAGTATCTGGTAATTTAGGGGTAGGGACTAACACTATCAATTATCTTCCCACAGGTCTCAGTGGTTTTCCTATGGAGTAATTACTAATTTTAATTTCAGTTTTTACTTCTTAGCTTTGAAAGAACAATTTGAAAAATTGATGTTAACATTGTCAGAAATAGTGCTTAATGGCAAAATTTGTCAGAAATTTTAATGAATTGTTTGAAAGTTGCTATTAGAGGAGATCTTAAACATTTTCATCACAAGAAAAAAAAAATATAACTATGTAGGATGACAGGTGTTAAGTTGACTTCATGTATCATTTTGCAATGCATACAAATATGGAAGCTATGGTGTACACCTGAAACTGACATCAAGTTTTAAACGGCTTTAACTATTTAAAAAGGGTCTTCAGGGCCTCCCTGGTGGCGCAGCGGTTGAGCGCTGGGTTGCGAAGCTGCCCGCGGCCTCTGCGGCGCCGGTTCGATCCCCGGCTGCTCCCCGGCCACCGGGGGAGGGTCCCACATGGCGTGCAGACCTCTCCTGCCGCCCGCTGCTCCCCTCAGCAGTGTACTTCGGTCCTTCTGCCTGCTCTGCTCCCCGCTCTGGCTCTGGTGAATTCTCTCACCCTCCCGCGCTTCTGACTGTACCCAGTGCATGTATAAACAAAACAAACAAACAAATAAATAAATAAAAACATGCAAAAAAAATAAAATAAAAAGGGTCTTCATTATGTTCAGGGCCTTCCTGGTGGAGCAAGAGGTTGGGCATAGCACTGTGAAGCTGTCCACAGCCTCTGCAGCATGAGTTCAATCCCCGTCCAGCCAGGGAGCTACTCACATGGCGCAGCAGACCTCTCCTGTCTCACCTGCTGCTCCTCTGAGCAGTGTATTTCAGTTCATCTGCCTGTTCTGTTCCTCACTCTGTCTCTGATGAATCCTTTCAACCCTCACACCTATGGCAGATACCCCAGTTCTTGTATGCATAAAATAATAAAAATAAATCTTAAAAAATCAAAATAAAAAGGCATGTTGATAGGAAACATTGTATAGACAATAAGATGACAGCGGACTAATGCCTTTCAACTCTGTAGCTCCTTTGTGCTCATTGCAAGCCCTTGCAAAGATCATCCTTAAAAGGATATTTGCCTATGATACAGAAAAGCATTCACATTTTTCAGCTAGAAATACAATTCTTTTTTTAAAATTATAGTAATTCATGCTTCATGTTCATTTCAGATCACTAAAGAACACAAGAAAATAAAATGCATGGCCTTTCCTAGGAATATGTTCGCTCATTTCTTCTTTATCTTTTTCCTTGTCTTCCATCTTATACTCTAAAGAATCATCATTATAGAGCATTATTGAACATCTTCCATGTCCGAGACCTCGCACATATAACCTGATCTATACGATAGACTGTCCTTTTCCTGACGATGTAAATGTCAAGGCTCGGACCATTTACCAAGATCATGAAGTGACCAGAAGTTACATAATGATTGCAAATGTGGAAACAATTCGATTTTAAGGCAAGTGGATTGGTTTTCCTTTTAAGAAAGTTATTTTATGTTTTAAAAATATCAGTTCAAAAACTTGACCATGTATTTAAATATTTATCTGTGGATTAAATAAAAAAGTAAGAGTAACTTCGATTGGAACGTGATTCTCTTAGTTGAATCTGGTTCCCCCAAACATTATTTTAGGCTTAGTTACTTCTTTCATAGATAAGTCAGTAAGCATATGGGTAATAACAGAAGATTAAATAATGTGAACTTTTAGAAATAAGATAACGTACAGAAAAAAAGTGCTCATCAAAAACACCACAACCAACTGTAACCACAAAAATGTATCACGAGATGGCCAAGTAAATATACTTAATATTTCTTGAGAATTTACTTTTCTGTTTGAGTAATACATTTGGGCTCTTCTTATGATAGACAATTGGAAAACTACCCCCCATGCTTTCATCAGTCAAGTATTAGGAATTATTGATCATGCAAAAAAGGTAAAATTATATTTATGGAAAATCAAAATTTCAGTGAACTAGCTGGGCAAGTTTTCTTTCCTTAAAAAATATCAATTCTTCATTGTTAATAATATAGGTGGCGGGAATAATCATGGATCCGTTTAACTTTGTTCTCAGAGGCAAAGTTAAGTTTAACTTGTCTCACAATTTTTAGGAATTGGTTATTTTGTAAATTTAGAAAAGTTCAGATTTGTTTAACACCATTAATTTCCTTCCAAAAGAAATACTGTAGGTGATCTTTAGATGCTTATAAAAAATTCTCTATAATTTATTAGCAATCTAATCCCACCTGTAATGAATATATAATTCAAAAAAGAATAATCCTCATCAGTAGAATATAAGCCATAAGAACAGAGACCATATTTATACTTTCTATCCTTTCCTCCTCATGGCTCAGGAACTGTTCTGACCCATTGTGGGTTCTTAGCATACTTGCTGAAATAATGAATGAATGAATGAATGAATAAATGAATCTAGTGGAATTATCCTGTGGCCTCGTCAAAGCAATTCTATACACCTTTTTTTTTTTCAGTTTTAAATGTCAGCATTGAAAAACTACCTCAATGTGTTAGTTTTTCAGTTGTTATGATTTAAAATTTTTTGTTTGGTGGGCACTCTATGTAGCTTATTCCAACTGTAGAAATTAGTGGCTTTTTTTTTTCCTGTAAAACAACTACAAATGATGTTCTGAGTAAATATAAAACTTCCGAAATAAGTATCTTATTTATATATACTGTGGGGTTTCCTCCATAAAGAAATACACCAGGACAAAAATCATTCTGTGAGAATTTTTTCCTGTTCTTTTTTTTCCCCCAAAGAGAAAATGTGTCAAAAAAAAGGAGGAATGTGAATCAGCTGCCATGTAAACTGAATTCATTCCCCTGTGGCCCATCTGTTGAATTTATCTCCTGAATGTATTGCTCTTAGAATTCCCAGGACAAATTTTTCTTGAAAGATGATAAATCAAACTATATTTACAATGTTAAGCTAAAGATATATGCTAGTGATTATATTGACTAGTCATAACTTCCTCATAAATATTTCCTTTAAAACTATCTATAAAGTTTACAAAATGCCAAAGGTAAAGGCCTTACAAAGACCTGGTGATCACAGAAGAATTTTGGTACTTTAGAGATAATTTTCTTGTTTTGAAAGTTTGCTTGTTTAGCTCCTGATAACTCAGCATAGTTTAAATTTAGTAATGTTTAAACTCCATGATCTGTGCTAAATCAGGGCATGCAAGATTCCCAGGTTTTCTTAATATCTAAAATTCATGAAAGCAAATCATCTAATGAATTCTGGAATCACAGAGCAAAAGACATAGTTCTGTTCAAAATTTGACTTGACAATGAGTTCCATGAAGCACAGAAATAACTTTTTAAAAGGTGGTTTGTCCAGGACTGCAAAGTACTGGAGCCCTTTTTTAAAAAAGAGACTTCCACACCTCAAGCTATTTTTCTCCCTAGTCTGCTCTGCTCCCTTTCCTCCTCATTAGGTGGCACTGTCTCTCACACTTGGAAATGCAGAGATTAAAACTGAAAATACTAACCTCTCAGGGTAGACATTCCCATGTTAAAAAACAAAACAAAAAAGCAGGGTAGATAAAGAGAGCCTGTACCCACTCACCCAAATCAGAACACTGGACCACACGGAGGTGGCACTGACAGCGGAAGGGACACATAGGTCCCAGAGGCTCTAGGTCATGAATGCCATCTTCTGTGCCTGAGCGATCTTCCGGGCCTGTGCCAGAAGTCTCATCTTCTAGTATAAAGTCAAATAAGCCTCTCTGTTGAAAAGGTCCAGCCCAGGAAACTTGTGCAAGCAGGAGGAAGATGATAGTTGCCTTCATGTTTTATCTCATGTAGTATTACAACCAGGGAACCTGGGAAAGAAACAAAATTTATTAAAGTAGCATTGGTTTTGCTTATGTTTCTTATTTAACACTATGGAGGTAGCATAGAGAAAACAGAAAAAAATATAGTTTGCCTCTTGTTAGGAAACAGAGCATTGGAAATATATTTGAAAGGGGATAAGACACGTTATAGACTTAAGTTGCACACTTGTGAACACTAATTTTAATATCATTTAAAGCTGCTTGTTTGAATTTTGGGTTTGAATTAAGAAAATATATATTCAAAATCTATATATATATATTTGCAAAATGATGATGGTGTTAAATCATGTTGGAATTTTCAATTTTCAAAGAACACAAACCATGCCACAGCCAATACATTTGTCTGGACACATGACAAATCTCCAATTCCTGCTTCACAAATATCTCTGAAAGCCAATCTCATATTTCCATTTCATTGTATTTATCATGGTGCAGGCCTTTCTCATCACCCTCTGAACTTTGGTGAGAGGTTCCAAATGGTAAATGCCTTGAATACTTTGTCTAAACCAGCCCATCTCCTACTCTGCTGCCCAAGTCATCGTCTAAACATTAAATTTTAATGTATTAATCTTCTACTGGTCTTCATTCACTCTTCATGGTTTGCCAATAAGGTCCTCCCCTGTGCTGCAAGTAAGATCACTCATAATGTGGTGCCAAATGATATTCTAGCCATATTTCTCTAAATAGATTTATCTCCTTTTCACTCCATTCCCAGTTGCTACCCTCAATATGGACACCCAAATCTACAGCCATTTAAAATGCCTACCTTGTAAGAGAGTTGTAAGGATCCAATGAGATAATTGGCTTTCCTTGTCTACTCCTTGGTTCATCCAGGCAGAATGCTGTGCTCTCCCTATCTGTGCTCCCAAAGCACATTGCTCTTACCTCTTTTAAAGAACTTATTGCATTATATTATGATTTGCTTTGCGTGCTGGCTCTGCCTCCCCCTTCCCAGAAGAAGTGTTCTTTCAGGGTGTGTCCTATTATTCTTTGTTCTGTACTCCAGCCTTACACAACAGTATGCACAAAAATGACTCAATGGACCATAAATTTATTAATAATACAAGTTACCCAATTTGTTCCACGCAACCAGTCTATTTTTTTAAAAACAAAATTATCTTGTTTTCAATATTAAATTTTTAGCATCAGATAGCAAATTGAAAACCTCAACTTGGTATAATTCAATTTAAAAAATAAATTTTAGTGAGTTTCTCAAACTATTTACTCTTAATAAACCATAAACATACACAGAAAAACACTAAAACTTTTATACAACATATGTTATTTAGTTTTACCAGTAGGGCTAATCTGTAAACAAACAAAATAGTTTTGACAAATCCATCCACTATTTACCCCTTAATTCAATGTGCACTTACAGATATATACGTTTGTTGCTGAGTTAGTTGTTTAGTTGACTGAAGTAACTAAGAAAATCTGAATAAGAAAAAGTAGTTAATCATGTAGAGAACAAGTAGACTATTTTTGAGTTGATATATTTTGAAAACCCACTGAGACTGTTCTAATTATAACCAACACATATTGTAGATATAATCTTTAGTTTCATCATCTTTGAATTGTATGCTTATAACAATACGTATTGAAGCTGCACATTCACAACTAGAATTAAAGCGTTGTTTGGAGTCATACTCAGTTGTAACATATTAAAAAATAAAGTACCCATTAGAATCAAAGAAAATAACTTTTATGTCCTAAACTTAGTGTATCTTTGGGGAAATTTTGCCTGGGTTCACTTGCGAGAAAACAAATGTTTTACGATCTCTTACACGATTATTTTTAGTTTATATTTATTCCTGAAGTATGTCTAGGGCAGCATATATATAATACAAGCTTATGGCTTTCCACTTTAAAATATACCATAGAGATTATTATTCACTTATTATTATTCAGTTATTATTCACAATTTAAGATTATTATTCACTTCCCTTTAAGTTCAACATCGAATTTTCTCAAGGTGCCCATTCCTTCTCAGTTACTACTTTGCCCTTTAAAGGAGACCCTATTGTTCTGGCAACGTTTCCTTGGAGTGGATCTATGGGAGTGGTTTTCTGTCTGTTTCACATTAAAATGCAATGTTTATGGTTTACCACAAGTTTGCTAGCCTTGCATATTTAATGTCTTACAATTTTAGAAAAAAAAATGAAGCAAAGTAATTGCAGATTTAATAAATAGCAACAAGAATTAATGCAGATGTTGCTTTTTGATCTTTTCTGCAAAGCAGAAAATGTCTGGTTGCTTCCCCAATCCAAAAAAGGAAATGTTGAGCATAAACTCAGAGGAATATTATCATTTATCATTTATATTTGTTTACTCTAGTTAAAATGGTGCAAATTCTCTACATAATATTGTTTTTGGTTAAAACTTTAAAACTTAAAGTAAATAGGCATCTTATAGCTTCCACTCCTTAATTTACATCACTTTCTTGGTGTGAGAGTGTGTGTGTGCATTTTAATCCTTGATGCCCTGGGAGGGAAACAATAACATGTCCAGGACCTGAATACAAATTCTTCCATGAAATAGATCCTTTTAATTTAGTGTCATGATACTTTAAGCCCTAGTATCTTAAAATAATTAGTGCAGAGGTCGATACTAATGATTTATTTAATCATTTCCTTCTTTCCTAAATAAATCAGAAAAACAAACAAAAAACAGCAGTTGTCCATGTAGTGACCAAGGAAACTATTATTAAAATCATATGCTTTTTAAATTCTATTAAAATTCCTTTAAATATTCTCAAAATAAAACTCTTTCCTAAATGCTAAATTAGCATTTCCTAAATGCTAATTAGCAATTATTCAGTCCATTAAATTAACTCTACCATTCAGATCAACATAACATTTGAACATCATTTATGCCTTTGGTATGACTTTTATCCCTCAAGAGATAAGTGAAGATGTAATTACAGAGCAAAATTAAAATCCCCCAGTGCTAGACGAATAACAAAACTTCCACAATAATAGAACTTATTTAATAATAAGCAACAGTAGCATCTAATCATAAATAAAGGCTACCCGAGGTTCATTTGATTTTTTTCCTCTGGTCAAAAGCAATAGGAAGAAAAAGCCACAGGTATTTACATCACTTTGAACCCACTTAACCAGTGGTCATGTTACCCAGTCTTGAAATCAGAAGAAAAAATAACCTACACCCTATTTTACAGTGAATGTAGCTGATAGTAAAAAGTTCATTTGCATTGAAAATACTGACAGTGTCTCTTTACATTTAAGGAGTTATGGAGCTAACTGTGAGATTATCTTAATCAGGTCTTTAATAATCAGCATGAATATCTCAATATTGATAACTTCTGTGGGTATAATTTTTATTCTTTCCTAGGTTGTAGAATTATACACTAGACCTCTATAACTAGTCATCAGCGTTCAGTTTGCTAAGGTTTTAAAAGTTCTTAAAATATACAAGAATTCAGGAGGGGAACACACTTTTAAATATATCATTCAGCTAGGAATAGTATGCTCATTTAAAATACTTTTCCATAAACACTTCCTAAAGTGCTAAACATTTTATAAGTACAAATACAAAATATATCACTATAGATAATCACAGTGCTAAATTATAGTTTTCTTTTTATAAAAACATCTTTGCAAGAACAGAAAGAGCTAAAACAATTCATTCAACCACTTTACCAAATATTTAACGTCTGTTTTCAAGCAGTACTTGTTTAAAAATGTTCCATAAAGATTACTAAAAGTTTAGCATGATCGTTGTTTTTCTATTCTTTTTCTCACCAAGTAAGTCCTTTTGCTCTCAACTTGAATGAAGTTTTATTAGTCTGTAGCAGAGTTCAGGACAATTATTGAAAACCATACCTTTTAATCCGGGGATTTGCCACAGGAACCCTCAAAGCTGAGATGTAATTACACTAAATTCAGCCCAAGCAAAAGAGTTTGCAGGTGTGGAAAGAGGAGGGGTAGGTGCTGCTCTGTGACTGTCACTAGGTTGAAAACCTCCTGCTTCTACTCCATAGCACAGTTAAAAAATAAGGTTTCCCTCAATGAACACAATCCGGCTGACACCCACATTAGATCATATGGTAATGATATGTCTCTTGTATTGTAGCCAAAAACTTTATCGGCCTTTTTTTCTCCCCATTTGCTTTATTCCTTTTGCATCTGCTTAAAATTCTAAACTCCTTATGTAGTGGAGTGAAGCAACTTGAATTGAAATTTGTCTTATAGTGTTGATTCAATTCCCTAAAATATTGTAACTAAAGGGTTTGTCTCCCCACCCCCAACCTCATTCCATCACCCACCCCTTCTTGTCTTGTTTATAAGTAACGTTTATTATAATTCTGAAATGACAGTTTTTCTTGCTTTCAAGGATGTATGAGTCCGGCAAATGGAATGAAATTAATCTTGTAGTTATTTTAAATGTGGTCTGTGAAAATAAGCAAGTAGGCTTATGTGAAAATACTCATTCGAATTCTTGCTTGCTTTGGGCTGTTTGTGCAAGTTCAAGTACTATGCTGTGGGGGTTTCTCTATACTTTGAATGTATTTCTAAAATGTTCTGGAAGAAAGCCATGGTTTTACATGAAAAGCATGTTATTTATTACTGTCATTACTCCTAATTTAAAATATTTCTTATCAATTGTTTTTGCTTTCTTTAGATAAATAAAACACATAGATACTAAAGTTGGTCACAATTTAATTTAGCCTATATGTGAAAAAGTTGATTTTCATAGACAACACTTTTATATAATCCAGTATTTTGAAAAGGCAATAGAGTTTATGACTCTTCCAAATTTCAGTAAATAGAAAGTAAAAAAAGTGCAAACACAAGGAAAGATATTTATTTAGCCACTGGAAAGTTTTTTTGAGTTTTTTTTTTTTCCCCCTAATTCCCCTGCTGGATGCTGCTAGTTCTTTCTATGTTTTGACTTGTATCTTTATGCAGTGGCCCCTAGGCTGTTACCAGGTGGAAACGTGAAATTAACATCTGTGAAACATGAGCTCATACCCCTCCAGTCATCCTCTCACCGCCACACTCCCTTGTTCCCTTCACTAGCACCGAAGTCTACAGTCCTATGGTAAATATCCTTTTGCCTTGACTAAACGTGAAGGAATTGAATACCTCAGTCAGTATCTACAGAAGGAAGGGTGTTATCATGATACGTTACATTATTATCCAAGCCCCTCTCATTTTAACACCCTACCATAGTCCTCTACTGTTAATTTATTTTAATTTAATGATCACATATCCAATTATTCTGATGGCTTAGAAAAAGGAATTTTTATTTTCCCTGGACACTGGGACACTCTTACACAGGTAAGAGTCCAAGATCCTCTTACCTGGAGTTAGGTAATTTCTTCCTCTAAACTCTTTTTATATGGCATTTACCTCTTTCTTATGACAAGCAATCTCTTCTTGATATCATGGTTATTTATATATATGTCTTACCTCTAAGGAGGAAGCACATCATGCTCATCTTTGCAGAGCCCTTGCACCAGCACACTCATGGTTTATAATGAACTCTCAAGAAACACTTGGTAAGTGACGATATAAAGACAGTTCAGATCATTGATCATGGACCACACAACCGTTATTGTTTGCTGTAGCCCTGGTTTGCTCTTTGTCAAAATCCAACCCTGCAGAAAAAAGAAAGTGTATGTGAAGAATAATGGTAGTAATTTTTCCAGAGACAGAGACTGAGAAAAAAGTTGACTAAGAATATGAAGCAAAAGATGGAAGAAGTAGATTTGGAGAAATGGAAGAAATTACAAAGCTCACTTTTATATAGTGGACTTATTTTGGTTAAGGTTCACATCTTGCATCTTCCCTCTCATGAGTTCAGATTTCCATATCTGTAAAATAGCTAAACAGTATTATCAAATACATAATGTAGGAATGAAGAGCATGAGCCCAATAAATTGAGTTCTCCATAAATGCTAGTTTTTTTTTTTTCACTTATAACAATTGCTTGAGTTGAACAAGGAAATCTTATTTACTATCTCCATTTTACAGATGAGTGAACTAAAATATTCTCATTTGTGTCCAAATTCACAGAGCTGGTAGGAAACACAAAAGAAAGTAATTCCTAGGTCCTCTTGCACTTAATTCATATTACATTTTAAGAAAAATCAAATTCTTAAGATATAATTATTAATTATCAGAATTCTTAGGTATCATGACCTTTGAGACTAAAAAACTGCGACATAGTTACAATTCTTTTTGAACTTTATATTTGTGGAGGAACAAAAAAAAAATGTTAGGATCAGCCTTACCTCCAAAACCCCATGGTTTTTACCAAATAACATCTTACTGTAAGATCTGTACTTTTAATCAGAAATTAAACAGCATGTATCATTACATCCAGTTTTATTTTTTTAAAGATTTTTCATGCATACAAGAGCTGGGGTACAGGCCAGAGATGTGGGGCGGGGAGTGAGAGGATTCACCAGAGACAGAGTTGGGAACAGAACAAAGCAGACTAACTGAAACACATTGCTGAGGGGAGCAGCAGGCAAGACAGGAGAGGTCTGTTGCGCCATGTGGGTTGCTCCCTGGCCGGCCAGGGATTGAACTTGTGTTGCAGAGGCTTCAGATTGCTTCACAGTGTGGTGCTTAACCCGTTGCGCCACCTAGGAGGCCCCTACATCCAGTTTTAGATAGAAGAAACTAAGTCACAACAAAGTTATATGCAGTTAAGACACAAAGAAGTCATTGGGTGACAGAACACAGAATCCAGGTCTCTTGCAATATAATGCGAAATGGAACAATTTTGAGCCTGGAAGCAGAGCTTGCAGAGAGACAGCTTAAACTTACCCTGGCTTGGAATGTTTGGAGGGTAGGATTCCCTAAAACCTTGGCTGCCTTATGGATATTTGAAATATTCAAATTCTAAATATATGCCACATCAGCTATTAAAACCACTTAACCTGGGCCTCCCCAGTGGTGCAGCGGGTGGAGCATAGCTGTCCGCAGCCTCTGCAGCATGGGTTCGATTCCCAGCCGGCCAGAGAGACACCCACATGGCGCAGCAGACCTCTCCTGTCTTGCCAGCTGCTCCCCTCAGCAGTGTCTTCATTCTGTCTGCCTGTTCTGCTCCCCACTCTGTCTCTGGTGAATCCTCTCACCCTCCCATGCCTCTGACTATACCCCAGTTCTTGTATAAATAAATAAATCTTAAAAAAAAAATAAAACCACTTAACCTGTGATTTCTACTGACAACCCATGAGCTAACAGGGTAACTATATTCTGCAAGTTTTCAGAGTTCATTTCAAGGTTAATCACTCTTTCTCACCAACAGCAAAAACAATTGATTTAAATTGTAACTGCCTGTTAAAGATATGAAGAATACCAGAACTTAAAAGGTTTCCTACTGACACCCATTTACTTCTAAGAGGTCTGGAAGCAAGAGATTATCATCACAAACCTGATGTGAATGGTTTATTCTTAGATTAACTCTTCAAAGTTAGTTCAGAGCCTGGGGAGGTTGTCTGGCTCATCTTGCATCCCTAGACAGATTTTCTTCCTTGACCAAGAAAGACCATTTGGGTGGAATTTAGATCAGCCCTGAATATGGGTAACTCAAATCAAAATGTGGTAGTGAAAACTATTACCTTGGACATCCTCTTTCTTTCCTCTATTCTGTTGACCCATCACTAGTTAGCCTTGTGCTTAGTCCAAGTAATTTAACTTCTTAATCTAATGTGTATGTGGTTTTAAAAAGGTCGATACATAAAGCGTTTAGAATTGTGCCTGACACAACTCAAGCAATACTTAAACAACTCAAGCACAATTGTGTCTGATCAACTCAAGCAATACTATCCTTGGGTACTGCAGCACTATAACCACACTGCACCCCTTTCCTAGCCCATGCATGGTATTTTCTGCCTGTGTGAGAAATCACCTAATCCATGACATAGTTGGAAAAACAGCAACTCTGCAGATAGATAAGTTCTGGCTTAGCTTCTAAGATCAGGAGATTGGGTGCATTCAGAGTGGTGTGGTTGTAAGACTAAGCTCTAGTTTAAACTTAAACTTCTGCTTTGTATTTGTTAAAGAACTCCTTGGCTTTCTTTGTGCATAATATTTTACTGGTTTCCACGTCCTGCTGAAATCCATTCATGGACTTTAAAGGACTCAGAGACTCCAGATATACTCTGAGCAATAACACAGAAATAAGAATAGACAAGGACTGGGAAATTATATATAAAAATAAGGAACATTTACAGAGGTATGTGTCTCTCTTTCACCAAGAGGTATAAATTTCCTGAATTCTCTGACTCTTTTCTTGAATGCTCAGAAACATCTCTTTTCTGGCAGGAGATTTATTATCCTATCCATAATAATGACCATTATGGGTCAAATTGCCAACATTTATAGAACAACCAGTAGTTTATCAAGAAAGGTTCATACTTCTCCGCAAAATAGAGGTAATTTCCAGTAAGCTATCAATCTGTTAATCAATTGCTAGCAAATATTGACTAAGGTACAACTTTGGGGGAAACAATACTAGGTCCTGTGGAAGAAACCTAGAAACAAAAAGTATAAAGGGAAAGGCATGTTATTCAGGACGTTTACATTGCAATAAGGGCGTAGTGTGATGTTTCACATACACATGATGTGTATACATATACTGTAGTTTAAGATTCTTATACAAAAACACTTTTAATACACATTATAATCATAATTTCTAGTCTAAGGTAAGTATAATGTAATTTAAAATAATTGCCTCTGCATGTCAAAGGCTGGGTCGGGGGAGAGATCAACTTTACACAAGAGTAGCTAGGTAAGTGTTTATACAAAACAAGGTACAATTTGAGCTGAATCCTGGGGGCTTAAAAAAATGTGAAAATAGAGACAACTATAAACTTATTTTCTATAATTTATAATAAATAAGTATAAGCTTATTTATTTTTATTGAGATCATATTGGATTATGATGCTGTAATGATTTGAAGGTAAAGGATCACACTTAGTGACAAATTTTGAGCCTGGGGGAACAGCACTATCAAAGCCTTGGCAATGGGAAAGAAAGAAACTAGAACAAAATCGATGTGATTTAAGTGGACACTTCCTTTCAAGAAGCCATAAGCTTTTTTATGAGCCTTCAATACCCAGTAACTACCATGGTGTCTGGCAAGTCTAAGTCACACAATAAATGAATGTTGCATGTTTATAGTAAAAACTAAAGGTTGATAAAGAAAGAAAGGAGACTCTGAATGTGGAAGGATTGAAGGACTGTCATGAGGCACTTATTTTATTCATTCCTCAATTCAGCAAATATCCATTTGGTGATTAACAGATGCCATTTTTACTGTGGGAGTAGCTCAATGTTATGAAAGATATTTAAATAAAGTAATAGTAGCATGATAAATGTTTTAGTTTAGCAAATCAGATCTAGCAAGTATATACAGGATAGTGAAAATAAAATCAAGGAAACGAGTTAGAAAGTAATGTTTTAGTCTTGGTGATTAGTATCTTTGTAATGAAGGATGAGTGGAACATGGGTACATATGGAAGAACCAAAATATAACCCCAAAAATCAAAATTAGAAAAAGGAAAAACATAATGTCTTAGTAACAAGAAGTATAGCAAATATATAAGACTACGGATAGGGAGCTGATGTGACATTAAAAATTAAAGTTTAGAGCACTTATTCTGTACCAGGCATTGTAGCTCAATAATTATTATTATTGAGGTATAATTGACATAGAACACATTTGTTTCAGCTGTATAACATGCAGTATATAAGGCCTGTTGCCATCTATCCCCAATCCCCCAAAGTAAGCTCCTTTAGAAATGCTGAACTTCATTTTCAAACTGAGAAACATAGCCCAGGGCCTCCCATGTGGCCTAGGGATTAAGTCTCAGTGCTATCACTGCTGCGGCCTAAGTTCAAACCCCAGCAAGGGAGTTAACCCACATATGGCACAGCAGACCTCTCCTATATTGTCCACTGCTCCCCTCAGCAGGGTGTATCAGTAGATCCACCTGTTCTGCTCCTCAGTCTATCTCTGGTGAATTCTCTCACCCTCCTCCACACCTCTGGCCTACACCCCAGTACTGTTATGCATAAATTAAAAAAAAATACCCTATGTGAAGATGAATGTTGAAACCAAGCACAAAATTAGAAAAAGAACAATGGACAATGTTGAATTATAGAAAGCAAAGATCCTTATATGTAATTTCTTTAAACAAATATCACTTCTCTTCAATAGCTTTTCAGGGAGGTAGCTTAGAATAATAGCTGAGCATGCAGACCTTGGGGCCAGGAGCTCAGGTGTGATTTTTGACTCTCCCAGTGATTATCTAGGTAACCTTAGGCATTTTTCCCATTATGATAACATCTCATGTTGTTACACGAAGTGTAATGAGGATAAAATGAGTCTGTATTTGGAAAAGATTTAGAATAGAACCTGTTATATAAAATAAGCTATCTAAGTTTATTATGTCAAGTTATGAAAAATTCAGAATGGATTAAGGATTTTAAGAGATTTTCTTCCCCGTGCCTCTTACTCATATTCTAGCCTGAATGTTATGTCCTGTTTAGTTTGGAAAATTGAAATGCAGGTCATGCCTGTGTAGCATATTTATTGCACAGCATCTATTTGGTCTGTAAACATTCTCCTTACAGTTTACCCTGTATCCTAGGAAAAGTGAATGCTCTCCCACAGAATACAGCCCTCCAGAATTTAACTAGGAAAACCAATGAAAAGTTTTATTCTAATGTCTATACTGTATAAAATGACTAAACTCAAAAAACATTTTCTGAGATAGTTAAAGCTCCTTAATTTGATTCAAATTGTCTCTTCAACAGCAATAATTGATCCCTGGCAATTTGCTTTGTTGAGGCTGTTTCTTTAATATTTCATAAGATGACTTTTTGATGCAGATTTATTTTAATATGACAATACAGTGAAAAACATGTCTTCTCATCTGAATCATGAGTGGTTTCTTTTTTTTTTTGGGAAACAAATCCTGTATTTTGAATAAATCACTTTAAACACTGGAGGAAATATCATTTTTAGCAATAATTTATAAGCCCATCTTTTATAAGTGATGTCTGAAAATATCACTTTTAAAAGCATAAAGTCACCCATATGTGAGCTTACTTTATAATTATGAGCCTACAGAGATAACAAAAGAAAACTGAGGCCTGATTGCATTTGGTGTTTCAAGTTTAAATCAAAAGGTTGGCTTCTCATGAAGCATCTTCATTCCTGGAGGCCAGTTTCAATAACTTACCGGCATTCCTCATGGTCTGAAAAATACTAAATCCAACTAGAAACAGGGTATTTAATTTTTCCCATAGACAAAAACCATAGAAGATTGTTATCAAAACAGCTCTTTACACAGTTGATCTATTAAACTTTGGAATGGCAAGAACGTGCTTTAACTGTCCAAACAGAGTAAAACCTGTAGTGAAAACTACTGAGAAACAACTGAAAAGATCGAAGATTTTTGGTTATTAATATGTAGTTGCCAATCTTTGCAGCTGACAATTAAAATGCAGTGACACTAATATTACGCTAGCAAGTACTTAATGATGTCATCACAAATCAGATGGTTGCAAGGACTGTGGTTTTATATATATTATTTATTGTGGTAAAAACTGGCATAACATAAATTTTGCCATTTTACGTTTTAAGTATTCAATTTAGTGGCATGAAGCACATTTATAATGTTGTGCAACCATCACTACTAATCATTTCCAGTACTTTTTCATCCTCTTGAACAGAAACTCTGTACCCTTAAAGGAATAACTCCACATTTCCTTTTCTCAGTCCCCAGTAACATCTGTTCTACTTTCTGTCAATATGAATGGGCTTATTCTAGATCACTCATATAAACAGAGTCATACATTTTTAACATAGGAGAAAAATTAGCTTCCCTTTTTTTTTTTTTTTTTCCAATTTAAAAGGAAGAGAGTGGAATGAAAGGAATCATCATCGGAAGCCAAAACCAGGTAGCTTCAAGGGAAGGGCATCTCCTAGGAGGACAACCTGGTCTCAGTAAATAAACACTGATAGTGAAGCTTGAGCATTTGCCATGATTATGTCAGTAAGGCAAATTGATTGGAGACATCTAAAATCCTTTATCGACATTAGTGCAAAAAATGCATAACAGTTAAACAGAGCTTTGGTAAAAAATAATTAATCAAGGCAGCTTTATATTTATTTGTTTAGAGGGCTTAAACAATAGAAATTTATTTTTTCTCTAGGGGCCTCCCTGGTGACACAGGGGTTAAGTGTTAGCACTACCAAGGTATGGCCAGCCACTGTGGCATGAATTCAATCCCTGGCCAGGGAGCTAACTCACATATAATACAGCAGACTCTCCTGTCTTGCCAGCTGCTCCCCTCAGCAGAGTATTTTAGTGGAACTACCTGTTCTGCTCCCCACTCTGTCCCTGCTGAATCCTATCACGCCCTTCCCACGTCTGGCCTGCTCCCAAGCTCGTGCATGCATAAATAAAATAAATCTTAAAAAAAAAATTATTTTCTCACAGTTCTGGGAGCCAGGAAGTCCAAGATTATATGCCAGCAAACTTGGTTTCTGTGAGAGCTGTCTTCTACCTTGTATAGAGTGATGTCCTCACTTGGCCTTTCTTTGGTGCATGTGCCTGGAGAGAGAGTAAGTGAACTTACTGGTATCTCTGCTTTCAAGGAGAGTGCACCCACCTTCAAATCACCCATAGTCCAGCACCGTGGTACATCGTGCTTCCTTCCCTCTTTGTTGTTACCAGTCCTCCACCCCTTCCCCACTCTGGATGGTTCAGTTCTATAGTCAGTTTTCAAGGTTTAGTTTTTAAGCTTGTCTGTATCTGACCCTTGGTTTGGTTTCTCTATATTCCACATGTTAGTGACACCATCTGGTATTTATCTTTCTCTGTCTGGCTTATTTTACTTAGCATTATCCTTTCCAGTTCCATCCATGTTGCTTCAAATAGCATGAGTTTTTATTTTTGACCACTCAGTAATATCCCATTGTGTACATATACCACATCTTTTTCATTGACTCATTTGTTTTGGGGATATAGGTTGTTTCCATAATTTGGCTATAGTAAATAGTGCTGCAATAAACATAGGAGTTCAAGTTTCCTTTTGGTTTAGTGTATTTTTATTATTCAGGTAGATGTTTTTAGTAGTGGAGTTACTGGGTCATATAACAAGTCCATTTTTAATGTTTGACAGACCCCATACAGCTTTCCATAATGATTGGACTAATCTACATTCTTACTGGCATTATAGGAGAGTTCCCTTTAAGAGAAGGAATCTTTAATATCATCAAATGTTTATTTACAAAATTATCCATTAAGAATATAATGTGAAGGGCCTCCCTGGTGGTGGCGCAGTGGTTGAGCGCTGGGTTGCGAAGCTGCCCGCAGCCTCTGCGGCACCGGTTCGATCCCTGGCTGCTCCCCGGCCAACAGAGGAGGGTCCCACATGGCACGCAGACCTCTCCTGCCGCCCGCTACTCCCCTCAGCAGTGTACTTCGGTCCTTCTGCCTGCTCTGCTCCCCGCTCTGGCTCTGGTGAATTCTCTCACCCTCCCGCGCTTCTGACTGTACCCAGTGCATGCATAAACAAACAAACAAACAAATAAAAAAACATGCCTCTATAAAAAAAAAAAAAGAATATAATGTGAAGACCAGCTAATGCATCTGGAATGGTGGTACTGACTCATTAGCATATGGATACCTTCATTTCTCCACTTAGTCCTGGTAACTGAGTTCTAATGAAATATCTGTGTTTTGTGACAACAGTTCTCTGAAAAAAAAAACAAAACAAACCTCAGGGTATATCTGATGATAAAATACAAGTTATGCTAATTTGACATAATCAAATTAACATTTATTTTGATCTATTTAGAAATATTTTCTACAGAACCAAATTATTCTGGGAAAGTACTAAAGACAATATCTTCCTTTGAAAATAACATCTATTTCTGTAACTTGTTTTTAAAATTTCTCTAAAAATGCTGGAATTCTGATGTTAAAAACACCACTTAAATGTTTAAACTCCAAGCTAAAAGGCATGGCAAAAGTGTGTTGTAGAAATAACTTCAGAAAACAAAAATCAATATTGGACAAAAATTACCTTGGGTCAAGTAAAGTTATTTTCATTCACAATTTTCTCATTGCTTTATTTTATAAGTAATCATTGGACAAGCCTTGTTTTTCTTTGAAAGAAATTTATTTTCTTAGAAAGTTTGTGGCAGTATGGGACTCTGAATCATGGAGACACATAATTCATAAATTTGAAGGGTAGCATTATAGCACGTTTTTACTTGCAAGTAAATTATACCCCGAAGATAAGAGTAATATTGCTCAAGTTGGTGTGTGTTTTTTTTTTTTTTAACGTACAGTTTCTTGATCTATACCTTGGCTAAAGGTTAATTTATTATTATTTTTTTTATTTTTAAGGTAAAGGATATTAGCTTGCAGGAAATTATTCATTTGTTTTTGATAATTTCTATCTGAATAAAAGAAATTGCAATAGTTTTGAAACAATTCTGCCAGACACTTAACATTGCTATTCCAGAAATTAATTTCCTTCAGGCCTCATTATTCTCATATTCATGCATCTTAAGCCAAATTTATTGACAGCTACAAATTCCATGTGATATGCTAACATTATCAGTGAAGAAAATGTTCCTAAACTCAGATTATTTGATCTGAACACATATGGTTTCCTATCCTCTTCCTATTGCTACAAACACGTTTGTTGGTTTTATGTAGTTGACAGGGAATGTTAAGGAGAAATTCTCCAAATAAATGCTTCATTGGGAGAGGCAGTTCATGAAAGTTTGCTGCTGCTATAACAAAATGCTTAAATAGTGGGTCCTGGATTTGGGATTTATCGTGGAAGGCAAGAATACTAGTTTTAAAAAAAAAAAAACAACAAAAAATGGAAAGGAAAACAATATGAAACTGGAAAAATGCAGTCCATGTTACCCACTCATAGTAAAAATTGACAGTTACATCAACAAGATGATTTTCAGGCAAAATACTAAAACTCAAGTTAATTGCTTTTAAGTGGAGGAACTGGACCCACTTGTTTGAAGCTGGCTGATGTCACGCCATTTCCCTTTGTTAACAGCAGAAACTCTGTGAATCTGAAAGGTGTACACCTTTCTGAAGAGGGTCATTGCTACTCACTTCCATCATTCTGGGGCCATTTTAGATTATCAAAGGTGAAAAATGGATTTTGATATGAAATTTACCAATTTTAATTATTTGCCTAAATTTATTTTGGAATATTCTAACATCTAAACAAACACAATACTAGGAACACACACTCCATAATCCACCCACATGCAACATCTGAACTTTACCACTTTACATTACAGTCATTATTATATCTTCAATATACATATATTACAGGTGGTATAATATATATTACTATGCATATTACAACTGGCATTTGTATTAAAAGTGTGCAAACTTTGTGTCTTAGGGTACATCAAGAGGAAAAAAAAAAAAAACTCTCTCCCACAATTGTTACGAGCATCTAGTGAAATAGTGGCTGGGGGCAGTTTAGACGCTAGCTCAGGGTGCTGACCCAGGGCTGTGACTAGAATTCAAATCCAGCTTTTCATTGGTTATTCCTTACACAGAAGGAAATTCACTAAATTAAGGATTTCAAAACATGAAATTCACATTGAAAGACCTCGAAATACCCATGTACTGACTTGGAGAGAATATTTCCTAGTCAGGAAAACATCCATATTAAAAATTTAGTTCTTCAGTAATAGCTGTGAATTTGTGAAAACATCTTCTATTTATCAATGCTACCTTTATTTATACTTTTTTTTTTTTCCTGGAATGATTACTCAAAATTTTGCAAGCTAGTCTGTGGATGAATACATAAGAAAATATTTATCACTAATGACATAGACTCATTTCTGGGAACTTCCTTTTCATAAAAGAGTGTGTTCCTCATGTGGTTTATAAATTGTTTCTCTTACAAACATGGGTAGAGAAAGAAATCTCAGATCCTTCAACTGCTATGCCAGCAGTTCCCCTGCCTGTCTGTGACTATGCAGGTGTCTCTCTTTTTGCTTCTCCTTTTCCTGCTAATCCTGTCCTTTTAAAATGTAACAACAACAGCAACAAAAATTGCCATCCCAGAACTCCATGCCATATCTGAATACAAAGGCAGTGATCTTTAAAATCTTTCTAAATTCTAGCTTCCAAACACCAAAGAGAGGCAGAGGTGGTTACAACTGGTGTGAGGAAGCAAATAAAATTCAGAATTCTGCATAACCAAACACCTTCCACCAACTGATTCTTAAGAAAAAAATGGAAAAAATATATAGCACAGATGAAGCTTAGACTATATTGCTATGAATTCCTGTGAAGAGATCAAGGGATGATTGATATTTACAATTTTAAAGCTATCCCATCTGAAGCCCAGGACACTGCATGTCCTTAGGTTGAAATGAGATCCCTTTCCAGATGGAACCAAAATAAAGGGTTGATTTCTACTAAAAGGAATGGTCACGAGGCAGCTCTATTACAGAAGGAGAGCTTATGTCCTCAAAGTCGTAATGTAAGCTATCAAGAGATGTTTTTACTAGTTTCTAAAATAGAAAAACTTAGTCTTAATGCTGGACTTTTTCACCAAAACTGTTTTGGTTTAGTACTAGATTAAAAGGTTGAGTTAAATGGACTTGATACATTGTTTTTGGAACATTTTGCTTTGGAGTAATCTGTACTTTTGTAACCAGTTTTTACTGACAGAGCCACAGAATGACAGTGTGGTTTAAAATTTTCTATGAAGCACAATGTTTTCATGAAAAAATATTACAGAAATATCATTTCTTTGCCATGTTAGTCAATTTCTCCAAAAGTGGACGTCACGGAGGTAAGAGGGTTCACACATCTCCTATACGTTATTGCTCAAAGTATGTGAGTGACATATAACCCATTTAATTCAAGATATCTTTCTTGCCATTGCTGCACACTATCTGGAATTCATGCCATCTTACCTTCTATCCCAGTCCTTAGTGCCCATGCCTTTGACTCAGTCCTTGCTTATTTGGGTTCAGGGAAAGAGTGTGGTATAGGAAAGAAGTATTTACCTTTAGAGTCCTATCAGTTCTTATTGCTACTATAACAAATTTCCACAAAGTATGTGTCTTCCAACAACACAAATGCATCATCTTATAGTTCTGGAGGTCAGAAATCTGAAATGGCATAATTGATCTAAAATGAAGAGGGTAGGACTGTGTTCCTTTCGAGAGACAGAGTAGAATCTGTTTTCTTGCCTTTCCCAGCTTCTGCAGGTTATCTGTACTCCTTGACCAATAGCCTCCTCCTATCTTCAAAGCAAACAATAGCTGCTATAACCTTTCTCACAGCACAAACCTAAGATACACTCTTCTGCCTCCCTCTTCCCCATTCCATTACTCTTGTAATGACATTGGCTCATCAAGATAACCCACAGTACTCTTTAGATATTAAAATCATCTAATTAGCAATCTGAATTCCATCTACTGCTTTAATTGCCCATTGTCATATAGACAACATAGTCACAAGTTACCAACATTTAGGCTTAAAGAAGTGAGGTATTCTACCTACTGCAGAGTTTAACTCAAATTTGAATCATTGTTTCTCTAATATTTGTCACATTTTCTATTGAAGGCTTGGTTTCCTGAATAGAAAATCAGGATATTTGTGCTTTTTAGTAGCAATAACCACCATTTATTAACCATCCTTTTTTTCTGGGAATGTGTTCAATTCAGATGAAGTTAAATGAGTTTAAGTTCATCAGTAGTGGGGAGTGCTTTCCAATTCATTCTATTTTTTCCATTTTTATCCCAGGGCTGTGGATAGTAGCAATCATTGCTAAGTGGGTTTGATCTCAACACCTCAAATTTTCCTTGAGATGGTTATCCTATGTTAAACTGGGATTGGGAGTGGACATAGAAAACAGATGGCATTGCCAAACTCATTTAGCCATTCACCTAAATCACGACATCCAATTTAGATTTTACTGGCCATAAGGCTGGTATATTTACTCTATCACTTTATCACCTTTATATAAAATGACATTTTTGACTTCCTGGAAATTCAGTATTTCATCTGTACATCAGATGTACAGCTAGGTATCAAACACAGATCTGACAGCAAAGGTCCTATTCTTAATGGTTAATAGTCTATGCTTAGATGCTACAATTAATTTATGGTTTAAATATTGTATAAGGCAATACCTCATACTTAATAGTTATTCAACAACTGTAAATTACTTCCCAGTGTGTTGTGTATAAAAGGAGAATCAAATAAAGATGTTTTAATGTTGTTCAAGATTATTATTATATTAGCCCTCAAAGTACACAGCAAATAATTTTCAATCTAAAAATTTACTTTTTTTATTCATTATTGGTCCCTTCACTCATATATTCAATTATTTTTTTTCTTCTAAGAGAAAATATAAGGTAAATTGAATAAGACTGAATTTGTGACATTCATGCTTCTAAGTCAATGATGGAACAAATTCATCTGTGTCCCTGTAATTCTCAGAATTAATCTCTCATTTTCTGATATAAAATACCTAAAGAAGGTGAACTGCTAGAATTTATAAGAAATACCATGTAGCTTTGTAGTCATAATTTTTACTTTTTGTAGACCTCAGTATGAATTCATGTTATCTAACATACTTTGACCTAAGAGTCAGTATTTAATATTACATCTTTTATAATATTGAGAAGGCAAGGTTCAGGTGAAATTTTACTGATTTAAAAAGAAATATCTGTGGACAGTACACTCACCAGCATTATTAGCCTTCCAAAAAAGCTAGCTGTTAACACTAACGACAGATATTCACTGTTACAGTTGATGATAAGTTTTACAGATCAGTAGATATTGCTCAGGACATCAAAGGCAGGATGAGGTCAGCTTGCCTCAAGGGATTAGTCTGTACAGCTATTGGTGTTCTTGAGGGAAAACAGTGACAGATGTTGTATCATTCACTTTTGTTGCTGGGCAGATTTATTCAGGCACTACACTACCATGTAGCTAATGTTGAAACCAGAATTTCCACATGTAAAAAAAATACACTGTTGGTTTAAGATATATGAATACCTGCTGCATCATCTTATGCTGTAATAGTCAAATAATAATGTGGAAATTTTAGTCTTTTGGAAAAATGATTTGGAAAGACAGCCCTGCTTTGATTTTCTAGACTAGAAATTTTTCTAAGTTCTTTTATACATAGGCTCCTTCAATACTTGCTTGAGGATGTCACATTCGCAATGTAGGATCACATAATGATGAAGAGACTAAGTTCTGGAGGCAGAATACCAGAGCTTGATTTCTAATTCATCTATTTTCAATGCACAATCTTGAGCAAGTCATTCGACTTCTCTAAAATGTATCTGGATATAATATTTATTTGTAAATCAGATTTATCAGTCTGACAATTATTATAAACTTTTATAAATCATATCTATTATTATTTTATATTATTATTATTATTGAGCAGAAGCAATACATTGAAATTATTTATGTGAGAAGACTTATCAAGAGACTATGCAAAGGTGTGGCCAGGCAATAAAGTAATAGGGGTAGGGGCCAGCACCAGTGGCGAGAGGGAAAAGGTGAGGTGCTGGTGTTACAGGAATCCAGGAAAGCTGCAGTTTTGGGGGCAGATGGGGGTTCACTATGTAAGTGCTGTTGTGGCAAAAGCAGAGGAACAGAACCACTGATGTGAGCCCAGCTGCTAGAGAGGGTGGTGAGGCAGATCAGTCCTCCCCATGCCCATCAGTCTCCTGTCGTGGAAGATGGACACTAAGGAAACACCATGAAGAAGCTGATAGAGGGCCTCCTTGGTGGCACAAGGGGTTAAAATGCAACCTATGAGGCTGTCCACAGCCTCTGCAGCATGAGTTTGATTCCAGGACTGCCAGGGAGCAAACCACATGGTACAGCAGACCTCTCCTGACTCACCCACTGGTCCCCTCAGCAGTATACTTCAGTCAATCCGCCTGTTCTGTTCCCCACTCAGTCTCTGGTGAATCCTCTCACCCCCCCACACACACCTCTGGCCTGTACCCCAGCTCTTGTATGCATAAATAAATAAATCTTAAAAAAAAAAAAAAAAGAAGCTGCTAGAGGTAAGTCCTGGGGCAAAAGATAGAGCAGAGTTGGCAAATAGGCAGTAAGCCAACTTGGCATTAAACTTAGCAGCAGCTCCTCACACATGAATTGTGACCATCTGGGGGTGCTGGCCAAGCTGGCTTTTGCTCTGTCCTGTCCCTATGGAGCTGTGGCCTCATCCTGCCCCTTTGCTCCTGATGCCAGTTACTCTCTGAACCTTATGAGATTCTTCCTGAAATCAGGGATCTTGAGGCCACCAAGTCCAAAGTCTTTCTTGCACTGAAAGCATTCTTGGTCTGGCCCCGTAGTGGGAAATCACTGCCAAGGATGCTTTGATGTGAAGACATGTTGAAGGCCTGGATGTGATACTTTTGGATCACTTCCAGTACTGGCAACTCTGCCATGAGCAAACAGCCTATCTCTCTGCTTTTCTCTCCCCTAGACACACCCTTTAGGTGCACATATTTTAACCTCTTTTTCTGGGTCCTTAACAAAAAGCTCTGAAGAGAAGAGGGTGATTTGTTAAGTGTAAAATAGTTGTCAATAGTTGTCCTCTACATCAGGAAATTAAAAAAAAACAAACAAACCTGCCTTTTATGTATTTTAAATTCGTTCATCCACGAAAGTATTTCAGGGGAAATTAGATATTGGTATAATGTATGATTAAACAAAAAAACATGCTTTTTAAATAACATCTCTTTGCTGTCACTTAGAAGTAGTTAAATATAATTTAAAGCAGAAGATTAATAAAAAAGACAAAGTAAAGTGGATATAATATTGACAACAAAAAAGCAGACCACAAGTCATAAGCAAATTTCTAACTCTGCTACTCACTAGTTCAAAGAACTCTCTTTACCTCACTGAATGATATAATCTTTTTAAAATTCTTTCATTTCTGAAAGAAATGAAATTTAAAATTTATCCTGTTCTAGAAATGAAATCACATACCAAATATGAGAACTTTGTGGAATTTTGGAGCAAAGATTGCTTCTCTCTCTTTCTCGCTTTCTTCCTCTCTCTCTCCTCCTGTTTTTTTTTTTTTTTTCCCTTCCTGGAATATTAAGCCCTATAATCCTGGTGTTTGGTTCCTGAGTTCCTATATAGTTATGACATTTGAGAATCCAAAGAAATTAAAAACATCTATACAGATAATAGATATTTTAAAAGATATAATCTTTTTAAAATATATTAAATAAATATATTTAATTTTAGCCTTTTTTCACTCTTTGTGCAAAATTATTTCACTATAACTATATTTGAATATGATTTAGTTTTCCATCCCTGGTTGGTTTTACAGTTTCTTGCTAAGTTAATAAAGAATAATATTGCTTCAAATAAGTTGACTGATAATGGCAAATGCAGTTATGCTTTTAGTAAAACATTTAAAAACTATTTACGCTGATCATAGAAGAAGAATGATATAATATACCAGATGGAAATCCACTTACTCCTTAGGGGTCAGGAATGCAAATAAAATAGCTATGTAATAATGTGGTCCAGCTGTACTCTGGGGTTTAGCTGAGGCCCCGTTGTGATGTGACATCTGAAAGATTTTTCATCACATATTTTTCCAGCTGAAATTTGTCTTGCCCAGATACAGGATCTGCCAAGTTACAAAAAATCTACACAGATGCTAGATTTTAAAAAGAATGGATCTCTACAAGTTAGGAATTGTTTAGTAACTACTACTCTACCCCTGCCCCACAAAAAGGAATTTAATAACTTTTTATACAATGAACAATAAAATAAGCAGAGTCTACCCTGTTCCAGGAGTTTAGCTTTATTACACATCAACAGCCCCTGCTGAAGGGTTGTGGATATGAGTGTGTTTAAGTGTACATATGTATGCACACATGCAATATGTGTTTGGGTGTATGTTTTCAAAATATGGACCATTATTGCAAAACTAAAAACATGCCGGAAATGTATATTCACATTTTCATCTCTGTTGAACGAACTGCATGCTTGGTGATTCTGCATCATTAACTCCTTTTTATACTGCCAGATGAGTCAGTTGGCCTAGTGAACTATGAGTTAGAAACTACAAGTCAAGTGAACAGTTCAAGTCCAGATTCTCCCACTTGAAGACTTTGTAGTCATGGGGACAGCCATTAAAATTTCTGAAGCTGAGGTTCTAAAGTGAATAAAGATATAGACTAGAGATTCTCCAAGGGCCCTGTGAATTCCAAAATGTGTTGGAATTTATTCTAATTTTAGATTTCAATTATCCTTGACTTATGCTGCCAAAAAGACCTGTACAAAAATGTTTAATTTTTACTTTGACTTTATTTTCATGTAGTTATAGGTTTATAGAAAAATGTTCAGGTATACACAGAGAATATGTGCATAATCCCTCTCCCTTCTTGGAGTTTGTCCTATCACTGACGAACCAACATCACTCATTAACTAAAGCCCATACTTTGTGTAATGTTCACTCTTTGATTGTATTTATTAAAGTCATTTGTTTATGGAAACTCTAAATCATTGCTGGTGGGGATAGTTTTAATAAGTCAATAATGTCACATGTCCACCATTGTAGTATACAACAATACTAACAGTGTCCTGTGCTGCACCTATTCTTTCCTGTTTCCCTCTTCCTCTCTCTAGTCTTGCCTTTCCCAGAATATCATATGGCTAGGATCATACAGCATATAGACATTTCAGATTGGGTATTTTTTTCTTAGCAACATGCATTTAAAGTTCCTCCATATTTATTTGTGGCTTGAAAGCTTATTTGTCTCTATCATTGAATAATATTTCATTGTATAGATGTACTAACATTTATTTAGCCATTATCCTATTGAGACATTTGGTTGTTTCCAATTTTTGGCAATCATGAATAAAGCTGCTATAAACATATGTGGCAGGTTTTCATGTGGACATAAAATTTTAACTCATTTGGGTAAATATCTAGGAGCATGATTGCTGGATTGTATTGTAAGACTATGTTTAACTCTGTAAGAGACTGCCAAACTGTCTTCATGACTGTATCATTTTGTATTCCCACCAGCAGTGATTGCGAGTTTCCATAAGCAAATGTTTTCATTTTAAGAAAGACAATCTACACAATCAAAATAGATCCTAATTATGAATATTTTAATACCTAAGCATCAATTAGCTTATACATCTTATCTTTGGAATGATTGTTTGGTTGCATATATAAATTAAAAAGCATTAGCTCTATGTCCAAAGTGTTATTTTACAGATTTTACTATTCACTAAAATATAATATTCCATATGCATAAAACATCATGGTTTTGCTAAGACCCTTTAAGAACACTTTTAGTTACAAGTGATTATGTTTATTACATTTCATGTATGTTTATATTACTTCAAGCTATATATACAATTGAGGATCCCACAAATTTATACAACACTTCTAAGATAATCACAAGTCATGTTGATATTATATAATCTCGGTATTTGGCATCTACTTTATACAGATGTTCCCTGGTGATCATATATGTCTTAGTGAGGTACAAGAATATAATATTTAGGATCCTCCTGTATAAGGAATTAAATTGTCAGGACTAGAATCTAAACTTTGGGACATTATATTCTTTTAAAAATAACCAAGCTCTTATTTCCACTCTGCCTTCATTTATTTCCACTCCTCCTCAAATCCAAGGTTCCAGATATAAAGAAATACTTGGCATAAGAATCTCTGCTTCAGTGAAAGTTCTGGAAGCCAGTAATTTATAAGTGGATTTCGATGTGGGTTTTTTAAGAGTCAAAGTGGTTGGTCAAGTTCCCAGACCTGCAACTTCTTTGCTATTTGAAAATGGATAAGTCATTTAGCTTTTATTTGTTTCACCATTTATAAACTTTTACCATTTATAAAATATACTTACCTCAGATTTGGTATAGGGATTAAATTAGAAAATAAATGCAAATATTTTAGCACTGCAGATAACAATGAATGCTAATAAAAATTAGTGAAACTGACTGACTCTTTTCTTTCTCTGCCTCACTAATTTTTATAAGGCACATCAGGGTTTAGCTCCAAGAATTCTCCCCAATGAACAAGCTGAGTTATTTATTTGTGCATACAAGAACTGGGATGTAGGCCAGGGGAGAGAGGTGGGGGTGGTGAGAGGATTCACCAGAGACAGAGTGGGGAGCAGAACAGGGGGATCTACTGAAATACACTGCTGAGAGGAGAAGCAGGTGAGAGGTGAGGTCTGCTACACCATGTGGGTTAGCTCCCTGGCCAGAGATGGAATCCATGCCACAGTGGTTGATGATAGCTTGATAGCACTGAGACTTTAACCCCTTTGCCACCAGGCAGGCCCCTCGGTCACTATCATGTAGTTTTTTCTAAAAAAGGTTTATTTATTTATGCATACAAGGGCTGGGGTATAGGTCAGAGGTGTGGAGAGGGTAAGAGGATTCACCAGAGACAGAGTGGGGAACAGAACAGGCAGATGGACTGAAATACACTGCTGAGGGGAGCAGCAGAAGAAGCAGGAGAGGTCTGCAGCACCATGTGGGTTGCTCCCTGGCGGGGGATTGAACTCGTGCTGCAGTGACTCAGATAGCTTGGTAGGTTGTGTCTCAACCCCTTGCACCACCAGGGAGGCCCCTCCCTAACATTTAAATCCCTTAATGTGAGGAACTCCATTTCCCTGTTATTGTCAATATGGGGCAGATTGCAGTTATATCACTTAGGAGTATTCTGGTTGAAATTACAGATAAAATAACTCAAACTCAGGTTTAAACCAACAAAGGAACTCAATGAGGTCAGTAACTGAAAAACAGAAGTACAGTACGTCAGGTTTTAGGTAAAGCTTGACCCAATATCTCTTGACATCACAAAAGACTCAGTTCCTTCCACATCTCCTTGACATTTTTTTCAGCAGTGTTTAAGCCTAAGGCTGTTTTCTCTTGGGGTTACAAGATGACTGCTGGAGACTGCTAGCAGTTACCAAGCAGAAAGAGAGATTGTTTTTTTTTTTTTAACTCTCTAGAAATTATAAGAAAACTTATTCCTTAAAAGCCCACAGGAAACAGCTCTCATCCCATTGACCTGAATTGGATGATGTACTTATGCCTGAAGGCCAGAAGCATGGGATGTATCTGTCAACTTAGATCAACTGAGTCATACCTACACTTTGGAATTACTGTCCCCCATCCACACAGAGCAGTATAGAGAAAGTGGAAACCTAAATAAAAACAGCAGCCAGAGTAATTAAAGTATTAAATACAGTAACACTTTCCCTTTTCCAAAGCAGAAAACTGAAACAGAAAATATCTGTAACCTCTGATATTTGACTTCTATGAGAAATGGCAATATGCCATGTTCCCCCCACCTCCTTATGGCTACGCTCTGAAATCAAATTCAAATTATGTAAATGGGATCTAATCTTTGGTATGTATAATGCATACTGACTAGACAACTTGAATTTTAATAAGAGCTTTATGAGCACATAGTCCTGGTTTATTTTATTTACTGCTAAATTCCTATTTATAGAACAGTCTCTGACACACAGGACAAGCAATAAATAATTCTTTAATTAATTTATTCAGTTAACTAACAATTTCAGTGTTTGCTATTTACCAAAAGAGAGTTCATAACTGCAGAAATTGGGGATGCAGAATGCTCATCTTTTTTTGTCTAGATTACTAAGATGCCCAAAATTTATTAATGATCAGTTTACATGACATTCGGGGTAAAAAGAAGCAAATAAAACTCAAATGTTGTAAAGAATGTGTACATGGAGTAGCTACATCATAAGACAACTAATGAAGACATTAGAAGTAGCCAGCCAAGAACTTTAGACTTACATGCTAGGAGACAGCAGAATTAACCCCTTCCAGACTAGTCTCACTATAGCAGTCTGAGTGATGTGCTAAAATCTAGTTCAACATAAAACTGCTCTGCACAGATCCTGCTGTTGCTCATATAAAACAGGTACTTTCTGACTTATGGTCTTTGAACTATTTCCTTTTGCCTTAAGTAGTCTTCCCTTCCATTGTAGAGCTCTGCTGGAAGTTAATGCTCTAGGAGGCCTAACATGGCAGCCCTATCAAATGCCTATGATGCCTCCCATTTACCATACTCTAGCTTTATTATTTCCATAGCATTTGTTATCCTCTCACATGCTATATATTTTTATCAATATTAACTAATTTTCTATCCTCTCCTTCAGAATATAAGCTCCATAAAAGTGATGATTATTGTTGTGTTCCCTGATTTATTCTGATGTACAAAACAAGACTTGACATGTAATGTTGCCACAGAACTTATTTATTAAATGAATGATTAAATGAGCTTATTCTGTGTTAACACTTTTATTCAAGTCAATAGTTCAGGCATTTCCCAGAAAAAAAAAAAACAGTAAACCCAAAAAAGCACATTGAGTAGCCTTGATTTTCAAATATGCTGTTATTTATCTATCTCTCTTGTAGACTAGAAACCATCTTTTGCCAAAAAAATGCATTTTGAGAACCATTAATCCTTTGATTTTTTTGCCATTTTAATGAAATCCAATTGTCAAATGAAACTAAATGATATAATAGGCATAGCAGTGACTCATTCATAGCCAATTTTGTGTTTTTAAACACTGAACCAAGGTCCAAGTTTTCTGCTTAACTTTTTTTTCCTTTATTGCTTTATTGTGTAAACAATCAGGATTGAAACTTGAGTTTTTCCGATAGCATACTGCTAGGTTTGAGGATTGTAAATGTGACCATATAACAGTATATATTTTTACTTGAAGACCATGTATTCCTTAAAAATTATTATCCTACATTTAAGCTTTTAAAAAACACTGGTTTATATGAGCAACAGCAAGGAACTAATTTAAGGTGGGAGGGAAATGAGTGAGTGAAATTGTACAGTGTTAACTATATAGACATTAATGTTTATATGAGACATACGTTCTCCTTGGTGCATTGATCTTCTGAACTTTATAAATCATTACCAGTTATATCCTCTTATTTGGAAAATAGTTAAGTGTATTCATATCTGGTGATTGTTTTAGTACATTTGGGTTGGTCTAACAAAAATATGATAAACTGGGTGGCTTATAGGTGATAAACATTTTTCTCACAGTTCTGGAAGCCAGGACATGTGAGATCAGTGTTCCTGTGTATTCTACATCTGGTGAAGGGTCTCTTTCTCACTGACGACTATCTTCTAACTGTAATCTGACATGGAAGAAGAGGTGGGGCAGTTCACTGGGCTCTCTTTTAAGGGCATTTATCACTGTCTGAGGGCTCCACTCTCATCCTTATGCCATAATCACCTGCTAAAGGCCCCAGTGCCTAGTACCATCATTTTAGGGGTTAGGGTTGCAACATAGGGATTTTGAGAGCTCATAAACTATAATCTACATAGAATCTACAGTAATGATCATTTTGCTTTGTATTGGTTTACAAAGTTTTACTCTTTGATGACATTTGTTTTTGTTTTGCTTTGTTTTCTTTTTCAGAATTCCTGCTTCATTTATGTTTACCATATGTTGAGAAAGAATAATGACTGAAGTCTCCAACGTTATGATTTTAAACTGCTTGGATAGCTTGATTTTCTTTAGACTGGGCCACATATTTTTCATGTGTATGGCTGTCTGACAGCCTGTGACACTGTACATTTTTCAGAAGTTTCAACCTGAATTCGTCTAAACTTTGCTCTTTAAAATTGGGAAATTTTAATAGTGTTATGAAACCCTCTATTTAATTCTCCACTTCTTTCATCAACAAACATTTTTCTTTACTCCTTATATAATTTATCCATTCCTTACTCAATCATTTCATTATATATCTTTAGCCCCTAACATGAGCCAGGCACTGTTTTGAAGAAATATAGTGGTGAACAGCATTAACCAGTTCTCTGCCTCACAGCACTTTTGTGTATTTCTTCACTTCTTGAATCTGGAATCATTCTGCGACCTCACTTGACTGATAAAAACAGGATGGGAGATTCTTCTTTTGTCCTATGGGGAAAGTTATCTATAATACTAGGGCTCTGAGAACCCTGAAATTACCATTCTATGAGAAAGACAAGCTTATTACACAAAGGGACCATATAAGTGAAGTCATCCTGGAAATTGATACTCAATTGGTGTCCCCCCCAAAAAAAACTTCCCTATTGTGACCTTGAACAGAGGCATGCCCTACCAACACAGGCTCAAATAGCAAAACTGTGATCAAATAAGCAAAATAATATTTTAGGCCACTAAGTATTGGTGTACATTGCCATGTGACAATAGACACCAAAACACAGTATCTTTTCAGATATAGTTGATTTTAAAAAAAGTCAAAACTCATCAAACATCTTCACCCCCACTGGCACACACACAATTCTGCTATTTGCAAGATCCACAGACAATTTGGTTACTTATGGATTCTCATATAAGAACTCCCTGATTTCTGAGAAATGCAAATTAAATCACAATGAGATACCACCTTACACCGGTGAGAATGGCACATACTAAAAAACTAGCAACAACAAATGTTGGTGAGGATGCAAAGAAAAAGGAACTCGCCTACACTCCTGGTGGGAATGCAAACGGGTCCAACCTATGGAAAGCTGTGTGGAGGTTCCTGCAACTATTAAAAATGGAGCTACCATATGACCCAGCAATTCCACTCCTAGGAATCTACCCAAAGGACACAAAAACATTAATTCAAAAGGATACCTGCACCCCTATGTTTACTGCACCACTATTCATAACAGATAAGAAATGGAAACAACCCAAATGCCCAAAAATAGATAACTGGATCAAGAAGATGTGGTACATACACACAATGGAATACTATCCAGTAATCAAAAAAGATAAACTACTGCCATTAACAGCAATATGGATGGAGCTAGAAAGCATTATGCTCAGTGAAATAAGTCAGAGGAAAAAGAAAAATATTGCAAGGTTTCACTTATAGGAGGAAGATAAGGGAACCAAGAAAGGGATCAAGGAAAAAAATAATGACATAAAGACCACAACAAAGCAAAACAAAACAAAACAAAACAAAAAACAAGCAAACAGACAACTATAAATCAGAGACATTCTTCAGGGGAGGGGGAAGCCAAATAAGGGATCGGGGAAATAACAACAACAACAACAATAATAATAATAATAATAATAATAATAAACAAAGTTAACAGGAAAGCATAAATCAGAGACATTCTGCAGGGGAGGAGGAGGGAGAGGGATCAAAACTGGGGAAGGAAGAGCACAAGGGACTATTGTGATGGTGCACGGGTGAATTGATGGTGGGCATTTTAAGGGGACTACACCTGAGAGGAGAAATATTGCACAAAAATTAACGAGGTTGTAAAATAAATAAAACAAATACATTTAAAAATTAAAAAATACTAAGTGAAACAAATCAGATAAAGAAAAAAAAATAGAAATCCCTGATTTCTAGCTACAGTTCCATAACTTCTTAATCATAGTTTTTAATTAAGTAAGTTAGCTGACAGAATGTAGAGGTTATTCTAGAAAAGCAAGGTTGCTATAGAATCACCCTTTCTGCTTTGATAGATTTTTTTTTTAATGCTGGTAGGATTTCAATGCTATTGAAAATATTTCTGTGACTGTTTACAATAGCTAAGCTTTGGAAACAGCCCAAATGCCCAAAAATAGATGACTGGATCAAGAAGATGTGGTACATATATACCATGGAATATTACTCAGCATTCAAAAAAGATAAACACATGCAATTTGCAGCAACATGGATGGCACTGGAAGGGATCATGCTCAGTGAAATAAGCCAAAAAGAAAAAGAAAAATACCGGATGGTCTCCTCACTCATAACAGGAATCTAGAAAACTTAAATAAGGGACCAGGAAAATGAATAACTATAAGAAAGTGAAAATCAAAATCAACAAAAAACTATGAACCAAAGACACTTTTGGGGGGGTGGGGGGCGGGAGGGGAGGGATTGGGGTCAGAATGGGGGGTTGCAATTGTATGGGGAATATAAAAATAAAATTTATTATAAAAAAATAAAAAAAGAAAATATTTCTGTGAAGTACAAAACGTTAACATTTGTGACATCTTATTGTCATATATGTTGATACTGTAATAACTCTGACAGAATGCTATGTTATATACATTGACATTATAATGACCCTGATGGAGAGGCGGGGCAATTAAGATACAAGGACTTAAAGTTATGAATTAAAAAATCAATCTTCTGTTTATGAAAACAACAATAAGGAGGTACTTGAAAGGCAAGGACAGATAAAACCTGGCTGCAGAGAGACTCTGCTGACATTAAAATTAACAGGTGTTCTTGATAATACGCATCTGAAAAGTGGTATATAACAGGCACTAAATTTAAGTTCATTTGAGATTACTATGGACTACATTCCCATGTTCTCGAAACCTTCAGGTGTTCGAGAGAGATTCTGGGGACTTGCATTCTGAGAATTGGCTCTTCCCTCTCTACACACGGACAGCTTGCCGGAATGCTCTGGGCTTGCCTACCCGGCATCACCAGTCTCCAGGCTTTGCCAAAAGCTTCATATCCTTCCCCATCTCCTAGCAATTGATTTGTATGCTTAGGTTGTCATTATGCATATTCTCCCCAATAAATTCAGTGAGATTATATGTATTTGCACTGAGTTGTGAGTGAAACCTTCTCACTTGGTGAAAGTTAGCACTTTAGTGATGCAAACATAACACATGTCATATTGGCTTATTTTATACTAACAGTAATAAAACAAGGCCTCCCTGGTGGCGCAGGCAGTTGAACAGAGTGCTGTAGAGCTGTCTGCAGCCTCTGCAGTGTGGCTTTGATCCCAGCTGGCCGTGGAGATACCCACATGGCACAGCAGACCTCTGTCTCGCCTGCTGCTCCCCTCAGCAGTGTAGTTCACTCAGTCTGCCTGTTCTGTTCCCTGCTCTGTCTCTGGTGAATCCTCTCAACCTTCTGCACATCTGGCCTGTACACTGGTTCTTGTATGCATGAATAAATAAATCTTAAAAAAGTAATAAAACATTAATTTAATGGCATTCATCTATTTGGGACCAGTTCATTGATATCCAATAATCTGGGCAAGAGTAGAATGAATACAAATGGAATGATAGAGAAGATGTAGTCACTGAGAAATAAATTTTGAGATGGATCTTATGATTTATACAAGTTTGGCACAACCTCCTAGAAACACATTACAAACTAGATAGTTCTAAGATACATAAAAAGACTACATTTATGCAATATTAAACTGTTACACTAAACACATGAAGGCCATACAGAAAATTTGCTAGAACATGCACAAAAAGAGAGGCTGTTTTTGGACATTTTAACTAACTGGATGAATTAAGAAACAGAAACAATATTTTTCATGAGTTGGTTTACTCAATAAGCCTCAGGACAGTGATACTGTAAACACTTAACTCAAACAAATGCAATGCTAGTAATGGTCCTAATCACAGAACACTCCTCAAGGGTTATCTGATGTTTACAGCAGAGAATGAATGTGTGGAATTGTTTGTCGACAATTTTGAAGACAGCTTATTGCTAAGCTTCTCCCCCACCCCCAAGAATTAGGACTCATCTTGAGGTTTAAGATACCAGAAATCCATATTACTTTACTCAAATTTAGGAGCCTGATGTGTCTCAAAACTTGTGGCTCTAACTTTGAAAATTTATTTTTTCTTCCCAGGGTTTACAAAATGAGTATAAGTACGATAGCAAACTACTGAATCCTACTAACTTGAACTTTCCAGACTTCCTCACCACTTCAAGCTGCCAACCCTCTTCATGTCATCTGAAATGACCCAGAGGGTGCTCACCCATGACACATCCCCAAATTTCCAGTTTGAGCAAACACAGACATTTGATGAAAGCTAAACCCAGAACAACATGCCTAGAATTTTCTGGAATTAAAAATTATTACATTCAAAGACCTTAGATCGGTAACAGTTCTTTCACTCTTTGTGATCAATAAATACTATTGTTTTCATTCATTCTTTTATCAAGTACTGTTAAGTACCTACTCTATACCAGATACAAAGGGACATTATAGAAGACATGGGAGAAATCAAAGCCCCTTGACCTTATGAAATTGATATTCTGGTGGGTATGACAGCAATAAGTATGTGAACAAACTACATAATTTCAATAGCAATATATGAAAATTTAATTCAATCAATTGTGTGAACTCAGCAATGTTTCTTAACCTTTCTATATATTAATTTTTAAGATGTCAGTGAAGCAAAAGTTATCTTAGACTTTGTGTGAGGTTTAAATGAGTTATGAAGTCAATGTCTAGAAAGCATTTGTGTTTCAAATGCATAAGATATACTAGGATGTCAGACATGCTATAGGAAAAAATGGAAATAACCCAATTTTTCTCAGACGGAAATGGAATGGATAAACAACATGCAATCTATTCATATGGTACAAAGCTGCCCAGCTATTAAGACACATATTAGACTTTTTAAAGAGATCTTAAAAAATAATTTGAGTAAAAATATTACAAAAAATATAACATGATGATATATTATGGAAAATATGTAATATGATGATATTAACAACATAACATTCATGTACATGTGTGCAGCAATATTTTTTAAATGATAAAAATATATATATCATATCCATGATGCTGAATGTATTTGGGGAAGGAAGTAAAAACCTAACTAGGGAAAAAATAAGAAAATTCAGAGAATACTGCACCTGTACCTAATATGGATTTTTCATTTATTTGAAAAGGTGTGTGATATTCTGAATTAAAAAAAGTGAGAAGGAACATGCAGGGGAGAAAATATGTATTGTATAGATAATTGAGATATGTATTATATGGGGAAAAAAGTTCTCATGAAAGGAAAACTGCATATTAGTGTCCATTCATTCTACATGGCAATTGCTTTAAGTTTGATCATTCATTTCCCCTGACTTAGCAAGGTTTTGTAGAATGAACGTATTATTGGATTTTGGCTAGTTACTGTTTTTGAAGGAAGACATATTTACTTAGGAGAATTCAGAAATTTACTTAGGAGACATATTTACTTAGGAGAATTAAGTAGATTTTCTCACTATTTCATTTTATTTTTCTTTACTTAATATTTTGCTTATACATTGTTTTTAGTCAAGTACTTCACATCTGGGATACAGCACAAAATCCCTAACTGCTACTCTTGAGCTTAATTCAAAAAGTCAGAGCATTCTAGTACATTGTCCCAGAACAGCTGACACACAATTTCTCCCTGCCCTACATATTACAGACACTTGATTGATTTTCACAGATTCCGAAGTGGTCATTCTTTATGGGCTCTTTATGTTACTAAATACACACATTTGTTTAACGTTGTCAGCCTAAATTCTTTCCAGCTCTGATGGATTTTTACTCTCACTGAGTGCTTACAATCCATGAACATAATCACTAAGTGAGGTTGTTAAGTTCCCATTTTCCATCGCACATGAGTAGCTACTTAAGACGTGGCCTGGGATGGGTGTCTCTCTCTCCTCACAAACCAAAGCTATTTGGCACATTTGTCTTTCCTTACTCAAATAAAGGAAATGTTTTGCTGGTTAACATCTTCATTCACTATATTCACTGCATGAAAACCAAAATATGCTTAAAATAGGAGTTAGTGGTATAGCTATTTAAAGTTCTAATGAAGCAAAACAGATTAGCTTTATCGCAATGTCTTTTCCTTGCTGGGGAATTATCAAGATACACTAGAATGCAAATTTTTTTTGTTTTTTTTGGGGGGAACATATTTCATGTGAGATTTTTAATATTCTCTCAAGATTTCAGCACAAATAAGACCCCTAGGGAACATGTATTTAAAGAAGTTTATGAGTATCCAACCAAGAGGTGTAACATACTCCAATGTTCTGTTACATTTCAATCTCCAAATGATGATTTTGGACCCCTGACTAGAAATACTTTACAAAAGATTGAGGGTAATGTTTAAAAATTAAATACTTGTTTACATTGTTTTTCTTCTTTCCTAACCAAGCACATGGGTCATGACACACCCCAAGTTCGGGAGTTAAGTTTAATAAGGATCTTGAAAAAGGTAGTTGAGACTTCTAGGATCGCAGACATAATTTTGCCACTAAAATAGATAAATTAGTAATTGAAAAATAAGTAAGGCTATCTGAACTCCTAGAAATTTTTAATAAAATCCTTCTATTGAAGCTCATTCCTATTTTTCTGTTCCCATATGTAATTACCTTATAATATGGCTTGTCTCTTGTCCTTCCCTTTAATTTTCCTGATGCTTTTCACTCTTAGGTGATTAGCCCTCACAAAATTTCCTCTATTTTTTTTTTTTTTGGTTCAGTAATCCCGAGTCAAGAGAATGTTAGTAACTCACGTCTTTCTAAGAAACTCCTTTAATTCATTCTCACTTTTCTAATCAGTTCTGTTTTCCATGTCTTCTGCACTTTGCATATACAGTTTTCACTATATAACCAGATATTTCTTCATCTTATTCTTAATAATTGCATTATAGCTTAATGAAAGCACATGTGATTCCACCCCTCAAACCTTCCACCACCATCACCATCAACATGTCTTTTTTTTCTGTGTCTTGCCATTCAAACCACAATTAGTGACAATAAACCAGAGTCAAAGACAGATGGCATTGGTTATAATCAAGAACTCAAAATTTTAGCAATTAAGAAGACAGATAATATTTATTTAAAATTATGACAAAATATTTAAATGATTTCTACCAAATGAAAAGAGATACAATGTTGGCAAGATTTCATCTATTTTATCAAGGAGTAGCATTTCATCGTGCATATATACCATATTTCTTAATCCACTCATCTTTCCTTGGCCACTTAGGTTGTTTCCATAACATGGCTGTTGTAAATAGTGCTGATTAGCAAATACTTAGAAAATCTCAATTGCAAGTAATAGTGTGGCTAGAGATTTGATTAAACAAGAATGTGAAAGCCAGGTAATGTGATTTTCTATGACTTCCTAGGGAATCTAAATTTTGGGTTATACCCAGAGAGACTTTATTAAGAATTTTAAGTTGATTAGAAATGTGAACAGAATGGACAACTTCAATGGTCAACATTATGTTCAAAGTAATGAAAATGAGGGATGGTGCAGAAGTCCAAGACTTAAAAAGTTGGTGTGAAATGGTGCTAATATGTGATGGAGGATACCCTGTGCATAAGAATAAGCAAAGGAGTCAATAAGAGCTTGCTAAATAAATGATTTAATAATGCTGTCTGATTTCTTGCCTGAGAAAGAGAAAAGCATGAAACTTGGAAGACTGCACTTTTGGGTCTTTGTCCAAATTCCACAGAACAAGAGCAAAGACACATGAGGCAGGAAGGGCTCTGGGCCATACCACAAAGACCACCGCTATCTGCAAATCTGGTCGGAGGGGAAATTGGTTGGCCAGAGGTAGATATGAATGGACCCAAAAACCAATCATCAGAGTTAAGTAACAATTCTCTGGGCAGATTTACCTGTTATTCTAAGTAAAAATTCAAGTTCTACACACAGTGGTTATAGCTTCACTGCAGGAAGTGTGTTCAACATTCCAGAAAGCGTGGTTTTACTGTTCTAGGACCTCAATTATAGAAAATATTCAGAGGTAATTGAGAGTTGGGAAGTCTACATTTTAAATTCCCTACTTCTATGACTTACTGTGGAAAGTTTGAAAATCATAACATATTAAAGCTAAGAGGAACAGAGAAAGAAGTTTTCAGATGAGGATAGGTATCTCAAACTTGGCCATTTTGACTTCGATTGGCTGTCTTCCTGTTGTCACTTTTTAAATACTAACTTTCTTTTATCACTGCCAAGTGTTTCCAATAACTTTTAATATATATAATCTTGAGTCCCAAATCATCTTTTCTTATTCTTTAAATCTTAGTGAAATTTTATTCTATTAAGTAGGGAATCCTGAATTTTTACTTTAGCATGCAAAACTACCGATTAGACAACATTCTATCGGAATCCATTCAACTTGAATGAATGAGCCAATTAGTTTAGATGTACTATGCAGTTAATCATGTAATCCAAAATACACACAAACATGCAAACATATTCATCATATTAGTATTCATTAACCTTACTTATCTATTGTAATTTTAAATGGTGAGATGACACCTAACCTAATTATATTAAAATGATATAGCATTAATATACATTCATATTTTTATAGGTTTGAACTAAACATGGAGCAATGAGAACACTATATCTTATTATAATACTTGTGCCCCATTATCATAGTTATTAAATTAGCTAAGGTTTGGTTAAATTTGTTGTGTAAACATGAATAGATGATATCACATTCTTAGAAAGAAAATATATACCCAAAGTGGTAAATATAAATATCGCACAAATTCTTTACACTACTTGAAACTTGCACCATTTTTCTGGTAAGTACAATATATTTTAATGAAATATATAAAGAACATAAAATTCTGTACAAAAACTAAACTTTTAACCAATAGGTCAGTGGGACACTAAACATGTCAGCAAATATCACCAATTACAAATTCAATCCATTTTATTGTCTCTTTTCTTTTGTTTTGTTTTATATTTTGGAATACAAAGTTGTCATTGACCCTGGAATAAGTATACATTATTGGGATTTGGTTTATCCAAAACAGCATGCACTAAACTATGCTAAGTAGAGGTTTAAACTTGCAAATAAAGTTGAAATGTTACTTTAGTTATAGACATGTAAGAGAAAAAAAAGAATGAATTTGCTGCTCCATTGCCAATGTCTTCCACATCAAGGGGATCAGGTCAGAGATGTCACTAGTGTGTTTTCCCCTTGTTTTATCTTGCACCTCAGAGGCTCTTTCTCTTTCTCTGCCTTCTTTTTCCTCCATGCATAAGAGGGACAAAATGTCACAAACATTTGAACATTTCAGATTGAGTAACTGTTGGCTTTTTTGTAGGTCAAGCAAGAAGTGTATAATCTGGAGAGACATTTTTTTTGGTCTGTCTTACTAATAAGAATCATGGAACAGTCATAGGTTTAGCTGCTGAATAGCATGTTTTATTCCTGTTCTGGAATCTCTCCATTTGAAAATGCAGGTAATACTTTGTACTACTCATTTCAGAAAATTCTGTGTAGTATAGTCTACATAGTTTCCTTATCTGTCTTTCTTTTTCAGAAACTTTAAGATTCTTAGAAATACTACTGAAAGGAGAGAGGGCAAAGCATTCAGGTGGGAGAAAATTTTATGTCGCTCCAAGTAGAGACTAGAGAGTCACAGATTTTGCAAGTGTTTACAGACCAAGAGTCTGCAAGCACATAGATAGGTGGGAATGAGACATAAGGAAGATGTTACCTTGACACTGGAACTCTATCAATATTGTTTGCTTAAAAATCCATAGGAAAAAATTATCATTTTTGATAGCTGAGTAGTATTTCATTGCATACATAAGCCATATCATCTTGAGCTACTCATATGTTTTGGGACATTTAGGAAGTTGTTCCCATAGCTGGGTTACTGAAAATAATGCAGTGATGATGGGCCTCCCTGGTGTCACAAGGGGTTAGGCACAGCATTGTGAAGCTATCCACAGCCTCTGAGTTTGATCCCCGGCCTGCCAGTGCCAGGGAGCTACTCACATGGGGCAGCAGACCTCGCCTGTCTCTCCCGCTGCTCCCCTCAGTAGTGTATTTAAGTCAATCCACCTACTCTATTCCCCACTCTGTCTTTGGTGAGTCATTTCACCCCCCAGCACTTCTGGCCTGCACCCCAGTTCTTGTATGCATAAATAAATAAATCTTAAAGAAAAAAACTAATGCAGTGATAAACAAGGGAATGCAAACTTTTGCCATTTGTGGCAACATGGATAGAGGTGGAAGAGATTTATACTCAGCAAAATAAATCAGGAGAAAGACAAACACCAGATGATATCACTCACCCATGTAATGTAGAGAAACCAAACAAAGGGCCAGATAAAGTCGAACGAAAAAACTAACCTTTGAATGCTGACTATAGAACTAAGAGTTAGATGGGGAGAGGGGAGAATGAAGTGGAGAGAAAGCACAACGGACTATGATCGTGGACTGTGGGTGCTTTGGTGGTGAGTGGACCATGGCAACATTTGAAAGGGAGAATCCTGCATTTCTAAAATATCAACAGAGACATAAACCAATTTTACCTCATTAAAACAAATTTAACTTCTTCTTTTCCTATTTGGATTCCTTGGATGTCTTTCTCTTGTCTTATTGCCCTGGCTAGGACTTCCAGTATTATATTGAAAAGCAGTGGTGAGAGTGGACATCCTTGTCTTGTTCCAGATCTTAATGGAATTGCTTTCAGCTTTTCACCATTGAGAATGATACTGGCTGTTGGCTTGTCATAGATGGCCTTTATGATGTTGAGGTATGTTCCTTGTATCCCAAGAATTTCAAGGGCTTTTATCATGAATGCGTGTTGCACTTTGTCAAAAGCTTTCTCAGCATCTATTGATATTATCATATGGTTTTTATATTTCTTTTTGTTGATGTGTTGGATAACGTTGATTGATTTTTGGATGTTGAACCATCCTTGTGTCCCTGGAATGAATCCTACTTGGTTGTGGTGAATTATCTTATGGATACATTGTTGGATTCTGATAGCTAAAATTTTATTGAGGATTTTTGCATCAGTGTTCATTAGGGAGATTGGCCTGTAGTTTTCCTTTTTTGTGTTGTCCTTGTTTGGTTTTGGTATTAGTGTAATGTTGGCTTCATAGAACGTGTTTGGTATTGTCCCTTCCTTCTCAATTTTTTGAAAGAGTTTGTGAAGGATAGGCACTAATTCATCTCTGAATGTTTGGTAGAATTCATTTGTAAATCCATCAGGTCTGAAAAAATGTTCAACATCACTTGTAATCAGGGAAATGCAAATCAAAACTACCATGAGATACCATCTTACACCAGTGAGAACGGTAGATATTAAAAAAACTAGCAACAACAAGTGTTGGCGAGGGTGTGGAAAAAAAGGAACTCTTCTGCACTGTTGGTGGGAGTGCAAACTGGTCCAACCACTATGGAGAGCTGTGTGGAGATTTCTTGAACTACTAAACATAGAGCTTCCATAGGATCCAGCAATTCCACTCCTAGGTATTTACCCAAAGGACACAGAAACATCAATTCCAAAGAACACCTGCACCCCTATGTTTATAGCAGCACTGTTTACAATAGCTAAGCTTTGGAAACAGCCCAAATGCCCAAAAATAGATGACTGGATTAAGAAGATGTGGTACATATATACCATGGAATATTACTCAGCATTCAAAAAAGATAAACACATGCAATTTGCAGCAACATGGATGGCGCTGGAAGGGATCATGCTCAGCGAAATAAGCCAAAAAGAAAAAGAAAAATACCGGATGGTCTCACTCATAGCAGGAATCTAGAAAACTTAAATAAGGGACCAGAGAAATGAATAACTATAAGAAAGCAAAAATCAAAATCAACAAAAAACTATGAGCCAGAGACACTTATTGAGGGGTGAGGGGCAGGAGGGGAAGGATTGGGGTCAGAATGGGGGGGTTGCAATTGTATGGGGAATATAAAAATAAAATTTATTATTTAAAAAAATTTAAATAATTCATAGAAAGATAGTGTTGCTGGGCAGAAAGTTTCTCTGAGATCTTAGACTCTAGATGGCTAAATGGCAACCCCATATGGACAAAGGGCCCCTGGACCTTAAATCATCTGAGTGGGAAACAAGGAATAAGACTGAAAATTTTGCTCTAGCTCAAGTTATAGTCAGTCATTGATTTAAAGGAGGCATTGTGATTTGACATTTCTTCATGTCCAATTTATGGAGAAAAAGTCATTATCAGGATCAATACTCGGTATGTGGCTGTATTATGAACCCATGATTAAAATCAAAATACTTCTGGCTAATTTACAAAGAAGTAGGATAATCATTCATGGAAATTCTAACATGAATTCAATTTGCCCCATGTCAAGGAAGGTATGGCTGCTTTCCTAATGAACAGGTTCAACCAAATGTTTTGATTTGCTGGAAGCAGTGCTGGTTCATGAAAGTTGTCCTGGAAAAATTATTAGGAACATCTTTCATAATTAAAAGTGTCCAAATTTGAATGATAAATGATTTTGTCTACAGGAAAATATTCTGGCTTTGCTCTTCGATTTATAAACATTATCCTAGGTATATGTAGTTGTCCTAGCTTCTAAATAGTAAAAGTCATTAGTGTTAGAATCTAATTTTCCATTTGGAGGAAATGTATAGTAATCTTTGAATAAATATGAAGTATTTTTAAGAGGTACTAAAAACAGAATGGAGTAACATAAATGCTATAAATTTCTTAACCTAGTTTTTAAATCTTTTTAATTTTTTTTCAAATAATATTTTATTGTTTTTTATTCATGTATTAGTTTATATAACCACATTAAATTTCATATTGTTACCTATATTCATGTAAAATGAGTATTATTGCCTATATTCATGATGAAAACTGAGAGTTGATAGTTAACTTCTTAAAAGCTATTTGGTTAACTAGGGCTAGAACTAGAATTTGAAACCCAATTGATATTAATTTTCACCTATACCTTAAATCATACCAATAAATTCATTTTCTAAGTGTCTTGAAAATTTTCTTAACATGCTTAATGTAAGAGAATAAAAAACTAGGTGCAATGTGAAATCCAAGGATAAAATTGCCTGTAATATTGAATTTCATAATATTATATAGGAAATACATGATATGCTATAAATGAATGAGTAAATGCATATATACACATACAGATGAATGATTACCTAGTTAGTTAGCTAGCTAAACTGAAATATGGGAAACTTTGACTTAAAAATCCCTCAATATCATTTAGTTTCATATAGATTGTCTAGTTTTCACATAATTTTGTACCATAGTAAGAAAGTTTTTTCAAATAAACACAAGCTATACTTCAGAGCCAAATAAATATTGAATTAAGCATTGATTTTGCATTAATGATCAAAAAAGAGTTGTATTTTTAGATCTAAATAAAAATATGCCTTTTCCATCATTTCTTTGGGATACATAAATTATGTTAATTGTCAATATGAGTAAAATATTTTTTATGGTTGGTATATATTTTCCACATATTACTTTTTCTCATATTCGGATCTTTAACTGAACATATGAAAATGTATCCATGGTTGAGAGCTTCAAAAAATAGAACATTTTAGAATGTCTTGTTAGCTTAGGCATAGAGTTATGCAAAATTCTTTTCACTTCTGGCAAAAACAATGGGAAAAAAGCATTAATCTCTCCAGGGTGAATTTTGGTACCTCCTACTCTAGGGAAGTCCAGAAACACAAAGTGAGATCAGAAATTTTCACTAATTTCTAAACCCTTCTGTTTCTCCCCATTCTGGCAGTGAAATGTGGAAAATATATTTGTTCAAGGGCAATGTGAACTTTTTCTGAACCTTTCAAGACTTCCACTCTTAGTCATAGAAAAACAGAATTTTTTGGTTCTTTCTTAACTTCAACTATTAAAGTCACTAAGGAGTCGTATAATAGCTTTCCCAGTCTATATCCAATCAGAATTCATTTTCCTTTCTTTACTTATCACATTGTAAGTAATATTATGCCAAAGTCAGGATTCATAAACATTTCATCAAAGACACGAAATCAGTTTTGTTGCCAGAATGAAATAGCTGATATTCCTAAAAAATATTTTTCTGCCTCCCAAGCTATTTAAACCAAGCGACCACTGAAATAGAATGATGGCTAATTGACTAAATAGGCTGAATTATTTTTTTAAAGGTCAAAGTCTATTATCCTGTTTGTTTTTATTAACTTCCAAGTTTGTTTAGTCATTTGTGGGAGATCATGTGAAGTCAGAGATTGTTTATTTTATGAATGGAAAAAAATTTGAAGGCTGGAGGCAATATTTGCTTGAATGAGTATTTTGTTTGTTTGAGTCCTAACATTTTTTTAAAGATTAAATCCTTCTAAAACAAGGATTCTCAATTTATTATGGTTAATAAAAAATGGGAACCTGTATAATGTTTATTTACAAAATGACTTACCTATATTTAAATTAAACAATAAGGGGTCTGCATAGTGGCCTAGGGGTTAAGTTTCAGAACTATCACTACTAAGGCCTGAGTTCAATCCCTGGCCAGGGAACTAACCCACATAAGGCACAGCAGACCTCTCCTGTCTCACCCGCTGCTTCCTTTCAGCAGTGTATTTCAGTGGATACGCCTGTTCTGCTCCCTACTCTCTCTGGTGAATCCCCTTACCTCCCTCACCTCTGGCTTACACCCCAATTCTTCTATGGAAAACAAACAAACCAGGGCCTCCCTGGTGGCACAAGGGGTTAGGATGCAACATATGAAGCTGTCCACAGCCACTGTAGAACAAGATCCATCCCCAGCCAGGGAGCAACCCACATGGTGCAGCAGACATCTCCTGACTCACCTGCTCCCCCCCTCAGCAGTGTACCTCAGTCGATCTGCCTGTTCTGTTCCCCAATTTGTCTCTGGTGAATCCTCACACCCACAAACACTGCTAGCCTGTGCCCCAGTTTGTGTATACATAAATAAATCTTTTTTTTTTTAAAAAAGAAAGAAAACAAACAACAAAAAACCTAAACAGTAGGATCCCTGTAGAAAAAGAAATACACTAAAGGGAAATCAACAGTATCTCTGAAATGAAGAAAAGTGAAGAGAAAATGCCCTTTTGCCCTTCCTTCCCCAAACCCTCTATTTCATTGCTTACAGGGCTTATCCCTTGTGTTTTAGCTACTCAGCTGACAATACACTAGAGTGTGATGGAAAGTCTTAGATTGAAGATTTTTTATTTCCTTCCATGCAATTATTTTGTAGACGCCTACAGTTATTTTAAGAAAATAGTGGGCTGATGACATTACTATTAATACATATTAACACATTCATAATACATAATAGTATTAACATATTACTTGAATTTTCCACAAATATCATCTTAAAATTATTCTTTTGTTTGATTTTTTATTATTTTTTATTTTTTATTTATTTATACAAGCACTGGGTACAGTCAGAAGTGCGGGAGGGTGAGAGAATTCACCAGAGACAGAGCCGAGAGCAGAACAGGCAGACTGATGAAGTACACTGCTGAGGGAAGCAGCGGGTGGCAGGAGAGGTCTGTGCACTATGTGGGACCCTCTCCCATGGCCGGGATCGAACTGGTGCTGCAGAGGCTGCGGGCAGCTTCGCAACCCAGTGCTCAACTGCTGTGCCACTTGGGAGGCCCCTATTTGATATTTTTTAAAAGGAACTAACCATTATAGAACACAACAGCTGAGCATGACTCAGGCCCACTCTGATCCAGACCATATTTTCTACCCAGTTTAAATGTGCATTCTTGTTTCCATTGCTCTGTGGCTTTAGAAATATCAGGTTCCCATTCAAATTTCCTTATATAGTTTCCAGTACTTAAAAAATGTATAAAGAACAATTACTTTATAAAGTGTTTAAAAATCGGTGCAGTTTGATTTTTGTGCATGGTGAGAGGTAGTGGTCTAGTTTCATTTTTTCGCATGTGGTGGTCCAGTTTTCCCAGCACCATTTATTGAAAAAACTGTCCATGTTCTTGTATGTTCTTTGCTCTTTTGTCAAAGATCAGTTGTCCATGTAAGTGTGGTTTTATTTCTGGGCTCTCTATTCCATTCCATTAGTCTGTGTGTCTGTTTTTATTCCAATACCAAACTGTTTTAATTATGGTTTTGTAATATAGCTTCAAGTTTGGAAGTGTGATACCTCCTTTCTCCTTTGTTTTCATCACTAGGGCTTTGGCTATTCATGGTTTTTTGTGGGTCCATATGAATTTCATCAGTATTTGATCTATTTCTTTGAAGAATGTCATTGGAATATTATTCAGCAATCAAAAAAGATAAACTCATGCCATTCACAGCAACGTGGATGGGGCTAGAAGGAATTATGCTCAGTGAAATAAGCCAGAAGGAAAAAGAAAAATATCAGATGGCTTCACTTATAGCAGGATTATAGGGGAACCAAATAAGACATCAGTGTTAAAAAATAATAACAGTACAAAACACAACAAAGCAAAAACAGACAATTATAAATCAGAGACATCCTGCAAGGGAGGAGGTGGGAGAGGGATTGGAGAGAGGGAGGAGCACAGGGGACTGAGGTGATGGTGCACGGGTGCACCTGTGAAGCAAACTCTATGGGGACTGGGGGTGGAGGAAGCAAATACTGTTTAAAATGAACAATGATGTAAAAAAGTAAAAAATATTAAAAATATATAAAAATAAAACTAAAAAAATAAATAAAATTGGTGGTTTGTTTTCAAGAATGTGTTTCAAGAATCTCTGAATTCATCCATTCCTCACACAGGATTATATATCCTTGATTACTATCCATGAGAGAAGATTCCTTCTTTTCCTTGAATAGAACATGACAGAGCAGGCATTTACTTTATGCAGATTTATATTATATGGAGGACACAAGTACAGGGGCCAGAAAGCTTTCTTCTATAAAAATATTTTAAGCTCTGTGATCTCTGTTAAAACTAGTCTACAATTTGTAATTTATCCAACTTTCATATATCATTAGCTGTCTTTTTTTTTTATTTCTTAAAACTTTCGGTGATTAAAAATGTTCATTCTTAACTCACGGAGCATACAGAAACAGACTAAGCCCAGATCTGCCCATGAGTTGTGGTTTGGTGACCTCTGACTAGTGCATTGATTAGAAACCTGAACCTTGAAATGAGCCATTCTGGATTAGAACAAAAACTCCACCACTTATTGTAAAACACTACCCCCTCAGTATTATTTTTTTTATAGAATGCAATGTGTGTTTAATAAGGGAAGTGTTAAGGGGCCTCTCTGGTGGTGCAGGGGGTTGGGATGCAACCTATGAAGCAGTCTGCAGCCTCTGCAGCATGAGTTCAATCCCCGGAGGTCAAGGGAACAACCCACATGGCGCAGCAACAGACCTCTCCTGACTCGCCCGCTGCTCCCCTCAGCAGTGTATTTCAGTCAATCCACCTGTTGAGTCCTCTAACCCCCCACGCCTATGGCCTATACCCTAGCTCTTGTATGCATAAATAAATCTTTAAAAAAAGTAAGGTAAGTTTACTCATAGGAAGCAGCTTCATTATGATCTATACTTTATTCTGGTAAAGAAGTAAATCTGTCAGCTTTATGTATATTCTGTATAACAAAACAGTAGCCAACTATTACCTCTGGTAAGTGACCTTTTGCAAAACTTAAAGCATTTTCATTTCATTCTCTCTCCTACCTCAAATCATTCTGATTTCTTCAGCTTTAACTTAGAAATACTATTTTCTTCCAACTCCTTAATCATGGTCTGGAATTCTTTTAAACTCTGAAATGTTTCATAATCTCCTGAAGTGGTAATGCCAAGAATGGGCTGAATTTTATGACCAAGTGGTAGTCATTTATTCAAAGTCCTTGAATAACCACATGAATAATTCCCAGAAAAATTGCTGATTGAAATTTTCTGAAAATGTAATTATCATATATAAAGCTTTTTTCCCAGAAAGAATAAAGTGTTTACATATTATTAAAAATAATTTTTCTATATTGCATATTTGGTGCTATTTGCTGTTTTTTGCAAGATTTCAAAATTCAATTGATATTTAAAGGATATCCCATATGATTTATTTCTTTGACTAACTACACTGGCGGTGCTCATAAGAATTCCCCTTTTTCCTTTTATTTCCTCTGTATTTTTAACAATACAAATTTATTTATAAATTATCACTGCAAGGGTACTTCAGGTTTTATTTACAGAATATCACCTACTTTCTTCTATCTTCCCCCATCCATATTGTCTGTCAACCACCAATCTTTTCTCCATCTTTATAATTTTGTCAGTTTGAAAAAGTTAAATAAATGAAAACATAACATGTGTAAATTTTTGTCACAGACCTTTTCATTGAGTATAATTCTTTGATATTTATGAGTTGAATCAATAGTATAATTTGTTCCTTTTTTATTGCTGAGTAATGTTCCATGGTGTGGATGTACAACCATTAAACTTTTCATTGATTGATCAATACCTAAATTTGTTTCCAGTTTGCAGTCATTAAGAATAAAGCTATTGGAAACATTCTTATACAGGTTTTTGTTTGTTTGTTTGTGAATACTACATCTCATTTCCCTAATATAGACCCAAGTATTCAATTGCTAGGTTACAAAATGACGGCATGTTTATTTTTAAAAGAAACTGCCAAACTGTATTATAGAGTAGATGTACCATTTCACATTCCTACAAGCAGTGTGTAAGCAGTACACTATTTTCACATTCTCACCAATATTTGTTTTTTTTTCACTATTTTTAATTTTAGTCATTCTAATGATAGTAATATCTCATTGTAGTTTTAATTGAATTTCACCAATACCTAATGATGTTGGGCAGGCATATCTTATCTGAATATTTTATAATATTCCTTAGTAGACAAAATGGACTTTACTTTTTGTGTCAAGAAAATATGAGTAATAGTAGTCAGACTAGAGCATATAGTAAAGCAATCACTAACAAATTTAAGGATAGAATGTAATCTATTTAACTTTGACACTCTGTCTAATAAGACTACTGACCTTACACATATAAGTCAACCTATACTATTTCATTATGGAGCCCTCTATTAAATTTAAAATTAGAAAGTTCTTTTCTTGGATTGGGCTTTTGTGTTACCCAGTCACTAAAGACCTATAACTAAGGGAGAAATTGGGGGATAGTCTTCCTGGTAGTGTTATTATCTAATGAATCACAGCTGATTTTGTTGGCTAAAATATCTCTGAAGAAAGTTTTATAACATGTCAAGGGTTCATTAATTGCTGAGTCAGTACATCTTTATATAACAAGAAAATAAGAAAACTCTGAAGTAAGCATGTTCAACAAGGTTTTAATTAAAAGCAGTTATACAGCTGGCAGCAGACTCTGTCCCAACTGTTTTTATAAAATTCTTCAAAGCATTTTAGAGTAGTCTTTACTTTTACTTATTATAAAGGCAGTTGCATTCTCTCAACTGATAAGAATCATTTTCATACCATATAATTAATAGGGTAACAAATTTACTTATATGTTATAATCAGCCAGCAATGGGTGTGTATGGAATAAAAAACCCACCCTTATCTCCCTAGTGTATGACCTCAACTTTGGAGAAGATAACAGAATGACTTATGTAAGAGATTAATTCCTGATGTTTATGGACTTCAACTCCACAGATGTGCTATCTGGTCTAAAACAGAAAGGGGGTGTTTGTTCTTCCAGACAGTGCCTTATTTACACATACGCAATGTGTCATATTTTTAAACATGTCCTTAAGTATAAACTCTATTAGTAACTTCCAATTTCCATCTCATTGTTGTCATATGACATTTTCTTTTTCATCCTCCCTTGTTTTATGGCAAGTGGCTATCTGACATTATAAAGAAAATGCTAATCAAAAAAGCCTGCAGCTTTTCAATTTTCAAAAAGAGCGTACTACGTTTGAGGTTTTATAAGCCATGTTAAATGTCTTCAGTTCTCCAGCAACTTTGATAAATTACTTTAAAGAAATTTTGTTATAAAGAAACAAATCCCCAGGATATATAGTTGTCTCATTGCCTCATCTCCTTATTTTTCACATGATTGCCCTGGGACTCTTTGAGAACATCTGGGAGAGCTCTAATTACAAACTCTGAACTGTTTTCAGCATAGAGCAGTTTGTAATTCTGATTTTCTTTCATGCTGATTCTTATTCTCTCATTCCTTCTTTACTCCATTAAGTAAGATATCATGTTGCAAGATTTCTTTTAAATGGATTAAGTAAACTTGAGTTCCATGTAGTTAGGTTTTCTCATCACCTAAGAGAAAACCTTATATAACAGTGTTTATTATATTGCAATTGATATCATATATGGTGAGGCAATTTAATATAAAGACAAGGAATATATACTACAGAGATCTTGAGTTGCAAAGCCAATGTCTTAGTTTCAGTATTGTAGCTCCGGGTGTAGTTACCATAAGACCTGATTGAAACACTTACTAAAACCTTTTACTAAAAATGTTAACATGGAATTTATCAAAGTTAGAGACTAGATAATGTTTTGTCCCTATGTGAATATTAATGCTTAACACAGACACTGGCCCATAACAGTCAAATGTTTCTTGAATTGAATTTGTAGACAATTAATCGTCAAATACTTAAGAAGAAACAGATTGACATGTTATTATTTTTAGATTGTGGATACCATTCCCATTTTCAAGACATTTAGTAAAATTTAAAGTATCTAAAGTTCATTAGGTAGGCATAAATTTTGTTATATGTGGTATTAAGATAAAGCTTATTATTACTACCTTGTCATATTGCATCCTTGTACTGAAAATAATAGCAATAATAGCAGTAATAATAGATAATGCTTATTTAGAAATTTTGTGCATGCCTACCATTTCACAACCATTATTTAATAATCTCAAAACTATGAGATAAAGTATTAATATTCAATTATGTAAGAAAATGTATCAAAAAATGGAAAATTCAAGTAATTTCCCAAAACTCCATGATATAATTTGAATTCAGACATATTTGACTCCCAAACCTGTATTCTTAACCTTTCTTGATGGAGCTAGCATCTGATAGAAAGGAGATAAAAATTATTCTAATCTCTGATAATAGATTTTTATGCATTTGGCAAGTGATTTAAGATATTTTGGACACCTTTTTGAAAATAAAAGTGGAATGGGCTTCCCTGGTGGTGCAGGGGTTGAAATCTCGGCACTACAGAGCTGATGCCAGCCAATGCAGCACCAATTCGATCCCTGGCCGTGGAGCTACACACATGGCGCAGCAGACCTCTCCTGGCTCACCCACTGCTCCCCTCAGCAGTGTATTTCTGTCAATCTGCCTGTTCTGTTCCCCACTATGTCTCTAGTGAATCATCTCACCTCCTGCACCTCTGGCCTGTACGCCAGCTCTTTTATGCATAAATAAATAAATCTTTAAAAAAAAAGTGGAACTAGTTAATATGTAAAGTCGTTTTTAGTTTTAAATGTAATAACTCAAAAATCATAGACTGTTAACTTCAGGCATTTCTTTCTAGCAAAAACAGTATATGTCAATGAGGGAAAAATCATTGCTGTACTGCAATGTACTCTCACTTGTGGCCAATAGGAAATAAGTGACTTATGAATTATGTCGCTATTGACACTATAGAAAATACCAGAAAATAAGATAGAATTAAAGCAGGAAGGGATCTAAGGATACACTGAAAAAAAAGGCGCTGAAGTTACAAATAAGGGGAATTTGAAAAAGAATTTATGACTCACCCTAGTTATTTTGTTATCAGAGATTGAACTACATCCAAAATTAGTATGAGATTTTTTTTATTATAATCTAATGTTGATTCCCTTCATGAAGATCTTAAAATTCAAAAGAAAGAACACAAGCATAAGTGGTGGTATAAAAATGACAAATCCCTGAAAAATCTGCATCCCAGACCAAACCTGTTTACTCTAGATTCAAGCAAAAAACTTTCATTGACACTTCTTGTATATGCATGGCTCCCGACAACAAGGACCTTCTTGTTTAGTGGAAGAAATAGGTAAATAAATGGACTAGAAACTAAAAGATTTGTTGTATAACTTAAAAGCATAATTAAACATTGGGTTTTACATTCATGCTTAGCAGTGGACCTCCCTGGTGGCCTGTGGCTTAAGTCTCAGTTCTATCACCCCTACATCCTGAGTTCAATCCTTGATTAGGGAGCCAACCCACATGTGGCACAGGAGTCCTCTCCTGTCTCTCCCACCGCTCCCCTCAGCAGTGCATGTCAGTAGATCCACCTGTTCTGCTCCCCACTCTGTCTCGGGTGGAACCTCTCACCACCCCCAACCCGCACCTCTAACTACATCCTAATAAACAAACAATAAAAACAAACAAACAAATATTTATAAATTCATGCCTAATCGGTAGTAACCTTAAGACTTTTCCTAGAATTTTGATAATACTCCTGGACGATCAATAGAGATACAAGTCCTGCAGATACAGTCGTAGAAGTAAAAGCACTGTGAGAAGAAAGCAGAATGTGTGATGCTGCACTGAGTTGTTCTCAAGCTTGCATGTTCTCCCTTGGCTCCTCTTCAGGCATTGGGTAATGTCAACTATTGTGCGCAAGAAGGAATTTTGAAAAGGGTAAACAAGAAATTAAAAAAAAAGAAATGGGGATAGTGAGAAATAAGAAGGATACATAGAATAAAATTAAAACTGGAAGGACAAAATACAGACTATTAAGTTATTTAGTTATACTTCTGCTACATATATATCGGAAAAAATGACCTAAGAAAGATAGAAAACTTTATTAAGAATAAAGAGAGAACACTTTCTCTACTCCTCTTTGATGAACTTATTCCTCCATTATATACCCCAAAATATGCTACTTCCTCAAAGCCCTATTCAATCCACGAGTGACCCCTTAAAACAAATTGTTTCCCCTACCCCAAAGAAATATGGTACTGATAGAAACCCAATGACACAACATTCTGCCTTTACAATGACAACAGTACCTTCATGCACAGTTATATATATATTTTTCTTCTCTAAGTTTCCAAAAACGAAGATTGTGTGAACAATTTTAAGCCTAAAACTCCCATCTATATTTACGCCCCTCTCATCTCCAGATGCTGGTTTATCTTTTTTTTTACAGGACCCTTGGTTCTAGTATAGATATATACTTAGTCTTGCCATTGTTGAGAAACTTCTTCTATCTATTAACTATATTGTTTTCTAGCTAGCTTTTTAGAAAATGTCTACCTTGCATTTTCCACTCATAATAGAACTGGCAGATAATGAATTACCTAAGAACCAAATCCCTTCTTTGTAGAACACTATGCCCATGAATTCTTGGATTGTCTTCTTACATTCTGATTCATTTACTGGAACTATTTTGCCTACTATTTACATTTCCATATATTTGAGTTCAGATCTCTTGTCTGTTTATACCTTTTCCCCTAAGAAATTTGAATTCCCAATATCTGCATGCTGATAACATTCAACTTTGCATCTCTACTATAGACTTTTCTGCAATAAAATCTACTGCTTACTATACAATGCACTAAATTCTCTCACTAGAAATTAAGTTTTCTCATTCATCAGTAGGATTTTGTTGCTCTTTGCCTGTTTTGGTCAGGGGCACACGTTTCCCAAGCAAGAAACATAGGGATCAAATCAACATCCACTCTTCACTACTCAGCTTCCATCATCTACTAGAGAAATAGCTTCCTATTTAACTCCGCTTCTTCCTTTTAGTCTTTTCCTCCTCTATTCCTTCTGCCACATGTTGCCAAGAGGGATATCGCTAATAAAAGTAAAATATAAGTCTGATCATGTCACTGTCTTGTCAAAATTCCCTAACAGCTTCCCATCACCTGCAGGATTAAAGTATTGCTGAAATGTCTTTGGCAGGTATACAAGAATTTGCATGTTCTGGTTCCTATATACTTGTCCAGCCACATCTAGCTTATTAATTAAACATTTTAGCAGTCTCCCAAAACTTAATGGTGCTTGAAGCACTTATACTCTCATGCATGTTATTTCCCTCTGTCATCCAGGCTTTCTCTCATTTTTCAACTTTGGAACATTCTTGTGCTTCTTTCAAAACCCAGTTAGAAATCAGCAATCAAAGAAATGTGATCCCTGTTCCCAGACAAAATCCATACCCCTATCTCTGTATTATCAGTGTCTCTTAAACCTACTTTTATTCTTGTACTTTTCACATATTACTGTGTGTTTGCCCATGATATTTCTCCCCTGCCAACCCGTGACCTCATTAAAGGGAGGGACTTTTCTTATTTCTATTCCTTGTACCTGGATCAGCCTGATTTATATTTCATCTCCACAAATGTTGACTCAAATGAATTAAATTACAATGCATTCAAGACATCGTGAGAAACTCATGTTATATGACGGCACTCCACTTAGTAAAGGAATGAGAAAAACATGCCTAGTAATGGTTTATTTAGGGATCTTGATTATTGCACCATACCTGTAGCTGAGGAATTATTGCATATTGTATATAAGAAGATTTCTGTATTTTTCATATGGTGGGGAGAGCATAGCCATATCAAGGAGGCTATACTATTGATATTGATATTACAAAAGGACTAGGGATTCTTTCACACAGCACATCAAGAATAATCTGCTCCTCATTTTCAGGAATGCAAAAGTGGATGAAGCCACAGCTGGGTCCTCTAAGAAGGTATCAGGATATATCAGTGGTTTCAGGAAAAGTAGCAGATGGTTTAAGAGCTGAAGTTGGAAAATCAATAAGGAAAAATAATTGTTGTAAGGTCAAAGTAATTCATAAAGCATGAACCCCAGGTGTTATTTTAATTAACTGACAGAGAGCAATTTGGTAGAAATAGGGACTAACCAATGGCATCTTATAGATATGACTGAAGAGGTATAATGGAATAAGACAAGCTCAGGCATTACTATTTCATACAATAAAAATGTTACCTTTATGGAGAATTCCATAGCATGAATGAGAAATTACCTGAGGAGGAGATATAATGTAGAAATCACAGTGACATGCTTGGGTTCTAAATGTATTGTAAACACAGTCTTAGTCACCTAATCTACATTGTGATATAAAGGGAAGAAGATGAGAAGAAATGATACATATGTAGAGTGTTTATAAGAACATTAAAATTAATACAGGAAGAGAGAAAATACATTTATAATTTGAGAGATAAAGACTTTAATATAAAAATACTAATTTGAATGAGGAAAGGAATTCTCTGAAAGTTTGAAGTTAAAAATGTGATGTTACTTGGTTTATTCTTAAAAACCAGGATGCAGTTGTGAAAAGTTTGTCATTACTAGTTATAAAGGAAGAACTAAAAGCATAGGCATAAGTATGTTCTACTGCTTTTATAATAGTATAACTATAACAGAAATTATACTTCCCATTGCTAACGACATATTAAAATATAAGTGAATCTTTGATTTCTTTGGGTTGAATCACAGTGAAGAATACATGGAGCTATCAATGTGGAGATTGTAGTGCCAGACCACCCAGGAGCTAAATGGGCTGAGCATGGGGTGTGTTTTGTTTGGATGACATGTGAGAATTTTCTGGAAGAAAGAAATTTTCAGTGTGCTGTGCTAATCTATACACATATGTCCTGGAGCATTTAGTGAGTTCAAACATGTTTATTCACCCTTCTGTGCCAAATCAGGGAGGGCAAGATGTTTCTAAATCTCCTTAAACCAACAAATAAAAGGATCCTTTGGAGAATTGTGATCTACCACTCAGGAGCCACACAAAACAATTTATGGATTAACCCATTTTTTTCCCTTTGGCATTCAATCTCAGTAGTGGCTCTGCTCAGTTCTAGAAGTAAGAAGACTGAAACGTTAGAGTGAAATCAAAGTGTGGCAAGGTGTCATAAGTGATAGGTAAATAAGTTTACTCATGATATTTTGAGAATTTCCACATGAGCATGTGTTGTGTATATTTATATAAAGTTCTCACCATGGTGCCAAGTGATGATCTAGGGACAGTCAAGGTGCTTACCTCCCAGCAGAAAAAGACAGTCAAAAAACAGGAAAAGATATTAGATTGTAATAATTTTTAGAGAGGAAATAAACTGGGTGACATAAAATGGTCATGAAGAGAGGGTTTTCTTTAAGTGTTGTAGTAGATGTAATTAGTTTGAGTTTATCTTCATCATAAAGCAGGCTACTAGGGAAGGTGCTATTTGAGCACAGTGCCTAAAAAAGTTAAGTTGTATGTAAATGTGAAGTTTTAGGGAAAGAATAGTTCAGGCAGAGGATCAGTATATATAAAACTCTAATCAGAAAAAAGTGAGGTATGTTTGAGAGAGTGTGGTGGGGGGGAAAGGTAGATGAAGATGGAAGGTATAATGGTAGGCAGAGGTCGCGCCACGCATGACCTTTTTGGCCAGGATAAAGAGGTTGATTTTAACTACAAGAAAATTTGGAAGCCATGTAAAAAAGGGTAAATGACCTAGTCTGATTAGTTTTATAAAAGAATGTTTTGAAATAATCCTGTCAAAAAAATGGGCAGAAGAGCTAAAAAGAAACTTCTCTGAAGAAGAAATGCAAATGGCCAACAGGCATATGAAAAAATGTTCAACATCACTTGTAATCAGCGAAATGCAAATCAAAACTACCATGAGATACCATCTTACACCAGTGAGAATGGCACATATTAAAAAAACTAGCAACAACAAATGTTGGCGAGGATGTGGAGAAAAAGGAACTCTTCTGCACTGCTGGTGGGAGTGCAAACTGGTCCAACCATTATGGAGAGCTGTGTGGAGATTTCTGGACCTACTAAACATAGAGCTTCCATAGGATCCAGCAATTCCACTCCTAGGTATTTACCCAAAGGACACAGAAACATCAATTCCAAAGAACACCTGCACCCCTATGTTTATAGCAGCACTGTTTACAATAGCTAAGCTTTGGAAACAACCCAAATGCCCCAAAATAGATGACTGGATCAAGAAGATGTGGTACATATACACCATGGAATATTACTCAGCATTCAAAAAAGATAAACACATGCAATTTGCAGCAACATGGATGGCGCTGGAAGGGATCATGCTCAGCGAAATAAGCCAGAAAGAAAAAGAAAAATACCGAATGGTCTCACTCATAGCAGGAATCTAGAAAACTTAAATAAGGGACCAGGAAAATGAATAACTATAAGAAAGTGAAAATCAAAATCAACAAACAACTATGAACCAGAGACACTCTATGGGGGGTGGGAGGGGAGGGGAGGGGTTGGGGTCAAAATAAGGGGCTGCAATTGCATGGGGAATATAAAAATAAAATTTATTTTAAAAAAAGAATGTTTTGGTTGCTTTGTGCAAAATGGAGTACATTACGGAACATATCAATTGCTTGAATGGTGGCTTGGATTGGGGGTGGCAGTGGAAACTGGGAAGATTGTACATCCCAGAAGCAGTTTGGAGGTTGATGGACATCTGGCAGTTTATATGTGACAAATGAGCTGTGGTTCACAAGGGGAAGAGGCAGGTTCTAGATTTTGACTTAAACAATTTTGACTTAAATGACTGAGTGCATCTGCCTTCCATTTACTGAAATAGTGGAGGGTATAGAGGGAAAACAGATCCTCAGAAGAACTCAAGAGCTCTCAATTAAGCTTGTGATGTTTCTGGAGCATCTAAGATAAGACACCAAGTATGCAGAGATAACTAAGCAGGATTCCCTCAGCTATGTTTGTAGATCATTACACAAAGGGAACCAGTGACAACTCCCCAGAGGCGGCACTTTTTATAGACTTCACACAAAGACTCACAATATGCTATATGTAGAGCTGCTGTGATTTGGTCCAGATTCTAAGTCTAAATGCCTGATGTATCTTCCAAAATGTAAACATGAATTATAGTACATGGGATCTGCAAAAATTAGAATTTTCCTCCCTCTAAGCATTACCAATCTATACCTTGAAGCATATTTCCATTATGTTCAGTTGGGAATCATACGATCTTTCCTATCCTTCACCTCAGGTAACCTGCTTACTGTTATTTTCGAAAGAATAATCCTGGGGGTTATATTGCATAAGACTGTTCTTTACTTGACCTGAAACATTCCTTCACTCTTAAAAGACAGACAGGATGTGGCCTAATAGGAAAGGGTTCATGAAGCTCCATCCCTAGTACAGCTGGTGTCCATTCGCAGCCTGTCTCTGCCAACAAGGCTGAGAGATGGCTGTTCATCTGAGAGTGTCAGACTGCAGCTGGGAAGGTGCAATTCTTTGGGAATAGCCTCTAACAAGGACCCCAAAGTGGGTGGCATGTTTATCTTTCCTCTTGAAAACAAAAGGTCAACTAGAAACAGATATTTCTATGACAATAACACATTCAAAGGAGATGCTGAATCCCACCAAATGCAAACCCAGGGGAAGAAGGAGAACAAGTTGGCCCACTTTGTGGAGGCGGTATCTTGGTAGTACATTGACTCACTTTTCATTCAATGTAATTCCCATCTGAATTTATACAGGATGAAAGGCTTTAGTGAAGGAAATATGTGGAAAAAAGTGAATAATGTCCCCAAAGAATGTTGTCTTTGATCAAGTTCTTAATTTGATATTAATAAACAAGTGATCGTCCTGATTTTCAAAACAGACATTTTGTTACTAGTATCCATGACTTAATCTAGTTTTCCTTCTATTCTTATTGAAAAATCACATTTGTAAATACTGATTAAAATTATTTTGTTTTGGCATTGTGGTTCCATTGATCCAACCTATTTTATCCCACCACACTTCTGCTAGTTTTTAGTACCTAAGAAGCAATATATGAAATGTGGAAATATTTCATCAACACTGTCTAATAAGATGGAGGTGGAGGGACCTCCCTGGTGGCACAAGAGGTTAAGACACAGCACTATGAAGCTACCCACAGCCACTGCAGCACAAGTTCTATCCTTGGCCAGAGAGGTGACCCACATGGTGCAGCAGACCTCTCCTGACTCACCCACTGCTCCTCTCAGCAGTGTATTTCAGTCAATAGAACAGACTGTTCTGTTCTTTACTCTGCCTCTGGTGACTCCTCTTACCCCCCACACCTCTGGCCTGTACCCCAGTTCTTGCATGCAAAAATAAATACATTTTTGAAAAATAAGATGGATGAAGATGGAGAAAAACTAAAACAGTGAGAAGGGGGAAATCCAAAGGAAAGAATTCTTAATATTTAAAAGGAACAGAAAAAATTGAAAGTATGAGCCTGCAGAAGAGTCACTTGTCCAGGACAGCATTTCATGTCTTTTTTTCAGTGTGAAAAAATGGAGGCAGATTCTGTAGAGTGTTACAAAACTCTCTCTTAAGAATAACAAGGAAAGGACAATATAAATTATTTTTTATTTTAGTCATCACAGATACAATGTATATTAAATGTGAATTCTTCAAAAAAATTCACAAGGGTATGGAGAAAAGGTGGAATTTTCTTTACTACTATTTGTTGATTCCTACTGTAGAGAGGATTATTTCTGTCAGAAGTTTGTTTTGTCATTTCCTGGAGTTGTTACCTTAGCACTTTGAAGGGAATTGGAGAGTAGGCAACATGAGGTAGTGGAAAAGCTCCGTGTTGGAAAGGTTGCTCACCAGTTCTGCCACTCTGTGGCTTTGGGAGAGTCAATTAGCTTCCTTAGGATCTTGCTTCCTGATGTGTACAATGAAGTGGCTTCAGGGAAAGGTGTGGTGGGACTTACCACCAGCCATGTGGTGCTGGAAATCCGTGGACATATTTTGGCAATGTTGTCTGACATAATGACTAGGACATCTTCCTGATGCTTGTTTCCCTGAAAACAACATTTCCATCGCACAAAGTAAAACTACTTTCCCAACCTAAATCCCATTACTGTCCTCCACCCAGGAAAAAAAATGAGCATTTCAGAAGTTTTCTTTCAATGGTCAAGTCTGGAGTAGAATGGTTATTGGTGATATCAACCACTACCAATAAGTATTGGTTTACCAAGCAAATTTCCTTCATAGAAACACATTTTTTAATATTCCATAAGTGTTTTATTTACATGTAAATGGTTTTCTTTGTGTTTTAATCCATTAGCCATTAGTGAAGGTAGCATTTAAGTGTAGAAATAATCTGTTATTTTTGGGATCTCTGTTTCCATTTTGCTTTAATTTACATGAAGATAGTTTGCTATGCAGCCAGTTGTTTTGATTCTTCTTTCCCTCCTTTTTTTCTTTTGCTATTATGTGCATTACATTAGTTCATTTTCCCTAGAAATTTGCCTGTAATCACACAAACAAATGCCAAAGACACAGTACACTGCATAGTAAATGCGCGCTGCAACTTAGAAGCTTAAAGTTGTTACACCCATGTGATTTTTAAGTATTGTTCAATAATTTTTCCTAAATTGTTCCACATGTCCCATGAGGCCCCAGGAGTCAAACCTATTTCCTATTAATTTTATTTCTTTGTTTATTATTATTAAAGGTTTATTTATTATTTATACAAGCACTGGGTACAGTCAGAAGCGCTGGAGGGTGAGAGAATTCACTAGAGCCAGAGCGGGGAGCAGAGCAGGCAGAAGGACCGAAGTACACTGCTGAGGGGAGCAGCGGGCGGCAGGAAAGAACTGTGCGCTATAATTTTATTTCTTAAAAGTCAGATTTATAAATTGATCTAGTAGCAAGTGATCATAATCATGAGGTTTAGAATGATACATAAATATATATACAATGCAAACGGAAACTTCTAGTTTACTACTTCTAATGCTTTCACAAAAATCATCTTATGTGACCCTCACAACACATTTGTGAGGTTGGGCAGACCAAATACTATTATCTTCCTTTTATATATTTGAGAGAGGACATGATGAGTGCAGAGTTAATATACAAAGCATCATCTTATACCAAACTCATTTTCTTCAAGGATTTCAGAAAACACCAATTTTTCTTTCTTTTTTTTTTTTTTTTTTTGTTGCAAGTACACTTAATCTGACAGTTTCTTTCACACAGCAATAAATAGCATTTGTTATCTTTGAGGGAAAGCCAGCTGGTCTCCATCCTAGTCCTGAAGTAAACAGAAAGCTGTCTGCTTGCCTGGAATCTGCTTCTGCTAATTAGAGAATTTGTGCTCTGTTTCACTTTCAGGGCTTCTGGAAAATAGTAGTTCCTTTTTCCCCTCAACTTTCTACACAGCTTAGTGGTAGAAGCTTCTTCTGGAGAGCCTTTCTTTCTCTCTTTTCTGGGGATATTGTCACACTATTATGTGAGAAATTCCCTAAGATCCAGGAATTCTGGGGAGCAGAAGTAAAAGAATGTCTGGATAAAGAACTAAGCCATGCATAGGATGAGAGTCATAAGTAGTTTTCATTTTTATTCCAACTTAAACTAAAACAAAGGCCTAGCAAAAGCCTTTGAACTTAGCAGATTAATGTAAATATACCTCACTAGTGTTTTAGTTGAAAGTCCTGCAGATCAAGAGATAATTTCACTGTAATTTGTTTAGCCAAGACTAAGATATTGAAGTTTTGAGTTTTCACATCCAGTTCCTTCCCTATTTTGGTTAAAGAATATTCAATTTTGCCAAGAGACCTCTAGATGCTTTAATATAAATGGAGGCCACAGAAGGTCAGGGGTAGAATAAAAGCAGTGGAAAAATATATAAAAATAACAAAACCAAAAGGTAAGGGAGAGTTTGGGGTAGTTCAGATAGAAAAGGACAGTCATTTGGGGAGAGACTCTTCTTTATGAAAGAAGTTTTAAAGTAAGAGGTAATGAAACGACATGTATTAGAAGTTTTTCCAAGTGTTAAGAATACATTTTCAACATTCCTCTTTTTGATAATCTCAAGAGTGAGCCCAGTAAAACTCCAAGTGCTTTAAACAATTGGGTTCACAGACTGTTGCTTATTTGAAATGATGTTAGCATTAGACCATGAGAAAGCTAATTTTTCTGTGTATTATATCTTAAGGTTGAAATTGTTTTTCTGAAAGAGTTATCAGTGCATTCATCATATGTTCAAAAATTCTTACTCCCCAGAGTTTAAATTTTTTCACATGACTGCAACTGTAAGAAGAATGACATTGGGGTATGCATGCTAATCATAACACATCTACTAATATTCATTTTCCCCCTTAACTATCATGGAATATTTTTTACTTATTTTTCTTAAGTACTTTTCTTTTGAAACTTTTCTTGTTACTGGTACTCATATATTGAAAAAAGTAAAATTTGGAAAATGAGAACTATTTTTTTTTTTCAGGTTGGTTCAATACTAGAATATCTACTTTTCTCCCATAATGTGAAAGACAGACAGGAGACCATGATATAGTCGCTGCCTTTAAATAGATAATACTGTACAAATACAGTGGCACACATCACGTGAGATGAAATGTGGTAAATGTCACACACACACTGATGCAAGTCTGGAAAGAGAAGAGCACCAACACATAAGGCCCCTTAAAGTCATGCTGTTGCTTCCATTTGTTATTCACTGAGTCCTGAAGAAATTTTGGAAAAACAAGACCTACTTCATTTCCTGCCTGCACTATGACTGTATTAAAGAGTCATCTTTAGGTAATAATGGATTTTCTAAAATATGAGTAATTTATTTCTTCCTAAAATCACATATGCTGTCCAAAAGTCTCTACTATTCCAGGAATGATGTGGTTTTCAGGAATCAGTATTTCTCCTAAGAACTTCCTGGTAGTAAGGACAGTTGAGTAGAAACTCTTCAAAGTTCTCTCAGTTTGCTTTCTTGGCCAACCGGGTAGATATTCCCTGGGATTTTTCACATCTTTCCCTTTGGATAGTTTGATTAAGTGTTGCTTTTATGCATGCATGCTCTTGGGCCCAGTTATGAAAAGTGAAATTAAACTAAAAAAGGTATTTATAATATTAATTCCTATAACTGGAACAAAATCAAGATGCTGTGTTTTTCATATTCAGACTAGATATGAGCACTTGGTATCCCTACTCTGAATATGTGAATGAATATGATAAATGGTTAGTGAGTATAGGTTTAAACATAAAATGTTGGAGGTTAGACCACAAGACATTTTTGAAGTTGACATTCAAACTGTATTTTGTGACTGACTTACTGTCAGTCATCAACAAAATCCATTACTTTTGACACATGGTCTTCATTTTGTGACTTTAGTTATGTCCTTGATTATGTGCCCCTCATAGTCCTAGACTGGCTCTTTTCTCTCCCAGTCATTCCTAATCTGTCTTCACTTCCACAAACTGCTTGTTCCAGGCCACTCTTGCTCCTCAATGAAAACATCCTCCTTTGAATGCTGTGTTAACAGAATATACCAATTTGTGCACATCTATCTGGTGCTAGTTTACTTCATTCATTTTATTTATTTATTTTTATTAAGGTAACACACAGTTACAACACTGTGTATTATTTAGGGGAATAGATCCACACCTCAGATGCAGGTCACCACACAGCCAAAGCATCCATGGTTTTACTCTACATAGCCCACTGGGACCTCTCTTCCTTTGTTCCCAGACCCACAGGCCCTCCCAACCCCCACTGATCTAATAGCCTCAATTCTACAGTCATATTTCAGGAGTTATTTTGGTTTAGTTTAGTCTTGCTTCTCTATATTCCAAATAAGCAGGAACATTCTGTATTTGTGTTTCACCTTTTGACTTATTTCACTTAGCATAATTCCTTCCTGTTCCATTCATGTTGTCACAAATTGCACAAGTTCATCTTTTTTTCTTTTAATAGATAATAGGATTCCACAGTGTATGTATACCACCCCTTAATCCACTCCCCTGTCCTTGGACACTTAGGTTGTTTCCATAACTTGGTCATTGTAAATAGTGCTTCAAAGAACTTAGAAGGACTTATTTCTTTTCAAATTAGTGTTTTTGCATTCTCCAGGTAGATACCTAGGAGTGGAATTGTTAGGTGATATGCTAGATCTATTTTTAATATTTTGAGTAAACTTCATATTGTTTTTCAAAGGGGCTGTACCTGTCTACATTCCCAACTGAGTACTAACATTCCTTTTTCTCCATATCCTCACTGGTATTTGTTGTTTCTAAAGTTTTTCGTATGGGCCATTCTCACAGGCACAAAGTGCTTGCTCATGGTTTTGATATGCATTTCTCTGCTGATAAGGGAAGTTGAACTTTTTTTTGTATGCCTATCAGCCATTTATATGTCTTCTTTGGAGAACTGTCCATTCAGCTCTTCTACCCATTTTTTGATTGGGTTCTTCTTTCTGTTGTGTTCTATGAGTTTTAGGTAGATCTTAACTATTAATCTTTTCCAGATATCTAATGAGCAAATATTTTTTTTCCATTTGGTAGGATGATTGTTCATTTTAATGATAGTTTCTTTCAATGTACTGAAGCTTTTTAGTTTGATGTAGGCCCATGTGCTTATTATTGTATTTGTTTCCTGTTATTGGAGTCTAGTCCCCAAAGACATCACTGAATCCAGTGTCATGGAGTGTTTTCCCCTGACTTTTTATAGTTTCTTGTTTTATATCCAATTCTTTAATCAATGTTGAGATCATTTTTATGGATGATGTGAAAGAGTAGTCTACTTTCATTTTACTTTATGTGACTGTCTAATTTTCCCAGCACCATGCGTGGAAGAGACTCCTTTCTCCAATGCATATCTTGGTTCCTTTGTCATAGATCAACTGTCCATATAAATGCAGGTTTACTTCTGGGTTGTCAATCTTATTCCATTAGTCTGTGTGTTTATTTTTATTTCATTCATTTCCTGAAGTGTTTCATAACTCTCTCATTCTAACATTACTATCTACTCAGTCATGACAGTTTCAGTAGCTACATAAATGAGCCTACCAATTTTTTGGTGTATCCCCTGATATCCACTCCTCCATTGGCCTTTGCCTTTCATCTTATCTGGCAATTATTCTCATGGTCATTCTTTACAGTTTAAAATTATCAACAAATGTCACCCTTCATCTTAATTTGAATCACTCTATTTTTGACCTCCACTTCCCTCATACCCCATTTGACAGCTGTTGTTCTTTAGAATGTCATTGCCTCTGACACGTTTATACTTTTCATTTAGAGTCTGTTATTTACTTTACAATCATTACTTGGTATATATTTTCAATCCAATTTCCTTTTTTTACTTCATCTTTTATGACTGGCAATATCACTATCTTTATTAAATTCCCTTTCCAATAAGTAAAGGATCAAACATCCGTCAAACATCATCATCATCAAACATCCATCAAACATCCATCATCACTAACTTCAAGAGTGTCCTTAATGATGAAAGGAAAATATCACGCTCCCTTAATTCATTTTCACATCTCTTCCAACCTCCAAAACTTTCCTTTACTCTCATTCCTAGCTGATGTCTTTGAGTGTTATTCCAATGAGACAAAAAGCAAAAAAAAAGGCTACTCCCACAACTTCTCACCACTTCATATCCCAATCTACCTATTTGCATTTCCTGTTGTGATTATGAAGTTCTGTCTTGCACTCAAGACAAACCTCTCAGTGTATTTCCCACTCAAGGGCAATTTTCCAGCACACAATCTCTGTCTTCAATACCTTCATTTTTTTCCTACTCTATGGTATATTCTATTTGACTTACAAATATGCTAGTCTTTCACATTTTAAAAACCCCTTTAATCCCACATCCTCTTGTAGCTACCATCATATTGTTCTGTTTCCTCTTTATAGTATTACTCCTCCCAAAAGTCCTATTTGTTATTCTTATTTTCTAATTTTTCCTTAAATCAATTTATTCAACACTACCATCCACCACTCCACTGAAACTCCTCTTAAATTTTTTTCACATCATTAATTCTTATGGCCCTTTATAACCTATTCACAGCATTTTATAAAATCTTTCTACTTTTTAAGATAATTTATTCACTCTCAATGTTTTAATTTGTTCAATTATTCGACAATTTCTTCTTTATCTGCTTTATTAGTTTTTCTTTATAGCAATAACTTCTAAATATTAGACTTAGTCATCAGATATTTTCTTTACTTTGTTCTAGATTCACTCACATTTTATCATTAAAATCATGTATACTCCGAAATTTTTGCTTTAACTTGTCCTTTCTCTTTCAACCTCCAGATTCACATGTCCAGTTTCTCATATGACACTCTGACTTGTATGCCTGTAAGCATCTAAGTTTAATATGTCCACAATTTAATTACTGGTCTTTATTTCTCAGTTATTAAATATAAAAACTGCTTCTGCCACAATTTTACCATATATCTGTCAAAGACCACATCATTATTTCAATAGCTCAAATTCTTGATTCATTCCTAATTATTCCTTTTTTATAACACCCCACATCTAATTTTTCCTTTCAAAATATAGACAAAACTCACATCACTGATAGCACCATGGTACCATGGAGATACTCAAATCACCACCACACCTTTAGTAGCTTATTAAAAGAGCAAGATCTTTTTTTCTGTTTTCTCTACCTAAACCTTCCCCATCTCTGTTCTTTGTTTTGAACACAACATCTAGACAAAGTCTATTAAAATATAAATTATATCAAGTATCTGAGATAGCTAATTGTCTTCCAGAAGAACCATTTTCCAATGAGTGCTGAAACATCACTTCACTCTCTTTCCCATTTCATTGGCTAATTGAAGACAGCAACCAGGCCTAGATGATGATGGTGGTAACATAAGAAGAAATTTGGGTATCTCAATTATCACAAAGAAACAATCATGAACCAAAGAGGAACACCTACTTTGGACAGTTACGTGAGTCTATTAGATTAATTTTATAATGTTGGGTATGCATGTTCAGGAGTTAGTAATAATATAATAGAGTAATAACAACAAATACATGCTTTGCTTTCAAAATCCTCAATTTATATAGAGAAAAAGTTAGCCAGAGGAGCTATAGCATCTGTCTCTCTTCTACCTCTCTAATCATATTTCCTATAATATTCAGCCTGTATTCTGCCACACTGATTTCCCCAAAAGCATAAAGCACTACCACATCTCCCAGTCTTGGCACTTGTTCTTCTCTGGCCTTGGGAATGCTCCTCCTCTAGGTATCTGACAGAGACATTCCTACCACCTTCAGGTCTGTTCTACTTTATCGGAAGCCTCCCTCACATTCTTTCTCAAACATCAGCTCTCACCCACAATTGACTTACTGCCCTCCTTTTCATCTTACTCAGTTATTTTTTTTCTTACTACTCAAGCTACTGACATGTTATATAATTTGTGCACTTGTTCATGAGTTTTTCTGCCATGTTAGACTTGGTATATATTTGAAGAATTAATTTTATTGATTTCTCCTAACATATATTTATCTAATATATTTAGCATATATTAGATCAATGGAATAATTTTAAATTGATCTAAGCTCTCACTTAGAATTGTCAGTGACTCTCTAAGGTATTGCTTACTCAGATTCCACTGGATGCATCTCTGCCACTCATTACATAAATCCTGATCCCAGATCATAAGTAAAGTGCTATTTAATAGTGTCAGAAATTCAAGAGAATGACTTCAGCATTGTTTGCCAATTCATTTTGTTCATAACATAATTAAAATTCTGTCGTGTGTGTGTGTGTGTGTGTGTGTGTGTTTGTTTCAGAACTTTACCTTCTTAAGAAAATAAAACTGATTGTCTCAGAAGAAACCCAAGCTTATGCATTGTTCTGAACAACAGATCTCTTGACAATGTCAATGAAATGAGATTTTGTTTTAAAGTTGACTCATCAAGTTAGGAAAAGCATGGATTCCAGGATGAGGTTACTCATCAGGAATGAAGCCATCACTGTGTGTAACCCATACCCTCCCTCCTGCTCCTCAAAGCATTGTGCATTTGCCTTTCTCTCTTGAGTACTGAAGATATGTATATCACTATGGGACTTGTTAATCATTGCAAACTCCGCCCAAAGTGAATACCTGCTAGAATAAGTTTTGGCTGCTCTTAAAACAAAAATAACAATAAAATATTTTACATCAATTTTCTTATCCAACTCACTGCCCTTTGACATAATCCCTCTGTTTAAATACTTTTAATAGTGAGTTAAGTGTGGCTTTAAATGGGAATTTGATTAATATAATGTATTCAACACTTATTAAGACCTTGGTTGTTATTAAAATTTAACCCTACAATCACAACTCAGGGAGAATTTATTGGAGGTAATCAAATGCATTTCTCTTCATTTCTCTGATTATATAAATGCAAAAATAAACACCAAGACAATAACACTTATAGTTTAATGAGCTCTAACTGTGCACTGGGCAGTGTTAGTTATTTACATTTCCTTTATATCTCTGAAAGATGTCAGCAAGAATCAACACCTAGGCAGAGACACATGATTTAGTAGGAAACAGTTAAAAAACTTGAGGTGGGGAAAATTAAGGTAGATGAACAGCAGTTTAATGACCTGGCTGTCAAAGAGAATATAGGAAATAATACAGCTTATTTCATGTGGAAGTAGTGCCTGAAGTTCTCCAAGGTTCAAACGTAGGTTATTGGAGTCAGAATGTGTTGGAATGTGTATCAACAAATAGCCAGAGGAACTCTTCAAGGTCTGTCAAGGTTTAAATCATTAAGTATTGTACAAGCACAGCCACATTAAAGGCTAGGTTTTCTCTAGGGGAAAAAAAGGGTAATTTTTGTTCCCTTTCTTTTGCTTCTTTATTGATATTTATTTTGTTTCCTTTCCTTCCCTATTTCTTCCTTATTTTCTGCCCTTCACCTTTTTCTTATCATGTCTTCCTTTTCCCCCATACTTCATTTACGCACAAGAGTTCTCACTGATTCATTCAGTGAATCTTTACTGAACATTTAGTATCTATAAGACAAGTCTGTTAGAACCGAGAAAGTTTACTCAGCTAGACAAACCTGATTCTATCCCACATGACATTTAGAAACTGGTGGACAAACTTGACATGCTCAGGGAACACAAATATACTCAGTGTCACTTAAATTTTAAAGTAGGCAAATATGAAGAAATTAAGATAGAAAAGAAAGCAGAAATATTTCATGGGGGGGATAAATTGGATAAAAAATTTTAGTCTTAAGCTAAGATCAGTGAGAAACCATCAAAATATTTCAAGTTTGGAGATGATATGTGTTTATAAAAGAAAAAGCTCACTTTGTATGGAGAATCAATTAGTAGAAGGGAGAAATGTATAAGGAGACAATAACAAGTGTGCTATTGCTATGTTCCCTATAAAAAGGTTGGTAACTTGGAACAAAAAGGTGGTAATGATGGTATGAGAGAATGTTATATGACTGTGTAGGTGGATTAAAGAGGAGATGGAGATAAGATTTTCCAAAGAAATTTAAAAGGTAAACTCATCTGAAATTATAGTCTAACTGTACCCATAAAAATGAAATAAACAAACACTTTATTTTCTCCTCCCGCTTCCAAAACAGTATCTGTCCATATATATATATATATATATATATATATATATATATATATATATACACACACACACACACATATATTTTATTTTTTAATTTCCTCTCCTCTTACTCATCCTCTTTAATGTGGTTTCCATTTCTCTTTACTACTAAAATGATTTTAAATATAGAGTCAAATAACCTCAGTAACCTACAAGCTGCAGGACATTTTTCAGCCTTGACTGCTGAGTATCATTAAATTCCTCTTTCCAGAACACACTTTTCTGTTGATTTCCATGACCCAAAAGTCTTCTTTCACCCTGTGGCCACTTTTCCCTGTCTCTTGGCAATCTGACACATAGTTCTCTGCCTGGTCATTAATTGTTGTTACTTGTCATGGTTCAGTACTATACCCTCTTCCTTTCCTTTGAAGTTGGGACAAGGTAAGGATTCCCAACATTGTACAGGAGTTTCTGGCAAGTGCAATGGAAATGTAAGAAAAGTGAAAGCTATAGTAACTAACAATAAAGAAAGAAAATCTCATCATTATTGCAGGGCATAATTGTGTTATAAAAATGTCAAATAATCTACATACAAAATATCAAAATGACTAAGTTAATTTGACAAGATCACCGTACACATCAATATACAAAAATCGGTTATATTTGTCATTCCAAAAACAAACTGAAAACACACATTGGGGGGCCTCCCCGGTGGCGCAGCAGTTGAGCGCTGGGTTGCGAAGCTGCCCTCAGCCTCTGCAGCACCGGTTTGACCCCCGGCTGCTCCCCGGCCACCAGAGGAGGGTCCCACATGGCGCGCAGACCTCTCCTGCCACCCGCTGCTCCCCTCAGCAATGTACTTCGGTCCTTCTGCCTGTTCTGCTCCCTGCTCTGGCTCTGGTGAATTCTCTCACCCTCCCGCGCTTCTGACTGTACCCAGTGCTTGTATAATAAATAAATAAATTAAATAAATAAATAAATAAATAAATAACACAATCTTTAAAAAAAAAAAAACACTGAGAAAAACAACACATCTATTTAAAAAATGAGCGACACTGTCTAAGAAACCAAAAATTATTGTGAAGAATTAAAAGGAATGACAAAAAGAACAAAAGAAAACATACGCTAGAGAAATATAGACTTAACAATATTACCATAAATTTAAAAACTCAATGTTGCAATTATGTCAGTCCCCCATAAATGGTTTATAGATTCATTTTTGAGCTAACAAAATAAATTTAGAAAATTAATAGGGTCCTAAGTCAACACAGAAAAATCAGTTGCCTTTCTATAAGCTAGTAATGAGCTACCTAAAAGATTGCATTCAACAGGCAAAGTATAGTGTTAAAAAAAGATCTTCCTGGAAAAACTTGATATTCACATCATAAAAATTATCCACTTTGAAAATGAATATTATGCAACATTACTGAAATTAAAGTAAAAACATAGATAAGTGGAAACGTAACCCATATTCTTAGATTGTAAGATTGAAGATTGTTATGTCAATACTTCTCAAAGTGATCTACACAAGCATTGCTATCTTTATGAATGAATTCCCATGACAACTTTTTGCAGAAATAGTAAAATCAATCCTAAAATGCATGTCGAATTTCAAGGAACCACAAATAGGTAACACAATCTTGAAAAAGAACAAAGTTGGAAGACTCATACTTTCTAGTTTCAAAACCTACTACAAAGATACTGGAATCAAAACAGTGTTGCACTGGCATACATATAGACATGTAAACCAACAGAATAGCACAAGGAGTCCATAAATAAATCATTGTTTGTATAGTCATATGGTTTTTGATGAAGATCCCAACATCATTCAATAGGCAAAGTATAGACTTTAAAAAAAAAATGTTCCTGGAAAAACTATATTCACATCTAGAAGAATGAAGTTGTACCCTTACCTAATACCATTTGCAAAAATTAATTAAAATAGCTCAAACACATAATACAAGAACCAAAATAAATTCTTAGGAGATAACATAGGGCAAAATCTAAGAAGTTGATAATAATTTATTTGAAATGACACCAAAATCAAGGAAAAAAAGCAAAAATAGACAAAGTGAACTTCATAAACATTACAAACATGCATACATCAAAGAATACTATGAAAAATGCTATCAATAGAGTGAAAAGTCAATGTGTTTGTGGGAAAAATATTTGCAGGTCAAATAATAATAAAGGTTCATATCCAGAATATACAGTGAACTCCTAGAACTCAACAATAAAGAAGCAAACAATTTGACTTGAATAGACAGTTCTCCAAACAAGATATAGGAATGGCTGATAAACACATAAAAAATATTCACCACCACTTATCACTAGGGAAATATGAATCCAAATCATAACAACAGCAGATATAAAATCCCCAAATTGGAAAAAATCCTCAATAAATTTCAGTAATTAAAATGAAGCAATTAGATATAGGTAGTACATATCAATATGAGATATATAGTATTCCCAAACAGACACAAAAGAATAGACATTGTATTATTCCTTTTGTATATTAAAACAGTATACACAAAAACAGTATTCAAAGTTAGAAAAAAAAGGTTAACTTTTAAGGAAAGGTTGGATAGTAATTTAGAAGTGGTTTGAGGGGGCTTTCTGGTGACAGTCTGCTGATCTTAAAGTGGTTCCTTAAATGTGTGTTTGGTGTAAATTAATTGAAGTGTGCACCTATATTTCTTGCACTTTTCTTTAGATATTGTCTACTTCATAAATACATCCTAATTACAACAAAACTACAATTACCTATTAATGAAAAAAGTAACACAGTAGTGAGTTGTCTATATGAAATACATTATAAAACAAAATTGGAACAAATTGCCAGATGCTCTAGGTTCCAAATATATAAAGGTATCCTAAAATTGATGAAAAATAACTAACATGGAAATATTCTTTTCCTTGTAACCTCATACTTTCAACTTCAGCCATTCAGAAGTCCTGATACCTGTTGTTTCTTGTCCACTTTCATTAAGTTGCCTTGAAACTGGTCTACCTATGCCTGCTGTACTTTTGTTATAATTGCTGTTTACATCCTACAAGTATTTACAGCGTGTTAAGATGGTTGTGCAGCCAAGTTTACAAGGGGTTCTGGTAATTCCCTTCCACTTACAACACTTTTATCTATTAATTTGCTGTAGTTCACTGCTCAACTTTTGTTTACTTTAAGATTTCATCTAGGTTCTTTATGCTTTGCCAGCACCCAAAGGCACACTTTTCTCTTGATGCATTCCAGTTTCCATAGTACTATTTGTTGGCTTGATTCTCTAAGAGACAATCCTTTTATTGAATTACAAAGACTCTAGATTTAACCTAAGATAAACGTTGCCTATTACTTGGGGTCCTGGAGAGCTTTAGACACTCTGTGAAAGAGTGGACCTAACTCCAAGTTAAAAGCAGCCTTCCAAATGCACATTCCTCTCAGTGTACTTTGTCATCATATGATTTATCTGCTCTGGATTCACCTTGACAACCCAAATCCTATTCTTACTGGATCATTTTATTTCCTCTGGGAATTTTAGTAAACAACAGCCGGTTAAGATCACTCATTTCTCTCTTTCTCTGAAAGCAATATTCTTATTTTAAATTTCAGACTTTCAAAGTCACAATGGCCCCCCAAATGTTCTCATGATGAAGTGTTGCCTCTTTGATGGCTCTTCACATGCTACAGAGATAGTTTAAGCTAGTGAAATTCCATTTTAAAGCTCAGTCCAACCTGTTGTCAGAACAAATCTGCCTCATAACACTCCCTCCTCACAGGCAATGATCAGAAGAGTCCTAAAGAAAATGTCCAGTCTAAATGTTACTCCCAGGCCTCCCTGGTGGCACAGGGGTTTAAATCTCAGCACCATCAAACTATCACCAGCCACTGCAGCCTGAGTTTTATCCCTGGTCATGGAGCTAACCCATATGATGCAACAGACCTCTCTTGTCACACCCACTGCTCCCTTCAGCAGTGTATTTCAGTAGATCCACCTGTTCAGTAGATCCACCAGAGGTGGATCTTCTCACCACCACCCACACTGACACCTCTGGCCTAGACTCCAGTTCTTGTATGCATAAAAATAAAATACATATTTAAAAAAATTGCCACTCCCTCCCGCTCTCAATAACCACTAGTTTGTGTAAATTACAATCTCTTAATACAATCAACTGCTGTTTGAGCTTTTACCTCTAGTCTTTCTCACTGCATCGCACTTCTGCCAGAGTTGTTTATTGAAAACAAGAATCCAAGTTCCTCAGATCCCTCCCTAAAGTATGTTAATGTTTTTCCAGTACCAACAAGAAAAAGGTTAAAGACTTAATATGCTACAAAAGTCTCCCCCAAGTCACTTCTGCCCCTCTTTCTGATCTTGACAATTCTCATCCAGCCTTGCTCTACTCCAAAGATAGCGGGCTTTGTCATGCCTTCTTGCACTTGGATATACTATTTTCTTTGTGGGAATAGATTTCTGACCCTGTTCTGCTTGATGGATGCTAACTCATCCCTTCAGACTCTGTTCAAATATCACAAGCTCTGAAACCTTCCTAATTCCTTTGGCAAATAGCTGTTTTATATTTTTCTCTGCATGGTGCTTTCACAGTTCTTTTTAAGAATTTATCCAGTTATATTTTAATCATCTGGTTACATATTTGACTTCCTCCTTGTCTTTGTATCACTGATGTCTTCAAGGTCAGGGATGATAACCTGATTCCCACAATGTCAGGTTCAGTTTCTGACATGGAGAAGGACTTCATTGTGTCCTTGTTGGAGGACAGGAGTGATGGATACATGGAGTTCTACCACAGGCATCAGCAGTCTGAATATTTCATAAAGCCTCTTGTTAAAACTTGACTAAGTAAGACCAGGAAATGAATCAGGGAGATGTCTCTGTTATTTTGTTTAAAGAACATTCTCCCGTAAACCTCTGTTGAGATTCAGTGGAAAATGACATCAATTTCCCTCACTACAATTGTGGACTGAACAGTGATGCCAAAATTTTCTACTTTTTAAAACTAAAATTGTGGTTACCAGACTGCAAATTGTCTCAAATCCTAGACTCCTTTCACTGTTACTAAATTCGGGTTGCCTTTTTCCCCACTCAAAAATGTGATTTTACTGCAGAAGTTCTTAGAGAAACCTGATACTAGTGAATTTTGGTTCAAAGCATAAATTCTGCTGCTCGGTTTGAGATTTTTCTCCTCCATTATGACCAGGATTTATCTATTACAATCATGACACATAACCTACTAAAGAACTAACTTTTGAGTCTACTATGGTAGAATATAGGTATATGTAAAGAGAGAAAGATTTCAGTCCTTTCCCATAGGTATGTATTTCAGGTAAGGGATCTGATGTTTAGAAAGCCTAAGTTGCTTCTTACTATAAACAGTCATCCTGATTTGACTCAGATGAAGCTCACTCAGGTGAATGGGATGCATTCTCTGGTTTGCAAATGATGTAGTTTATTATTGTTTCTGAAACTGCTTAGGACTACATACTATCTATGTTAAAAATGCAAATCACAATTCAGAAGATCTATGGTTTATCATGAGTATTTGGATGCAGGATTTTCCATTTTAAAACCAGGAAAGTGCCAGCAAAGCAAGAGGGACAGGTCACTTTATCATGTTTCCAAGTCACACATTAAATGGCAGATACAAAGTTCAAACTCAGCCCTACACATGCTCCTAAATTTTATATTCATTTCACATGCCACCTTCTTGACTTGGATTTCATCCATAACATTTATTTCTACAAGTATCAATGATTATGTTTTTTTACAGCAATAGAAAAATATCTAGTGAAGTAATTTAACTGAATTTAAAAATATGTATCGGTATTATAGTTTTATTCCAACTATAGATATTGTCTTCTAATTACATGCCAAAATTACTACCAGCTAACAGATTTATTTTGCATGCTGTTACATTACAAAACATGTTTAATTGTTGAGACTCTCAAATTTGACTATCACTCTTTCACTGTGAAAACAAGTAGTCCTTAGTTTTTATCAATGCTTTTAAGACCTTTAATGTTCTTCAATGTGCCTCTATTATTTCCCCAAGCTACACCCCTTAAATATGGGGTGTAGCTTGGGGAAATTATTCCCCAAGAATATTATAGAGATTTGCAACATATGATGAAGAGGAGAAATTGTATTACTTGCACTGATTTAAAGAGAAAGGAAATAAGCCAATAGGTGGAATATGGGGGTGGCGGTGTATCAGGCCAAATTGGATGAAAGGACAGTGAAAGTTTAAAGAGAATTGGAGAAAATAATAGTCATTCTACTTTCACTAATGAAAGTATTCTGCATTGGAAATGAAACAGTGGAAATGGAACAGATGACATGGAAAGAATTTCATCTGTTTGACCATGATGCACACTGAGAATAAGAGTGTTTGTTAACTTTGAATAAGGAGAAAGAGTATAAAGACCACAATAATGAGAAGTGAACCCCAAGAGAAGCTAGGAGGTTTGGAGGCACTAGGATTTGAATATAAATCACAAAATACTTGAGCTCACTCAGGTGAATGGGATGCATTTTCTGGTTTGCAAATATTGTACTATATTGCTGTTTTTGAAACTGCTAGGACTACATACTATCTATGTTAAAAATGCAAATCACAATTCAGAAGATCTGTGGTTTATCATGAGTATTTGCATAGCTAACAAACTCCTAGGTTATATAAATTGTGCTAATGAAGGTACCACACTTGGAATAGCCAAGTAGAGGGGTATTTGGTTTCCACTGTTATTCTGGGGATGAAGAGGCCTTGTGATACAGTCATGAGTTATTCTGATGTATTAGCTGTTACCATAAGAGACTTATTTAGAATCTGAAGAAGTAAATAAATTCAAGGGAGTGATGTTTCAAGGAAGATCCCCAAAAAGGTTAAGGATACCAAAAAACAGACTTGAAAAATCTTTAGGCAAGCTGTAGTTGAGAAAAGTTTGGGGTATAGAGAAAACTGAGTCAACATGCTTAAGAACAAAAGAGCAATACAGAGAGTGCAGTGCTTGAAATCTGTGTAGAGAAGAATAAATGGAAGCAAAGTTCTTAATAATGAATCAAAAATGAGTGGAGGCAGATGAGCCTGGGTCAGGGTGAGGTTTAAGGACTCAAATTGAAAGGGGAATTTAAAAACATTAAGTGGTAACGTCTGCCCAATGTAGGAAAGACCCAGAACACATTAACAGAAAAAGACACAAGATGAAGTTTAGGAAAAGAAAAATTTAGATGTTTTTCAGGTGCTGGCAAAAGAAAACCGTCGTTATGGATGTCACAAATCATTTTTGGAAAACTTGTGACCCTTGCTGAGGGCAGTGGACAGGAAAGGAAGTGCATCTGAATCCAAGAGGAAGAAAGAAAAACACAAGAGAATTGATCTAGAGAAGTAAGTGGGGCAAGAGTCTGGAAATGAGATGTCAGCTGTGTTTTGAACTAAGACCAACAAAGAAGTCAATGGGCGAGTTGAAAAGGAATAGGTCCTGGATCAAGGGGAAAATGCAGGAAAAGTCACAGGAAAGAAAAAAATAAATACATTGCGAAAGGTGCCTTTACAAATTAAGTTCATGTCTCAGGAGTGTGAAACTATTCCCCTGACTCCTATACAGTGATATAAACTGATACTACCTTGATGACTACATTAACAAAATTTAAATCACAAAGTTGATTCTATTTATGACTCATTAGAAGATGGAAAATGATGACACGGTTCAAACTGACAAATTCTAACTACCTCTTTTAAAGACAGTGGGGAAAGGATTACATCATAAGAATGGGAAGTATTTTTAAAAGCTGGAAAGAGCAACAAACAAAGAACAAGGGAAAGTAAAGTGGCAGGGTAAACCATAAGGACCGATGACCAACCAATGGGAAAGTATGACACAGAACAGAGAGAGGGAAATGAGTACACTTGTAAAATATAGGAGCGCCATTCTTCACACTCTTATACATTTATAGCAATATGTTATCCCACCTCCTTTCAAAATTTATTGCAGGGCCTCCCCTGGTGGCGCAGCAGTTGAGCACTGGGCTGCGAAGCTGCCCACAGCCTTTGCAGCACCAGTTCGATCCCCGGATGCCTGTGAGGGTCCCACATGGCACACAGACCTCTCCTGCCACCTGCTGCTCCCCACAGCAGTGTATATCGTAGGTCTGCCTGTTCTGCTCCCCGCTTTGGCTCTGGTGAATTCTCTCACCCTCCCCTGCTTCTGACTGTACCCAGTGCTTGTAGAAATAAATAAATCTTTAAATAAATATATATATATATTGCAATATGTTATCCCACCTCCTTTCAAAATATATTTTACACTGTTAAAGCAGATAGCAAAGTGATAAAAAAAAAAAAAACTGATATTGTTCAGGAACAATTGCAATAGAAGAAAATAGACCTCAGGATAGCATGGGGCCTCATTCCAAATACAAGAAGGAATGGGGATTTATAGTTAAAGAACAGGTTGGAGAGATCAGTGGAGAGACAATTACTGAAAGGAGTCATCAAGGGTTTGGGGGAAGGGGGGAATTCATTCTAAACAGATCAGAATTCTGGCTGAAGACAGGTCAGCATAATCTGAATTCATCTGAAGGGTGGAAGTGCATGAGGAAGAGATACAGATCAGATGTTGAAGGTTGGTTGGAGATTACTGATAAACTGACCTAGCAAAATTCTTGCTAAAACTGGATTATACACACCTGAGCACAAGGCCCAAGGATAAGATCTATCGGAAACTGAGTCAGAGGACCTTAACTAAAGTTTGGTCAAGGAGAAAGTCTATGTGAGAGACAACAAATCTACTCATTCTCAGCCTTGGCTTTCCCAGCCTTCCCAGTATTTGACCTCACCATTTCCCAAAGACCTTTTCTTTTTTCATCATTGCAAACAAAATACTAAGTTCTTTCCATTTTTTCCTTTTTCTTTCAGATTCTGGTAGACTGACTGAGATGATTAAGTATCTGATAAATGAATCTGAGTTGTCAAAGTAATGCCAAGTAGTAGTTTCTATCTCATTCCTTCTACATATGTCAATAAGACGAGGAAATGGTTACATAGGGATGACAGGTCCAGAAAGGAGGTAACTTCATTTTGACGGTGTTTTCAGCTGCATATACTCCCTGGAAAGAAGATCAATCCTGCGTGATAGGCAGCACTGTAATTTTTAAACATCGGATAGGGCTTGGTCCATATCCAATTCTGTCATTACTCAATGTTCTCAAATCTATTGCAGAGTTTATCAGAGGAAGGAAGGGAAATTTTCCAAAAGCAAATAACCACACGAACCACAACTGATTATGATGTATCTCATAAAGGAAACTTTTGAGAAGTGCAGATAGGGTAAAAATGCAGTGATTATTGTGTTAAGAACAAAAGGGAAAATGATCAAACATTAGAAATACAAAAAAATTAGTAGAATATACACACAGAGAAATATCTGATGTCTTTTATGATAGTTTTCATAGTAGAAATGCAGTGATGGATCTATTGCTCAAGATATTTTTGAAACATTTGCTGGGAATTTTTATCAGGATCACTTCATAAGTCATACAAGGAAATTATTCTCATAAAAAGTATGGTCAATGCCTGCATATTTACACATTTTGTCCATAGCCATCTGGATTCTTTTTATTTTAAACAATCAAATAAACTTATTTATTTTTGAAAGGGTCTTTGAATGAATATAGATGAAGGGATCAATTTGTCAGGGTGGAATGAAAACCTAAGTATTAACATTGAACATTGTTTTCATTTGGAATTGTTTTAAGGACCACATTTCCTCACTTCTTACTAGTAGTGATTTCTATTGGAAGTCCTTTTACAAGGCAAAAAAGGGGAAAAAAAGCTTGATTCATGATTTCTTTGGAATAAACAAAATAATATATTCCCTTTGTGATTTCTTTCAGCATGACAGGGAAATGGTTCTGCAGAAGATTAACTTGGAACAATATATTAATTGTCCAACCAGCAACTTGTGTAGTAAACTACATTTCTGGCAATTTTAGTCATCATTCAAAATGGAAATAATAATGTGTTTCTGATCAGGAAAAAAGATGGAATCCCAATATAGGCTGAACACTCTTATGTCTGGGTATGGAGTTGTATATCTATCATGTTAAGTATTAGCACAATATTTTTGTGTTCTGCCCTCCAAGGGTGAATCAAAACCACTTGATGAGAAATGACCTTTCCTAATAAAGGGAGTATTGCTCATAACCACATGTGTAAAGTATTCCATTCTTTAGTAGGTCTCTTTTTAATTTTCCTTGACTAATTCGAAATTATGTACAATAAGGTCAAATTAAGAAGATGCCAGTAAAAAGTTTATTTCAACAAATCCCCTCTAAACATTCTTATTTCCAGCATTTTAAGAGCTGCATTCCTTGAACTTTAAGAGCTCTTTGGTGATTGTTTTAGGACAAACCAAGGGAAAAATAACTTAGTCATTAGGTTTTGAACAAAACTGTTCTTGTCTTCTATCTACACAGAGCTTATATTAATTCCAATCCTGGTGAAGAAGTTTACATTTCTTTCTTTGAAAGAAAAAAATTGGGTGTATATATAATTTCTAAAAAACAAAAAGGTAGAAAAATATGCACCACCTCCTCAAGAAGAGAGAGTAGCCACATGGTTAAGACTGAGAATTTTGGAATATAGACCAGGTTTCAGATTAACCTTTTCTCCAAAGTCACCACTGTCACATTGAATAAGTGACTTACTCAAACTCTTGGAGTCCTCTTTTTCAAATATTAAATGTGGGTGATAGCACATCCCTCAAACTATCAAAATGGAGAATTATGAAGATAATACATAACAATATCCACAATGGTACTGCCTAATACATAAGTAGTTTAGAAAATAATAGCTGTTTATTATATATTATTCAAGGCAATTAGAAAACTGAGCTCAGGCCCTCCTGAGGGGACAGGAAATTGTAGTGGTGTTTTCTTTGCCTCTATTTCCACTTTGATAAACAAAAAATGTTGGGGAGGACTTACTGATATCTACCCAGGAAAACATCCTTCACCCATTGTGCACATAGCTGCTTTTAAAGAATGTATCTCTTTTTTTATTAAGGTGCTCACTATGGGAACAATAACAAAGCAACAAGGAATGGGGACTCCCAGCAATTCTGGGATACCCAAAGACTAGCAACAGGGGAAAGTCATTTCCACCCATAACATCAAAATTGAGAGACAAAAATGGTGTTACCAGAGTTCATTGAAAACTGGAGTTGACAGAAGTGGGCTCCTGGTGGGAAAGAAATATGCAATCATCACCATGGACTGGGTAAGGGAAAAAGTAGGGGGCAGTGCTCTACCTCACAGTCTTTACCTTCTATCTCAGTCCACTGGGACCTCTGTCTGATTTCAAGCAGAAGTCAGCTGGCAAGGGATTTAGAAATCAACCTTCTAAAGCCTACATATGGTAGAGAAGGCTGAATTATAGACTGAGGAGGCAAAAGAGAGAGCAGCCAAGGATGCCCTGCCATTCTCCAGTGCCAAGTTCCTAGCCAAGTCTCAGTAAATATTCCTCAGGTAAAGGTGATTCATTTCCAACTCAATAACCATGCTGGTGGCCAAACCAAAAGACCTGGTGGCCAAAACCTTTTTGTTTTGTCAACTTGTGTTGCATTGCCTGTCATCTAAGTTCTCACAAATATAGAACAAAATGGACTCTTACAAGTACTTCGCCTACAATTAGAAACAATTTTATATCTATGTACATATACATAGGTGTGTGTGTATATATATATATACACACACACAACATATATACATACATATCAGTTGAAACTGTGTTTGAAAAATAAAAATGTATAAAATATAATTATAAATATGAAAAGCTTGATCCAAACTTTTCTGGAAGATAACCCAAAATTTTGTTTGTTTCCAAGATTTGGGCAGAATAGCGTTTTTGACTACATCCCACAAGAATGCCTTCATTGTAACAGTTTAAATGGTTTTACTGGAAACATTTAAACTGTTGACACCACGGATTTAAAAAATAAAGAGATGGCATTTCTCCATGACTTCATTTTTTGTAGAGGATATAAAAATTCAGAGAGATAAAAGACAGTCTCTATTTTTTAAAATATTTCTAAATAAAATATTTTGCCAATGTTCTTTTATACATCCATTCATTGTTTCCTTGTTGATATTTAATAGTGTAGGATTGTTGTGGAAAATTCTTCAATCATCAGTAATTCTAGGTAATTTAAAGTTTCAAAACTGAAAACTCAATTTAAAAACAAGTCTCTGATATCAAGAAACCCAAAATGGTGAGATTAGTGAAATTTATCATCATATGGCAATATAATGAAAATCCCTCTCAATGAAAATATCTTCTTTATAAAGAACTCTTTTCCATCTTACAGGAAAACAAAAACAGTATCTGGCATTGAATACACTGGACTTCAGCCAGAGGATTGTTTTTTCAGAACTGTCTCTTTCCTTTAATCTGGGCAAGTTCAAGCAAAATTATAGTTCCCTAGTCTCCCTCTAATTTCCAATAAGTCCTTTTGTGAAGGAACGTCAGAAGATAGTCACTCCAGACTCTTGAATTCAAGATAGGGTGACATAAAAATCTTTGCTGTGGGGGTGGTGCGGTGACATACAACTGCAGACATGTGATCCTATACCTCTGAATCATGTATAGCATTGTAAAACCAATGTTACTTCAATTTAAAATCGATGCTCTCTAAATGATATCAGAAAAGAAGTTTGCTGCCTCTATTGATATCATATTTTGGATTAAAAAATTCTTTAAATGCAAAAATTCACCATCTTCCCACTTAACATTAGTTTGTAAAATAATGGAAACAATTTACTTTCACACAATTAGTTGCTATATACACTATCTTGTCATTTTCAAATGAGATCACCTTTTGCACAGGTCTTTTGAGTGACTAGGTAGTATCACAAAACGGTTGGCAATTGCAAATCACATTTTGCCAAAGAAAGAATCAGAACAAAGTGAAATCTTTCATGGCAAGTCACTAAATAGTTGTTATATGCCAAGTGATTGCAATGCTATGAAGTCAAAATTAATGCAAATGAAAAGCTTTAATTACTGTTTTTTTCCCCCCTGTCAGGTTTTTTTCTTTTTGTTCAAGAGTAATTTGTGCAAAGTGGTTTTCTGCAATGTAATTGCAATATAATGAAATTATATATTGGGGAGAGTTATTATAGCTTGGTACTTTGCTCATATCAAGGACATATAATAAACAGATCATATAGTTCCGGTTCTTATATATTTCTGTTGAGAGTCGAACAATGGTAAAAAGATAAGAAGGAAGCAGCACTATGATAATTGCCAACATGTGCCTTAAGTGTTCACAGAGCAATGTGAGCCCAAATATTCCACAAAGTTTCAGAGAGCATCCAAGGTGTGAGCTGGTGCTACAGTAAGAGTTACCCAGCATATTAGGCAAGTAATTTATACTTGGTATCTGTCAATCAATGTATGGTCTATTTTGGTTTTGAAAATATTTTTAAAGCAATAATTCAGACTTAGAATGTGTCTATTGTACATAAAGTTTCCTTTTAATGACAAAAGTTGCCTATCTCAATGTAGACAAGTTACACACTTAAAAAAAAAAAAAAAGTGGGTAGTTCAATACACTGTGGTGTGGAAACATGCACTTGAAGAGGTGTGAATCTATACCCCTAAAGGACGTACAGTGTTGTGAACCAAAGTGACCACAATGAAAAATAAATAACATCATGTTGCTGCTATGAGAAAGTAGGATGTGTTGGATGCTTGCATAAGGGAGAGTCGTATCTATGCTCCCTCACTTGATGGAGAGATCCCCAAACCACAGCACAAATGCAAATGATTCCAGCAGAAACCAGCACAAACAAATATGCATCCAATTTCCAGGTGTGAATATTTTAAGAATATTCTAGTGCTATGTAATATAAACTGGGATACATTTTAACATTGCAAATTGACTCTTCAGCTAGACATTTAAGGATTTCTCTTCTTTTTGTAGTATCAAGAATTTATTTTTCAAAATTTCCAGACTGGTCATACCAGCAGAGAGTCATAAAACTACTTGAGAGAATGCCAATTTTTTTTTCCTTTGACCAAGAGTTTCTCCTTCCCATAATTACTTTCACTAAATGATAACTTTCTAGATATTTTGATTTATTTTCTGTCATACAACTGACAGGGGCAAAAATAACTACTATGTTTTCATACTAATCTCCTTTAAAAGTAAATGTGAGAAACAGAATACCAGAAATAAATGTTTCTCTTTTACTGCATTTTCCACTTTTTTTTTTCAGATGAGAACATTAGAGTCCAGTAAGATAAAGTCATTTACCCAAAGCCACAGAGCTAGGAAGTCGTCTGCTCTGAAAAGGTTATATTGTTTCATTACACTGGATAATGCATATCATTCAATGTGCTATGCAAGAAGAGTGTGTCCAAAATGCATGCCTAGTAAGTTAGGTCAGGAGAATCTTTGAATTTAAGGTATAAGAAGAAAACCTTGTAACAAAGGAACAAATGGATTGTAGATAAGAAGATTCTTCCAACTGTTAGTGATAAATTGGAAAGGAGTATGCCATCTTAGATAAGATTTTTGTTGATTTGTCTTGTTTTTGTTTGGTTCCTTTGGCAGGGCAGATAAAGTGAAAATAATGATGGGGTCAGGGCAGTGCTCCATGAATAACTGGGGAAAAGTCTCCCCAAGAGATTTCAGTAAATTATATCCCTGTGATAAATTTGATTAACAGACTAAGAAAATATGGCAGCATTGCTGGAGGTTTATGTTCATGAAGAGAGGATAACCTGTAGCTAGATTCATTATGAGTAGATACAATGCCGTCTGCTTAATACAATTTGTGATTAGAATAATTGCAAGTAGGGCCTCCCCAGTGGCGCAGTGATTGAGCGTTGGGTTGAGAAGCTGCCAGCAGCCTCTACAGCACCAGTTCGATCCCGGCTGCCGGGCAAGGGTCCCACATGGTACGCAGACCTCTCCTGCTGCCCGCTGCTCCTCAGCAGTGTACTTTGTCAGTCTACCTGTTCTGCTCTCTACTCTGTCTCTGGTGAATTCTTTCACCCTCCCACACTTCTGACTGTACCCAGTGCTTGCATAATAAATAAATAAATCTTAAAAAAAAAAAAAGAATAATTGCAAGTAGCACAGGTATCTGAGACCCAAGAAACATAAAAATTCACCCTGAACTGATAACATGTATATGAGGGGAAGAATCCTATCAGCTTCATACTGAGTGAATCATGACATGGGTGGAGCATAGGCAAATGACATGGTGCAAAGAGGCAGGGAGGAGCCATGAGGCAGCCAGCACAAAGTCCTGTGGGAAGGACAATGGATGCTTTGGTGGTGGGGGACCTCGGGTGACCACACCTGAGAGGAAAAATCTTATGCTGTCAATACACTAACAAGGTTGTAAAACAACAGTACTTCCTCACCAAAATTTAAAAAAGTATGTGGTATAGACACATCTAGCAATGGGCCAAGTTAAAGCCACTTGACTGAGGGGTTGTGCTATCAAATTTCCAAGTACTGTTGAAAAGAGAAAATCTAAGTGAGACCTAGAATTTGGGTAGCATTCAGTTGGGGGGTCATACCACTCAGCGCACCCGGTATCATTGGAGAGCATCTCGATTTAGGTGTGTCTCAGTGAATCATGCTCTTTAATATCTGAAATGCTGGGGGCTCTCTGGTGGCACAAGGGGTTAAGCACAGCACTGTGAAGCAACCCACAGCCTCTGTAGTACAAGTTCAATCCCCAGCCGGCCAGGGAGCTACCCACATGGCATAGCAGACCTCTCCTGTCTCGCCCACTGCTCCCATCAGCAGTGTATTTCAGTCAGGCTGCCTGATCTGCTCCCAATTCTGTCTCTGGTGAATCCTCTCACCTCCCCCCACCTCCCATCTCTGGCCTGTACCCTAGCTCTTGTATGCATAAATAAATAAACCTTTAAAAAATCTGAAATGCTGCATGCTACTCATGTAACACTGATTGCTAGCAAATGATGTGATTTTATTCATCTGCCAACTGACAGGCATTCTATTCTTTTTTTGTTTTAATAAAAAGATCACTTATTTAACTTATATTTAAGCTCTATCAACTTCCTAGGAATCCAATATATTGATAGAACATCAAGTGCACATAACTCAACATAGGGCCTTCCACCACTTGGCTGAGAGCTCTACCAAGAAGCCTATGAAAAAACAAAGACAGCTGAGTCTTGAACAGCACGGCTTCAAGCTGCCAGGGTCCACTGACATGCAGACTTTTTCTAGCAGAGACTTCTGCATTCACTGATTGAAAGTGCTCAGGGTTGATAGAGTCTGCAGAGGTGGAGCCTGAATATACTGAGGGGGCACCAACAGTCAGGGCCCTGAGCATGAAGGATCTTGGTATCTGTTGATGCATACAAGGTACAACTTATTTGAAATTTCACTGACAGATGTCTGTAGAAATTAGAATTTGGCACAAACCAATCACTACTCTGTTTTGGTAACAGAAAAAGTACAGGATTTAGTAGGAAAAGTCATGGATCCAGTCTCAGGACACCCGTTTTACTATCTGTATTATTTTGGGCAATAAACTTCCATTTCTTAATCTATATAATTATGCCAATAATATTTACTTTTGTTAATGTAAATGGTTTGACAAGCTCACTCCCTTTTCTGATTAGGCTCTGAAAATATGTGCTCTCCTTCTGCTCAATTCATTCTCACAGAATATCTGGTTCTTTTTTAATTATATAGGGCACTGTGTGTCTCGCAGATAGTTCTCCATAGACTTTGTGAAATGTAATTGAATACTGCACAAAATCAAGACTAAATAAAGCACTCACAAAGATATATTGAACACTCAAAAGTGAAAAATATTAGAGAAGGCGTAGGAGAGAGAGGAGGTGAGAGGACATAGAAAGACATAAACTTGATCATTTTTCATAGCTGGTTGTAAATTTGCTTACAGGCCCATAAAAGTATGAAACAAATGCTTCTAACCATTACATGCTGGATGAACCCATCCATGATGTGTGTGACCTGTGTCATACTCTCTTCACACTCTACCATCAATGATCTAGGTAACAGCGCCATTTCAAGAGGACTTTCAGCAATAACTTCTATATATGCCCTGTCCAGTACAGTGGCCACTAGCAACGTGTCACTACTATTGCTGGAAATGTGGTTATTGTAACTGAAGAACTACATTTTACATGTTATTTAATTAAAATTTATTTAAACAGTCACAATTAGCTAATGTTGCTGTATTAGACAGCACAGATCTATAATGCACATGGTTAATGAAGGACCATATTCCTTCGCAGAGAGGAGAGGGTCTTCCAAGATAGCATAGTGGCTCAAAATATGTGCCTGAGAAAAAAGAATCATTATTAAAGAAACTCCAATTTTCAAAACCATCTGAGATTTTGTTTTCTATAATTTGACTTAGCACATTTCACCAGAAGTAGAAGCAGAAGTCAGCTGTATTCCCCTGAACTCAACCCATTCCCATTCTGGGACTCAGTTTCTTCATCTGTAAAATGAAGTGGTGGGACTTATTAGATCATATTTAAAATTCTTTTCAGCAGCAAACACTGGAGCAAATCTAAGTCTCATCTGTTAATTCCTGTCTCATCACCAGAAACTCTCCAACATGTTTTCCTTTCCCTCTGTGCCTGACCTTCTTTCTCATCTATTCACAGTTCAAAAGATTTCTCCTGTCTCAATGATTTATCCTTCTGGATTGATGCTGTCAGAAAAGTTTGTTTAGATAGAATCCAGACATATTTGTGTGTTACTTACTCATTCTAATTAAGAAGGGCAGCTTCAAATGGATGAAAAAAAAATGAGAACTTTAATCAAAGATCACAGGGAAAGAAGAACATTATAAAATAAACTTGGGCTCAAGAACTCCAAATCTCAAACCAAACTAAAACAGGAAGTATGTTTTTCTATCACAAAATCACACAACTTCTGATTAGAAGGATTCTTTAAGCATAAAGGAGCTGCAGTTACAGAAATGCAGATTTCAGATGTGGCTGCTTGGAGCTGGGGGAAGAAAAATGATTATGAAAACTCTCTCTGGTCCCTCTGGCTCCCCTGGTTCTCTGCACCCTGAGAAAGAAAAAGATTACACAAGCGCCACCTTTCGGAGAGAAGAGCAATAGCAGAAAAATGGACAGGTTTAAAAAATGTTTAACCCTATTTCCTCTTACATTGAAAAATGAAGTATTAAATATAATTTCTATCTTACTGCAATGTCTAGAAGATAAATATAAAGAGGTTTAAAATTATTCAATTTAAAAATATAATGAAAGATTAAAATAAAATCTAGATTTTGTTTTCCTCATTTTTTTAATGGCAATAAGTGAAGCATATCTGATTTTGTTTTAAAACAATGTCTGAATTAACCACCAAAGAATAACACGCTATCCTAAACTCTGATTTCATCATTTTCTTTTAGACTTAATGGATTCAGATCTGTGGGAATATTAATTATGTGCTCCCATTTACTCCATTCTAGTTAAGGTAATATTTCACTTTTAGTAATATCTGGTTTTCAGGATTTAGGATAAAAAGCCAAAGTCAAATCCCTTTATTTTGCTAGAGCAGAAAATTCACATTTATTTCATCCAAAACCAGGGAGAAAAGGGAATGTTCTAAGTTTCCTGAAGTTGGAGAGTCAAAAGCTTTTATTATCCTATAAAACATGGTAAGCAATATAATGATTTCTTATTATATAGATACTATTCATACAACCCAGGCATTGTGAGCAATCTCTCCATTTTTGATCACTGAGCAAGAGTCTACAACTGAACAATTGTCACTGCTGAGCCAGGAACCGAGGGCTTTTGCTTTCCACAATAGACAATACCTGGAGAGACTGGTTTGCTTTCCAATGGGAACCCTGAGAAAAATTTTCATCTGAGGCTGTACCCCAGCAGCCACACATTTGATCTTCAACACCATGGAAATGGTGGCAAAAAGTGAAAGGGGGGAATTCTTAGGGGGAAAGGATGTCCTGAGCCAATTCCATACAGGCTTTGTGGATGCCACCCCCACTCCATCAATACACCAGGAACTACAAATCCCAGGATCCCCAAAGGGAAGTTGCGAGGACCTAAGGGCAGGTTAAGCAGCCATTTTCTCTGTTTGTAAATAAAAACCAGCCATGTTAGTGGGATCAGGCACACTTAGTTCGTGCTCTTGGCCAGGCAGGTTTGGTCTTGAAGGTCATTTGGGATTCCAGGTGGGTGGAAAGACAGGACACATTTAAGAATTTATCTCCCTCTTTTTTCCCTGAGTTGTACATTTCCTCATTCCCCTTTCCTTGTAAATAAACCTTTTGTTAACCTTTAAAAAAGAAAAAAAAAAGAACAAAAAAAATTCAAGTTCAAAAAATAAATAAAAATAAATAATTCAGAGGTGGAGGTAGGGGCATATCTGAGTTTCATGTTAAGTGTTATTACGATATCCACAAATTTAACTTTGAAGCAGGTCTTATGGGACTGAAATATTGAAACCATAAATATAAACAACCCTCTTCATTAAATGTCTTTAAATCCATTCTCTTTTGAAGGAAACTTTCAAGCACAATTATTTAAAATCATAGAGCCAAATCTGATAAGTAAATGTTTTCTTCCATATTTTTATGAGTTCCCTCTCCCAACTCATTTTGTTTGTACAACCATCTACACAGTCAAGAATTAAAGTTTTCTGATGTTCAACTTAAGTTGCATTCCAAATCAATTTCTACATTTCTCCCTAGAGTAAGTATCTTAAAAGCTTTTAAAATTTTCAGATATGAAATGAAAGCTGCCCATGTAAATATCAACCATAAAATTTTAAAGAATCTCCACTTTTTGGATATCACTCTCTTCCCCACACCATCCTATAAAAGTTTAACAAAATTATTTGCCCTGAAAATAAATTTGTGAGAGAATGATTACTAAAACAGCATGCTGTGTTCTGTGCTCTGCCAGCCTGAGAATGTCAGAGTTAGAGTTAAAATTCCTCAGCACACCCTGCTGTGGTTGTCACTCAGCTCTGCCTTTCCAAAAGCCTCAAAATAGCTTCTAAGACTCGTACCATGTGTGCAGCAATAATTAGGCTTACCAGAGTGCTTTCTGCTGGACAATATCTTTGGCATAGACAAAGCCATAAAATCCATCTATTTTACACAAAGCTATCCAGCCTTTTTGAGTGCTTTAAACCATAACTGTAATATCACTTGACAACTTGGCATTCTCTAGGCTGATTAATGGGTACTTTTGGATCTGGAATTTTATGCATTTTTTTTTTTCCTTTTTGGTACATCTACTAGAATGTGGCAATCAAATCCATAGTACACATCCACAGTTTTTGGATGAAATAAAATAGTGAGGGCAAACACTTTAATGGTGTTACTTAGAACTGATTTTTACAAATTATTTGGGACTTCAGATGAAAAGTAAATATCAAGACCTTCCAAAGAAATTTAATATCTTGAATGAGCTTCTGGGAGTCCAAAGATAGCATCATATTATTTCCCTAATTAGAATCCCTGGTCTCTTCTTATGGGAGCATGAACCCCTTTACTTATATGTACATACACACACAATATTTGGGGTGACTTCCTGGCATTTAATTTGCACCACAGATAATCACCAAAGATGCAACCAGATGCATCTAAAAAACGTGTCCTCAGATTCTGCCAACATAGACTGTGTAAAGTAGTGGAATTATCATTAAAGACTGGAGAAAATAAGTGAAGATTTAAATAAATATAGACTAAGATTGGGATGGTCTACACTCCATTTTTTGAAATCAAGAAAAGGTCTTAAAATCTGCTCTCTACCCCTTTAGACAGACACAGACACAGACACACAAATACACACACATGCATGCACATACATGCGTACGCACGCACACACATACATGCACAGAGCATAGCATATTTGTTCATGTGAGCAAGCCTGAGGGCCCTTCCAGACCACAAGAGTATGATGGTACCCTGAATAAAGTAAAAACAAAAACTCCTTATAATTATTTGATAAACTCATTTTTTCTTAATTGAAACCTTTACCAAATCCTTGTTTTTTTCTGATACGTTTAATTAACATTCCTAAAGGACTTGGAAAAAACCCCAGCAGTATGGATTGTTTATTGAATTTACACATCCAGAATGCCCCCGTTTTCAGCTCAGCTTACAAACTGGTCAGTTTTATAGTTAATTGTTATGGGGTTTACTTTCTAAAAGTTAATTTTTGCGGAATTATGAAACATAATTATGAAACATAAATATGAAACATGTTTCAGCTTTAGAATAAGCAAGCATCTAAAGGAATGTTTAAAATTTGTCCCCCAAATTCCTTTTTATTTTTCAAAATAGTAACAAAGGGTTAAATGTATGTGTGCATGGTGGATATGTGGTCTGTGTGTAGGTATAAATCGGGGTTCTCATATTTTGCCACATTGTGTGTGAGATTGGTGGAATTTGGGAGTCTGGTGGCCATTATCAGGAAATGTATAATTTATTTGACCCCTATAGAGAATATTACAAAGTTTAGGCCTATAATTAAAGATCATTTATATCCTCAGCTAGGAAATGATAAAAATGCAGAGATTTAGTCTGCTTGTGTTTTTACAAATACAGAAATACCTTGTAACTAAAAATAATATAGTAGCAGAATATGGAATTAAATCAGAGTTTAGGGTCTGAATCTTATTTTCAATACCCTGTATGATAGCTAAGATTTTATGATCTTGAGAAGTTACATAGTTCAGGAAGCTCCAGTTTTCCAGTAAAAAAAAAACCTTCATGGGTTGCAGTGAGGGTTGAATGTGGATTCAAAGACATCATTTAGAAGCCTTGTGATTTTCTGTGCTTTTACTAAGTGATACATCATAAATATTTTTACTTATTTTGAAAGCCTAACTAGTTTCACTGAAATCATCTTGAAATACAAGGTCAGTGAACACTGTCAGCACCTTAACTTTGGGATGGAAATGAAGAAATGCTCTTTAGAAAAGGTTACTCATTTTTTTTGTAAGCACATGTTTCTTCCTTCCAAAGCTTTGCAAAAAGGCCCTTACAGATAAACTCCACACAGCTCAGTCACATTCATTCCATCATACAGCTAATCAATTCAAAAGCCTCAAAAGAACAAGTCATTTCGAAGGTTTTTCCCAAGTATATTTTATGATAGCAGAAGGTGGGCTAAGAGCCTTTCCCCATTTACTTAAAAAACTCATTCAATTATTCATTCATTTATCATTCAGTTTGTCATTTATTCCAAAAAGACTAAAGTATGAGCATGTAGGAGTGCTGAGTTTCTCTGGAAAAGTTGGAGAACAGGAAATGCAGTTATTCTGTTAGGGGGGAAAGGATGTCCTAAAGCTAATTCCATACAGGCTTTGTGGACTCCACCCCCACCCCAGGCCAAAGCCAAAGCCAATGGGAACTCCAAATCCCATCACCACCAAAGGGAAGGTGACTGGGACCTGAGGGTGGGGTTAAGCAGCCAGGTTGGTATAAAGCCAGACACGTGGGCTTTGGAGGGGTCCCCCATTTTGGCTCTCCGCCAGCTCGCAGCGTCCGGCCAGCTCTGAGAGTGACTTTGGGTTTCCAGGTCGGCGGATCGGGTAGGACGCATTAAAGACTTTATTTCCCTATTTTCTCCCTGAGATGTACATTTTCCTTATTTCCTTTTCCCTTGTAAATAAACCTTTTATTAATCTTTTGTGTGTGCCTGTAGTGGAGTATTAATAAGTCCCTTGTAAGCGCGCAGGTGAGGACCCACAGCCAGGCAACCCGTTCAATATCGGGGCTGCCCTACAACAATTCCACAAAGTATCTCTAACTCTTGAGCAATTTCTCCACTCATTTCAGACTCTTGCTTATGAACTAGGTAACTAGATGATGGGGAGATGCCCCTCAGAGCTGTAGACTATCTCAATGTTTGTGAGACATTTGAGATCATTTGATGATCTTGATAGCCCTATGAAACTATTATTCTCAACAAAAAAGGCCCAGAAACATATGCGGATGGGTAAAAAGTAAACATGGCATCAATGTTTATGCTTCAGAAATAGACTTATTTTAAAGGTACTGCATCTAATTTTGTATTTTTTAAAATTTTATTCCATATAAACGTCACCAAAATCCTTGTTTCTTCTGATATGTTTAATTAACATTCCTAAAGGACTTGGGGGAAAAAAACCCAGCAGCATGGATTGTTCATTGAATTTATACACCCAGAATGTTCCTAATTGTTTTCAGCTCTGCTTACAAACTAGTCAATTTTATTTGGGTTTCAAGCCACAAAAAATTAGTCTCTACTAGAATTGGGCTCCTTTTTTATAATGTCACTGAGTCATGAAATTATTGCTTTTAGCTTGTCTTTAAAATACACAAACTGGCAGTCCTTAACTATCCTGTGCATGACAGTTATCTGGAGAAAAAAATTTTGATGTGATTCCCAAGCCCCTATCCTATAGCTGTTCTGTTTCAGTAGCCTAGTTTGCAACCTTACAATATATTCATTATTTCATACACTCTATGCATATCATATATTATATACATAAGTAACATCTACTGCATACAATGTATTTGTATATATACAGAGAGAGAGAGAGAAGAAGAGAGAAGAGATCAGGACCTTGAATATTTAATTCAGCATCCTTTCATCATAATAGTTGAGGGGGGTGGGGAAATGCCAGCCTTTGTTGAACAAAATGAATTTATTTGAGGGAATGGTTTTGTTGTTTATCATTTTTGTTAAATTCAGGTTTCTAAGACCTTATCATTTACATTAAACAAGAACAGATAGATAGATCTATATATCTCCCACTGATGTCTGTTAGTCTGTGGATCATACACTGAGAATCACATATGCATAAAATATTTTAAAATTGAAAGCTGCCTTAGAATCTCTCTTCCAGTGGCATTCTTCATTTTAAGATAAATTGAACTTTTTGTTGCTCTGATAAGTAACTTACTATTTTGAAATGATGACAGTAGTAAGGGCTAAGAAAAGGAGGAAACAGCCCAGTTGGGTTAAACTCTCAAAATAATTCTCTGAACAGACCTTTGGAAGTATTGACTGTATTCATATCAACCCTGCATAGACACAGCTAATTGTTTGAAAAGCTTGGTAAAGATCTTGCCACTAAACTTCAATTTGATAGTGGTCACAATAAAAATGTTGAGGATTTATAGGTTGATCCTAAAATAAAAGGTAAATGTTTACATATCTCCATTTTGTGGACTCTGATATATTTATAGCACTTGACATGCTAGTGTTAACTCACCTTATTTCTCTGTAACTCCTGACTCATTTTTTTTTTTAATATTTATTTATTTATACAAGCACTGGGTACAGTCAGAAGCGCGGGAGGGTGAGAGAATTCACCAGAGCCAGAGCGGGGAGCAGAGCAGGCAGAAGGACCGAAGGACACTGCTGAGGGGAGCAGCGGGCGGCAGGAGAGGTCTGCGCGCCATGTGGGACCCTCCTCCAGTGGCCGGGGAGCAGCCGGGGATCGAACCGGCGCCGCAGAGGCCGCGGGCAGCTTCGCAACCCAGCGCTCAACCACTGCGCCATCTGGGAGGCCCTCCTGACTCATTTTTAACCTTTCTTCCTTCCATAGCACCCCAAATTCCTACCCCACCCCCGCCGATTCTTACTTATTCTAACAGTTCCCAGTTTCCTACCTCTCTACTCTCCAGCCCGTCATTGCAGGCAGAACGAAACTGTCATTAAAACTTTTAGAGGGGCCTTCCTGGTGGCGCAGGCGGTTGAGCAGCGCACTGTGAAGCTGTCCGCAGCCTCTGCAGTGCAGGTTCAATCCCAGCTGGCCGGCGAGACCCCCACATGGTGAGCAGACCTCTCCTGTCTTGTCAGCCTGCTGCTCCCTTCAGCAGTGTATTTCATCAGTCGGCCTGTTCTGTCCCCACTCTGTCTCCAGTGAGTCCTCTTACCCCAGGCCACGCATCTGGCCTGTACCCTGGTTCTTGTATAAAAATAAATAAATCTTTAAAAAACAAAAAAAACAAACCTTTTAGAAATGCCATCTGCTGTCTAATATTGTCTATGAATCATTGAAGATTATAGGTATTACCTTTAGATTGTGTGACCTGGGACCTCTGAGACACAGGGTCAGAGAATCTAACCTCACAATTATCATCATGACCCAGAGGATTACAGCATCTAAGTATTATTTCACAATTAAAAGCAATGGCTTTAAAGGAGCACAACATTCTTCTTTCCATATCCCTTTCCTTCCATCTGACTAAATCTAGCCATGGACCAAAGATACTTCAGAACAATATAATTATATTATAATTACTAATTTAGATATTTGCTCTATTTAATCTCCAATATGAAATCATGTTTATTAGCAAAAGTCTATATTGAAATAAGGCAAATAACTGTATAAAGTACTAAACTGAGAAAATGATTTAAATATGTGATATATCTATATGCCACCATTTTCTTTCTCCTGAAGGATTTAGATAGATAGATAGATAGATAGATAGATAGATAGATAGATAGATAGATATCTCCAAAATTTTTCAAATAATATAAGACCTCCTCATGTGTTTTATAGGCAACTCTTAGCAGGATGATATAAATGGTTCTAAAACCAAGATATATATTAAATTATTACGCTCAACAACACTGCAATATCTACAATTAAGCACTTAAACTTGGTAAAATAACCCAGCACCACCACCTGCTGTTTGAAACAGAAAATTCAATTTAGGGAGTTCAATTTACAGTGATGGGAATGGGAGCTGAGAGCTCAGTCTAGTTATAAATCATCATAAGGAAAAAAGAGCCACTATAATCTCTTAGATTTTAAGGTGTTTAAATAAAGTGTTTATTAGCGTATGTGCATATTTTTAAGTAGATGGATATTACAAAGAAGAAAAGAAATATAAAAATGGAACTCCAAGAGAGTAAAAGCACATCAAGTAATATTTTAGCTTAAGTATATTTCTGCATCTAAAGACTAAAAAAAAAAAATTGATTTTTTTTTCTATAGATTTCCATCACCTCTTACTCTTACCAATTCGAAAACCTACATATATTTATTCATATATGTACTGGCAACAGGTATATTATCAACAGAATGTAGAAAGAGGGAAAGCATGGCCTTTTCAATTGGACTAGCATGGATTTGAAATTCCAGTCTTTCTACTTGGTTGCTTTGAGCTAAGTCTGATAACATAGCCTCTCTGAAACCCCTACTGCAAATTTTAAAAACTGGAACATCAACATGAACTTGTAGAGTCCTGACTAGTCATTTGTAATTAATGATTTTCTGTTTCTATCATTCCTTCTACCTTTGATAGTTGGAATTCTATTAGAGTGAAAGAAAGAGCTTTTCTTTCTCCCCTATTATACTTCTTTTCTACAGTCTCTCTACCTGTTCATACATGTGGGTATCCGCTCATCTCTTTAAATTTATTGGACAAGAATCACCAGTGCATATTGTGAGTAAAGGTATAGTGAGAAGCAACATGAGTATATAATCGCAAAGTAGCTCTCAATAAGACAGTCATTAATCAGAAAGGGAACACATTAACATTATATTAAAGAAAATGTGCAGGAACTACTATAACTAAGGTTAAATGGTTAAACTGATTGCAGACTCTAATAGCACACACAAAAAAAGAAATGAAAAAACAAATCTAAACTTTTCTCTCAGTCTTACTTTTGCAGAGCTGGAAGGCTTACTGATGAAACTTGAGCTGAACTCCAGGTCGATTGGAGCTGAGAGACACAAATGCAGAAGAGGGGACTACCCAGAGGCAAGGAGTCCTCCAACAGAAATTCAGAACTCCAGTCATCTGAGAAGAACCTCTTGATATTTCTTCATAGATGAACTGCTCTGTAACTACCCAGTGAACTTCAGCCAAGTACATAATGTCTTTGTGCTTAGTCAATGAGATTTAACTCCTTTGTTGTCAACCAAGATACCCAAGCATATCTAACCTCATTCCCTTTTGAATTGGGGAGGTTTTTGCCATCCATTTGCAATAAAGCATATTTTTCCTTTTCTCAAACCCCAATGTCATAATCTGGTCTATGCACATCAGGTGGCAAGACTGTTGACTGCCTGGTAACATAACTTTTACCAAGTGGACAATGTTCAATCACTACACCACCTGTGGTAGTAATGATGCATTGAGAAAGACATATCCCTTCTATAATATTCTGCCACTAATACATAAATTAAATTTAGAAATAAGAAAACATGAGACAAAACTAAACTGAGGATAATTTTACAAAATAACTGGTCTATATTCTTTAAAGATATCTAAGTCATGAAATACAATGAAAAACTTAGCATCTGTTCCAGAATAAAGGAAGATAAGATACATACAAATGATATAGAACATGTAAATCTGGATTATTCAGAACATTCATGGTACACCCTAATGATTTTGAAATGGCTTCTAGATTAGACTAGTATTATTAGATTCTTGATTGAATTTATTATGTTGTGGTTAAGTACATATTCTAACATATTTAGATGTAAGTGATATCATGTCTGAAACATATTATCAAATATTTAAGAAAAAATATATAGCTACAGCTATGTTTTAAACACTATACCCTTAAGCATGAGTGTTAAAATGGTGATCTGGGTTAGGGTGTATGGAATTCCTTATCCTAATTTTGCAACTTTTTTAGACATCTGAAAATTATTGTAAATTAAAATTGAAAATATAAAAGAAAAAGGATGAGGAGAGGGCAATCAAATAAAGATGGAAGAGGGAGAATAAGAAGAAAAGGGTTTACCTTCTCAAATTTCACGCCAAATTCTTTCATTCCTAGCTGTTTCATAACCCCAGAAATAGAAGGATTAATTGACTGGATGAGTGTTTATTGGATGGAAAAGAGAAAGGACAAGGACCTAGAGATTGGGGTGAGTCTCACATGAAGTTGAATGCATTTCCTGTACTATAAGCTCTATGAAAGCAAGAAACAGGTCAGTTTTTGCTCACTATCGTTTATCCACTCCCGTGCAATGCCTGGCACACAGGAAAGATTCAATGAATATGTGTTAAAGAGATAATGTGCAGGGCCTCCCTGGTGGTGCAGCGGTTAATTGCTGGGCTGTGAAGCTGCCCACAGCCTCTGCAGCACCAGTTCAATCCCCCGCCATCAGCGAGGGTCCACTTGGCGCGCAGACCTCTCCTGCTGCCAGCTGCTCCCCTCAGCAGTGTACTTCGGTCCTTCTGCCTGTTCTGCTCTCTGCCCGCCCTGGCTCTGGTGAATTCTCTCACCCTCCCACACTTCTGACTGTACCCAGTGCTTGTATAAATGAATAAATAAATCTTAAAAAAAGAGAGAGAGATAATGTGCAATGCCTACTTTGTATTTTGTTCAACGCCTTTTCTCCTTTTGTAATTGTCTTAATGCCTTCCGAAAACTGGTCCATCAAACATCTAGGAGTTGTGTTTAATTATTCAACTTGAAGATTTTTCAAGAAAGGAAAACCAAATGCCTGAGAAGGAACAGATGAAATATGAGTATATCCGAGCCATGAAACATGGGCATCTCTATGGTGGCCAAAGCTGACAAGGAGGTTTGTAGTTAACTTATATTCTTTTCCCCTAGTGAGTCATTGTAGCCTTCCTTGAGCATTAATTCAATATTAATAGGCTTGGGCAACTGTCAAAGTGTTATGTTGTAAAAATAAGGTGACTGTTAAGAGTATAGCATCATATTTCAAATAGAAATCCAAAATCTCAGCAAGATGAGAACAACATATTCTCCAAAAATAACATTAGTGTTTTTTTTGCAATATGTATTGTGAAATTTGAAATTACCAGAAAAATTGGAAGTGCTAAGATGTCTAAAGGGGTCACAATTGAACTTGAAAACCAGGCTGAGGGTCAATATGTGAGAAGCAATGTCTCAAACCTGCCTCAGTAATTTCATCTCTATTTTTGGTGACATCTGCATGATATATAAAAGGTAACATATATATCTTTTATATATATTTTAGATATTATCTTTTACATACATATATATCTTTTTTGTATATATTATATATAAAAGATAATAAAAGATAAACCATGTCTGGTTTATCCAGGAAGGCAAGTTCAGGACTTCTGGAAGAGAAACAGTGGACAAAAGTCAGGACATGATGCAAAATTAAGTATTCTGCAGAGATGACTTGATGTGAGAACCCCTTGCAGTCTGCATTGAGGATACCATAAAATGTGGATATTCCATATTTCCATTCAAACCCTTCATCTTGATTTTGTGTGTGTATCCTTAGGAAAAAGCACTACTAATTGAGAAATATTGTTGGGTCTCTGCACTTTTAAACCAAAAACTCCCTACACAACATGTGTGTTGTTGTTGGTTTAGGGCACATCTGTATCTAGATGTTTTTATATTTTCCATCATTTTACAGTTCATGGTCTACTTTGAATTAGCACCAAAGACTTGGCTAGATCCTATGGCTTTGAGCTATGCCCTGGTACTTGGGGAACTCTCTGACCTACTAGCACTTTGAATTACTGACTGACCAGTGCAGTGTATCTCAATATGTGGAGAGTGTACAACATCACTGGAGAAGAATTTCAAACAGAAGTAACAATTTACCTCCCTGTTCTATGCCAAACTGCATTTTCCTCTGATTGTGTAGTATTATGGTAAAGGGTTAGGTGTGAATTAGGAGGGATTGTGGAAGGTGATGAAAAGGGAGGTAAGGATGAATTCATCTAAAATTTTGTGAAAAAAAATGTCTATTTTAAGTTGCACTTTAGGACACAAACCTACTCGTTTGAGGTGAATACACAGCAAGAGGTCAATAATGCTTCTCTAGGATTTACTCCCTAGCAGTCACTGTTGTCTTCATTTTGCTGACTGACTCCAGGGAGGCCATATGAAAGGAACTGGTGGCACCTACAAGAAAATGTGCCTGGAAGACTGATACATGATTGGTTTGTCAAAACCTGTGTTAGACAGAGGGCTTCTGGGCTGCAGAGTTGCTTTGAGATACCCACTGGTTGCAAAGCACAGCAGGTCTCTGAAGAACATTATACTCTGAAATGAATGGGAAGTCATAATAGGAACATCAAGGCACATCATAGGTAATGAATTCAGTATGAAAATAGAAAAATGCATCCAAATTTTCTAAGTTAGAGATCATTTTGTATTACACTATATGGATGAAGTATATAACAAGAGAAAGGCAGTCTTATCTTTCTGAAGACAGAAATGCTCAAAAACCTGGACTGTTTATTTACTTTTTAAAACCTGAACCAAGATTAACCAGGTGGTAAATGGGCACATGATAACAGGCCATCTAGCTATCTGTGCTCCTTACCACTAACCTATATGTCTCTTAAAAATTGTACATTTATTCAAATATGCTGTCAGCCGAACCAATTTTTTAGAAATTTAGAACTATGTAAAACTTACAATACAATCAGTATCATTATTTTCAAATGTGCATCCATGCACAAACTGGTATTTAAATCTGACCAAAATTCATGCTCAATAAATGGATGCCTTAGAATGACTAAATGACTGAATGCATTAATTAATTTTAAAACCATGAACTATGCATCATTCAAAATCATTCTACTCCATTTATTCTAATGATATATCTAGCAAGTATCAATATAGTATTTGAGATACTCAAAGTTTTCTCCAGATAGTAGATATAATAGTTTATATGATGTTTCTATTCAACAAATGTAAACTGAGATCTTGTGAGTTCCAAGTACTACTGTATGCACTGAGGAATGCAGGGAACAAAACATATATTAGAAGGTAGAAAATGCTATGAAGAAAAAAAAAAAAAAGCAAAGAGGGAGATTAGGAGTTAATGGGATTGTGCTATTTAATTAAGAGAATAGGAAATGCATCTCCAATAAGGTAACATTCGAACACGTATCTAAACAAAGTGATAGAATGAGCCATATAAATATAGGGGAGAATACTATTCCAGGTACAGAGAAAAGCAAATGCCCCAAATCTAAAGCAGTAGTATGTTTGGGCATAATCAAGAAACAGCAGGTGAGAGAATAAGCTGGAGCTATGTACTCCAAGAATTAAATACACAAAAGAAATTCCCTTGCCTTCTACCTCCCATGAGATATACCCATCTCCTTTTAAATTCAATACATTATTTTAAAAAATCTGATTCTTTCAAGCAACCGTCATCACTTACTTTTCACATATTCTTTTTTTTTTTTTTAAGATTTATTTATTTATACAAGCACTGGGTACAGTCAGAAGAGCAGGAGGGTGAGAGAATTCACCAGAGACAGAGCCGAGAGCAGAGCAGGCAGACTGACAAAGTACACTGCTAAGGGGAGCAGCGGGTGGCAGGAGAGGTCTGCGTGCCATGTGGGACCCTCCTCCGGTGGCCGGGGAGCAGCCGGGGATCGAACCGGCACTGCAGAGCCTGCGGGCAGCTTCGCAACCCAGCTCTCAACCGCTGCGCCACCAGGGAGGCCCATTTTTCACATATTCTTTATGAATTTCAACATGTCTCTAGTCTTTGGATTTATTAAACATCACAGGGGAAAAAATCCTTTGTATTTGCCACTAGCATTTTTCTTCTGCTGCTTTGGATGTGGCTGTGTCCATTTAGGAAAGGCAATGGCTAGTACAGTTGATAGAACAGAGCACAGCTTATATTCAGCCCATAAAATTTCAAGAGGGCTTGTAGTTCAACTTCATTCACCCAATCAAAAATATGAGAGGGATAAAAGGAAAGAACTGAATTTCAACTTAAGAAAGAGAAAATTGTGGAATCTCCCTGGTGGCCTAGGGGTTAAGTCTCAGTGCTATCACCTCTGAGGTCTGAGTTCCATCCCCAGGCAGGGGAGCTGACCTACATATGGTGCAGCGGACCTCTCCTGTCTCACCTGCTACTCCCCTTAGCAGTGTATTTCAGTGGAACTGCATGCTCTGCTCCCCACTCTGTCTCTGGTGAATCCTCTCACCCCCACCCCCATACCTCTGGCCTAGTTCTTCTGTGCATAAATAAATAAATAAATCTTTAAGGAAAAAAAAGCAAATCGGTGTATTTTGACAATCTTCCTGGGAGCCAATTTAGAACTGTTAGATATACCGCCATTGTAAAAATGAACAGAAAAATAAAACTTGTACCAACCAGTTCTATTGACTTATAGTGAAACCTCTGTAGTGGAAAACATTATGGAGAATTTTCTTCTCATAAGCTATCCTCTATCATACACTTGCATTTTTTTCTGTTTATGAATTGTATTGTAATATTGCATTTTTTGGTGTTTTTTAGAAAAAGAGGAATCAAAGCAACATGTCATGCAAATTATTTATATTGGCTAAGCAATGGAGAAATTTGTTTATGCAAAACCACCAGCATCCACAAAGATGACACGATTTATAAACATTCTGTAAGTAACATTAGGCTTTCACCAAAATGATGCATTAAATTTCCTTTGCTCCATCACTGCAACACATCACATAGCTTAACCTTAGACAATTTTATATCTTCAGCTATAAAAGTATATTTTCAATTTAATTCAGACCAATTTTTGACCTAGCTTATCTTCTGAGACAGAGTACTTGATATTCATCCCCACTTGGTTATGATTTTTAGAAAAGGGAAAGATCAAGAAAAGGGTAGAGGGAGCAAGGTGACTCTCCACTCAGAGATAAAGCTATCAGAGTAAACAGGAAGATAATATTAATTGCATGACTAGGTTTTCTTGAGCCAACAAGCTTCCATCTGAAACACTCATAATAACAAATAGCTGATTCAAAGTACCATTTTAGAGATAAATTCCTAAAAGAAAACTCAGGAGATTCCTAAGCCAGAGAGTAAGGGAGTTTTATCTACACTGGAAGAGAACACGTTTTCTACATACCATCCACGATAACTAACAAGAGGTAAACAGTACGCACATTTTTAGCAGAGCCTGACCTACTGGTTTTCAAAATATTCATGGCATAGTTATAGAACTGAATGACCCTTAAATATTCACTTTAGTGCTATCACTATTATAGTCTTTCAACTTGGCTTTTATTCTGCATTACAAAGGGTAAATGTTTAATTAGCTTCACTTAGAAGGTATAGCTTAAGATACTAAATCACATAGCTTAACTCACAAAATCAAAAATTCATTTCAGCAAGATCTTAAAATAAATGTTATTCAGCTGTCTGAACATAAGAAATAAAGCATACCTAGAAATGGTCTTCTTATACATGGATATTTTCTTATTTCCTTATGAAAAAATAGTTATTTTTATTCCACATGGCCAAACATTTTCTCTATTTTCTTATTACAGATAATTAAGGTCTTTAGGGGAATTCATCAATCAAGAAAAATAATAAATTCTTTCCATTTTATAGAATATTTATATCACTAAATATAATTCAATGCCAATTTCTGTAGTATCCATCTATATTACAGAGGTTCAATAAACATCGGAGTTGGAAGCATTTGCAGAGATTTTTGATGTTCGGCTGGAAAAATTCATGCAAGGTTGAACTTTTGTCAAAGATACTGATATTCTAAAGAATTGGAATAAACTTTAATCATGCCATGCTGGCATGAATATAAATAGAATTTAAATAATTTTCTTTCAGTTTTTATAATGATTTATATTATGTGGCCAAGCTGCAATCAAAATCTTAACATGGATAATACGATGTTGCTGTTTTTCTCCACAATTTCTCCAAATATTTTCTTTGTCTTATTGTTCCACTAGGGTTATTTAAAATATATATATATTTATTTAAAATATATATATATATATATATATATATGTATGTTACCTCTGTCTTTACAAGTCATTTTTACCCCATTTCTGGGAAATCACAATGAACAACCTTCCAGGTCTTGGTAGGTTTTTATCAAATTTTCAGATTGTTGTAAAACTGAGTTAGTTTTGAGAACTAAATTGTATTCCAAGTCTGAGTTATGCTTTATATAACTGTTTATATTTTAAACCTTCAATGCCATAGTAAGTTTTCAAATGGACAATGGCCTAGAGAATATTAGCAGAGAGTTATAAAGCTAGGGGAGTAGTTCCTCATGGATCATGAGTGGTTTTTGGAGGCCTATGTGCCCCTCTTCCTCTCAAATCCCACAGGATCCTTAAAAATACTATGCGTTTCCCAGAAGTGGAAATATTCCCTCATGAGGTATGAATTAAAAAACAATCCAGGTAAAGTGGTATAAAGAATCTATCTTGCAGGATTCCAGAAGAAAATGGGAGTGTCCATTCCAGTGAGAGTATCTCTGTGTGAAGGCCAATGAGGGACCAAGCTCTCTTGCCAGTATCCTTGACCACATGTTTGTCTTTGACTTTGTGTTGTTGCTTTCTGATTCAAGGGAAATCCAAACTCTATGCCAAGTCATTCTCTCCAATATCCAAATATGGAAAAGCTCCATGGTCTGGTCTGCACTATTTGTTGTAAACCTCTTCATAATGATCAAGGTGCTACCACTTATCTACCTAACTTTATTTTTCATATGTTACGGAGCAGACCTACCCAAATGTTTCCTCCAAGTCCCCCAAATCCCTGGTTCAAGTTCAAAGCCAAGAAGCAAAGAAGCCCTTCTTCTCCAAGTGTCTCCCCAAGCGTCCGCGCCCACCTGTCTTCTGTGTTTCATAGCTTCTTATTAAGTGGTCCTCGAGGACATGGTGCCTCCCCCTTTTGTGGCACTCTCTATGTCACAATCATACTCTCATTGAGAAAAATTATATTATTTCCCAATTTTCAAGACATGGAGGTTGAGTGCAGAGCTGTTACATCTCCTTTTACAATACATCGCTAATGAATTTGCAGCCAGTCTGTCTCTTCACTACTAGACTGTCTTATGTACAATATTTTATAAATATAAACTGTCAGAGTATTTCATAGAGCCCCCAATATTGAAAACTTTTGTATTCCCATCATGTCTCAGCACATTCAAAGCAAATATAACAGGACCAGATCTGACAGGTAGGGATAAAAACAACAGGAGCCAGTCTTGGAAGATATTGTAAATAGGGAGTTTGAAGACAAAGTTGATCTAATTAGGAAAGTGAGAAGAAAATATCAGAAAAATAAACCATATGTCATGTAATAATCTGGAGGGAAATAGAGAAAAGCTGCCTTAGAGTTAGAAATGAAAAAATCCAAACTATATAACAATTCGCACTAAAATATTAAGCACTCTAACTCATAAATTAGATTTTCAGCTTGCACTGGCTTGGGAAAGGGGTAGATCAAGAAACATGGGCAAGGATCTGACACATAGTCAATGCTTATCAAATGTGTGAATGAATGAATGGATGAATTAATAGAATTATAGCCACAAACAAGGCTCAGAAAGGAAAAATAAGAGACACTTTCATCAAGCATAGCTCTCATTCTGTACCATCAAAGAATTATTCCTCAACTATTTAGTTTTTTAAATTTTACTATTACCCAGTTCATGGATCCACAGATCTCACCTAGTCCTGCATAGCTTAAAGCAAAGTCAATTTGGAGTAGATAATTTAGGCATGTGGTAGTGGTGATAGGGCAGAGTTGAGAGAAAGCATTTGTAGATAGATGTGGAATATTAGACCTGCTGCTCTATTTCCTGCGTGCTAGCAACATTGTCTCTACAACTCATTTAGGTCTCACAAATTGGGACTAGATACTTCTACTCCCATATTAGTTATCAAAAAATAAAAGACAGGGCCTTCCCAGTGGCACAGTGGTTGAGCACTGGGCTGTGAAGCTGCCCGTAGCTTCTTCAGCACTGGTTCGATCCCCGGCCGCCTGCAAGGGTCCCACATGGCGCGCAGACCTCTCCTGCCGCCCGCTGCTCCCCTCAGCAGTGTACTTCGTCAGTCTGCCTGCTCTGCTCTCCCCTCTGGCTCTGGTGAATCCTCTCACCCTCCCGCGCTTCTGACTGTACCCAGTGTTTGTATAAATAAAATAAATAAATCTTAAAAAAAATCTGTAACTATTTAAAAAAATAAATAAAAGACAGATGCGCTGTGTAGAAAAGGAACCGAATTGAAATTGTCACCTATGTCGCTCTGAAATCAATGTACTCTGCCGTCTTCACCAAAGCACTCTCAGAATCCAGGAAATAACCCAGCCTCTTCATTTTGAACAAGTAAAAGAGGGAATTTGATCCCTGAAGGTGATAAAATAGTTATGGATCTAGATACCCTAATGCTTCTTTAATTCTCTTTACATTATACAGAGACTAGGCTTCGTTTTATTTGTTGAAGGTATGATTTAAAAGCATGTTACATACACAGAGTTAGCATTCTTCTTAATACTGCTAGAAGCAAGATAAATGAATTGCCATTTAAGAGTCCTTGCCTTCAAATAACTTTTAGGGTTAACTGCTGTTGTTCCTCCCAAACTCCTGGTGGCTTCCAGTTCTGGAGAACATGACTAGACACTCTTGGCAAATGGTGTCTCTTAACTAGGTAATTGGCCCTGGGTGATCCATTTTAGAAAGCTACACTGACACTAACACAATCTTACATTGTGTTGTGCTGGAAATATCTCCACTTCCTGCAAGGAGAATGTAGTCAGAAAGACAATGGCTCCCTTTGTTGTAAAGAGCCTTTTGGTGAAAAGCAAAGGAAATGCCTGAAAAGTACACAAATTGAACCCTGTCCTGTTCATGAGTTGTTGGAAGAAGCATGAGATAAGGGCCTGACTGTACCTTCACATCTATAGGGATATTTTCTGGATAAAAGATTCAAATAACTTCTGGCCCTAACCCTTCACAGACAGCTCTGTTTGAGTTGACTGGAAAAGTAAGGATCACTTGCAGATTGTAAATAATTCTTTTATCATTCACTAAGAATGTTAGAAGCCAGCCTCCTCGAGTTAGGTAAAAATATTAGCAATGTATTAGGTGTCTTCTTTTCTAAAGAGCAATCATGTATTCTTTCTGTGCATGTAACTTAGATATACAACCTAAAACCAAATCTGTGAAGATGATTAACTTCTTAGAGAAATCTATGACTGTTCCCAGGCCTGGGGAGTTTGACTCACAATAACCTCTTTAATGAACTTCTCTTTTAAACTTTGAATTTATTTAATAGCAGTAATTATTTCAATAGGCAGTTCCCATTCATGTACACAGCTGATATTTTCTTTTTAGGTAAGTTGGCATAAAATATAGGTAAGGATTTGTAATTCTTGAATTAATCAAAGTAAAAAAACTAAACTGAAGCAAATGTATTCTTTCCCTTGTTACTAAAGCTATAGTAAAACAGTAATAGGCATCTAGAATTACTTGAAATAGTTTAACCAACCTCTCACTATAAATGAAGAATGCAAAATTCAATAGTTTTTAAAGAATGTCTTCAAGCTCTATAGTCTTTGTCGCCTTTCACATATATGCTAGTATCTATTTGATCACAGGAGAGTATATATTTTGATTTATTTAGACACCAAGTCATTTCCTGATTAATCATTTAAATAATTTCAAGAAAGCTGTTGTCAAAACAATATTAAAACAAACAAAAAGTGACTTTGAAATACTTACTTGAGGATTTCCAATGTAAAATGAAAAAGAAAAACAGAAATTGGCACATGCTTAGAAACATTAATTGCAGAGTTGGGTTGCTGAATATTCCCCCAAATGCAACAGAACATTCTTTCCTTTGAAATTGAATAATGGCATTAACAGTCCATAGTCACAGTGAAATGTTGGAATAATAAGAAAGTGGGAAGAAATTCCAAAGTGAGTGCCAAAATGCCAAGGTAAAGTGCAGAACGATGATAGTGGCTTGCATTTTGAAGATGAGTATCCCAGTACTTCTGGGAATAAGTAGAGGACTGCTTTGTAATGGCTGAACACCATATTTTGTCACACCTATAAAGTTCATCAAAAAGAACAATTATAAAGTCCTAAATGTTAGCTATTCCTGAATGTTTACTTTCAGATCTTACTACCTTCCCACAAAGACTAAGGACACTGCTGTTGCTAAAATGTAAGTGCTCCCTGGTCCTAGAAAACTGTGAAATCTCAGATCCTTGGAATTCATACAGATGTTACTTACAGGAAACCCAAGAGAGTTGTCCTTGTCAGTATAAAGCACTAGGAGCCTCTGGTTGGCTTTGGGAAGGTGGTGGGGCTTACAGTCATAGGATCTGTCTTGCTGTATGCTGGGAAATTTTAGCTTTATAGCTATTTGTGTCTTAAGTGTCCCATATAACTACTCCTGAACCCACCTTAAAACAAATAGATTTAGTCTCCGATTCTATGCTGACTCTGTTAGTAAGTACAGCTCCTTAGGGGGTGGGTTGAGGAAGATTTTGAGAACAAGTTGAGGCTTAGTGTGAAACATCACTCAGAGGAAATAGTCTTTCTGTCTGTTGGCTGAGGACAATGGCGAGGGGAGAAAAATTGGAGAGAACTTGGTGGAGGGTGGATGAGAGCAAAGGCACTTGTAATTCTAATTTTCCAGTTGTTTTAAATTATTAGTTGTTTAGTAACAGGGATGTCAAAAATGAGAAGTCTAATTTTATCATTAACATCCCTATAGAATCATCTTTATATATATGACATTAATGAAAGCAGAAACTACTTATCAAATAGACAATTACATAATTTTGCACTGATATGGGACTGCATTTAGTATAAAAGATTAGAGGTGAACACCCATTAGAAAACATACAGGTATTTCTTGTGGATGAGGGGTGCTTCTGAGGGAGACCAGGAATTTGGCACATTTCACAACAAAGTGATTCAAACCCTATTAGTTTATTTGCGTTCTTTCTTGTTTCTTGATGTGAGCTTCTATTGCTATATATTTTCCTCTTATTACTGCTTTTGCTGCATCCCATACATTTAGGATATTGGTGTCCTCCTTGTCGTTCAATTCAAAAAATTTTTTAATTTCTTCTTTGATCTCCTCATTAGTTCAATGGTCTTCCAGTAGTGTGGTTTTTAATCTCCATGAGGTAGGAAAGTTCCTTGCCTTCTTTTTATGGTTTATTTCTAGTTTGATGCCTTCATGGTCAGAAAAGATGGTTGATATGATTTCAATCTTGGTGTATCTGTTGATGTTTGTCTTGTGCCCCAGTATGTGATCGATCCTGGAGAATGATCCGTGTGCGCTTGAGAAAAATGTGTACTCCGTTTTTTTGGGGTTTAGTGTTCTATAGATGTCTGTTAAGCCCAATTGCTCTAGGTCCTTATTTAGAGCTTTGGTTTCTTTACTTATTTTTTGTCTTGTTGATCTATCCATTGTTGATAGTGGTGTGTTGAAGTCTCCCACTACGTATGTGTTTTCTCTGATGTCTGTTTTCAGAGAGGACAACAGTTGTCTGATATATTTTGGTGCTCCTTCGTTTGGTGAGTATATGTTAATGAGTGTTATTTCTTCTTGAAGTATTGTCCCCTTGATCATAATGTAGTGACCATTGGGGTCTCTTTTTATCTTTTTGAGTTTGAAATCTGTTTTATCTGATATAAGTATAGCTGTTCCTGCTTTCTTTTTTGGTCCATTTGCTTGTAGGATTGTTTTCCATCCTTTAACTTTGAGCCTATTTTTATCTTTTGTAGCTAAATGTGTTTCCTGGAGACAGCAAAAGGTTGGGTTTTGTTTCTTAATCCAGGCTGCAACTCTGTGTCTTTTTATTGAAGAGTTTAGTCCATTTACATTTAGAGTTAATATTGATATGTTAACATCTGTATTTGCCATTGTGTTTGTCTTTCCTTTGATTTTATTTATTTATTCTTTTAATAACTTTTTTCACTCTCACCATTGCTTTTCAATATAATACTGGAAGTCCTAGCCAGGGCAATAAGACAAGAGAAAGACATCCAAGGAATCCAAATAGGAAAAGAAGAAGTCAAACTATCACTATTTGCAGACGATATGATATTATACATAGAGAACCCCAAAAACTCCACAGAAAAGCTAATTCAACTCATCAATCAGTTCAGTAAAGTGGCAGGATACAAAATCAACACGTAAAAGTCAGTAGCCTTCCTATACACAAACAATAAATCTGAAGAAGAAGAAATCAAAAAGACCATCCCTTTTGTTATTGAAACAAAAAAAATCAAATATTTGGGAATAAATCTAACAAAAGAGGTAAAGGACCTATACAAAGAAAACTATAAAACACTGTTAAAAGAAATAGAAGAAGACACAAAGAAATGGAGAGACATCCCCTGCTCATGGATTGGAAGAATAAACATTATTAAAATGGCCATCCTTCCAAAAGCAATATACAGATTCAATGCTATTCCAATCAAAATTTCAATGTCATTCTTCAAAGAAATAGAACAATTATTGATGAAATTCATATGGAATCACAAAAAACCCCAAATAGCCAAAGCTCTCCTGAAAAAAAAAGAAGGGAATGGAGGCATCAGACTCCCAGACTTCAAACTATACTACAAAGCCATAATCATCAAAACTGCATGGTATTGGAACAAGAAAAGACATACAGACCAATGGAATCGAATAGAAAATCCAGAAATAAACCCACAGATTTATGGTCAACTAATCTTTGACAAAGGAGCAAAGACTATGCATTGGAGCAAAGAAAGTTTGTTCAATAAATGGTGCTGGGAAAACTGGGTCGCTACATGCAAAAGAATGAAGCTTGACCACCACCTCACACCATACACAAAAATCAACTCAAAATGGATTAAAGAACTAGACATAAGACCTGAAACCATAAAATATATAGAAGGAAATATAGGCGAAACACTACGTGATTTGCACATCAAAGACATCTTTACAGACACATCACCCAAAGCAGTGATAGTGAAGGCAAAGATAAACAGCTGGGACTATATCAAATTAAAGAGCTTTTGCACAGCAAAAGAGACAATAACAAAAACAAAGAGAAACCCCACCAACTGGGAGAACATTTTTGCACCCAACACTAATGATAAAGGACTGATCACAAAAATCTGCAAAGAGCTGATGAGACTCAGCAACAACAAAGAAAATAATCCAGTCAAAAAATGGGCAGAAGAGCTTAAAAGAAACTTCTCTGAAGAGGAAATGCAAATGGCCAACAGGCATATGAAAAAATGTTCAACATCACTTGTCATCAGGGAAATGCAAATCAAAACTACCATGAGATACCATCTTACACCAGTGAGAATGGCACATATTAAAAAAACTAGCAACAACAAATGTTGGCGAGGGTGTGGAGAAAAAGGAACTCTTCTGCACTGTTGGTGGGAGTGCAAACTGGTCCAACCACTGTGGAAAGCTGTGTGGAGATTTCTGGACCTACTAAACATAGAGCTTCCATATGACCCAGCAATTCCACTCCTAGGTATTTACCCAAAGGACACAGAAACATCAATTCCAAAGAACACCTGCACCCCTATGTTTATAGCAGCACTGTTTACAATAGCTAAGCTTTGGAAACAACCCAAATGCCCAAAAATAGATGACTGGATCAAGAAGATGTGGTACATATATACCATGGAATATTACTCAGCATTCAAAAAAGATAAACACATGCAATTTGCTGCAACATGGATGGCGCTGGAAGGGATCATGCTCAGCGAAATAAGCCAAAAAGAAAAAGAAAAATACCGGATGGTCTCACTCATAGCAGGAATCTAGAAAACTTAAATAATGGACCAGGAAAATGAATAACTATAAGAAAGTGAAAATCAAAATCAACAAAAAACTATGAACCAGAGACACTTTTAGGGGGGCGGGGGCGGGAGGGGAGGGATTGGGGTCAGAATGGGGGGCTGCAATTGTATGGGGACTATAACAATAAAATTTATAAAAAAAAAAAAAAAAAAAACAAACCCTATTAGTTTACCTCATGCCAGGTGCCACTAGTTGTAAAACTACTATCTAACTAATAGGGATCAGGTGCTTTTGATAAACAAAATTGGCCAACTCTCATTATCCCAAACTGTAAATTCCTGCCACTTTTGTTAAGCAAAATTAACCAAAATCCATTCAGGATCCCCTGTGTGAGCCCTGCCCCCTCACCTAAGCAAGTATTTACACCAGCAACTGTAAGACCCAAGGGACAATTCTCTGAATCTGCCTCCACACTCACTCTCCAGTGTGTCCTCTCACCTACAATAAAGCTTCATTTCTCACTCACCCATATGACTCCCACGAGAATTCTTTCTTGCATACAAGTCAAGAATCTCAGGGTCCCTCAGCACCCAAGGGACCCAGCACTTTCTTTTGTGTTATAATTCAATGAACAATGAACCAGAAACAAAGCCCAGACCAACCATGTTACTTTGGACCAGTCACATTTCTTTTTACTTCAACTCTTCCCCTAAAGTCAGGTACAGGCTTTGGAGGCAAAAGCTCTGCTTCCAGCTATCACAGGCAATACTTTTAGCAAATGTTTTGCCACATCAAGAGTCATCAGATCTCCTGGCCAGGAAGGAGGCTTCACAAGACCAGAAACTGGAGGTGGGTGTAGAAATGATTAATATAATTGTTAAACCAGCTATAGAAATGAAAAATCCTTAGGACCCAAATGTTAAAGCAAGTATCAGATGCCATAAAAAGTATCAGGAGGCGCAGAGCAGAGGTGGGGGCTGGAACCATTATAGCAAATCACTGGTTTTACAAAAGAACTTAGTCACACCCTAGAAGTCCTAACAATTTCACAAAGGAATGAATCCCTCCCCCAAAAAACACTTTATCAGTACAGTTTCTGCACTGGCAAGACACAGGTCTCCTACCTGCTTTGGACTGATTGCTAACTGCCAGAGAGCACACTCAGCTCCCCAGTAGTAACTCCTGACAACCTCTTTTTCTTTCTCCTTTTCCTAATAACTCTGTCCTTTTAAAATGTTACCTTCACCTGCCTGTGTCTGTGCGAACTTTTTTGTCTACTGGGTAAACATGCCAAGTGCCTCTAAAAGGAGAACTCTGGGCAAACTTTGCTCAGAGGTAACCCAAGGACTTTTTCACCAAACCCCACATCTCATCAAAACAACATCATGACAGTAGGGGTTAAGCACCGCGCTATGAAGCAATCCACAGCCTCTGCAGCACAAGTTCAATCCGGCCAGCCAGGGTGCAACCCACATGGTGTAGCAGACCACTCCTGTCTCGCCCCCTGCTCCCCTCAACAGTGTACTTCAGTCTGCCTGTTCTGTTCCCCGCTCTGTCTCTGGTGAATCCTCTTACCACCCGCATCTCTGGCCTGTACCCCAGCTCTTGTATGCATAAATAAATAAATCTTTTAAAAAAATCACAAGAGCCATGGTTGCAATTAAGGTAATGGTTTTCTGCATTAAGGGTCACCAAGTAAGCCAGTTTAAAATAACACAGCCAGGAGGGAATTAGTAAACAATGGTTGGGTTTGTCACACAGGTGAAAAGAGAAATCCTACCTTTTCCCTATTCTGAACCGATGGAAGTGAATTTTCAAGGATGAAAGCAAGGAAGAAAAACTGAGATCTGGAAGTGTCTCTCACTTGTAGTTACTGTCTTCAATAAAATCTTACCTGGCTGGTGTATGCCTCTCCCCTTTCGCTGGTGCGCTTCTCGTCTTTCCATTACTGCAAAATCAGGAGTGAACAACCTTAGTAGTAACCTTAGCAAATTTCTTTAATTTTTCTGAGTCTCCCTTTCATCATCTGTAAAGGGGAATAATAGCGCTCAATATGTAGTATTGTGAGGCTGTCAGGAGTTACTACTGCGGAGCTGAGCGTGCTTTCTGGCAGGTAGCAATCAGTCCATGATGGAGGCTACTATTACCGCTGCTACCTGACATCTAGCGCAGAGCCTGGCACACAAACAGTGTTCATTAAACATACATTAAACATATAAGTCTGACTGTGAACTCTGCTGGGAGGCTGCTTTCTCTCTAGTCTCTGTCATATCAGTGCACTCCTAGTAAATGCTTAGTATATTTCTTTATTGGAAATTTAAAAAAAAAAGAACAAACCTGGGGTCTGCACTGATGGAGTTTTGAGTCTTATGCTAATTTTTACAGCGGTCATGGTGTGCTGACCTGGCTATCATACTTTGTGTCTCATCAACTGAGTGAGATCCTTTCTTGACCTGTGTCCTAGAACTGGTCTCAAGTTACCTACTGTCCATGTTTGAATTTGTAGCTGGCCTCTTAGAACAATTACTGCGAAAGGAAATTTCAGGAAGTCACATTTGGAAAGGCAGGTGGTGAATTCCCAGCTATAACCGAAAATCTATCTTTCAAAAACTTGTGGCTGTGGGACAGTACCTTGGGAGCAGCCTTCTGTCCGGGCGGAGGATGCAGATGGAGCATTGAATGAAGCTGCATCGCCACCTAGTGTTCAGATAATGTGGAGCCCAGTTATGGAGTTTTAATGAGCTTGAGGGAGCAGGTTTCATAAATTAAGAGTTAAAAGGCACTCAGGGGTCACCTTGTTTGCTTCCTTTATTTATACACATAACAAACATGGATGCAAAAAAGAAATGATGCTACTTTTATGTTACAAAGAGGTCACTGCAGAACTGCCATCCATTTTTGTTATTTCCCTCCAAAGTGTGCATTATGGTGTTTGTGGCCTCTGGCTCAGTTTTCTTTCAGGCAGTTATATAATTTCCCATGAACCTGAATGTTTTTACTTTTAAAATACAGGTGATATGGTTGTTTAAGTGCCAAATGAAAGATAAAGGCATGTGAAAGGACCTTATAAACAATAAATTATTTTTAAAAAGTTTGAGTTACTTTTAATAAAAACATTTCGGGTATGGAAATAGATGTAACTCATTTAAAGCTTCATTTGCAATTGAAAAGCACTCACTTGTGTATTCAGAGCTCACTTCCACAAGTATATTGGCCAGTGGCTATGGTCATTATCATATGAAGAAAGAAAACAAAGTTTAAGAAAACATAGTCTTTACCTTGAAGAATCAGTCTAATAAAGAAGAAACATTAATCTGTGTGATGTGTTGTGATAACATACTAAATGAGAGACTGGTACCAACTTCGATGCTTGCACATAAGAGAACATTTGATTGGGGTTGTAACACAGAAAAACTTCATTAGGGAAATCAAATAACTTGAATTAAGTTTCAGAAATACTAGTGGCAAGCTACAGAAGTAAATTGGGATAGCTAAAACACAGAAACAAAAAATATTTAAAACAATACCATCCTATAGTTAGGGAAATATTACATATGTTTTCGGAACTCAAAGTTGTCGCTCCAAACAAATGACAAGTTAATCTGGCCTGGAGCCAATATTTCCTAACAAAATTTTACATTTTATTTATAGTTCTGAAAGCCAAACACATATTAAATTTTGGAATAGTGTATAGTCTCAAGGGTCTTCAGAAAATGATGAAAATTGAAATGTTTCATAAAAACTCACTTAGACAAATCACTCTGAATTCCTATACCCATGTCTGTCCTTCAATTTCATATTTCAATTTCATATATTAATGACTGTTGAAGTTTTCTATTTCTTATCAATTGAGTATTTGAAAACTATTAATGGTCTAGAAGTCATACTCTCTTTTCAAATCCCTTCTAGTCTTCCTCACTATCTTTACATCCAGGGAATTGCTTTTTAGACAGATTGATTGACGGCCATCTGTCCACACATCATTCATTCCACATGGTTCCCTTCTGGGTTATCTCAGCTTAAGAAATGTTCATTACTCATTCAATACATAGGAGTAAGGACAATTCTGTCAAAAAAGACAATTCCACGTATAGTGGAAATTTAAAAATTTTATTCCTCTAGGGTTTGTTTTCCTATGTCTCTGCACATCAAGAAGAACAAAAACCCTTAAGATGTTTTAGTCAAGTAGCAAACTAAGGAAAAAGGAGAAAGTAATTTCCTTGGTGAAAGGAATAGAGGATTTTCAAAATGCATAGAAAATGTTGCCTTTTAGGATTGTGAAACTGCATCATTTACACATAACAAAGAGCATAGTGTTCAGAAAGGTATCCTGTCCCAATCGTGTGCCTGCCTAGGTCTCACTCCTTTTGTGTTGAAGTTCCTTCTCCTTTCCTAGCACCTTCAATCTTTTGACAACTGTCATTTCAGATTAAACCTGAAAATTACATCCTCTGGAAAAGTCTCTTGACTTCCTGTCCAGTAATCTGAGGTCACTCGGCACTTCCTGCAGTCTTACTGTGGTGGTTTCATTGCTGGCATGGCCCCCGGTGGTCGTGGTCCCTTTTTGACATCCTTCGCATTGAAACTTTAGACAACCTTCCTTCAAGAGTCTAGTCCCCCATTACTTGAATCCTGATTAGTCTTATGACTTGCTCTGGTCAAGAATGCAAAATAGGGGTTTGCCAGTTGCAACTAAAAGAACTCCAAAAGATTGCATGGCTGAAAGTTTGCATCTATGATAAATCAAGATAAAGTCTCAGTTTCACCTAGCTCCTCCCCTAAAATAATGCTAAATATATAAACAGATTTGATTTTTTATAGTTCACTTTTACATTTTTATTCATGTACTTATGTATAAGGATAAACAAATGAATCCATCCCTTTTTAGAATGAAATCTGTATTGTTGGAAAAACTAATTATTCAAGATGAGGCAGAACAATGCAACATCCTGCCACTAGGTGTCAACAAATATACATTGTTAAAACAAGGTCTAGGATTCCTGGATTCTGACTCTTGATATGGCATTTTCTTGTAGAAGTAGTATTGGCCTTACAGCTATTTGTAAAGAACGTGGTATGCTCGGTCCCTGCAATTTTCAACTATCCAGGGGTATCTACCCAGTTAATCCAATTTTCCTCTTTCTTTCTTGTTTCTCCCTCTCATTTTTTCTCTTACACTCTTTCATTAATACCAGAAAAAAAAAAAAGCAAAGTTCTTAATTTAAAACACACACACACACACACACACACACACACACACACTGAGCTAAGGTTCCCCCAGTCAGCAAAGGGCTGAGAAGAGGAAAGGAACTTTCCATTATAGCTCAACTGACTTCAGCTTGCACCAGTCCAAAGGACTATTTAGAGGTCACCCCACCTCTTTCCCATTCAACTTCTTGACTTTTCCTCAGATCACTCATGATTCAGTTTTCTTCTATCAGGAGGTTTGCCTATACCCCAATTTATTTCTTAGCCCTCGTCCCCAGAAGATACAGACAGATAAGTCTGAATGACCTTGCATATATACTCTAAGATTTCTCTTAATTATACTAAAATCTATAGAAAAGTTTGCCAAGGCTGAATCTCAGGAAATCTTATGTCTTTAACAAGTCAAAATTATTGAACATGTATGATGTCTAGATCTAGACCTGAATGCCAAACCCAGCCTACTAGGTGTGACTTTGAACAAGCCACTAAAGTTTCTGAACTTCAGTTTCCCCAAAAGGAAAAAATCGACTTGGGAGAAGTTAAATAAGATGATGCATTGATGAGCAAATTTTGTGGGATGTTTCCTGTTGCCCTGGAATGGATCGCTAGGATCCAAAGTTAAGAAGACAAAGGTATTGCATATCCCACATTCAAATAAGACATCAGTGAGGCATGCCCCAATAATTGAGGCCAGATTCCTCCCACAAGGAAAATAAAAGGATAGCCAAACCCTCCCAGCTACCCTGTCATCTCCACAGCCCTCTCTCTCAGTCCAGATCAGCAGAATTGTGGCAATAGTAATTAAAGAAGCATGAGGAATGTAATGAAAAGTCAAATGGAACAAATGGAAAACACATACAAAGCAGAAAAGCAGTAGCTGAAGTAGTAGTCATGAAATGTGGAAAAGAGACCTGATATTCTTAATGAATCACAAAGTAAATGGCAGCAATAAGCAATGTTTGCATTCAAAACATAATTCATTTCAAGCTATTGTAATCATGCCCAAGCCTTCCTTTTTAATGACATAAGGCACATGCACTAAGAGAAACAAGGTTCGTTCCTAGCCCCTGACATTTGGGAATTCAGAGAAATGGTGAAGAGATTGTTAATCAATGGGGCAATGCCATTAAAATAGGGCTAAAGAAGCAAGATTTAGGGAGGCGGGAAAGAAAAAACAGGTTTAGAAACAACTTCCTTCATTTCTTCAGGCATCTTAAAGAATGCTTTTTTTAGGTCCTTCTTGCCTGATCTTTAAAAAGACAACATTAGAGGAATCGAATTCTAGAGCAGTAGAAATCGACTACTATTTATTATAAGAGTAACATGGATTGGAGCCAATTACACATAATTATTAAGTAGAAGTATGCTCGGGAACATTTAAAATAACCTTTACAATTATACTCTTTGGGCACTTTCCTTGAGCTATAATATAAAGTACACGACAAACTTTCTTGCTATCAAGATGAATATGATGAGAAAATGTTCACATTATAAGCATATATCCGCATTAGGAAGGTAGTTAATGGATAAGGAATACTGCAACAGAGAAACAAACCTGATTCTAGTGGGACAATTTCAGTTTTGTGCTCAAATCCTGGCTCTTTCTACTAAGACTGAGTAAGTGCAGGTGAGCCGCTCAAAATTTTTGAGCCCGTTTCCTTCTCAGAAGAAAGGGGGAATCACTGGTTTTATCTAGCAGACATGTTGAGAGAGCTAAGAGTGATTTCAAATGCAAAGGGCTAAGAGGATGTCCTGCAGAGAACACATACTCCATTTTTGCCAGTTATTTCTGCCCCAGTGGTTTTGAACTTCCGGCCAACAAATAAAATAGACTATCTCAGTGCCATTTACAGAACAAGTTAATTCCTGAGCTGTTACTATCTCTTCATATTTAAGGAGTTCCAATTGCCAATTCTTATACCTTTGAAAAGTACCATAATTTTACTGATATACAATGAAAAACGAGGCTTAGATTTGGGAGGGGGGAGCTAGAAAGAGGGATGAGAATCCTGTTAGACTCCTCTTTTGATAATAATGAAACAAAAGAAAAATAGCTTCATCACAAGAACTATTAAATTGATAAAGTAATTACAAAATTTTTAACCCTGAGGTCCATAAATGAGGGTTCTGGAGATCTGGATGGATGGTGGTGCTGTTGCCACATCCTCATCCCTTTGCCCATGGAGACACCAGTTGCTATGATGACAGCTTCTCACAATCTAGTTACCACTTTCATGTAGACTTTCTCTCTTAAGCAGGTGCTGCCTCGCCTGAGAGCTTAAGTCTGCCCCACTCCATCTTTTGCAGCTCACCGCTAATGACAAACTGACCAGGGGTAAATGGCGGTGAGTGTGCCTAATGTGTGAACCACTGTGAGGTATAATTTATGGTCCAGAGCAACTTTTGATTGAAACTCAAGAGTCAAAAAGATACCTAACATCCTAGTATATAATATATAACATATATTTTATAACATATAATATATATTTATAATGAAATGTATAAAATGTATTTATATTTATAATATACAGCATATAAAGTATATAATGATATAATCTATATATACTTGGAGCATGATGGTTAAACAGTGTCAGTCTCTCTTGATATACTATGTAAGATTTCAGAGCTCAAATATCCTCTTTTTATTATAAGACTAACATCAAGTATTGCTTAGAATACTATTCAAAGTCTTCAAGAATAACTGAGATGATTCTGAAGAAAGATGGGATTTCAATTGTAAGAGTAATAGCATAAAATAAATTAGATTATTAGGATACAAAATTACACAATTTCCATTTTCTATGTTCTGGTCATTAGATGAAAATACGTTGTTTATAACATACTCTTCAACTAAGTATTCAAAATAGCCCATTAATAAATAGTGAACTAAAATACTGAGTCATATCTCTCTATATTCTTTTAACCAAAACATATTCCAACTGCTGCTAATGTTCTTAGATGCAGTGCCACATTTACAAATTCAGATTGAGATCTGTACAGATTTTTGAAGGTACTACTGAATCTGGAAGTCAAATATAAGAAGAATCTTCAACCCAGAAATCAGAAGAGTGTTTGTGTGTATGTGAGCATTTGCGCGTTCGTGTGTGTGTGTGTGTGTGTGTGTGTGTGTGTGTGTGTTTGTGCCGAAGGGGAAGTGAATACCAATTTCAGCCTGGTCATAGTGAGGTTAATTCACAGGAAAGGAAGACAATTCAAATCTTAGATACTAAACAAAGGTGGAGTGACCATTCTTCTTTTCTCTGGAAAATTCCTTGCTCAACCAGGTTTGGATAACCAACACTGATGAAAACAATAGTAGCAAAGGGTAAGATAAACTAGTTAATCCCACATCAGATTTTTTTAGTGGAGAATCTTACTTTTCTGACTTAAATAGTAGAGGATGCCAACAAATACCTGCTCTAAGAATTTCTTCTGCTAAAGAGTCTCCTCCAAGTTGAAGTGAATAGGATCCGTCTCTTCTTTGATTCTATTATAACTTCACCAGTGGAGAGAGAATATATTAATTCCTAAAGTTTAAGAGTTTTATAAGCTAAATGTTTTTGTATGATTTTTCTGGTTGAAGATATCTTACCAGTTGATTGTCTTTGGACTCTGGATTTCCACTAGCCAAATATTTTTTAATCTTCTTGGATGACTTTGGCAGGTTTTCTCTCCTTAGGAAATGAGTTGGAAAACATCAGTGAGACTTCAAAGCAATGGTTCGAGGTTATCTTGTGATTTATGAAATGACTGTTTGCATCACTTATCAGTACACGGAGTCTTTCCTGTGGCACTGAGTGTAAACAGACTGGGCGGTGGTGGGGGTGCTGCTGACCATATTCATCCTGGGAAGGAACTCTTCTGAAAAGTCCATACAAAATTCTAAAAAGCTGTGTAAGGCCCAATGTTTGATGAATAAAAAATTTTGGAGATTAGAAAACACAACCTTGTTTGCTTAATTTATGCTCAGTGTTTTACTTTACCAAAAAGGGTATTAACTCTCTCTCTCTCTCAAGTTTCTGTGGATTTTCCCATTTCTGTGCCCTACTTAACAACTGGTGGTCAAAAGCAATGGATCTCATTCTGATTGTGTCTTTGTTTTTATTATTTGAGTTTGGAAAAACCATGGAACCTCTTAATCTTTCCTCCTTTTAAATGAGAATCATAGGCAATGAAACATCATAGTAATAAAAATATCAAAATAAAAGTAAAAATAAATACAACAAATTAAAATGCTATATGCTGCCCCAGAGATTCTGAAGCAGGAGCTCTTGGTGAGCTTAGGAAAAATAAATATGATAAATGACTTTTATCATGAGATTTAGGCACCACTGGACAGTATTAGATGGTCTTTGAGGATTTTTGCAGACTTATGAATATGAAGTCTATTCCATAGCAATAAAAATGTTGATGTGAACTATTTCCTCACCTCAAGGTTGTCAGTTCTTCAAACAACAACCTCTGAATCACTCTGCCTATCTTGGTAGCATGAAAGAGCCACTCATTTCAGTGGAAATGGAGAAATAAGAGAACAGAGAAAAAAAGGAAATCAATTAAACATGACATTTTGAGAACTGCAGAGGCAACTCCCCGCAGAATGAACTTTTCATTTTCCCTTACTTGTGTTATTATGTAAATGTATCAATCAGGATTCCATCAGAATAAAGTTGTTGTATTCTAGTGGGGATAACTGAGGGAAGTTTTACAAAAGGACTATTACCTCAAAGGTGGGCAGCAGGAAAGGACATCAAAAAAGTGATAGCTCTAAGTGAAAGAAGAGGTTACCATTACCAGCATCTAAGAGATTTGGGGCTTCCTACTTAGAACTGTGGCCGTAGGTAGGGAACAGATCTAACCTGCAGTGACCTGGCGGAGAGAAATTCAAAGGACTGAATCAATTTCCTCTCTTCTCCCAAAGTTTCAATGTGCTACTGGTGCTCAGTACCTCCCATTGAAAGATCCCAAAAGAAAAGGGCAGGCAGGAATGAGGCAGTCCCAGCATAAAGTCAGTCTCTGGAGGACACACAGCAAGATGTAGAAGGCTTGGGAGAAGCCAAAGGTGATTGACCTATACAAAGACATAGCTCTTCCCCAGCGGTTTCAAACCCCCATGATTTGAATATAAGATCCTTCTTTAAATATTTACCATTTTTCAATTGCATTAACATTGGTTTTCAACACTGTCTATGATTTAGAAGTATAGGATCGCCCCCTTCAGGTGTTGTTACCACATAACACTTCCCACAAAGACCCCAGTATTCCTCCACCATCGTCCACGGTACTCCCTCTCACTTGCTTTCCCTCCTCTCTCTCCAGCTTCTCGGGGGCTTCAGTTCTACAGTCAGATTTCTAGCTTTATTATTGGTTTGGTTGTATCTGACCCTTCATGTTGTTTCTCTGCCTTCCACATATAAGTCATACCATCCAGTATTTGTCTTTCTTCTTCTGACTTATTTCACTTAACATTATCACCCCATACCCCCCACCTCACCCCGCCCAGTTCCATCCATGTCACAAATGGCAAAATGATCTATTTTTCATAGCTGAGTCAATATTGTTTCTTACCTTACTCATAGGAAGGCTTCCTGCTCAGCTCAGAGCTTCTCTGTTCTGCGAGACTGCCTTTGAGAATTGCTCTTTTCACCTCAAGTTTTAGCCCAGACTTTAGTTGTTATTGAATCTCTCATATTTTGAATTACCCATGCCAGGGTGTTGTTGAGGTTTTTGGATGAACTAAACTGGGGTTCAATAGAATTGATGGAAGAGACTGTTCACAAATTCACTTTTCATTAATGTGGAACAACACTGTGGCTGGTTTGTTATCTCCCTGTCATATGCCCACCTGGGAAGTCACATACCATGGAGATACCGCTTGCTCTGCACAGAAAATCAAATGTAAACAGCCTTCCTGGTGGTGCTTCCAGCACTGAGATCCTGATGTATTCAGGTCCTGTATGTATCTACATAGGTGGGTTAGCCAGAGAAAGCCAATGAAGCACAGAAGGTGATGATAACTCCTTTCCTCTTGGGGCCAACATCTATTTTCTAATCTTCATGAAACCTAATCTCCATGTCACATTTGAAATAAGACAATTCTCTTTAAATGGAGAATTTCTTCGTTCTGTATACTACTTTCAAGTTCCTGTAGTTAAATTCTGATGACTGCGATGAACTTAGAGAGTCCTCTGGTGATACTGGCAAACCATTTTTTAGAAGGGACTATTTTTGGTGAACACATTTGTTTCTTTTGAATGACTTTTTTAAAAAGATGTATTTATTTATGCATACAAGAACTGGGGTGAAAGCCAGAGGTGTGGGGGGTGAGAGGATTCACCAGAGAGAATGGGGAGCAGAACAGGCAGATGTACTGAAATACACTGTTGAGGGGAGCAATAGGCAAGACAGGAGAGGTCCCATGCACCATGTGGATAGCTCTCTGGCGGGCCAGGGATCAAACGCTGTGCTATAGTGGCTGGCAGTCGCTTAATAGTGCTGTCTTTTACCCCTGCACCACCAGGGAGAACCTGAATGACTATTAATTTTGATTAAGATCTTGTATGTAGGACGTTGATGTAATATCAGATTTATAGAAAACTCAATTTAAAAGTCACCATTATGCTCATAACTCACATTTCTCAAATGGCGATGTCTTGATACTTTCATACATATTATCTCATTTACTCATGCAAAGTATGTATTAGTATGACTCCTCCATTGTTGAGAAAACTTAGACTGAGTGGCTTGCCTGCATTTTTCAAATAAGCTCACACAAGAGAAATGCAGCAAATCCCATGTTCAGTTTCAACTTTTCTGATGATCCAATCTGGTGATATATTACTATGCAGTTTTCCTGTGTCAACCAGTTTGTATTTCTCTATGCCTTTGTGATATCATAATAGCAAGTTTTCTTTTCTCACTCCTGTGTATTCATGATGCATCAAATATGGAATCAATCTCTTTCAGTCTAGGGATTCAGCAGTACCATTCATGTAGGAACTTATTACAAAACAGGTGATTTTCTTAGATGGGTCCAAAGCTCTAGGCACAAGCTCCTGATTCTATGGGCATTCACTGCCTCCCTCATTCCATGTCTCTATTAAAGACCAAGGATTCCACTTCTTCTCTTAGGTTAGGCATGTTATGGACTGAACTGTGTCTTCCCCAAATTTCTGTGTTGATGCTTTGATTTCTATTACCTTAGAAAATGACTACATCAGAGACTTCTCTTTGAAGAGAATACTAAGTTAGCATGAGGCTGTTAGAATGGGACTTAAGCCAACATGACTCAGTGTCCTTATCAGAAGAAATTAGGGTTCACAAAGACACAGCAAGATGTCTGTGCACAGGGGAAGACCAGGGGAGGACGTAGCAAGACATTGGCTATCAGCAAGACAAGGAGAAAAGTCTCAGAAAACATAGCTCAGCCTAACATTGATCTTGCCTTTCTAGACACTAGTGCTGCCAAAAAAATAAATGTTCTGTTGTCTAAGCACTCAGACTGTGTGTGGTCCTTTGCTATGTTGGCCCTGGTGAAGTCAACCACCATCCTCTTGAGCAGGAGTTTCCTCCTATTGCTTCTGGGTTATTCCTACCTCTCTGCTCAGGCCTCTTTAACTTCATGCTATCACGGTCCCTCTTTCCAGATGCCCTTTAAACAACTTACCAGACTTTCCCAATGTGACAACCTCACCTTTCACCTCTGTCAGTAGCTGTGGTTTTCACTATACTGATGTCTGCAGAGGAGATGGTCGGTTTTTACTGTCCTTTAACAAGAAATGCAAACAGGGCCTCCCCTGGTGGTACAGACGGTTGAGCACAGCACTGTGAGGCTGTCTGCAGCCTCTGCAGTGCCGGTTCGATCCCAGCTGGCCGGCGAGGGTCCTACATGGCGAGGCAGACCTCTCCTGTCTTGCCCGCTGCTCCCCTCAGCAGTGTATTTCATCAGTCTGCCTGTTCTGTTCTCCGCTCTGTCTCTGGTGAATCCTCTCACCCTCCCGCGCATCTGGCCTATACCCCAGTTCTTGTATAAATAAATAAATCTTAAAAAAAAAAAAATGCAAACAGTTCCTGACTCTCCACCCTTCCCTTCTCCACAAACCACTGCTGAATTCCAAATAAGCAATGGGTTTTTCACTCTAGTCTGATAACTGCATACACTTTTTGAACTTAATTTCTGCCCACTCCTACTTTTCATTTGCCAGACACATTCCTACAGTCCTTCAACTCTCCGCTTACCTCTTCATTATCTATCATGATTAATAGTTTATTCTTGGAAAGAAGTATAAGGGCACTTTATTTCCTCCTAGGTTTAAAATCTATTTGTAGGTTTAAAACAGACTTTTTATGTTATTCAAGTAGATAATTAAATTCTTTTAATGCTTTTGAATAGCAAATACACAATATGGTTCAAAAATAAAAAAATAAAAAATTTCTTCGAATAAGTTTCCCTGACCCCACAAGACTGAACCAGCTGACTTTTCCATGTTCTCCCATACTTACATCACATTATTAATACATTATAGTTCAGTGATCCTTAAACTTGAGAGGGCACCAGAGTCGCACACACGACTAATTAAAACACATGCCGCTGGGCCCCAATCTGAAGTTTCTGGTTCAACAGATTTGGGGATGGGCTTAATAATTCACATTTTATTTAGCAAGTTCCCTGGTGGTACAGATGCAGTTGGTACTGAGACCACCTTTGAGAATGACTGCTGTAAGTATTTCCTTCCATTAACCTCCCCCATCTAACTACCGATAAACAGTACACTCTTTCAGAGGAAGGATTTTGTCTTCAAATTGATTTGTGCCCAAGATTTTGCACAGTGCCAGGGACTTGACAGAGACTCAACAAATAATTACTTAATGTATCAGTGCACGAAACAGGAATTCTTTACAATGGGAGGACATGTTTTAGAATAAGAGCATACTCTAAAGATGTTTTTGGACCAAAGCTAATTTAAAATGTATAAACAGGAGAACCAGCACTCATTTAGAAGGGAGGATAGTCTAAACGCATAATGTTGTTTATACTTGTTTGATATATACACAAAACCGTTTTATAGGAACTTTGACTAGGGTTATTCTGCCTCAGGGAAAAGTTGTAAAATACAGAGCTGGAAAAGAGAAATATAAAAGAAGATGTGAAAATGAGGCATTAAAAAAACTGGTCATTATCTAATGAACACAGAAGGGAGTCAAGAAAGCCAATACAAAACAAGGCGCCTCCAAGGCCCATTATTCCTCTACTGGTAAGACTTCAAATTGCAAATCAGCGTCTAGAAGACTGAAGAAACAAAATCAAAAGGTATTTGCTCAGGCTGTGGCAGTTTGATTCTGACAACATTGTAGGCAGCAACAGAAACAGCTGCACTCCCTTCGGGCTCCATTGCTTTAAAAGAATAATTTCACTTGAGTTTTAATGTGGCCTGAAGCCACCGAGCCTCTCTCCCAACCTCCACTTCAAGGTCCCATCAACCCATGACAGCAGGAGCAGCACCACGCAGGGACCCAGCGGGTGCATCACTGACTCAGCTGCAGCTCCATAAATATTAGCATTCTGGGACCACTGAGAAAGAAAGATGGGTAGTAATTCGTCAGCTCCCCAGTTCTCTTACCAATATTTTTCTTTGACTTTCATAAAATGGGCAAGACACTCAGGCAGACAGTCCTGTTTCACTGAGTGGCTCACCAGAGATTTGTTTCCATGGACTCACAAGAGCAAAGTAGCATCAGCTCCTGAAGATCTGAGAAGCATGAAGGGGTGTCTTCATGGGCTCCCGAACCTAACTGAAGGAAGTTAGCCACTCAGGCAAAGTGGGGCCCTCAGATTCATATCACTAGCAAATTGTTCTAAGTGCTAGTCTCGGTGTTTGGAAATCTAACCTAGCCAGCATGCTGCCACCGGAGTGTCAGCAGTCTGATGTTTACACCTTACAGCACCACTTTTTTTTTTTTCCTTTTCAGAATTTTCATGGCACCCTTTGCCTATAGCTAGGATATAGGTAAGATATTGTCTCGTTTCCACAAGACCATTCCTGGTTTACACTTATATTCTGGTCATAATTAAGAGCACTCCTCTACTGGCCTCAAAGGTATCCCCGTTTAGACTATTAATTCCATAGCCAGCCTACCTATAGCATCACATATGAGCCATTTTGTGATCTAGATTGTTCTTAATACATAGCTTCACTTAATGCCTTTTGCACCCATGGCCATCAAACACACCTAATAAACTGTTTTCTCTGAATATTTATTCTCTGTGCTGCTGTACTTGCTGGTCCCTCAGCCTGGGTTTTCCCCTCCACCCCCACTCAAGCAAACTACCCCCCTAGTAAACACCCACTTATCCACCAGGTCTTACGTTAAAAGCTTCACGTTGTCTTCTCTGACTTAAATATTCCCCTTCAATGCTCCTTTTGCACAGAAAACATATGTTCATCAAATAAATAATCGTTTATTTTGTAAATATGTCCACATTGATGTATATTTGGGGCACAAGAAATTCTCAAGGACAGCTGCTAGGTCTTTCATCACTTCATGGTATTGTACTGTTAACAAGCTCACTCAATGAGTGACTGAATATATGAACAGTCCTAAAATGACCTAAGGGAAGTCAGAAATCTTTTGGAAGGAACATCCACTTATGAGTGTTCTCCAAATCCCTCTTTCATCCAAGTGTTTAAACCAACTATGTTTAAACCAACTATGCTGCTTTGTTAAAGCACCCACATCCACATCTCTTGTGGGGATGCTAACTGCTTCCTAATTGGGGAAAACTCTGAAGGGTCTGGACCTTTTCTTTCTCCTAGAAATAATCAAAAGGAAAATTTCTTCTAATGCTATGGATGACTTCACTGAGCTGCTCTTGCTCCCTAATTTGAGTGGAACTCAATAGCCTCAGGGTCTGATTATACTCAATGCTGACAACACAAAGCATGAACTGAAATCCAATTTATGAAAATACTGTATGATGCCTGATAATTCTGGGAAATATTAAATGGAGAAAGATACAGGGCTAAGCAGGGAGCTCTAAGATGGATTGGATGAAAGGTATTTGATTTTGCTTCCATATACCTTGGTTCTAAATTCAAATTCTAACATAGGGTGAAACTTAGAAATCAACACAAATGTCTTTATTTCTTAGTCCTTGGCATTGGGAATGCCCACACCTTGCATTTTTGTTAGAAAATGCTTCTATATTGTTTCCCATGTTGTCTCCTTGCCTTTTGAAACCAGTGCCTACATTTAAAGCAAAGTTTGCGCAGAGTCTGGACAATTTTATTGAAGGAGATTTAGTCTCAAAGGTTAATGGGGTTGTCCATTGTGTAAAGAGTAATGCCTTTCAATGATGACAAAGTTATACTCAACAGCTTCCAAGCCACCTCATCCATCATCGATTTGGATTGTGCTTTGCTACAGGCATGGGTTTAATATAGAGTCCTCCACAAAGCATTAGGACTCTGTTTCCCACGCTGACTCAGCGGCACATGTCAATCAACATTGGGCAGCGCAGCTGTGAGGTTTTCTAGAAGCTTGTGTGGGCATCTCTTGTAGGGGTGACTTCTAGGGGAGATTTGCTGAGCAGCACCTTTGCTCATTTGAAGGCTACACTAAGGCATGGCACTGGCCATAGTGTGATGGGTCCTATAACATGTTTGATCATGCATTTTATTATTTTAATCAAAGGAAGCACAGCACTGACACTGCAGTAAGTGAAGGAATAACCAAAGCAAGACCTTATCACAGACATTAGTACTCACACCCAAACACAAAACAGACTGTTTAATCGGGGATCTTTCTAAAACCAACCTGAGTCATTCTATGTCAAGACAACCTGCAGTTGTTTTACTTTGAAGATTCCACAGGATAGTGGTGTCCCAACCCCCACCACCCTGAAAAAAAAAAAAAAAAAAGATTGTGATTTTCACAGAATTTCCTCAATAATCTTGTGTTTGAAATGGGGGCTGAAAAGCAGTCTTTTGTATGTTTTAACCAACAAATCATCCTTACTTAGAAACTAAAGGCTTTCAAAATGCTTGCAAGAGGAAAGAGCTACACTGGGAGGGTCAGTGGAAAATAAGACCTCTTAGGCAAGCAGCTATGATGAAAACTAGTGATGGTGTCTCTTCACGCCTTTGCTTACTGTTCACTTATTCTGAACATTTTAAGGAGGCGGGGGGGGGGGGGTCTCATGTAAGGGTTCTATCATATTTGGGGTTTGCAAAATTTATAATTCTGTGACTCACACCCAGTCACATCCCCTCTGACTTGTTCACATTTAATTCATATGATAAATCCTCACAGGATTAATGAATTGGAATGCCAATGAAAAAGAAAGTTTAGCTGGTATTTACAGATTCCCTCAACTGGCTAAATAAGTAAGTTTTAAAATTGTAGGGTTTTTTTGGGCACCATCTAAGATTTTCCTCATCTTCTTTACATATGTTCTTTCAATATTTTTCTCTATGTAATAGCCATAAAGATCAGCTCATATTTTTTAAAAGGAATATTAGATTTTTGTTCTATTATATTGAGATCTATTATTATACTTTCCAGCATCTACTCACAAAAACATAACTGAGTTTATACTTAACAATAAGATGTAAATACAATTATTTTCCCATTTGGGGAATATATTTTAGAGTAAATATTAGCAATATACAATATATCTTTTGATTAAAGCCAGGAGAATGAAGGCAAGTACAGAATTCAATTGCATGTTCTACTTTTATTGTTAATCTTCTTATTCTATGTATTTCTATGATTAGTCACATCTTTTTTATTTATGTCATGGTTGTAAATATTTCATGATATCTACTTGCTTGTGAATTGTTTGTCACAATAAAATGTGACACAATAAAATCTTCTTTTTCTCCACAGCATTTACCACATTCCAGATAAAAGTTTGATTTATAGATCTTGTTTTGAAATTGTTGTTCTTGTTTCAACTTGTAGACTCATTGTGGCTGTGCAGTAAAATTTCAAGTGCTAGACTTCCTTGCACAAATTTAATCTTTGACTTGAATCTTTCCCCCCAAACATTCCCTTATCCCAACTTGAGCTATCCTCATGTCATTAAAATGTTTTACATCCTCCAAGGTTTTCAACATTTTGCAGAGAGTAGCTTTCCTTTCCTTATCACTAATCTACTAAATCATACATATGATTCTAATTTTCTAATCATGTTTAAAGGTTTTCATACTAATATTACACACATTGCCCAACAGTGAAGCAGTCACAAGATTTCAAAACAGGTCAAGGGGCAGAGACAAATGACAGGCCACTATTAAACCTATTAGGGTGAAACTGTTAAGCTAAGAAGAATATTCATATAAACTGCCTTGCAGAGCAATGAGCTGAACAAAACTAAGATAATTCACACAGGAGATATTCTCTGGGACCATAAATTAATCACTTTGAAAAGATAACCAACCTTGGGGCCTCCCTGGTGGCACAGGGGTTAAAGACAGCGCTATCAAGCAATTGACAGCCATTGTGGCACGAGTTCGATCCCCGGTCAGGGAGCAATCCACATGGCACAGCAGACCTCTCCTGTCTCACCTACTGCTCCCCTCACCAGTGTGTTTCATTTGATCAGCCTGTTTCTGCTCCCCACTCTGTCTCTGATGAATCCTTTCACCCTCCACACCTCTGGCCTATATCCCCATTCTTGTATGCATAAATAAATAAATTTTAAAAAAAAAGATGACCAGCAACAGATAAAGCAAACAATAAACCCTCAGAAGCTGATTAAAGGAATGAGACCACAAAAGGGGGAGGGGAAGAACAAAGTGGGCAGGGAGCACAAATGACCATGGGAATGGACTATGGGTGCTCTGGTGATGGGTGTGTTATAGTGGTAACACATGAAGGGGGAGATCCTATACCTCTAGACACAAACACCTATGTAAACCAGTATTAATTATACCATAAAGAACTTAAATACAAATGCATAGAGAGAACTGGAAATACACATGATTCTAAAGGCTTTATCATTATTATGCATTTGTATTTTATTTTAAACAGCAACATGTAAAAGGACTGGCACAGATGACCAACTCAGTAGCAAAAACACCTGGCACTGAACGTGAGAGAAAAAACAAATATGGGTTGTGAGGTCTTGAATAGAAAAATTGTTATGGGTTTACTTCTGCTGGGGTTCAACATGCTATGCCAGAGCAAACAAGTACAAATCATGCTGGGTCTCGATTTATCAAATTCCTTTAATTTACTAAGACTGCATATTAAACTAAATTGGCAGCAGCTGGTTGTCTACAAAAACCTAGCTAAATTCCTGGGAGCTATTGTATAGCTGCCTGCTTAAAACCTGTCCCAGTGTGCACAAAATTGATGCTGGAATGGAAAAAGATAACTCTTTTCAAAGTGCCTTATTTCAGCCACTCAAATTCATCACCAGACCCTAAACCCTGCATTCTGCATTGCTTAAAGCAAGGAAAGTTTCCTCCTTCATTGTGCATTTTTTTCTCTGGTACCATGTTTGGTGAATTCCATGACCTATGCCCACATGTACTTGGCGACCCTTGCTAGTAGAAGATCATAGCAAATCACTTCTGTAATCCCAGGCAGGGATCTTGAATATTTTCTTCTTCTTGGAGACTTTCAGTTGTTTTCTCAGTGTACCGTGATGCAGATTCTTTGTTGTCATATGCCTAAAAGCCCCCCTGATAACTGGGAACTAGACACTGGGGACGTTTCTTTAAACAAGAAAACAAATCACAGCACATGAGATCAGAATCTCAACCTTGGCTAATACATATTGAAGAAATCTATAATCTGAAAGCTTTTAGGAATTATAAAATACACCCACCAGAGTGGTTTCTTTCTTTTTTTTTTCTTTTCAGGATGAAGCCTCCCTTTCTGCCTTTAAAACTGTTTTTTTGTTATAAAATTTTGGATCAACTTGGCCCTGCTTCCTTTTTGCCCAGTTAAATAAAAGACTGGTGGAAAATCAAAGTTTAGGGGCTGAACTTATTCCATTTGGCAACTTTCATTTCCTGATAATATTAGATAATTAACAAATTGTGTTTTGTAATGCTTTGTCACTTCAAGTACCTTTGGGAAAACTACTTTTTGTGCCTACTGAGTAATGGCTTAAATGAGCGAACACGCTCACAGGAATATTTTCTCTTCGCACATAAAACACTGAATATTTATGGTTTTAATTGCTACACACCATGTGCATACTCGTTTGTACAATTATATACATCTTTAAAGGGCAAGAGGAAAGGATGACTTTATGAGTCTTTATAATAAATGATGAGCAAGTAGTTCAAAATGTTAACATGGAAATTTATGTAAAAATCTTTGTGGGGAAAAAAAAACACCTTAGTATTCTCGATATGGTAAGTGCATTTTCGGGGTGTTTAATACTACAGTGATTTGCTTTCGGGTAAAAAAGGAAATATTGACAATTTCTTAGACTTTCTGCCTCTTTACTAGATGGAGAACTCAGAACTGGAAGGCAGCACTGTTAAGTTTGTTGTTTACAGAAAAGCACATGCTAACGTAACTGAGTAGGAGGCATGAAAGGAAAAATGCCAATTCGCCGTGACATGCAAAATGCATTTAGCCATTTGCTTCTACTACTTTCATTTTCTAGTCTACCCGCTCCAAACCAAGTATGTTTGTGTGTGAGGCTAAAAATAGCCAGCCAAGCCTAACAACTAGCATCTGATTGGCTCGGAGCAAGGGCCACTCGGCCAATGAGAGCTTCTGGGAACAAAAGCAATTCTTTTGTGTGTGAGATACTCAACCCACGTCAAAACAGCTTCAGGCTGCAGCAATGATTTTGGTTGAGATTTAACAAGGTAATAATGCATTTCAGCCCTCTGAAAGGTTTTAAGCAGAACAAAGAGAGTAGTGAAATCTACAAAACAAATGGAGTGCTTTCAGGAGGATGACTCATCCCAGTGCCTGAACTCCAGTTCTTTGCAAAACGGAAAAGCAAAAAGGACTAGTATTTTTTTTTCTTTCTTCCTGAGATTTTAAATTTTTATTTTCCAAGTGTTTTCTCTGCCGAAAGAAAAAGCAATCAAAGGCGTTGCATTCTGAGGCCACAACGTTTGTTATTATGCTGATTTGCTAAAGAACAGAAAGCAACTCCTCTGGGATTCCTTTAAAATGCACAAAGAGAAAACAAAGAGTCTGTGCCATAAATGGTAGATAGAAAAGCTCCCGAAACTTTGGAGTTTGCTTTCGGGGCATCAAAGACAGTCAGCGTTCTCAAAGTAAAGGGCAGTTCTCCACTAATGCTGTGATAACTTTGATGATAGGCAAAATAAAGCAGGGCTTGATCAGAGGCAAAGGCTTTGAGATTTAAGAGGTTTCAGTGCCTGGAAAGCGATCGCGCCTGTAGGGGTCGCAATTGCACAGCTGAAGAAGCTCTTTGGAGCATCTTTTCCTCTTTTCATCTTAAATGAAAGGAGAAAACGGGCTTGGTAGGTGCCTTTCAGGTAGGACAAAAGGGACTGGGGAGTCAGTGTTTGAAACCCGGTAAGCATGGTTTATGGCCTGCACTATGGAACAAAGCATCCCATAACAATACAGATTACTTCACATGGAACAGAAATGCTGTACAGGACAAAATGTTGCTACAGTAATCACTGGAAATGTTACATAACACACAGGAGCTCATGAGCCATTTCACGGCTGACTTTACTGAGCGATGATAATTCAAAGATAATATGACACTTAATAGGCTTCAAGTTTTTAGGAAAAACACAAGGACACACGTTGTTAACTTATTACATAACCTGTACAGGTTAACAAGTTCAAAACACTGTTGGCACAGTAACATAAGATATCAAATATATTATTTAAATATCCTCTTTCCAGAAAATTAAGTGGTCAACATAACCTTTTTGTCTTGTTTGTAGTTTTTAGGATATATGATCTGTGAATGAAAGCTTAATATTTATTTGTGATGCGCCATAAAAGATCTACGAAAATCAGTAAAATGGAGACATAGTTTTATTGTGTGATAAATTGTAGTTAAGACATAGTTCCTATAAGTTACCTGTTTAAGGAAATGCATAGTCAATCATAAAATATTGCAGTTTCTAATTGATGCCAACTGCATTGGTGAGCCTGTAATAGACATTTTACCATAATATTTCATGGATTGGGGAGAGGAGTAGCTGAAAGGAATAGCCAACAAAAATTAAAGAGGTAGTGCACTTTTTTTTCATTTGCCTTTAATTTATAACTCTCTTTTGGCAAAAAGAAAAGAGAAAGGGAAAAAAAAAAAAGGAGAAAACCCATCCAGGAATGACATACCCAAACACCAAATCCTCAACAAGCAATGTCTGGGAAGAATGTGGTTTCTGTTCCTTGGCAGTAAAGGCTAAGCTTTGTCTCGCTGACACCCAGCCATATAACTACAACAACTCATGAGGGAGAATCAAGCACTTCCTTTGGCATCAAGTAGGCATTTGCAATGGAAGAGGCCAGGCTTGTGAGAGCTACAGTAACTTATCTCCCTGTGCTTATCAGCTGCTGAGTTGATCAAGCCCAGCCTTGACAGCTGCCCTTGTCAGGGTGTTCAGTGAGAGGAAGAAGATGGACGAAGGAAAGCAAAAATTCTCTCTCCATTGCTGGTGCAACTCTAAAGAGGGAGTCTACCATCCTCACCTTTCTACAGTTCTAAAGTAGCCCTTACGGGAAATGAAAGCTGCTTTCTTTATACATCTAGTCATTCAGTAATAACAAGCTGTCTATTAATGTCTGCATAAAATATACCATTTATAAATAGTAAGACTTGTCCATTTCCCCTTGCTTCCTATATTCTTCTACCCAGGCTTTACATTCCAGGAGATTACAGACTCCATGCTGCAGGTTCAGCCATCAGAGAGGATATGATAAAGCAAGAAGTAGAACACTGAAAGCCTTTCTAGCTTTGGCTTCCAGCCACTCCACATTTCACCAGTGATGCAGGAGAGGGTCGCATTGGCTGTATCCCCAGGGCAGCGGAAGCAAAGCTAGTGAGGCAGGATGACTCCAGAATTCAATATTCAATACTGGAAGCCCAGGGGGGTGAAGTGGACACTGAAAGTTGACCACACCCTGGCTCCTAGCCCTTCAAAGAGTCCCATCTGAGAATGTGATATAAGCAACATATGGAACTCAAGGGGATCTAACACACAGTGAAAATATAGAACTGTCATGTTAGTTGGGAGAAAACAACTTCTTTGTCCTTGCTTTCAGAAAGATTTACACTTCCCAGTCTCTGGTGCTAATTGGGGAAGGCTGGAGGATTCTCGACGATATGGTAGAATTGGGTTTTGAAGTTCAACAAGTTCATGAAAGAAAAAGATATAAAAGATTTTTCTTACATACCTGAGATTTAAAGGATATAGAAACCATACTTAGTATTTTCCAACAACTATGCTCTTTATCATTTCATTTGATCCTCAGTACAACCATATGCGGTTAGGTATTTCTCATTTAGCAGGAACAAAGCAAGTCATTCTCATTTCTTATATTATTCTTCACAACACTCTGGGATTTGACATTATTATATGATCCCCATTTAATAAACATTTTAAAGTGTTTATAAACACTAATTTGTGGGATTTGGCAAAGATCATTCAGGCTCCGTCTCCTGTGCCAAACCAAAATTGATAATTGGGGTACTCTCTTGGGTAATTTTATTTTCAAATCCTCCTCTTTTAAGAATTACCTGTATCATTCATGCTTAGTTTTCGAAACAGAACCTCAGGCCTTGGAAAGAGCACTGACTTGGAAGTTAGATTTTAAGATTAACTGCTACATAAGTACTTAGGATTTAGTTAGTCATAGGTGCCAGAGAGAAATTGGTCATAGCTAGGAAACTAGGAGATGAAGGCCAAAGAATATAAAAAAATAAGAAATCACAGCATGTACTGCAAGAAAAGGTCTCCAGGACCAGAAATCTGCTAAATCAGTTTGAATTATCTACAATTCATAGAATTACTGCTACAAAATTGTGAAAAAATATTTCTATATGAACAAGTCCATAATTGTAACATTATGGATAGACAAGGAATCTAGAATCCAGAGAAGGACAGATGAAACTGAAAGCTTCAGATAATAAATCTTAAGTCCAAAGACTCAGAGTATGGCCACAAAGTTGGCAAGAAATAATGGTTACAAATTGTTTGATTAGTTAGGAATCCAGAACCTTACAAAGGAAATCAAGGCAGTGAAAAAGGAAGAAGGTTCAACACTGAGGAAAGAATAATTTCCTAGAAACTAAGAAGTGTAATTGACTACAGATTCTAAGTTCTACATCAGGAATCAAGAATGAATGATACCCACGCCACTGTCATTTCATTCATATTTCTCAACTTCCAGACATCACTAGTAGAAAATAATACTCTTTTCTGTGAAGCCCAGAAACAACCTGAAAATCCTTCTTAATTGTGTCCAAGAAAACTAAAAATAATCTCTTGGAATTACTATTAGGGTATATATCAAGCAAACAAGTTAATATACTCTATTGAAGAAAGAATACATATATTTCTTTAGAGAGGAGCAATTATATGCTCAAGATTTCCTAAAATAGCATTGGTTTACAACTGCAGTTGCAGCAAAATTAGTAGCACCCCTTCACTCTCAAAAAGTGTCACTGTATGTTATATGGGTTCTCTTTTTATGTATCAAAGAGTTTGGCATCTAAATCCTACTTCTGACTGGCCATATAATTGCAACACTGTGTAACATCTGTTAGTCAAATCAGTGAAGAAAACAGACACCCTGAGTTTTGGGTGCCATGGAGATAATGCTTGTTTTATGCATACCGATGACGTCTGATAGACTGAGTCACAGATTGGCTTCTAAGGGGAATGGATGTTTACACCTAAAAATTAAAATGGAGTGAGCATAGAGGTACTCTATATGTTTTGTATCCTGAGAGATTCTGAAATGTAGTAAAGAATATTTTATCTAATATTGCTGGATAAATTTCAAGTCAATATTATTGTTAGATTTGCTCACATATTCATTCTCTGAACAAGCACTTACAAAATGCCATTCATATGCAATGAATATCAGAGGAACAAACGTGGCATTCGTGCTGTTACTCCCAATTCTCCACACCCATGGCAGTCATCACCAATAGATCATGGAACTCTTTCCCTTGAAGAGTAGACTCAGTGTCAGATTCCTCCTGCCCCAGCCCTCCAGGCAGTCAAACTATTTATATAGAGTGGACACTAGAGTTGAAATCAACTTTCTGTTCATCTTCGGGCTCCTATATTTCAGATATTGTGCTGAAATATGGAAATAGAGAATGAGACAAAAGATCATTGCTTTGGAGAAGTTCACGAACTACTGGAGGAGGCAAGAACCTAAACCATTCATTGTAGGGGATAGAATTGGGGGTACTTGCGTACCAAATACCGACCACAACATTGTCTACTGAAATGCTAGCAGGATTGTAAATAAAATGGTTGGGCAGTCTATGGAAGCCTTTGTATTTAGAAGGTATTTAAATTGGAACTTGAAGGATAACTAGGAATGATGAGATGAGGAAACGGTGAGGGCATTTAAAGTAGAAAATATACCATGCACAGTTATTTTAAACAGGATGAGAGGGAAGAGGATAAGGTGGGTCTTGGGGGTGGTGGGAGGAGTAGAGTGGCATGCTGGTGCAGAGGGTTTGATCGTAAGGGGTTATTGTGAAGTATAAGTTAGAGCTAGGTTCACATTGCAAGCAATCTGTTAGGAATTAAAAGAGTCACCATTTAATTGAAAGTTCTGTCTATATATGAAACTTTTGATAGAATTTTTTAATGAATTAAACAATAAACTCACTAAAACAACTACCCCCCATTTTGATTTAATGTAGCCACAGATGCAGTGTATTATTTCTTGACAAATCCTACTTTTCTCCTCAAACACCCATCCTAAGTAGATAACAAACAGCTGTGTCTTCCTTAATTTGTTACTCAGATTCTTATGTTTGTTTGTTGTGTTTTCATCCTAAGCTCATGCTACCTATAGCTGCCATATCTGCATATAAATCTAAGACATATATTTACTGATTACAAAGTGGAAATTTGCTGTGGCATTTTAGCATGTAGAAAGTTTAGGTCATTATGTCTAACCTTTAAATATTACTGGAGATGAAGTTTGTAAATTTTCTTACCCACAAACTCCCAGAATATCTAGATCAATCTTAGAATAGTTTGAATTTCTTAGGGTCATTCTATAGTGATACCTGCCTTTTTGGTAAAATTTGTTTAGTTTTTTTTGGTAGGACTTCAGTAACTTTAAGCCCTATTTGCCACAGGGAAAATAATTTTTAGTTATTTTTTAGTTATTTTTCTAGTCTACATTAGAATTACCCAGAATTATCTTTTAGAACACCTGGAAAAATTCCTTCATTTCCTATATCACAAGTTCCATGGAGTTTCCTCTTCATTATCTAAAATTTATGTTCTAAAGTTTTGTAGATAATGAATGTCCTGAAATAACTGGTTGTTTGCTCTAAGGGTACCATTCAATATTCTGGCTTCAAGTTTCATTGACTCAAAAATATATATATTTTTAAATCTATCTATACATGTGATAAAATTTGTAAATTCTGAGGTAGTTTTTCTCAACATAAATATTAAAAATAAGTCACGGTTCTTTTTTCAGGCAAAGGGTTGCTTTTTTCCTTGTTATAATTCTTTGAGGGTTATAACCGATATGAAAACCTCAAAATATTTTGGGTTTGGTTCAGATAAGCATCTGTGACTTTGAATGTTATTCCAAACTCTTGAATCCATAAATTAAAAATGTATGAGCAAATGGCCCCTGCCAGATTTTTGCTCTCAGATACAATCAGTTCCAACAATAAAGCACTGGGATGACATATGAAATATAAATTTTACCCGACCTATAGGCAATCTCAGGTTTACAAATAGGTTCTTTTCCAAGAGTCAATGTGTAAGTTGTTTGGATCCCGGAATCATTTACTCATGAAATGTGAGTGTTTCACAGTGAAGCGCTCCCTAGGCCAGCTCACCAGGATCCAGCATGGAGGGTTGAGACTCCTAACTGCTTTTTGTCATGTGATTAATTATTCAACTCTACATGTGTTAACTCATTTAGCAATAATGCTAAGATTAGTAGGCTTTCCTCCAGTTTATGAGGACAAAGAGGTTAAGTCATATTTGCACACGGTACCCAGGCGTTAGAGGCTGAATTTAAATTTAGGGCTTCAGACTCCAGGCTTAATGCTCTCAACCATCTCTTTCAGAAAGGGCTGGGAAGAGGAGTGAGTGGAGGTGGCGAGAAATGGGAGGCAGAAACTGCACAGATCAAAGCCGTGGTCATGTGGGGGAGAAGACAAAAGGAACAGGGAGCTGAGGGCAACTAGCTTTGCTAAAAAGGGTACCAATACTCAATAATGAGGTGAAATTTCACCTCTAATCCTTCCTGCTACTGCTAATTCTTTTTTAATTTTTCTCTTGTATAGTTCAATGCCATATCCTTATTTATTTATTTATTCCTTTTCTTTTTATTCCATTGTAGATTCTACCATAGAAAATGAACTGGGAAAAGAAAACAGTATCAGAACCAACTGGTGATCAGCTTCCTGGTTTGCCAATGCTAAGGGGTTTTGGTGGGGATAAAACAATTTAGGTCTAAAAGCAGGAATGTCCCTGGCAAACTATGTCTAGTTTGCTCTCCTTATTGTATGTATATGAGGGAAAAGGTTCTAGGGCGAGACAAAGAGAAAGGAAAATAAGGAGATACAAGAATTCCTCAGGAGCTGTAAAAGAAAAATCCCTGTGAGGTGAACTTCAAGCAACTGAGGTAGATTTTGCACCTTAAACTCAAGTGCTTTGAGAATATTAAGCAAAAGTTTCTGCTTGTTCATTTTTCCCAAGTTCTTAAGTTATGTTTAGCCATATTAAATTTGATCCAAGCCCAGATCACTAGGCTTTTAGAGTTTGGGGGAATGTGGGAAGTGACTTTAATCTGATGAAAGCAACTAGAAAAACAACTGTTAAAACTTTCCTATCCCTACAGGAAAGAAATGTTTTGTTCAGATTACTTGATGGCATTTTATATTGTTTTTCCTATTTAGTGACTGAAGGAATAAGTTACATTGCTGTCAACATAAATGTCACAGATAATGAATAGTTTCTGTGATAATTATCTAATTATATATTTGCTGAGAAACTGGTTGAAATACTCTGAAATGCTATGCCATCTACAATATTGTGGTTTGTAAGCACAGACATATTCATTATCAGTTGAATTACTATCTTTCTCATCTTAAAACTATAATTGGTGTAAAGTTCCTTTTCTAGAATTTTTAAAATCATTACTAAATGAATTAAATATTGTTGGCCATTACTGATTTTAAATGAGTGTTTTCCTTTATGAAAATGCATTTTGAAGAAATTCACAAAGGAAAAAAATGCCCAAAACTGCAAAAATGTTTGAAGTTCTTTATTAATTGTCTAAAGGCGTATTAAATATATTTAAAAATTATTTTCAGAGATAAATAAAAATTGTGTTTTAAATAAACTTCCTAGAATGCTCTTTATGGAAAAATTTTCAAGTTAGAAATATGGAATAACATTGCAATCTGTCTAGGTAAAGCTATACAGAGCCATCAAATAGAAATTTGAAATGCCCATTATACATGATTCTTTTTAATTAAAATTCTACATTATTAAGAATAGCAAAGCCAATGTTTCTATTATTTTCACACTTATATTTCAACTATTTTAAACTATGCTCAGTGTCTCATTATTTCTCTTAGATCTACAAAACAACTTACTAATTGTTGGTAGATTCTATTGTCTTCCTACAGTTCCCTTGCTCCATATTTTCCAAATGCCTGAATATTATCCTGGGTAGAGAATTCACATTTAATAAGACATTCTCCAAAGTCAACACTGATGAAATTTTTATCAGTTAAACTATTCTGTGCCAGAAACTATTCATGACTCACACACCAGCAGGAAGAGGGCCTCACTTTCTGGTAGGTAGAAAATGATCCAGTTACAGAACTCCATCTCATTAAATAATATTACAGACCACTTCTAGTGTCCATTCTTCAAGGAAGCAGAAACCCCAAATGAGAGAAAAACATTATTATCTGTTAGATAGACAGACAAGAGGGATAGGAAAGTCCCTGAATAGCCTCAAACTGTGCTGAAGGTGTGACTCCTTTGAATGGGGAGAAGGAAGGATAAGCCTCATGCAGCAATGCTGTTCTGAGGAAGTCTCAGATAGCCTCATAGGTAGTTGGCTTCTTTCAAAGACTGATGGTTGAGGAGTCTGGTGTTGCCTTAAAATGGTGGCTTTCTTGTCCCACTGACATACTCAGTGTTGAACAGTATCCAAGAACATGAGGCCTTGGCTCCAAGTTGAGACACAGCTCAAAGTCACCTTTAGATTAATTTTTTTTTTTTGAGAGGAGATCTGAAAATAAACTTCCATGACTACCTATATACCTGACATAGAGTCATTTCAATAATTTAACAAAAACTTTCATCACAACACAAGGTAGCTAGAAAAAAAGTAGATTGAAGAAAAACACCAACCCCTTTTGAGATTATTTAGTGTGTCATAAACTCCTTTTCACAATTTGCTACTTTTCTCACTCTTCTATTCCAGTTTTTTATTATAGTATTTTTAATGAGGTAACATTGCTTTATAACACTACCAATGATTCAGGATCTATTCTTCTTTTAAAATTCTTCTCATTTTATCCTGTTCTGACTGAAAAAGTGCCTTCCATCTTCATATATTCTTGAAATAAAACATGTCATTTTATTTTCTCTCTTCTCATAGCTGTGATGTTTATATGTAAAAATCTATGCTTTTTGTTCATTTTTCTAATCAGAGAAATTCACTAGCCAGCATTTAAAAAAAATGTTTAATATGTACATACACATCTGACTTCTGAAAGAGAGCAGATTATGAGAAATAATAGAAATGTACTATTTGGTATCTTAGCTCAAAAGCCCACAGTCAGCTAATCAAAGGGACAAGTTAGGTTGTACCTTTTCACCCTTGCTTCCTTCCATCTCCTGCCATCACAAAAATAACAGATAAAGATAGCATCCTCTCTCCAGTTTTTTTAGTTTCTGCTAAGAGAGATTAATTTGCCAAGATGAGAGGATGTTGATATTCATGAAAACTAGCCTCTTGCCTAGTTAGGAAAACTTTTCTTATCCATATTACTAGATGGCTTCCTGCTTCTTTATTATGGTAAATAATTTTGTGCTGGGTGAAATATATTGTTCATTCTGTTGTTACCAAGGCAAGCATTCCAATCAGAAAATAGGAACATGATAAACAGCTTATCTTCTAAAAGATGGAATGATATGACATTCCATATCAAAGTACTAGCCAGCATTTACTAAAGATATTCATGAAAGTAATTGCAAGTGTCTGATTTTCCTTTTCAAGTGAACACTCAAAAAATAATTCTGGGTGGATGTGGGATCTGATTGTTTCCTAGCAAAATGATATCCTTATCCAAATATCAATGTCTTAAACTGTTAAATACATTTAGTCTTATGATCATGTATTTGCTTAGTTCTTTACATGCTAAATGCTTTATATGCTAAACATTTATGCAATTTACACACCAGAAATTTTAACTGGATCTATGACCATGAAAGTTGATGTCACTCATTCAATTCTATCTAAGGTGTGTGGAAGGGGGGGGGGGTAACTAAACTAAAAATTGCTGATTGTCCAGAATAAAAAGGAACAATTAATTTTGTGCTAAGCAGGTGGTGCTGATATATGACTGGGGTGCTGATAAATGACTGGCTATGACAAATGCTAAAACCAGATAACACGTTCCTTGGGTGAAGACATTCACCTCTTTTGACGAGTTCGACTTTGCATTGTGGCTTTATATATCTCACATACAACCAATTAGTAGGTACAACCACTGTTCTTGTTTTTCTCACCTGTCTCAAACCTGGCTCTTCTTCTTAAACAAAACATGACTAATGGGTGTTAGTTGGAAACATGTGCAATTATATTGATCCTCCTAATTTGACTGCTCCCTTGGAACACTGAAATAAAAGCCTATTCATAGTGAACACATACTCCCTTGGAAATATGAAATGAATTTCTTCCATTAAAGTACTGAGGTGATCAGTAGAGAATTTGCCAGAATCTCTTTCCTTTAAGTATGTTTATTCTTTGGTCAGTTTTTGTGCACAATAAAAGCTAGAGATGACCCAATATGGAGGCCAAACCATGAGTGGCAAGAGCAAAGAAAAATAGTAACATCATCTGTTTGGAATGTTAGTTCCTTGAAAACAAAGGAACTTAAAACATGGTGAGGTGACAGAGTGAGGTGGTGGCGCAGGCGGTTGAGTGCTGCACTGTGAAGCTGTCCACAGCCTCTGCAGCACGGGTTCAATCCCAGCCGGCTGGCGAGAATCCCACATGGTGCAGCAGACCTCTCCTGTCTTGCCCACTGCTCCCCTCAGCAGTGTATTTCTTCATTCTGCCTGTTCTGTTCCCTGATCTGTCTCTGGTGAATCCGCTCACCCTTCCATGCATCTGGCCAGTACCCCGGTTCTTGTATAAAAATAAATAAATCTTTAAAAAATAAATAAAATAAAATAAAATAAAGGCCCTTTCCTGACTATTGGACATACTGACTGGGGGCTTTACTAAACTCTCCTGAGTTTTAACTTGCTCTTTTGTTTAAAGTATCAATAATACATTTGTTATGGGGTTGCATTAAAGATTTAATTCATTAACTTATGTAAACATGACATCATAATGCTCATTTTCCTCTTCTTCTTTTCTACTATATATACATATATTCCTTGGAGAATAATATGTTCAAATATTTTGCTTGTTTTTCTTTTTTTGTGTTTTTTTTTTGTTTTCTGATGATTGAGTTATGAAAATTCTTTATATATCATGAATATAAGTCCTTTATAAGATATGTGATTTGTGACTATTTGTTTGTTTGTTTGTTTGTTTTTGTGGGCCCCTCGCCGGCGGCTGGGGAACAAACCGTCGCTGCAGAGGCTGCGGGCAGCCCCACAGCCCAGCGCTCAACCGCTGCGCCAACAGGGGAGGCCCTAGTTTGTTTTATTATTCTCCCAAGATGAGAAAAGATCCTGGACTCCAGTGACTTTGGTATCTACTTCACAGAGGAAGATACATTTGTGAGTTTCATTGAGCAAAAGTATGAATTCAATTATTTTCTATTTTAATAATACTAGAAGGGAAAATAATTACTTTAGAGAAGATATATCTCCCATATGTACTTTAGTGCTGGGAGAATTATGTGCATTTTTCAAATTTTAAAAAATGTTTAGTCATCAATAAAGAGAGTTTAGTCATCAGTAAAGAGAGAGAGAGAGAGAGTGAGAGAGAGAGAGAGAGAGAGAGAGAGAGAGAGAAGCAAAGCATTCCATATAAAAGGGGGCAGTAGAAATTGGGAAATTTTCAGTAAATGTTCATTTCTTCTTTATTGTGAAAAAATAGTATACATTTGTTTGCTTTGTATAATATCATCTTTAAAAATAAAGATCTTTGCTTTCTTTACATCCTACTACTTCTTAACTTAGAATAGGAATATGACATTCAAAATGTCATGCATTATTGCCAGAACTGGGAAACTAAAGCTTATCAGCCATGTATCGTCTAAATTAGGAGTCAGCAGTTCTTCCATGGAGGTCCAGGTAGTAAATATTTTAGGCTTTGTCTTCCATGGGGTTTCTGTCACAGCTACTCAAACTCTGCCATTGTAACACAAAAGCAGTCATAGATAACATGTAAATGAACGTGAGTAGCTGTGTTACAATAAAATTTTATTTATGAAGACAGTGGGCAAGCTCTTTTCTGTCATTGGGCTGTAGTTTGCCTATAGGTATTCTAGGTGTGACTTTTGAAAACATCTATAGAGTTCTGTGATTTTTTAATCTTTTTGCTTTTCCTACTTAGGTCTGGCAATCCTAAGAAGGGCTCATTCATAGATGCGGTATTGCTTCTCCATCTCTGGATTTTCATGACATCGAATATTGTACTTTTGTGACCAAAAAAAGATATTAAAAGATACCCTGGCTAAGAAATAACTCAACTGTACCATGTGATATGTGAAAGTTTGACTTGTACAAGGCTGGCTTTACCCAGGTTGTCTTTTAGAGAAGGTAGTCTCTGTGTGAGCTTAAATAACAATTTCACTAGGGATAAAAGAAATATTTTGTCAAATTCAGCACCCAAAATGGTTTCGTTATTTTAGAATATAAAACAATTTGGTGATTAGCTTTGTTTACATTTGGCAAAGTGTTGCTTCCTTTTCTGAGGGGGATAAAGATAAAAAAAAAAACTCAAAAATTTCAAAAAGCTTTTGACTTCAAATAGTTCTTGCAAAACTGCATTTGGATGAGTTAAGTGTGGATGAATCAAAACCATATGGGTTATGCTTTTTTTAAAATAAACATGGATTTTAAAATTGAGGAAAAATTCTTGGGAATGTAGGCTTTAGTCTTCACAGACTAGAAATAGCACAAAATAAAGTTAAGAAATTTGATAAACCCAAAGCACAGCTGGGTTTACCCACTCATAATCATAGTATTTTCATTGCATATCATATAAAAATAAACAGCTTCAGGAATGGCCTACATTTTGATACTTTATAAAAGTAGGTGGATTTTCATGTATCTCTTAGGCAACCTTTGCCAAATCCTGGATTTGAGGTAAATCACATCATAGTATTTGAAATGTTGAAGTATTAAGCACTTGCCACTCATCATATTTTATTTTCAAATGTCCAGTCTTTGTCCAAAATCAGAATTAATGAAATATCGAGAAAAACTGATCCATAATTCTTGTAAGGTGATTGATGCTGATATAAATCTATACATCTAAATATTTATTCATCAAAACATGATAATCTGATCTCTTTATTTAATTCGGGGACTTTTTTTCTAGATAGGTTTATGCTCACCACAAATAATCCCAACCAAAGTTTCTTGGCCAGAGTCTTAATTCAAATTAAATCAATTCAAATGACCATTAATTTATTCTCTACCATGTTACAGGAACTTTGTTAGGTACTAATACTAAAACATAAGGAAATATAGTCTCTTTGAAGAATAAAATGTGAATAGTAGTTAGGCAAACTATTACAATGCGATGTAACATTCATGTAACATATGAATACATAAATTATTATGATGCCAGAGGGAACATGATAGTTACCTGAAGGACAGAGTGATGACTTTGTATATGAAAAGACATTTGAATAGGACCATAACAGATCAAGAAGAGTTTGCCTGGTTTGATGAGGTGAGAGAGAGAGATTGAGAGAGTGAGAGAGAGAGAGAGAGAGAGAGAAAAGCAAAGCATTCCATATAAAAGGGGGCAGAAGATACCACAACAGGGATAGTTTGGGATACTCTGGAGCATCTTTGTGTAGCAGAGTATAAGATGGGTGGTCTATGGTCAGAGAAAAGGAGAGGATGTCAGAGCTAAGCTATGTAGAAACAGCCTTTATGGGTAATGCAATGGTGTCTGGAGTTTATGGGAAAGTTAGGAAGAGTTTATGGATACTAGACTCCATAAAAACTGAAAAACAAAGAAAATGCAGACTGAAAAACAAATAAACAATGTCTATGAACTGTGGGATAACTACAAAAGGTACAACATATTTATAATGGAAGTACCAGAAGGTGAAAGAAGGGAATAGCAGAAAAATCTGAAACCGAATGACTGAGAATTTACTGAAATTAATATAAGATTCTAAACAACAGATTCAAGTTTCTCAGAGAATTATCAGGAGGAGCAATGCCCCCCTCCACACACACATACTTCTAATACCAAAAAGCACATATATTTGTAAGTATTATAACCTGCAAAATTATACCCATTATACCCTGTAAAATTATCCTTCAAAAGTGACAGAAAAGAAGGACTTCCCAAAGCAAATAAAATTAAGGAATTTGTTCAGTAGACCTGAGTTAGAAGAAATATTAAAGTTCTTTAGAAAGACGGAAAATAATATAGGTCTATAGGTTTAGAACTCTGATCTACATAAAGGAAGGAAAGGAACTGAAGAAGGAATAATTGGAAGTATTATAAAATTTTTTGGTTTTCTTATTAATTGATCTAACACATAAGTATTTTTCAAAATAATAACACAGTGTATTTAATTATAAATACTTACAAATATATGTGCTTATATATACATATATATAAGTGAAATATATAACAGCAATGATACTAGTAACAGGAGGGGGGTATTAGTATTATTTTGTATGTAAGGTATTCAGAAGGATGCCTTGGTTCAATCTCCTCTCCCTTTCTTCCTCCTTGGGTCAGATGATTATTGCATTGGGACAAATATCCCAGCATCTTCTAGCACCTTCTCCATTTATTCTTCACACAGATGTTTTCCCTAATAAAATCCTTGCATATTTAATTCTTTCTTGGTATTTGTTTATTAGATGACTAGAATTATATTGTGAAAGAGTCCAGTGAGAGAGTCCTTTCTTTCTAAAGACAGTTATTAATGTTTCTCTCTTCAAAAGGTCAAACTTGCTAACAATCTTAAATGCCCATTTACATTTTCAAAATGAAATAAACATATAAAATATGACCTTGCATGGTTGCTACAACTGCACACAGGCTTAAGTCCAGACTTTAAGTCTATTTCATATTTTCATACATGGCCTCCTATCTATTCCACACTACATAATTACCTCACATTCTAAATTGACTGGATTTTCTTTATTTTTTTTAAAGATTTATTTATTTATACAAGCACGGGGTATAGTCAGAATCGCGGGAGGGTGAAAGAATTCACCAGAGCCAGATTGGGGAGCAGAACAGGCACACCGACGAAGTACACTGCTGAGGGGAGCAGTGGGCGTGGCAAGAGAGGCTGCGTGTCATGTGGGACTCTCGCCAGGGACCGGCCGCTGGCAGCTTTGCAGCTCAGCACTCAACCACTGCGCCACCTGGGAGGCCCTAAATTGACTTGATTTTTAACATTTCTCAATCATAACCTGAAATGTATGTATTTGCTAATTTTGTCTGTATAAACTGATAGTATTTATGATTCCAGACACACAATTCAAGACCCATCTGAATGGTTTCCTTAGCTTCTGTTAATCTCTTAAGCAAGACTATCACCAAAGCAAATGTTTCATCAAAAGGTATGCCCATGAGTAAGTAGTAGAGTAAGTAATATCTTTAATAACACTCTGTTCTCCACAGTGCTTAATTGAGACATTGATACCTTGTAGATGCTAATTTAATGCTGATCAGTCAATAAAAGATAAAGAAAATAGAACATTTTTTGAAAATAATGCAATTTGTGTTTAAATCCCAGCTCCCTCACTTAATTTGTTAACTAAATTTTTTTGACATTCCTAAAGTAAGGATAATTTTGACATTCCTAAAGTAAGGATAACCTTCATTTAATAATACAGAGATTTTGTGGAAAGTAAATGAGATAATCAATTTATTTTCATTCATCCAACAAACTGAGCACATTTAATGAGCCAGGCACTATGTTAAGTCTTGAAGACACATCAGTGAACTAGGGAGTTAGAATGCCTAACCTCAGAAAATTTTGTTTTTGTTGTGTATAAAAACAGTAAAAAAAAATAAATCAAAAAATTCAGGTCATCATAAATTTTATGAAGTAGATATGCAGGACACTATACTAGATAATGAAGGAAAGGGAAGGTACAGACTACAGTATTTAGGGAAATTATCTTTGAGGAACAGCTGAATAGGGCCTAGTAATAGTACACACTCTTTATTAGTCAGGGTTCCACCAGAGAAACAGAACCAGTGGTGTGTATACACACACACCCCCATACACAAACAATATATTGCACAATTATTTCTCAACAAAAAAAGAAATACAGGTATTTCACAATTAGACACAAAATCATCTAGCTGAAAACACACACACAAAATGTGTGTGTGTTTGATTTCATATATATATATTTACACACATAAATTATATATGTATATAGAAATTTACTCATAAAATTATATATAAGTATATATAAATTAGATGTATAAATATATGTAATCAACAGGACTTAATGCAAGGATTTGGCTTATGCTATTGGCTAGCTTGGCAAATCCAAATCCCATGTGGCAGGCTGGAAGCTCTAGAGCTTGAGCGGAAGCTGAAGTCATGGGTAGAATTTTTTCTTCTTCAGTGCAATCTCAGTTTTCTTCTAAACACCTTTCCACTGATTATATCAGGCCCACCCAAGTTACTGAGCATAATCTCCTTCAAGTAAAGTCAACTGATTCCAGACATTAACCATATTTACCAAAAAGCTTCACAGTAAAGAAAGATGTATGTTTAATTGAATAACTGGACACTATACATTACCTGAATAGGCACATAAAATAGAACATCACAGGTTCTAAGATGTTAATTCCTTTACCAATTGCTTAATTTAAAGCATACTTTTGAGGATCTGGGTGTAGGATTAACTTTCCAAAGAAAATTATTCTCCTAAGGTTTTCAGAACACATCTCATATCAAAATCACAGTCAAAGAAAGATGTTCAATTTTTCTGAAATGAAACACTTTAGTTACTCTTTCCTGTTAAAAGTTCCTATGCTATGATAGCTGAACAATTGAATTCAAGGCCATTCATTGTTCTAAAATGGAAAAATAAATAGTAGAAAAGATTTCATTGCTCTAAAACACTCCACAGGCAGCTCAACTATCCAATATCTTTAAATGATTAGTAGGAAACAACTCTATTTCCTTGAATCTTCTTAATTCAAAATAACATTTTAATTTTCATTTAATATTGATTCAATATCCATGAAATCCAGGTTAAAACTGAATTGAAAGCATATGTATTTTGCAAGTAAATATTAATAAACATTTAAAATTCAAGTTAAAATTCATTATAGGAAGTCTGTTAAGCAAATCATATATAAAAAAGAACACAGAAATTTAAGAAATTATCCTTCTTTGTCTAACATGTATGCTCTTTTTTTTTTCTCTTCTTCACATGAAGAGATCATTTTAGTCAATGGATATTTGTTTCCTTACCCCCACCCCAACCCTAATACGTAAATTCCCAATAGTAGGATTGACACCCTTGGTTTCATAGTATGGCAGGACCTTGGTATTTCTTGACAACTTTGTCCTCCTGGGAAGCAAGGAGAACTGTAAAGTGCAGAGTTCCATAAAGATGTCAGATACGATATGAATCAAAGACAGCAGAATAGCCTCTAGATTCACTGCAATCTATTGCTGATTAAGTCTGTCTGCCATATCCACTGGAAACAGACTTTCACTTAAGCTTGACATTCTCCTTTTGGGTGTGAAGGAACTTGCCTTAGTACAACTGCTGAGACATATTTAGGTACATGCCCACCTTGTAGGCTGACCAGTGTTTTGCATCATGATGAACAGTATTTTCAGTCATATTGAACATACTGACTAAAACTCATGATCGGTCCTTTGTGGTCTAGTGTTATCCTCTGACCACAAAACAAAAAGTTGGGACTTTTCTTTAATGCAGCTATGCTCTTCTCCAAGAAGATTTTCCTTTCTTAATACCATTTCCATCCTATTATCTCCCCTCCAAATTATTATTATTTTTAATATTAATATTTTATTCACACAAAGTAAAATGAGTAGACATTTTGACCCAATTATAGTTTAAACACATTTTAAAAATAAAGTAATCCCATTCACAGCTAGAAGGAAAACTATGTATCAAATTAAGGAACACACTTTTTTTAAATTGTGGTAACATTGGTTTATAATATTGTATGAATTTCAGGTATACAGTTTTATATGCTGACATCTGTATAACTACATTGTGATCATCACCAAGAATCTATCCACTGCCATACAAGTGACCCCCTTTTAACCTATTTAACCCACCTCCCATTCCCCCTTCCACTCTGGTAACCACTATTTTGTTGTCAGAATGTAAGATTTTGTTTTGCATAAATATGTGGCATATGTGCACAATGAAATGCTATTCAGCTATTAAAAAGAAATTCTGCCATTTGCAACAGGAATGCAACTAGAAAAAATTATGCTAAGTGAAGCAAGTCAGATGGAAAAAGAAAGATAGCAGATGATTTTAGTCATATATGGTAGATAAAGAAAAAAAGCAAATGAACAAAATTGCAGTTAAAGAATATTGTACTGCAATTTTAGGATTACTGCATGTGTTGCAAAGATGAATAATTCAGTAAAGATGAAAAATCATGAATTAATATTTTGATGGATGACAAAATGTATGCTAAATGCCAAGCTGAGTCTGGAAAACTTGTAAAAAAAAAATACAACAGATGAGGAAACTAAGGAATGGGAAGTTCTCTGAATTACTCAGGTTCTTCTACTGGGTGTAGACATTTTTAATGCTTTATTACTTCTCAGTGCTTACTCCAATAGGTTTGTATGTTGGCAAATGTCATATGTCATACCTTCTGCCAATAATGCATGATGTATGTTAGCATATAAAAGTCTCTGCAGTGAAGAACCTTAAGCATATATTCCTGAACTTAATTTTTTTTGTCAGTTTATACCCTGAGGAGCTAGTGCTTTATGCAATACACTTTAGGAACTACTACACTAGATCTTGCAGTGGAATGACCACAGTTGGATGTCAAAGCCAGGAAAATACTGTCCTGAAGAGTCAGTGAAGAAAGAGAAGTTTTCACAGATGACAGGCAGTGGTGAAATATCAAAACATCAAAGAGGAGGATAAGAAAAATGCATTCATTTTTGTTTGGGATGGCAGCATTTGGAACTAGTTGTATGAAGTGCAGGCAAAAGTAGATCTCAGGGGTGGGAGTGATGGGATGTATTAACAGCAATTTGGTTTCATCCTTCTTTAAAAACCTATAAAGAGAATAAATAGAAACACTTAGGCTTTTATTCAATCACTCCCCAAATCCATTATCATTAAAACTGGACTGGAAGATTTATTTTTGGTAAGATAACATTTTTCCCCAACTGGGGAATGCAACCCTCATCAAAATTCCAGAAACTCCCATCAAAATCCCAGAAAGCACACCTTTATAGAAATTGCTAAGCTGACTTTAACATCCATGTGGAAATTCAAGGAATCTAGAATAATCAAGAACATTCTGAAAAAGAACCAAGCGAGATGATAGCTTTCCCTGACTTCTGGATTTATAAAGATGGGGTAATCCAAATTGCAGCATTGGCGTCATAATTGATTTTGGAAAGTCATTAAGTCAATGCAGAGATAGAAAAGAATTTGAATAATTTGAGTAAGCTCCCTAAGCATCCCCCGCCCACTGCTCCCCTCAGCAGTGTATTTTGTCAGTCTGCCTGTTCTGTTCCCTGCTCTGTCTCTGGTGAATCCTCTCACCCTCCCATGCATCAGGCCTGTGCCTTGGTTCTTTCATAAATAAATAAATAAATCTTTAAAAGAAAAATATCTTGGGATAATCACAATGAGTCTCCTGTGTGATACTCTATTTTCCTCTGCTGTTGTGGTACCAAAGTTAGAGTGAATATTTCTTCTTATCTCGTGAGGAAATGAAAAAACAAAGTGGGGTGTCTTTTCAAGTCCTAGGTGCCTTGGGGGCTGTTTGGTCACAGTGCTAGAAAGCAGTGGAATGGGGTGCCAGGATGGCTGGTAGACAATATGTCTCTATCCCTTGGGAGAGCAGGGAACAACCCAGAGAAAACACCTCTGCTCTTCCTAAGTGTCAAGGAAACCAGGCTCAGTTTCGGTTTGAAATCAGGGTCTGGGTGAATTGTCACTATTTCCAAAACATGATATTTTCTAAGAATTGAGTGTAATGTTGAAAAAAATCAAGTTAGCACAGAACTTTGGTATTCTCATCATTCTTAATTGCTGTCATCTCCTAAAACTTGGATTACTCCTCATCATGTATCAGAGGATTTTTCATAACTCAATTTTTGAAAAAGATCTGCAAATCCTCTCATTAAAACAGATGATGATATTTTCACAGATATTGCATGCCATTCTGCCTCATTATAGCAAAAATTGTGTTCAAGAAGAAAAATATTTATTTGTTAAATTAACAACCCCCGGGAGCTCCTTATTATTGGCATGGGATTCTCTTATTAAACAGTATGTCATGAACTGACTCTTCCTCAAAAGAAAATGTTAACAAATGCAGGAAACACTCATTCATTTTTATTCAATCAAAGTACATTTATAGAGCACCAAATATACGTTTGGCAATATCAGGTGCTCAGAAGACACAAAAAGTTTAAGATAGAAATAGAACAAAATAAATTATTTAAAATAACATTGACAACAAAGTATTATAAAAGAAGGATATAAAATAGTATGGAAATTGCTCCATAGTGAATTGGTGGTGGGAATTTTATGGGAACTACACCTGAAATGAGAAAGAAAACATGTACAAAAAGGAAGAATGATGTAAAATACATATAAACAAATACATTAATTAAAAAATTAGAAATTCCAAATGATCCAGTTAATCCCACTTCTGGATGTTTACTGGAAGAATATGTAAATACTACATGTGCTCACATGTTCATTGTAGCATTCACAATAGCCAATATATGGAAACAATGCCTACTGACAGTTAACTGAATAAAGATGTGGTATGTATACAGAATAGAATACTGTTAGGCCATTTGCAACAAGATGGTCCTAGAGGGTATTATGCTAAGGGAAATAAATCAGGAAAAGACAATCAATATATAATTTTACTCATACATAGAAGAAAAAATACTAATAAGAAAACAAGCAAACTCCTAGACTATAAAAACAAAGTAGTTGTTACCAGAAGGGAATTGAGAAGAGTGATAAATTGGCTAAAAGGCTCAATTTTAATATGGTGGATGAAACTAGACTTTCAGTAGTAGACATGATGTAGTATATATTTATGTTAATTTATAAAGCTACATATCTGAAACTTCTATAAGTTTTTTAAGTATTATAACAGGAAGAAAGGAAGTTATTAAGAAAACTTTCCCATGGAAGTTGGTATTTGAACTGCCTCCTGGATTATATATATAAGTATGTCTGAAATGGAGTGGAGTGTACACAAACAGAAAGATGACTAAGTACAAAAGTATAAGTTAAGGTACTAGTGTTTCTAGAAAAACATGGAGTTTACTGAAGTTGAACCACTGGAGTACCTGGGGTAGGTGACGAATGAAGAGATAAGCCACCAGAGAAGTATTAAGTAAAAAAACTAACAAAATTTTTTTTTACACTTAAGATATTAGGAAACACAGGGAGGTATTTTTTTTTTTGAAAAAGATTAACATCATTGTACCCAGAGCAATCAAAGTTTCAATGGAATTCTTCAAAGAAATATGGCAAACATTACTAAGATTTATATGAACTACAAAAGATCCCAATTAGCTAAAACAATCTTGACAACAAAATAAGAGGGATGGAGGCATCATGATCCCAGACTTCAAACTATATTCAAGGATATAGAAATAAAAACAGTATCAGAATAAAAAGGCACAAATGGAATAAGATTGAGACTCTAGAAATAAATACTTGTTTATATGGACAGTTATTCTACAACAAAGGAACCAACATATACGATGGAGAAAAGTAATTCTCTTCAACAAATATTGCTAAGAAAATTGGAGATCCCTATGTAGAAAAATGAAAGTAGACCACTTTCTCACACAATACAAAAAAAAATGACTCAACATACTTGAATGTAAGACTGGAAAACATAAAATGCTTAGATGAAAACATAAGCAAAATCTTCCACAACATTAACTTCACTGATGCCTTTGGGAATTTGACCCTAACAGCAAGGAAAACAAAAGCAATAATAAACTATGGACCTACATCAAACAAAAAAGCTCTGTACAGTGAAAGAAGCTATCAGTAAAATGAAAAGACACCTTACAAAATGGGAGAAAATATTCTGAACACCATATACCCAATATTGAGCTAGTATCTGAGATCCACAGGGAACTTGTAAAACTGACCAAAAGGAAGACGAAGAACCCACTGAAAAAATTGGCAGAAGAGTAAATAAGTCTCCAAAGAGGACCTACAGATGACCAACAGGCTCATGAAAAAAATGTTCATAATCATTTACCATCAGGGAAATGCAAATCAAAACTAGAGATACCATCTTATACCAGTGAGAATGACCCACATCAAAAAGTTCAGAAAGGACCTGCTACACTGCTGGTGGAAACACAGCCTGGTTCCACCCCGATGGAAAAGTATGGAGGTTTCCCAAAATACTAAAAATAGATCTAACAGATGATCCAGGCATTATCACAACTATTATTCAAAGAATATAATAACACCAAATCAAAAATGAACACATCCTATGTGCATTGCAGTACTATACATGAGTCAAGTTATGGAAACAAACTGAGTGTCTAATGACAGAGGGGTGGTTAAGAAGATGTGGTATATATACACAATAGGATACCATTCAACTATTAAAAAAGGTGAACTCTCTCCATTTGTCAACAATAAGGATGAAACTGGAATAGATTATGCTAAATTAAGTAAGTGGGAAGGAAAAATACTGGATTATTATACTCATGTAGAATAAAGAGAAACAAAACAATGGAAATAACAAAACTACACTAAAGCAAACCCTAGATGTGCCTGCAGCTGGATGGAGATGAAGAATAAGGGTGGAAACAAAGGGTAGGGAAGGGGTCCAATGAACGATGGTGGGAGGACTTATGGGCGCGTTGGTGGGTGTGGTGTGGTGACAGACATCTGAGGAGGTGTGACCCTAATCTCCTAAATCATATGCAATGTTCTAAACTAATATTACCTCAACAACCAAACAAATGCATAAATGAATAAAAAGGACAAACATGATTAACCAAACTTTACTATAGTAGATGAGAGAGATAATCTAGCAGGAGTGGTGAGCATTTTGAATTACCATTTTCTCTCCCTATATTTATAATCCTACAAGAGCTTTGATGTTCAGAGTGAATTCATTCTCAAGATCTGGAGCAGACAGTAAATCTGGAATATTCCTTTTCTAAAGAGATATACCTGGCAGCTATGAGACTTTAAGAGGACTTGTGGCCCAGAAAAGAGGAGGGAGACATCTCTGCAGAATCATTCAAAAAATGCCATAAAATAATTGTTTTCACAAGGAAGTGGTGAAAATTCTGGATGTCTAATCCTTTGTGTTAGACTAGGAGAGACTTACTCTGAGATGTGCTCCAAGAATTATTTTTTCGTAGTGGCATTACAGCCTATGCTAAGTAGATATCTGGCGGAGCTCAGGTGCAACACTGTTTGAACAAATACCTTTACAGGAGAATTATGTTTTTTGGGTGATATGGGATAAGAAAAATGCCAGTGTATTCTTTAGGGGGAAAATGAGATTTAATTGATGAGATTTAGGCTTACAGTGAACTGTTACAAAAGTCCATACTGGAAGACACCTAAACCGTGAACATTCAGTAAGCTCTCAGGGGTTCTCTGGAGGTACAGCATGATCATTTTGCCCTTTAAACTCCTAAGTTGGATTGACCATGTGAATCTATGACTGATTGCATTGAGCTTGGTCATTTAAAGACTTGGGGACACCAGATCTGTTTAGTTTAGTCTTTTACTAAAACAAGCTAAATTGCAGCATGGGAGAAAACTTTGCAATTTTGTTTTTCAATTAATTTTCAAGTGACTGCTCACTGGTTATTTTGATCCTTCTTCTGGATGGTGAGGTTTTGCTTGAATAATTCAGTTAAAAAATTAATACTCACTCTGATCTAGATACCATGTTGGGCAATAATTCTAGGATGACTGAACCTGCCAAACCATCACTTGTGAACATTGTGGAAATGTTAATAGGAGACCATCTTGGAAAAGTTAGAAGACAAAGGAGACCTATAATCCCTCCACTACAATTCTGAAAGGCAGAAAACTCTGAGAGCAGATTTGGCTGGAAGTCTCACCAAGTGATGACAATAAAGTTATTCATGTTCTTTATTCTATTTAATGGGAATATTCATCTATTTCGCGTATGGGAGTTAGCATGATCATAGCTCAATGTGCCGTAGAGTGACACCACTAGCCATCCTCCATGATATACGGCTCATGTCTTGGCTTACCATTCTGAAATCTGAAAAATTCTGAATTCTGAAACACATCTGACTTTGAAAATTTTATATAAAGTATTATGCATCTATATACAAATCTTTATTTTCTCTTACATTATTGTTAAACCTCTGACAGGTGAGATCAGTGTGTAAATAAAGCTATTAACAAATAACCAAATCTTCCATTTTGTGGATTACCTATAAAGAATAAAGTCTATTCTGTCCTCCCAGACCTCCTATACACATTGTTTGTTAATGCAAAAAAGAAAAAGGGTAGGAAAAAAGGAAGACAGGGAGGAAGGGCATGAGGGAGAAGGAAGGTCATCATTATGCTATTTTATGTAGAATTTTTTATATTATTTTTATGTTATTTTTTTCTCCATGCAAGTCATTATTTTCAAATCAGTCCTTTTCCCCTTTGTTACTTGTATTTTGTATTATTATGCACATTACGGTGGAGGACTTTCATGGAAGTTCAGTGAGGACCCACGTTGAGAACCTCCATTTAAAAGGCCTATTTTAGGTGGTATATTAAGTTATACAAAAGCAAGACAAAATGCTGCCCATTGCTTTTGTATATGGCACAGAACCAAGACCCTCCTTCATTCTTAACTGGGACCCAAGTTAAATTAGTTCCTTATGTGCCTGGTGTTTTTCAGTTCATCTTGTGCAGTCACAGAAATGAATAATAAAAGCTGAAGTAAGTCTAACAAGAAAAAAATACACCAGGATTCAAAAGGAGATAATTAAAATCCCTCAATTGCTACAAGAGCAACATTTTAGAAATAGGAAAAAATGTGGTCTTCCTTTTATATTTTAGCAAACTTTTATTATCTACACAAATGATGTAACCACTTAGATTTTACTTAAGCAAATGCTAAAACTACTTAGAAGCTGGTTCAAGGGCCTATTCAAAGTTCTGAACTCAAGCTGAAAGAATAAAACAAATAAACTTAATGAATAATATTATAATTTGGGGGACCTCCTTTAAAATAAGTGATTTGAATGTATGTGTATGTTTGCGTGTTGAAGGTAACATTCCTAATTGAAAGTACTCCATATTCATGGAAAAAATAAAAGATTGTGATCCTTGGGTACCATTATCAAGGATTAACATATAAAGCACTAATGCTATCTTACCACATGATTTATTTACTGTTAATCTCCAATTTTGTTTAACCATGGATTTTTTCAAACGAATTATCTGTTCCTTACAATATTCTTAACTTTGGTATGGACCCAACATTGGTTTAGGAATTTCCCATATTTCTTTACAACTCCAGAATCAAATATATAAAAGAATATATAAAAACTATATATTGTTCAGGGTGTGTATTGTTTATAAATTATTTAGATAAATGTGTGTGTGTGTGCATACAGTGTTGATTTCTCTGATATTACCAACTATTTGATGTAAAGATCTATAGGTTAGGCAGATATGACTATGTTTCTTAAATAATGGGGGTTAGTTGTGGATGTGCATTTTGAAATTGTTTTCTGTGGGATCATAGTTGTTAAAGGTATCTTAAGGTCCATGGACATTTGATTCCAATTTAATCTTTTACTGTAATAAATTGTTAAGCCACATTAAACTGTGTTATACTAAATTTTAACACGTTGTAGACCACCAACACATTGACATCTGCTGCCAGGTTCATTCATTTCTGTATATGCCTTAACATAAAATCTTTATTACGATTTCTGGGACTATATTTGAATTTACAAACATGTGTCCTTGATTAAGATGGTTATAGTTCTGTTCTGCATCTTTTGTAACTCACATCTGTGCATGCCTATAGCGCGCGTGTGTTCACACACACACACACACACACACACACAGAGAGAGAGAAAAAGACAAGGTTGTACTTGCCTGTTTGTACAAGTCAAGATGTTCTATTTTCTAAATGACCCAGTAAATTACAAAAATAAATTGAATGCCAAGGCTGATCTGACTTCAACAGTCACCTAAATTACTGTCTGAAAGTTTTATGTTTGTCTAACAGAATTTTCACTTATTTTCATGTTCCCCATTTCCATGTGTTTGAATGTTTACAAGGCTTCTACATTGTTATTTTCAAAAACGAAGGAAAAAAACACAAAAACATTTCACTGATAAAATGCAGTTTTTAGTCTTATTTGCATTACACTTATTTTCAAGAAGAATATTTCACTACTAAAATATTTGCGCAAACCACTTTAGACAAACTGATTTAAAAAATTGTACTTACAGTCATGTTAATTTGTAACTGATGAGTACTCAGGCAATGGATTCAAATTGTTGTTCCATTTCTTTTACACGTTTTGTGTACCTGGGTAAGGGACTTATCATTCATTCTAATATACATCCTCAACAGTAAAATGAAGTTAGTTAATAATTACCTTCCTGACTTATAGGGATAAATTAGAACACTATTATGTCCTTAGATCATAATAAGTCTTCAATATATGATATTTTCGTTATAAAATATTTTGAAAGAACTAAAAATGTTTTAATTGTTTTTAAAATGAGTCAATTTAAAATATATAAAGCTTGGTGCTTGATGATGTAATGTGAAAATCTATATAAAAACATGTATGTATGTAAAATACTTAGAGTTTACAAAGCAGTTATTCAGATATAAAATGGTTAAGAGCTGATTTCCACTGAAAATAAGCTAAGATTAATTCTATTTCACATTTTCTCATCCTCTCTAAATTGACTCTCTCAGTTTGCAGATGGCATTAAAGCTACTCTGAGTGGTGAAATGCCAGGCTAGGGGTGGGGGGTGCACAATGTGATTGTAAGTGGGTAGAGAAATGCTTGGATGAATTCCAGGGTAAAAGGTAATTGGTTGAAAAGGGGAGAAATGCACTAGAGAATGCCCTTGAAATGAAATGCTCCCCTCACAAAGCAGAATAGAAAGGGTCGCCATTATGGGAGGTTCCCGGATGAAACGAGTTCTCAGTGCTGCTGTCAATCAAATGATGGGCATCAGCAAGTTTCCCGAAACCAACTAAAGTATTTACTTTTACTGTATTATGCATTCAAAACCATGATATATCTACACTTGGAACACAATTTGCAAAGCTAGCTACTTCAATAAGGAAAAACAAATGAACAAATCCAAGGAATTGGCAACAGAGGTAATCAAGTGCATAAGGGATTATTTATTTAACTCTAAAACTAAAAATTCTCTCCAACTTAAAATAGTGTATACATCACTTAAATTTTCACAAAAGTTGTTTTTCTAGAGACAGAGTCATGATTAAGCAAAATATAAGCAGATTTTGCTTCAACTTTTCCTTCATAAAACTCTTAGCAGTGGCCTTGTCACAAAACAAAGCAAGGTACATTTGTCTAGTTTATGACTATTCACAAAGAGATTACATTTCTGTTAGCCCATTTAGTCCTCAAAGGGTCATAGGAACTCACCTGGGGTGAGAGGAACCACTGGCTGGCAGGGAGTTATACTAGAAAATTCTGCATTTTCTGCTCAGCCATTTATATTACTGAACACCATAATAGTGACAGCATTGTGTGAAGAAACAGAGGCACCTGAGGTACTGTTTTTTTATATGTATACATAGATCTAGGAATTCTTTTTGTCAGTTCAAAGAATTAAAAATGTTTCCCCTGGGGCCTCCCTGGTGGCAAGGGGTTAAGCACAATGAAGCTATCCACAGCCACTGCAGCATGGCGAGTTCCACCCCAGGCCAGGAAGCTAACCCACAGCAGGCCTCTCCAGTCTTGCCTGCTGCTCCCCTCAGCAGTGTATTTCAGTCAATCCTCCTGTTCTGCTCCCCACTCTGTCCTTTTCCCCACTCTGTCTCTGGTGAAACCTCTCATCCTCCCCTGTCTCCTGCACCTCTGGCCTGTCCCCCAGTTCTTGCATGCATAAATAAATAAATCTTTAAAAAAAAAAAAAGCTTTCCCCTAAGACAGTATCATTGTGTGCTTCCTGTAGATATATTATTTTCCAGTTTTTTAAATTCAAGCACAAATTAACCTCTTATTGCATATACTTATTTTTTTCTAGGTATTTTAAATTTTTTTGCATTGAGATTAGTATTCAGGAAACTTATCTCCTTCCCAGATTAGTTTTACATTTGACAAATAAAATGCCTTTATGTGAGGTCCTTTGCATCTTTGTATTGTCAAATATCATCCAGAACATCCAGTGATACAATTTTCTATTATATTACTTAATTTTGATATTCCTTTTTGGTGACTCTCAGTTATTAGTAAGATCTGATTAAACCCAATTAACACTGAAGTCAGTGTGATGCAAATTAGAATGTTCTAAGAATGTACAAATGCACAAATTTCTTGTTTTTTGGATTTAAGTAGCCAATGAATATTTTAAATATCAGATCCACTGGCCTGATTAAAATTCTTTGACTTTTATCCAAAGCTATCATACTATAAAGAAAAAAGATAGGTATTTTCTGGCATAAAATGTTCCAGGGATGTTTTATCAGTCCTCAGAAAAGCCTAGGGTATTAACCTCTGTAAAGATGGATTATATATGCCTACTCTCACTCTCTGCAAGCTACTTTTCAAATTCTCTTAATTGTTACTACAGTATCAGACATTTCCTTTATTTACTGACTGATGAAGTAATTAAAGTACAGCTGAATATTTGATGGTGGTTTAAAAATTCCAGCAAACATACAAACAATGTAAGAAGGATAAAACCAAAATCTAGTCGAAGAACCTCAAATACATTGTTTTCATAAAAGAAATGCATCCTCTTTTTGTTTCTATTGCCTCTTTGTGTTTTAATTCATTTTCGAGCTGCTATTATCATGTCTATTTCAAAAATTTTGATGCAATTTTTCACATTAGAAGCTCAACATGTTCCGTTCACTACACTAGGCCCTTTAGATCACAACAAACCATGAGAAACAGATTTCAAAGAGAATACTGAAAAATTTATTATAAAGGTCACAGAAAAAGAGACACTGGGCATAGGCAACTGAAATGATATATTCTATATCTATACTGAGGATTTTGGATGTGTTGAATTTGATATTTTGATGAAGTGGTTTGTGGAATCAGCATCCTAATGTGTCCAGCTCATGTTAAGCATATAAGCAGAGAACCTGTTTAAAGAAACCAAAGCTCATTTTGTGGTACCACTGGTATTTAATTCTTTTCATTCTTGACATCAGGCTCAGCAATAAATAATGCACACACATTTTTCAACAAAGAACAATCTAATTAGAAAAAAAATGAATTTTGTGTCATTTTCTAAATGAGGAATAATCTATATAATATACATAATATACATTATTAATTGGCCATTTCTGGATAAAATTAATTCCATTTAGAAAGTTATTTTGTTCAAGTCAGCAGAAAATATGATTACACACATTTTATTTTTTAATTTATTTTTAAAGATTTATTTATTTGTACAAGAACTGGGGTACAGGTCAGAGGTGCGGGAGGGTGAGAGAATTCACCAGAGCCAGAGCAGAGAGCAGAACAGGCAGAAGGACCAAAGTACACTGCTGAGGGGAGCAGCGGGTGAGACAGAAGAGGTCTGCTGCGCCATGTGGGTTTCTCCCCGGCTGGCTGGGAATTGAACCTGCGCTGCAGAAGCTGCGGACAGCTTGATAGTGCTGCTCTCAACCCGCTGTGCCACTGGGGAGGCCCAATTACACACATTTTAAATAAAGGTATGTATTTTTTAGTCATGCTCAGACTGTGTTGGAAATTATGAAATAATGACATTTAAGTAAGATGGGTAACAGCATGTCCAAAGAGACAAGAGTATTGAAAATGCCCTACTTGAATAAGCAAGCATTCATCAAAAGTTTAAATGTAGAACTCCTCCTGCAAAGATTGAAGAAAAACCACAGAAGAGGAGGCTACAGCTGAACATGTTGCAGGTATAAAATACCTGGCCAATGGAATAAAATGGACTACTTCAGGCATGGGTATAAAGTAGAGATAAAATACGAAAGATGTGAATAGGACCCTTCATAGAACTAACTAGCCAATTTCACATTTTCTGAGTGTGTCTTGTGTTTTCCCACCACTGCATCTTTGCTGGACACAATCCAGTAGACCTTGAATACTTGTCTGTTATTTCCTAGAGATTTCCCATGTGGAAATTCTAGCTAGAAGTTAAAATCGGCCCTCCCTGGTAGTGCAAGGGGTTGAGCACTGCACTATGAGGCAATCTGCAGCCTCTGCAGCATGAGTTCGATCCCTGGCTGGCCAGCGAGAAACCCACATGGCACAGCAGACCTCTCCTGGCTCGCCCGCTGCTCCCCTCAGCAGTATATTTCAGTACATCTGCCTGTTCTGTTCCCCACTCTGTCTCTGGTGAATCCTCTCACCCCCTGCATCTCTGGCCTGTACTCTAGCTCTTGTATGCATAAATAAATAAATCTTTAAAAAAAAAAAAGAAGTTAAAATCAAGCTATATTGTCACATTCCCCATAAAGATGTTCTAATGCCTCTCGCTATGATTCCTACCATTTCTAAATTCTTATTAACACTTTAAAAAATACCCTACATTAGTCATTCCTCTATACTAGGTTAGACCTTTATATATGTATATTAGCTCACTGAAGTTTTGCTAAGAGTCTTTTAAAATCATTATTCTCTTTTAAAAGAGGGAAATATTCCTAACAAAGTTAATAACTTATTGAAAGTCACATAGCTAGGAAGTGGGGATTTGGATTCAAAGCTAGTCAATTTTATTTTTATTGAATCCCCTTTTATGTAACATTTTTCTATGAATTCTGTTTTACTTTACCAAGTGCAACAGTGAATTCAGCTGCAAACCACAGAAAGGCTTTGCCAGCCTCATTTATGAGGATGTCATAATGGTAATATTAGGTTAGATCATAGAATTTAAGGGAAAAGACAGTGATGGAACCTCACGAAAGACTAATATGATAGTTGGCCAATCATGAGGCGGATTGGGATCACTGGATGTGGGATGGATTCCCTACATTTCTTCTATCCCTGCCATCATGTGAGTTGGGTGGAAGAGACATCAACTAGAAATCAGGTAAACCTGTTGGTCTAAATTACTCAGAATAATCTCGTTCCCACGTCTCAGACAATTGATGTTTGACCTTCTTTGCTCACAGAGATTATTTCTGTGTTGAGCACGTGGCACAGATAAGCTCAATTTAAAGAAACCCAAATCTGGGCCTCCCCGGTGGCGCAGCGGTTGAGCGCTGGGTTGCGAAGCTGCCCTCGGCCTCTCCGGGGCCAGTTCAATCCCTGGCTGCTCCCCGGCCACCGGAGGAGGGTCCCACATGGCACGCAGACCTCTCCTGCCACCCGCTGCTCCCCTCAGCAGTGTAATTTGTCAGTCTGCGGGTTCTGCTCCCCGCTCTGGCTCTGGTGAATTCTCTCACCCTCCCGCGCTTCTGACTGTACCCAGTGGTTGCATAAAAAAAAAAAAAAAAAATGTCTTTTTTTATGATGGTACCAAAAAAGTTGTCTTCTTGATTTATGGGTAAGCTATACAGAATGAATGTAATTTTTATACCTGAGGGTGATCTGATGTCAAAGTTAGTGAATGAAGTGGGGTAGAGACACAAAGGGGAGTCTGAACTTTAAGTGATAGTTTGCATTATGATTCCAGAATATTCTTCCTAGTGAGAATTATACTGCCCACCCCAGTTGACCTCAGCCTTTCTCATGTACTCTGCTTTGTGAATTGAACACAATGTCTGCGCTATCTAATACTATAAAAAACGTATCTAAAAATAGATTAAAGACATGGATATAAAATGTGAAACAAACAAACAAAAAATACATATAAGAAAACAGCCAATACTCTCCATGACATGAAGTTATCACTGGGGACACAACTCCAACAGCAAGGGAAACAAAAGCAACAATAAACAAATGAGATACTTTAGCTTCTATACAGCAAAAGAAACTACCAGAAAAACATAAAGGGAAACTACTGAAAGGGAAAATACATTTGCACATCATATATCTGACAAGAGGTAAATACCCAAAATATAGAAAGAACTCATACAACTCAACAAAACAACAACAAACCACCTAATAAAATAATATGGGCAAAAGATCTGAATAGACAGTTATCCAAAGTAGAGAAACAAATGGCCAACAGGCACAGGAAAAAAATGCTCACCATCACTTACTACAGAAATATAAATCAAAACCTTAATGAGATATGTTTTTATACTTGTGAGAATAGCCCATGTCATAAAGAAAAAAAAAATACTAGAGACAAGTTATGGAGAAAATGGAACTCCCTTATACGGTTGGTGGATATGAAAACTGGCACAACCTCTAAGGAAAACAACATGAAAATTCCTCAAAAATTACCAAAATATCCAACAATTCTGATTTCTGGTACTCACCCAAAGAAGAGGAAAGCTCAAATTTGAAAAGATATGCACTCCCCCCCTATATCAACTGCAGAACGATTCATATTAACCAAGGCATGGAAATAGCCTAAATGCCCATCAACAGATGACTGGATAAAGATGTGATACATATACCCAACAGAATATGATCAAGCTGTCAAAAATTATGAAATCTTGCCTTTTTCAGCAACATGAAGCTTGAGGTGATTATGCTAAGCAAAATAAGTCAGATTTTGCAGGATGGTTTCACTCACGCTGAATTCAAAGAAATAAAGCTAATCTACAGACAAAACTCAACAAGATAACTCTTAGACTCTGACAACAAACTTGGGATCCCAAAAGGAAAAGGAATGGCGGGGGAGGGCAGGAAACAGGGGCCAGTTTGATAGTGGGCAATGTTAATAGATCTTTGGTTTGGTGTATTGGGTGTGCAGACTTATCTAGCTGTGAATCTGTAACCTTGAAATTTATATAATTTTGCAAATGAATGGTAAATCAATTAAAAGAAATGCATGTGACTTCTCAGGAATAAAACATTTAAAACCAACATGTGTCTGTATTTATTGTTCCATATGAAACCCTAGGTAGGGGCTGCCCCTTCAACCTATATATCAGGATAAAGTAAACACTTGAAATAGAGCAGCAGTTTGCTTCAAAGGAGCCTTTGTTGTAAGCTACTGCAATTCTGGAACTTTTTTCTATAGCATATGCTAGTGAAAAGTGATTACTGCCATCACCTCTGATATTTGCCTCTAAGTAAGTCAATGAATGTCCTTCATTGTTGAAGCCAGTATGTTTTCCTATAGAAAATATCCTAACTGACAAACCTATTTTAGACAGTTGAGAAATGTTATCAACCCCAAGAGGTATTAGGAAAGCCTTTTAACATGAAAACTTCCCAAAGATACATCATTAGATAATCTTGCATCTGTATGCTTGATCTTTAGTTGGGGGTAGGTAACTATACAGATGGAGGTTACCATCTCTGTGGATATCCAGATAAAATGCCAGGTGCCATTCTAATTTCTACATTCTTAATAGAATCAATGTAGAATGAAAGTAACATAGTACATTGAGTTTTACTATTATGTTGTGGAGAATTTTTTCTCCCGTGCAAAATATGTTCTCCCTCATTAACAAATAAAATCAAAAGCTGAAGAACATACGTGAATCTCTTTGATGCTTATTTCAAAGCATTTCAGAAGAATTAATTACTGCAATACTCTGAGAAATATTTAAGTGCTATTACTTCTCTTCCATACATGGGCGGTAGAAACCCTGAAAGTTGAAATATCTTTTCTGGAGACCACACAACAAGTCACTGGTAGAACTCAGTGTTCTAACCATGTTGACTTCTATAATCTTAGTGTGGTCTGTAACCTTTTTACATCAGAACATTCACAGGAAGAGGTGAGTTTTTACCAAAACACTCTATCAACACTAAGCCACAGAACTTCTTTTAGTGTTGATTGCCATTTATAGACTGTTTGGACTCTACCCTTAGGATCAACATGGTATTTGACTTAAGTTACTGCAAGTCCTGAAAATCAGCCAGTGTCTGTTCTAAAATATATTTTAGGCTTTAACATGGGTAGGAAAACACATTGTTCAAATCTCCTTTGGACATATCTTCTTCCCTCCCTTTAATTCAGTTGAATCATTCTATTAGACTTGAGATAATAAGAAACAAAAATATCTACTAAGAAAAAAGCAGTTTTTCCCCCCAAAATAGTAATGTTGACCAGGTTTAATAATAATTATTAAAATCATTATTTTATAAATTATAAAAACCTGGTCAACATTGACTAAATTTAAGCAACTTTAATAACTCTATCAGCTACATTACCCAAATGTTCTAATAGACTATAAATACTAGAAGTTTAGCTATCAAGTAAAAGATGGATTCAGGAGAAAATGATGATGACTCAGTCACTTACAGATATATAGCCCAAGAGTCAGGGTTGTAACTAGAACTTGTAACCTTTCACAGTGAATTTCCTTGCAAACTATTTATTACTATTTTAGGCCATACAGCAACACGTTATAATGTAAATCTAAAAATACATACAATTTTGCTTTGGCAAGTTTTCCCAAAACTATGAATATTCTACATAAGCATGATACATTTAATATTTTAATTACCATAGTTATACAGCAGTTAAGAGAAAAGATAATTAGTTATAGTATCTAAAACTTCAAATTTCAACCTTAAAGATAAAGTATTTTTATTACTTAATTGTTTAATTACCTAAAATATGCCAAAATCACACTATGAGGCTTTTAATATGTCAATCAAGGTCCAAGCCTACTTATTTATTTCAAGGAGAATAGAACTATTCTTTAATCCTTAGCTCTTCCAAAGGGAAGCTAGCATGCTTTCAGCTGGGTAATTTTGTTGAATATTTCATGCAACCTTGTTCTATTTTTCCCATTGTGCTAATTTTACAAGGGTCTAAATAAATTATGCCAATATCATTATAGAAAACTCAGAGAGGTCTACCAGAGCTGCATAACCAGACAATCTACAAAAACGGAAGCCCAAACTTTTAAAATGCAGTACGCACAGTGAACCAACAACAAGAGTATAAATATCAACCCCAAAATAAACAGCTTAAATACCAGTAATCTTTTGCCATATCAACATCCCATAAGCAAAACTGGAGTAGTTGACACATAAAATTACATTCTGCTGTTATTAAATGTCAAATTTTATGATTTATTTTTAAAAAATCAATTATTATTCTTTTGTCCACTCACATATAGAACCATTTCATACCATGAAAAATTCTCAGTCTGAATATAAGCTCTTGTATTTGAAATGTCACTCTTGGAAAAGCTAGGTATTACATAATACCTTATTCACATCAACTAACTCATCCATTATTTATATTCTTTTAAATAAAAATCTGAGCCAACACTCTAGTCTTGTAGAAATGAGAACTATGTAACAATGGTGAATTTTAGAAAAAGCAGAAGACCTGCTGTCCAGCACCTTGGTCAATAGACGCTGATCTTTGATTTTGCAGAATTTATAATGTTATAAACTTGGACTTTTGTTTACACACTCTGTGAACTGTGTGGAATGGAGTAAATTTTGATATGGGTTTGTGGTAAAAGACAATGCTCTGACAGCAGAAGCCAAGAAAAAATACATTGGTTTTTAAGTAGAGAGGAAAAAACAATCTTGTGATATTTGTAAAAGACATTGCCAAAATTCCATATTTGTTTTGACAAAATATAATAGTGGCTGTGACAATTGTAAGTGCAGTTCTGAATATCATTCTTTCAATTCTTTTGAAATATTTACCATTGCAAAAAAAAAAAATGAGGATTTCTAACATTTACCTTTCAGCAAAGCCTTGAAATGCTACTGTTCATATTTGAAAACAAAGATCATAACATTCTCTTGGAAAAAATTCATGATATAAAATGTAATTCAAAATAACATTCTGTTACTGCTGAAGTAGAGAGAGGGCTCTTACACAAACACACACACATACACATAACACAATTTACTGGGCACTGATTTTTTTCAAAGCCTAAAATTGATATTATTTTTTAAAGTCTACATTATAAAGGCCTTTCACAATATCCTAGGAGAGATGGAGGTGGATGAGGATGATAATGATAGATATACAGATAGAGCAGCACATACATAGCATGCATAGATACATATATTCATTTAGCAAACATTAATTGGGTTTATATATAATTTAGTAAATCTGGGCCAGATTCTGAGGAAAGAAAATCAAGCAACACCTGATCCTTACTTTTGGAAGTTCTTAATTCATTTGGGGTAGATAATTTACTAAAAAATTGCAACATGAAAAATCCTAACTTGGGTTTCTAAGACTAATAAAAGAAAGTAGAAGAGGGACATCAATCATATCTGAGTTTTTAGGAAATATTCAAAGAAAGTACTTTCTTATGCTGATTTTTCAAGGAATTACTTGTCTGCATTAAAAAGGTCCAGCAGGATTAGGAGAGAATTCCAGGCAGAGGAAATAGAATATGAAAGGCATGGAATAGTATAATATGGTTGATCAGGTTACGAGGTGATAGAAGCTGGAGTGACTGGAGATTAAATTGAAGACAAACTGAAATGACATGAGGAAAATCCTTGCATGTAATGGAAAGAAGATTGGAGGTTATGGAGAGGCACTGGCAGACTCTCAACCCTGTGTTTCAGGTAAGATTTGCATTTTAGAAAGGGTATTCTGGGAGAAGGATAGGAGATATACCACAAGAAGACCAGTCAGCTGGTACTTCTCTGTTATTCTTTCTTTCTCCTATCATGCTAAGTATCATACCCAGTTAATGACATTTTCTATTTACTCAGATTCAGCCTCTTTGGCATATATTAACACCTGTGTTGACAGAAGTGCCAAGGGTCTTATTTCTAAAATCCCCTTCATTAACACCAATCTATAAGGTTAATTTTAAGAAACTGAGTTAAGTTATCATGATATCTAGGAGAGCTGTAAATGAATTAATTAGCACATTTCTGACCTTGCTAGTTTTAGAGATCAGAGCTTACAGGCAAGAGAAACTATAGTTCACTTGTTGACCCATGGCATTGCAAAGGAATGAAGAGGGAGAGGTAGAAAACAGAACAGGAGAAAGAAAATAGCTTTCTCTCCAGTGATGGGGAAAGGAAGACGGCAGGATGGTTAAACAAGGAGGTACAGATCTGAAAGACTTGGGTAGACTCCAAAAATATGCTTAGTGGTGTGGTGAGAAGAATGATAAATGTGAACTTTGATTCCTATTTGAATTTTACTACTTACTCTTTTCTACCTTGAGCGAGACACTAATTCTCCTGACCTATTTGCTTCTATACAACAAAATGGTAGGATTGGCAAATCTCCCAAATGACTTCAAGATCTAATATTCAACTATTTCACAATTTTGCCCAAGGCTCTTACTTACAGAAATACTGTTATTCATGTCTTCTCCTCTCCCCACACTTGTTTTATGTTCTTCTTTCTGAAAAGAACAGAAGTAGATAGAAAGTATTAAACTCAGTGAATATCTTCATTTCTGTGGTATATAATGAGTATACCTTGAAAAGGAGGACTACTATATACTAAAAAAGTGCATTATTTTTGTTCTAGGTTCTTGCAGAGAGCTAAATCTTTGGAATTTCTTGAGTAATAGCAGCATGTGTTTTTCCTGCTGGATCTCTGGGACTACACTTGAATTTTTGCTAACAATGTGACTCAAGTTGGATCCCTAGTTTCAGGAATGTGGGTTTCCATGGCAAAAATAGTGATTAGAGGTTGTAGATATGAGTCACAAGAAGTCAACCCGACCTCTGATGTCTAGGAAGGAGGAAGGAGAGTTCAATCCTATAGTCAATGGTTTAATCAATCATGCCTATATAATGAAAAACCAATAAAAACTCTGGACTCTGGAGCTCAGAGGAGCTTCTCTGGTTGGTAATTATGTAACCCTGAGTGGGGAGGGTGAAGCATCCTGAGGGCATAGAAGCTTTACTTTGGCGATTCATCCAGATCTCACTCTGTGTGTCTCTGCCTTTGACTGGTTCAGGTCGTATCTCTTTGCTTTCATAAAAATGTAATCATGTAAATATACACTCATACTTTCTATGAGTCATTCCAGTGAATTTTCAGATCTGAGGAACTGTGGGAACCCTCCACAATAGTAACTAGTCTATCAGAAGTGCTCCCTGAGACCTCCCCAAACTTGTGGTTGCAGTTTAACATAGGGGCAATCTTGCTGGAGACTCTGTGTTAAATCTGTGTAGTGGGCCTTGCAGCTGCATTGTAAAGGCTTATTGAATATTTTAGCAGATTTTCAAAAAAAAATTTTTCAGAAAAATTTAGTGACACATTTCTGCAATTAGACTCTTCATAATGACACTGTCTCATTGCACTAATCCATGAAAAAAATTAAATGTGGATGTAACACAAGCATTGAGTCGCTTCAAAGGAAAGAATTAACATTATTGAGTTGCTACAAGAAGAAAGGATTAATGAAGACCCAGGGTCTTTTGCAACTATTAAAAAGGGAAAAAAGGACACAGAAGAACTTTCTAAAGGGAGGCAGGAGATAAAACTTACACTTTTTAAAAGAGACAATGACACATAGTAAATAAATTAGAAAAGCATACAGGATATTATGTAATTTTAAGTATGAGACAAATTTAGAATAATGCACACTAGAAGTCCAATTATATTTGAAAAATCTGATAAAAGATAAGCATGCTTAGATTTCATGAAAAAATTCACTGATTTATCAATGCATTAAGAATTTTGGAGTTTATATACTGAGATGAATGTGACATAACATTTTCCATGTGAGAGAAAATAAATTTCTAGAGAAAAAATTAAATGATGCCATGTCCCACCATTCCTTTTTTTCCACATGTCATTTTTTCAATAATGTATATTGAATTTCATTAGACAGTTTGAGTTTAGATTAACTGAAGAAAATTTACTTGGATAATCATGTACCTTTTTTATTACTGTTTTCTGACATTATTTGGTTTTCCTGGTGGCAATGTTATTGGAAAGTAGAGGAAAAATATAAGGATAGAGAAACCATGAAGAACACATGAAGTTCTGTTAAGATTCCTTTCGGAGACTCTGAGTGTGACAAATGTAGCAGGGCACTTTGAATCAAAACCCTCAGAGTCCAGGTGGGTCAGTTGTCTGTGTGAAGGCCCCTGTCACTGTCCCAAGCCTGGGATGAGACAGAAGCAGAGTAAGCAAAATGACTAAGAAAGAACGTCTACTAGACTCAGGTGATCACTGAGGCTGTCTGGATAGTGCCATCTCCTTCTGGATGCCACCAGACCTCAGGCTTTCACCAGCTCATGAATCTAACAAACCCGTATTCATCATTTAAGGCAGGATCCATTACTTCATTATTTAGGTTCCTAAATTTTTAAGAAATATTTGATATGGACTTGCAACACCTTGTATGTTTTATTCTTCCAAAATGCCTTAACCAGAATTTTGCACATTAATCATAAATGTGTGTGAGGACGTGTAGAGGCAGGAAGGGACAGAGCAGGATATCTATGATCCGAGCAGACAAGATAAAGGAGAGTCCTGGAGTCCTCTGTGGCTTTCTCAGGCTTTCATTGAGCTTTTACATGTTTACATGCAGTGCAGCAACCAGGCAGGGTGCAGTACACGGCAGGCAGGGTGCCAGGGGCCAGGAGGCCTCCCAGCCCCAGATGAATCTTCACTCTTTACTATTACAGTTGGGGTGGGATGCTGCTGGAACCCAGTACATAGAGGCCAAAGATGCTGCAAATTATCTTACAATGCACAGGAGAACCGCATCACACAGGTTTATCTGACTCAAAATATAATAACATCAAGTTGGAAACAATTTTCATGCCTCCAAAATATCACATGCCATTTGAAAGATAAAAGTTGTGTGAGGGCAGTGTGTTAGAGATATTTACTTTCCTTTGTTGGCTTATATGTCGCCCCTGCTTGATCTTAAACAACCTGAGATTAGAAATCTTGCGTTGCTCTTATTTTCATTACAGGCACCAGGGCAATCAATTTAGATTTTCAAATGAATAATGATGAACATGGAACATTTTTTCTTAGCATTACTGTAAAGGCAGGAACTGGGCACAGTGCAGGTTTTCTGATCCCATGCAGACCGGGTAAAGGAGGAGTCAGAGTCCTCAGTAGTTTTGCAGGTTTTTTATTTGGGGTTCACCAGGCATATGGCAGGCAGGGGTGCTGGCTGGGGGGCTGGGAGGCTGGCAGACCTCCCAGCCCCCAGCAAGTCTTCACTCTATCTGGGCTCTCTGGTGTTCTCTGCTTCTGCTTCGGCTTCTCCTTCAGGTTCTGGTTCTGCTGCTACTGCTGCTGCTGGCGTCCCCCCGTGACGCCGCCCTTAAAAAGCACAGTCTTAGCTCAGCTGAATCCCATCTACCTATGCCCACACCCTATTCCAGGTGCCCGCCATCAGGCATGCATTCAGGACAAGGATCCATCATCTATCCTGATGGCGGAAGGGCAGAAAAGCCTGATATTTTCTTTACCCTACAATTACATTCTGCCAGGCTCAGTGGAGATTGTGGCAAAACATGTAGACCCTATTCCCAAGTCCTTGCCATTGACAGCCAATGTTTTTGTTACTTTCCCTTCCTTAGCCTCTCCCAGTATCAGGTGTGTCTCTCATTTCTAGCACATTTGCAGAGATGTCTGTGTTTGAAGCTGAAATCCAAGTAGCCCTTAGCTGATGCCCATCACATAAGTGCCTTACCTCCAAGTTTTCTGCCAAAGAGTAAGCAAGCCAAGGCAGGAAGCAGCTCTAAATCATTAACTTTTTAACAACTCAGCACAGATGGAAATAGAATTAAGATTTACAGGACTATAAAGGAGGTGGTTGTTATTTAACTATTCAGAATGGGAAATGGAAAGAAAATCCTGGGCTTTACAAGATCCTGTGGCATAACCAGCATACTCAAAAAGCTGAGAGGAATGAATTAGGGAAATGAGTATTTGATGAATTTCATATGAACTTTTGACCTTCTCAAGGATTGCAAAACTGCTTTTCTACCCCATGATTCAGTCTCCCAAGCAGTGAGTTTTTGTCTTCTCTCTGCGTCTGTCTCTGTCCATCTCTGTCTCTCTTTCTCTTTCCCCCTCCCTCCTTTTCACCCTTTGGCCACTTCCCCACTCTCCCTCATTTTTCAAACTGTCTCAGTCTGCATTTTTAGATCATCAATTACGGCATGCATCTACCTGACCTAGTGCCCTTCTGCAAACTTTCTTAATCTAGGTCAGATATCATAAAACCTGAATCCCCATTTCTCTAAATTTTCAAATATCCCCTAACTTGCAGAGACAAAGTTTGATTTTCCAGCATTGCCTCGGTGTTCTCCATTGGGGGAAAAAAGCATTATGATCATTATCAACAGCACCATAAAAATCACATGAAAGGCAACATTGTGTGTGGAGCTTATTGAATTGCAAACAGCTTTCTCCAAAATCAAGGCCGCCCCCTGATGCAAATCAGATGCTTACATAATGCTATTTCCTTGGAGGGTGACAAAGGAGTGATGGGATTAAGATGCCCCTTTGTGGTGTTGGTAAAGCTTTTCTGTCTTCTTGCTTGAAGCAGAACATTTTGACATATTAACTGGATCGGCACAAAATATAGCTGAAGCTATTGAATGCACCTATTTTTCTTCATAGAATTAATTCAAACCTCTTTCCAAGGGATTTGAAGCAGCTGGAAGCTGCTGTGATGTCTCTGCCCTCTCTCCTCCTCTCTGTCTCTGTATCCTACTCCACCCTTTCCATAATCCTTAGATATGCATATTTGAAATAAACAAGTAGTTACAGGATGAATGAAAAAAAAAATCCATCTCTTTCTCACTGGATTTTATAATTTAGCATCATTTCATAATATCAATTGTACAGATGTACGACAGTGCCTTTTTTTCTTTTTACAGATGGCACACTGAATTAGGACCTGCGATCCAGCAGTCATTTTGCATAAAGCCAGATTCCAGTGTGACAGGCGCTACGGATCACCACACTTTCGTAAGAAAAATGCTCTGCTGTGTTTACACGTGTCTTCCCAGCAGCTGATTTCTGAATGTGGGGGCTGATGCATAGCATGTAGTAGATACTGGAATATACCTGCGATTTTGTAATCCAAATGAAGCCCACTCTTCCTTCCTTTCTCTTTGTCACATGGCCTTCCTCTCCTCCCTCATCATTCCTTCCCTTAATATTTTCTTCAAATAGCCTCCTTTCCTGCTAGTCTAAAGAATCCATAAAATTGCATTACTTTATATCTCAGGGTCCAGCCATAATAGGGTGGTGATACCTGTTTATTAAATAAGCCATGATGCTGTATTTCCAAAAGTTAAATGAATATTCATTTATGATAATGGCATAAAGCTGATGCATAGAAATTTTATCTTGGTATTACCATTGCTACTTTTATCATCATTGTTGAAAGCATCACCATCGTTACCATGAGTGTCCACTCTGCACACCAAGAATATTATAAATGTTATTTCATTTAATTCTACAGTGTCCTGGTTAGTGCCTCATTTGTGAAATGGAGATAATAACAGCACCTTTTCCAGAAGCTTCTTGTCCAGACTAAATGGGATGATATGCAGAAAGCTTTTTATGTAGTCCTGGAATATGAAGTATTTATAAATGTTAGCTCTTGGTACAATAATCATTATTTTCTTTCTTTTTATTTTCTTTTTTATTTATATAATTCTTACATCATTTTTCATTTTTGCACAATGTATGCATTTTCATTTTGGTTATATTCCCCATACAATTGCACTCCTGCCTATTTTGACCCTAATCCTTCCTCTCCCCGCCCTTCCCCCCACTTCCGGTAGTGTGTCTCTGGTTTATAGTTGCTTGTTGATTTTGATTTTTACTTTGTATTAATTAGACTTTTTCCTGGTCCCTTATTTAGGTTTTCTAAATTCCTGCTATGTGCGACACCATCCGGTATTGCCAGTGTACAGTGAAGAAATAAGAGCAGAGAAGTTAGGTGCTTTCCCTAAGATAAACAGGAGAAGTTGACAACTAACTCCCAATTCTGACTCCTAAGACCAAGACATACAATATTGCCTTTTCATGATCAGAATCATGACAGTTCTTGGCAAGCTCTTGTAAGTCAGATAAATTATTGACAAATTTTAAGAGCAGAATAATTTTCTCTAAAAAGGTGGAAATTGAATACAATTCTAAAAAAAAAAAATTCCCAAAGATTTTACTTTTACCACTTAAAGTCTTCTTTGCCACAAATTGGGAGCACAGTGGAATTATAATTATGACAGAAATTTATCTATGAAGCCATTGTTCCTGCTAAAGCAATAATATTCCATTCCATTCCATATCCCACTTATATTCTGATATCAAATAAAACTTTGAATAATTAATGAATCTTACTTCTACGGTAATGTCTAAACCATGAAATCTCTTCTAAAGAAGAGCCACATGTATCCTATTTTTCATTTTGTTTTCCCTGCTTTGTTGATCTTTGATTTTGATTAATGTTTATTGAAGTTAGTGGTAAAATTTTATTTTGTTATGTAGGCAAAATAGGTGATTATAGGTTAAAGTGAATAGTTAAGAATTTAAATACATATTTGCACTGGGCATTAGAAGTGAATTACATTTTTAAAGTTGTAATAAAATTTATTTAGAAGAAAAGACACAAAATATAATAGACATGAGGTTTTTTTTTTAAATAAAAGTAATTGTTAAAAATTATTGCACAAGGGCCTCCATGGTGGTGCAAGGGGTTAAGCATACCACTGTGAAGCTATCTGCAGCCTCTGCAGCACCAATTCGATCCCCAGCCAGCCAGGAAGCTACCCAGGTGGCACAACAGACTGCTCCTGCTCACTGGCTGCTCCTCTCAGCAGTGTATTTCAGTCAGTCTGCCTGTTCTTTTCCCCACTTTGTCTCTGGTGAACCCTCTCACCTGTCCAACACCTCTGGCTTGTACCCCAGTTCTTGTATGCATAAATAAATCTTCAAAAAAAATTACTACACAAGAGCAGCACCCATAACAGTGACTGTATTCTTAAAGCATTGCTTATAAGACACTCCTTATTTTCTGTATAGCTAAGAAAAAAATTCAGCCAATCAAATGAACAATGCCTTCTCTCACTTAGACCTTTTAACTTCAAATATTAAAGAGCTTTTTTAGACTTATTCAAACATTAATTTTGATATTTGTCTTGTGTCCACATAAAAAGAAAATATCAGGAAATTATATTTGTTAGGTAGAAATACCTTCATAAAAATCTTCATATTAAGAATCTAAGTCTTCTTAATAACTTTCTGAGTCAAAGCTATCCTGCCAATGTTTTACCACATGACTTGATCCTCTATACTAAAATTATTGCTGATGAGAATTTCTTAGAGGGACTCTACAAGAAGTAAGAGCTATTAGTGCTTGAATTGCAAGCTATCTTGCAATTAGGATCACTCTGCTTTTGATTTCTGTTTCAGGATTACTATTATACACTTTTATTTTATCACGCCTGTTGCTCCTACAACATTATGTATTAAGTGTTTAAAAAATATTCCACTGGTATATTATAGCCAATTTGTTGTTACTTGTTTCATTTTTCCAAAATCATTGACACCCATTCTGAAATTTTTGCTGATAGCACTATTAATACTTGACTGCTCAGGGAATGCTATCACATCTTTTTCCAGGCAATAATAAAAAAGATTGTCTGATCAACCATGACTGAAAAAGGAGATCAGATATAAAACTCATCTTAACTTCAATGTTAAAAATAAAAGTGTCTTAGATTCAATGGAATAGAGACTCAATGAAATAGTGAATAACTACATCAGACAAGATTTAGACTTTCTAACGAAAAAAGACAAATTGCAGCTCAAGCAATATTCTGCTTTCATTTACGATGTGAAAACTCACCAGCGAGGTCTACCTTCCCTTGAAAATTAATCACACCCTTCTAGGTGATATGCAGGACAAAAAAGTCTGAAGAGAAAATTAAAAATCAAATGAAAATATAATATTATCAAGTTGTGAGATGTAGAAGAAGCAGTGTTTAAGGGAAATGTATAGCACAAATTCATATATTAGAAAAAAAGGTCTAAAACAATAGGCTAACTTCCACATTAGTAAACTAGAGAGAAATGATCAAATTAAAGTTAAGAAAAAGCAATAATAAAAACAAAGACTTTCTCAAACAAATGAAAGCTCAGAGACAAGAAAGATTAAAGCATATATTTCAGGTAAAAGAACAGTAGGATGCCTTATGACATTTGAATTTGCATAAATAGTTGATCCCAGAAATCATATAAATTGTGAGTTTTTTTTTCTCATTTTGAATACATTAAAAATGTGTTTAAATAAAAAAAAGTAAAAATGCATTATGGAGTTTAAAACATGGAAGTAAAATGTAGAACAAAGCTAGCAAAACGGATGGAAGTGAGAAAATGGAAGTATATGAAAGTATACAGTTGTAAAGTGAAGTGGAGTAATATAGCTTGCAGTGGCTTAATAAAATTTGAAGGTAGAATGTATATAAACCATATACACTAACAAAAAGAAGGAAACATTACAGAAATAGATGACACAAACAGAAAATTAAAGTGTTAATAGATTTCAATTCATTCATTTTAGTAGTTACATTTCAAGTCAATGGCCTAAACTCAACTAAAAGAGTGTCAGATTAAATATTAAGACCAACTACTTCCCACAAAAATCTAATTTAAATATATAGACAGTAATAGGTTATAAGTAGAAAGATGGAAATATATATGCTAAAGAAATACCTATCCCAAAGACAGCAGAATGGCTATAATAACAAAATAATAGAAAGCAGAATGAGGAATATTTCTAGATATAGAGAGTGACACTATTGGAAAACAGTTCTCTATGATCTTTAACATATTATTAGATCTTGTGATAGCTTTCATTATGGATACTTCTTTTAAAATGTCTGTACAGTGGACAGCTTGGAAGATAGAGTGTCTCTCAACATCTCTAGGATATAAGTCAGATTTGTTTGCTGTTCAGGATAATAAAGATAATGTCCTTCAGGGAAAATGTTGGACATATTTCCTAGCATCGCCTTTTATGGCATTTGGGTTTCCTGAGTTAACAGTTCCTCACTTGGACACAAACATACTGTTTGCATGGCATCTACTTGGTCTTGTCTTCTTGCACTCATGAGATTGAAGAGAAAGGGAGAATTGACACAAACATGATGTTCATGTTATTTTCTGTGTCATGAGTAATAAAGGACTTTGTCTGTGACCCAAGGGTCTTTTGTCTTCCGCCAGAATCTATGAAACTGCAGCATTGTAGTTGTTAAAGTATCCATTTATCAAGAAGACATAACAATCTTTAACCATGGATTCAACTTAAAGAACATCAAAATAGATGAAGTAGAAACTGACAAACCTAAAATAGAAAAAGAAAAACCAGCTATTACAGGTAAAAACTGAAAACTTTCTTTCCTGGTAATAAAATTAGACAGAATTAGAAAATAAATGAGGAAAATAGGGTATATAAAAAATAGCAGTATAAACCAATTTGATCTAATTAATACTTATAGAACATTCCTCCCAAAACAACAGAATTCTTTCAATGTACAGAGATTATTCACCAAGACAGACCACCAAGAAGTTCAATCAATTTTTAAAGCTTTGACAGAATGAGAGAAAAAAGTATACAGAAATTGCCAATATCAAGATAAAAGAGAGAACCTGAATTGCTTCTTTAAAGAAAAATAAGAGGCTAATGAACATGTCAATAAATTTTAAAACTGAGGCAAAATGGATACACTTTTGGAATTATACAAAGAACTGAAACTATTTCATGAGGAAAGAGACAACCTAAATAATCTGAATGATTATTAAGTAATTTGAATTTGTAGCTTGTGTGAAGTCTATGAAACAATTAAAAATTTATACCGGTTTTACACAGATTCCTTTAGAAAACTGAAGAACATTTCCCAACTCATTTTTATGGTGACACCAAAACCAGGCAAAGCACTTTAAGAAAATACAACTTTAAATAGACCAATATAAAAACAGTAACAAGAAAAACTTGGCATAATCTATTATACTCTCATGAGCATTGATGTAAAACACATTAAGATATTATTAGCAAACCACATCTATAAACCACATCTATAAACATATAGAAAGAATAGTACAACATAAATGACTCATCTATTCAAGAAATGCAAGGCTGATTTACCATTTGAAAACCATACTTTGTAATTCACTCTATCAAAACCATCTAGGAGGAAAATCTATAATTTTCAATAGATGTAATAAAAGAATTTGAAAGAAATTAGCATCTATCAAAGGTTAAAATATTTCTCAGCAATCTAAGACTAGGACTTTCTTCAATAGATAAATGGCATCTAAAAACATATAACTGAAAATATGCTTAACAAGAAAAGAATGGTGGTTCCCTGCAAGATAATGAATAATAAGATGTGCTCAATTTCAACACCATGCAATATTTATTGTATAGGAGGTTCTAGCCAGTGTGATAAAACAAGATAGGCAAATTAAAAGCTGTAAGGACCTGACTGGAAGAAACATGAATAGAAACTCTTGCAGGAAATGATGGTTACCGTATAAGTAGAATCCCCCCAAATCATAATATACTTCCCAGAAATTATAAATTAGTTTAGAATGATCACAGGATACATAGTTAACTTAAAAATAAAATTGCTAGATTGGATGCTGTCCAATTCATGGATCACTAACAAAGTCAATAAAATCTTTAAAAATGTACATTTTATATACTAGTACAGAGCAAGTGAATATTGAAATACACTTTAAAATCTTTTTAATGTATAACAACATAAAAAGAGAACATGAAGCCACCTAAACATGAATCTACCTAATCTAACATGAACAAAAATTTTATGTTGAAAATAGAAAGGCACTGATTAGGTAAATTTAAAATTACCTAAATATTGAGAGTTATACTCTGTTTACATATTGGAAAACTCAATATTGTTGTCAAGTCTCCCTAAACTTACATACAGATTCAAAGGAACACTAATCACAATCCAACAAGGTCTTTTTTTTTCTATGTTGGGGAGGTTATCCTATACTTTAAATAGAATGACAATGATTCTAGATTACCCTAAGAAATTTTAAAATTGGCAAACAAATTTGAAGAACACACTAAGCCTGATTTGAAGAGTAAATGTACAGCTTCACTAACCAGGACAGTGTAGTTTTAGTGGTAAGATAAACATTGACTGATGAAACAAAATAAAATCTAAAAATTATCTCATATGCCTATAGTCAATTGATCTTTTTGACAAATGTGCTAAGGTAATTTTACAAAGAAAGTACAGTTTTTTCAATAATTTTGCTGGTAAGAGGGAAAGAACTCATCTCTTTTCCTCCCACACATCATATATAAAGAAAAACTTAACTTCAAATGGGTTACGGACCTAAATGTGAAATTTAAATATATAAAATGTCTAAAACAAAATTTATAGGAGAAAATCTTTGTGATCTTGGGGTAGGCAAAAATTCTTGTTTACCAGCACAAATATGGAATAAAAATCTATAATTTGTAGTTCTTTAAAATGAAAACTTTCTGCTCTTAAAAGAACTTACACACACAATAATTAAGAAGACAGACTATTCAACGAAGTGGACAAAAATTTTGAACCAAACCATTACACACAAACAAAAGTACAGATTTCAATAAACCTGTGAAAACTTGCTTGGCATTACTAATCATTCAGAAATTTCAAATTGAAACCACAACGAGATATCACTCCACTAGAATGCCTAAAATTACACAAGGCAATTACTGAATTGGCAAAGCATCTACAATCCCCATAGATTTCTAGTAGGAATGGAAAATGGTATCGCCACCACAGAAAACAGCTTGGCAGTAAACATAGACTTAATATATTAACCTACAATCCTACACTTCAAGGTATTTGTGCAAGTGCTGAAAATGTATTGCCACAAGATCATCTGTCCCTGAGTGCCCAGAATGGTTACATTCATAATCACCAAAAGCTGGAAGCAAACTAAATTCTATCCATTGATGACTGAGCACACTAAATGCAGTACAACCGTAGAATACAACACTACCTTGTAAAAAGGGAATGAACTAATTATCCATGAATAACATCACGTTCAGCATAAGCCAAGTGGAAGAAGTCTGTCAAAAAAGTTACATACTTAATATTTTTATTATTTCATATTCGAGAAGGGACGAAATCAAAGCAAACTTTAAACCAGTGACTTTAGTATAAGTCACTACCTCACTACTAATTTCATAGACAACTTTTTAGACTGATGGAAATATTACACAAAAACCTGCTTCCTTGTTGACTCCAATAAGTCACCTGACTGTCAGAGACAGGAAATCTGAGGGCCGGTTTTCCCACACAACCTCAATGTCTGGAGAAGCAATTTGCTGCTATTGTCAGAGCCAGAGGCAGAAGGCAGGGAGATTCCTTACTATCCTGTTTGAGGGAGGGGTTTACAACTGGTCTAGAGATATGTGCTAAAGTAGAGGCCAATTGGACCCTCAGGCAGAAGTTTGTGAAATATGGGTGTAGTTGAACTGATTTCAGGGAAAAGTTGGAGTTGGATTTTTTTTTTTTTTCCTGCTCTCTTGCATTAAGTTCTAGGGGGATAAACTTGGAGAGTGTTTGCAGCTGCATTAAGAATTATTTCTTTGTGTGTCTCGGGGCTATAAGACCTGAGAATGTCTTAGAATGCTATCCTTTCCAACTCCCTCCAAATGCCATATTGGGGCCTCCCTGGTGGCACAACAGGTTAAGCACTGCACTATGAAGTTATCCACAGCCTCCGCAGCAAGAGTTCGATCCCTGGCCAGCCAGGGAGCTACCCACATGGCGCAGCAGACCTCTCTTGACTTGCCTGCTGCTCTCCTCAGCAGTGTATTTCAGCCAATCTGCCTGTTCTGTTCCACACTCTGTCTCTGGTGAGTCCTCTCAACCCCCGCATCTCTGGCCTGTACCCCAGCCCTTGTATGCATAAATAAATCTTAAAAAAAAATGCCATATTGATACATAATAGGTGCTTACATATACATTTTACAGATAAATGGACTGAATCAAGAATGTAGTTAGCAGGGCAAGTTAATGGAGACGATCATAGAAAAGACAACTAATGATTATTTTACAAATTAATTCTAAAACAGTTGTTTCTAATGCAGTTAATACAACAGAATTGTTTAAACAACCAGATTCCTGAGTTCTGCTGCAAATCTACTGTATAAGAAACTCTAGTCTCAGATATTTAATAACAAACACTCTTGGGGTTTCAAACATGGTTAACAACCTCTGCTCGAAAATGAGCTTTCCTCAGATGATTTAAAGGGTTTTTACACTTTCAACATTAGCACAATGACACAAATCTCTCTTTGGATAATCTACTATTTCAGATTTTTAATTGAAAACACTGTCTCAATGACATGGCAGAACTACATAAAATCATTCTGGGAAATTTCCTATGTAAAAATTCGATCAGTTTAAAATAATCTTTTTTCCCCTTTTCCCGCCCCCGTTCCAGTCCCTTAAAATCTAAAAGATTTCAATACTTATAAAGTGGCCTTGGCATGAACCACTCCAAAGTAAAAGGAAACAAATAAATTCAGGTGATGTCTTACGGAGTAATTGCCTTCATTTCATACTAATAAAAGTGGTCTCTCGTGCCTACTTTCCCTGGCTTGTCCATATAACATAGGCAACTGTGTCAACATTTAGCAACCCTCAATGCATGCCAGCCACTAACATGCACATAATAAATGTTTCTGTACTCCATAACCATTTATAAATAGTTCTGTGCTCAATGTGCATATTAAAATGCCTATTTTTCCTCCCAACAATGACATAAAGTGAAAAAGTGGATAAATCTGAATATCTGTTATGTAGGTAGGCAAATGATAAAACATGAAACAGAGTGCTTTAAATGATATGTAATAAAAGGACCGTTTCACACCAAGCTCTTTCCAATATTACTGTGCTCCAATCCTCATTCAGAAAAGATATAGCCTGACTGGCAAACAAAAACTTCACAGTTGGAATATGACAGAATAAGAAATTGAGAAAGCGAGACTGAATAAGAAAGCAAGAATAAGAAGGAAAGACCGAGGGCATTCCTTCTAAAATTGAAATGTAAATGGTACTTTTCTTCCTTCAAATTTTTTTTTTGTTTTTCATTCTTCATTTTTTTTAATTATTTTATATATTTTTACATCATTTTTCATTTTTGCACAATCTATGCATTTTCATTTGGGTTATATTCCCCATACAATTCTCACCCCCCTTGTTTTGACCCTAATCCCTCCTCTCCTCCCACCCCTGTCCCCTGTAGTGTGTCTCTGGTTTACAGTTGCTTGTTGATTTTGATTTTTACTTTAATATAATTAGTCTTTTTCCTGGTCCCTCATCCAGGTTTTCTAAATTCCTCCTATGAGTGAGACCATCCGGTATATTTCTTTTTCTTTCTGGCTTATTTCGCTGAGCATGATCTCTTCCAGCTCCATCCATGTTGCTGCAAATTGCATGAGTTATATGTGTTTAGAGTTGACACCCAGCCTAGTAGTAAAGGTAATTCGGTGATACACAGAATCATTTGTTTTGATAAGAAAGTCTTCTGTAGTTTTAAGAGTGATCAATTCTCTTGGCTTAAAACAAAATCATTCAATACAGTAACGTATGAATAGCCTTCCTTTAGATAGCTAAAACTATTATTGAGTCAGCGAAATACTTTTCTAAAACATGCATATACACATGAGTGTTTGTGAGCATGTGTGTGTAAGGTATCTTATACAGATACTTTAATAGCTACAATACATTTGGTAGTGTCTTTCTGCTAGTATATAACAGAGACACTCACATCACCAAAGGGAGAACAGAGATGCTCCTAATTGCCTATCACATTACTTTTGCAGATAAATGGATGTTACATTACTCAGGATTAAGGGATATATTTCCAAAGCACCAGGCAAGATGGATGCCTCAGAACCCCTTCCTTTGCTCCAAGAGCTGTTTACTGTGTGCCTTGTCATTGTTATTATTGCCATGGTGAGGGATACCTTTGGTCCACGATGTTGTTTGCAGGACAATTTTTGCCACAAAAAAAGGATTAATTTTTTTCTGCCATTTTCCATTTTCATCACCAATTTCCAACTGTCACGAAAGTGAGCTCTGTTTTTACACGACATTCCATTCTTATTACCATCTTCATCTCAAGAATGAAAGTCTGTAATGAGAGCAACGCCAGAGCTGGCATTGGAGGGCTGTTATAATTCACTCTCATGACAAAGATAGTAACGAGAAATGACAGTGGCACAAAATGAATCCTTTCCGATTCTAGCCCCTTGGATGATAATGAAGACAGAAGATAGCACCAACTTGATTCATCTTCATGACACCTATTGTGACAGGATTGAAAACTGCAGCAACAAACCCAGCTGAAGTTACAATTTCCCAGTCTCTTCCCATCATGTGTTTTAAAAAATAAAAACACAACAAACAAGCAAAACAAAAAAACTCCATATCATCTCCTGGGAATCCACTTACAGGGATGGCTTCCTAGGTCGTAGATTTTTCTTTACTGTTCACAACTGAAAACATTTCAGAAAGAATAAAATGCTTCCATTTCCTAAATTGTTCTTTTTTATTATGAAATCATCTTAACAATACTTCTAAAAGAAATTATGTGAAAGAAGAGCAAGAGATTATAGAAATAAAGCCACTGTTTGAAGCTCTAATGCAATACTATGACAATCCTGGAAAGCATAAATTTTAAGGTATAACATATTAACTAATGTAACGTATTTGCAATTTTACATATTCACTCATTCTTCCATATTTTCTCCCTTTCCCTTCTTCTTCCCTCTTTTTCCCTCTCTCCATTTGAGCTATGATTATACCTTTATAAAATCTAAAAAAGAATTTAGAACTAAGTTGGTCCAATCTCTGCATATTATTGATTAAAAAAAAATGGCAACTTAGGAAGGTGAAGCAAGTTACCCACTATCACCCAGTTAGTGTCACAATATCATTCACATATTGTCAGTCTGAACTTTCTAGGATGTGAGTTGAACATGCCAAAAAAGTAGTCCAGTGCCCATATACTCTGATTTCTTTGCATTTTCTCTCTAAAGAGATGGTGGCATTCTCTCAAGGAATTCATTTAGGAGACACAAGACTCCTGGTGATTCCTTTGGCTCCATCAACCTATCTGACTTTCAGTTTCCTTACTATAAAGTAAGTTAAAAAATTAGAGCTCATGTGCTAAAAGCCTATCTTAAAACAGGACAATGAAATAATCACCTTTTTTTTTCTTTTCTCTATCCACTTCCACCATCCTCTCACTCTACTTCTAACTAATCCATGGTCAGAAGCAAGGACGGGGTGCTCTGCCCTGCAACATTCCATGGCGTAGATGGCACCTTCAGATAACTTCTCACCACTCACTCTCCACTCCTGATAGTAAAGAAAAATAGTCCACTTTCCACTTGGCAGGCACCTGAGTCCTTTCAAATTTACTCAATCCTGCCTGCTTGGCTGGGTGTCTAGGAGGTCCAGGTGAAAATGCCTATACTTTGTCTGATCCTGACACACTCCAACAGTGAGGCCAATTCACAGCATTCTTCATTCTTTCTCTGCAGTCAGGGTCTCCTGCAGTGAAAAATTTTTTTTTCTGCAAAAATAAAAATTATTTTTTATTTATATATTTCATGTCATTGTGTAGTCCCTGTAAAATTCTCACCACCAGTTCACCCATGAACCACCACCATAGTCTCTTCTCTCCCCTGTTTTGATCCCTTTTCCTCCTACTCCCTTGCAGAATGTCTCTTATTTATGGCTGCCTGCTAGTTTTATTATTTTTTTCCTGATCCCTTATTTTGTTCTCCTATATTCCTCCTATAAGTGAAAGACCATTTGATATTGTTCTTTTTCCTTCAGGCTTATTTCACTGAGCATGATCCCTTCTAGCTCCATCCATGTTGCTGCAAATGGCATGAGTTTCTCTTTTTTGATGGCTGAGTAATATTCCATTGTGTATATATACCACATCTTCTTGAGCCAGTCATTTATTTTTGAGCATTTGGGTTGATTCCAAGTCTTACCTATTATAAATAGTGCTGCAATAAACATAAGGGTGCAGATATTCTTTTGAATTAATGTTTTTGTGTCCTTTGGGTAGATCCCTAGGAATAGAATTGCTGGGTCATATGGTAGCTCCATTTTTAGTAGTTTGAGGAACCTCCACACAGCTTTCCATAGTGGCTGGACCAGTTTGCATTCCCACCAGCAGGGTGGCAAGAGACAAGTACCATCCTCTCTATCTCTACAAGCTACAGGGAACCAATTGCCAAATGGGAGATGTCATGTCTATACCAGTATGGGCAGAACTATGAATTAGATAAATGTGAACCGTTATAGTAATAATGCTGACTATTGTCTCAGAAATCAAGACAATAATTCATCAGTCTTGGTTGTTAACACTACTCTTTAAATATATGACTGTATGAAATATAATCCACCAATTTACTACTAAGTTGTTGCTTCCCTGAGGGTCCTGAGATTTCATGTAATTTTTTTTTTTTATTTTTCATGTGCAAGTAGGCCATCTAATGTCTTCTTTTGGGCAATTTCTGTTCAAACAGTTTTGCTCATGTCCTAAAATTTTTTTAATAATTTTGTTTTATGAGGTCTTATATTCTAAATATAATTCTTTTGTGATATATATGTGTTTTTGCAGCTATTAGATATCTGACCAAAAATTGGGGGTACATGAGTGAAATGTCAATCTCCCTTTTTACAGACATTCCAAGCTCTGAGTGGTTTTGGGGGTCACCCTTACTTGAGTAGAGGGAAGACAAAATGTGACTGTCTTATATATGCCCATTAAATCCCTTCATTGACTGTTCTCTAACAAATCTTTAAGCTTCACTTATACTGGATATTGGTGCAGATGATGGAGAGACTAGTTGGGCCATTCGGTGATGAATCCATTGCTTCTTATTAGATAAGAAGCAAGTCTTATCTTTTATTGTCTCAGATTTCAGACTTCTGATGAAATTCTAAGACCTAGAGTGTATCACTGCATTCTCTAAAGATTTAATAGGGTTGTAATAAGCATGGATATTTATATTGGTATTATGACCACTTATCCATATTTGTACTAAATACTGATATTACAGCTCCCAAGTTATGGGAAAACTGAAGTGCAGAGAGCAGACTTGGCTTCCTCTACTACAAGAAATCAATGATCCTGTTAAATCAAATATTTTAAATAAAGTGGGAATGTATATCAAAACACTTTTAAATAAAGTGGGAATGTATATCAAAATGTATATCAAAAAACATTAATAGAGGCATGTTTTATTTATTTATTTGTTTGTTTTGTTTTATTTATACATGCACTGGGTACAGTCAGAAGCGCGGGAGGGTGAGAGAATTCACCAGAGCCAGAGCGGGGAGCAGAGCAGGCAGAAGGACTGAGGTACACTGCTGAGGGGAGCAGCGGGCGGCAGGAGAGGTCTGCGCGCCATGTGGGACCCTCCTCCGGTGGCCGGGGAGCAGCCCGGGGATCGAACTGGCACCGCAGAGGCCGCGGGCAGCTTCGCAACCCAGCGCTCAACCGCTGCGCCACCGGGGAGGCCCCAAAACACTGTAATTTTTAAGCAATTAGAATATCTAGGAGTTCCATAACTTCTAAAACTTCATGCACCTGATGATTTCTGTGACACTGAGTTTAACTCTAATCTACATTACAGAACCTCTACATTTAGTATCCAGCAGTTGACTAGAGCTCTTGGTCTTGGGAAATTGTGTGCTAAAGCATTCATGATTCCAGTAGCATCCAGGGTTTCACCAGATATGTGCAAGAGTGGTACTTGGGTTCAATATTTTGTTGTTTCCTCAGGATAACATTCTGAGACCACTTTCATACTTTTTGCAAGTTCCTTAGTGTACCTATAGGCTTTTGGATATTTGACTTTCATACCACCATTCTCCTTTTACACCTTGAATAGTTTTTTTTTTTTTTTTAATAGAGGCATGCTTTATTTATTTGTTTGTTTTGTTTATACATGCACTGGGTACAGTCAGAAGCGCGGGAGGGTGAGAGAATTCACCAGAGCCAGAGCGGGGAGCAGAGCAGGCAGAAGGACTGAAGTACACTGCTGAGGGGAGCAGCGGGCGGCAGGAGAGGTCTGCGCGCCATGTGGGACCCTCCTGTGGTGGCCGGGGAGCAGCTGGGGATCGAACTGGCGCTGCAGAGGCCGCGGGCAGCTTCGCAACCCAGCGCTCAACCGCTGCGCCACCGGGGAGGCCCCACCTTGAATAGTTTCTAACAAATGCAGAATTTTCAGACCAAAAAAACAGATCCAACAATAATTTTGTTCACCATAGAAATATATTTTGGGACCTAATGTGTGCAAGGCTTTGTGTTCTGCAATCTTGGACAAGTAGCTATTTTTTTTTTTTTCTTAGACTTCTGATGACCTTCTATGATATTAGGACTACTGGAATTAGATTTGTGCTCTGGGACCTGTTCTGAGTACCTCTGTGTTCTGTTGAGATGCCAAAGAGCTCCTATGGAGAAACAAGGGGCAGGACAAGAGAACTGTAGGGACTGCCCAGCAGACACTTAATCAATAAAGGAGAGCTGCTTATCTTGTTTTCTGTAGTTGCTTCTACACAGGATTAATTTGTTGAAAATGTCATTCAACTCCATTAGAATTTTCTTCTAACTCCATGATTCTGTGAAATAACAAATAATGTCAAAACGCAGGACAGCAAAAGTTAATTCACATTCCCTTCTGAGGCATAGTGTGAGGCTGGGGTCATAAGAAATTTCTCTGGCATTCAGCATGATATCTATCATCTGTTCAAATTTATGAGCAAATAATAGCACAAAGCAGATGTCTCCTTGCAGGGTGGGGGGAGAAAGGGACAAGGGAATACAGGGGTTAGTGATGTGGGGGAGAGAAAAGCAGTAAATATTCTTAAGACCTGACCACAGGAATATATGGAAAGAAGTCAGCCATGCCATAACTACTGCTTTCAGCTTCCTACTTGAAGCTATTGCCATGGTTCCCAATCATAAGATTGGGTTGTTATAGTGCAATTTACTTGAAAAATAAATTTATTTTAGCTTAAGGATAATTGGATATTTTTCCTGTAATGCAGGTAAAAATGAATGTCATGCTAACTTAAAGTTCTATGGATATTTTCTATAGCTGTTCAAACTATATAGAGTAAATATCAAAGGACATTATCAGGCAGACTAAAGATGAAGCATATAAAAATCATTGATGCCATTTCTAAACCTATTTTGGAATCAAATGAAACATGAAAGAAAAATATTTCATATTTGTTTTTAATTTGCATTATTTTCACATGTGTACTCTAGATTTGCAAGAGATTACTTGAAATTTTTTTATACTTTTAATAACTTGATCTTATTTTTGTAGATTAAGACATCAGCAAGATTAAAAAAGATGATTTGAAAATTCCATTCCAGATGACTTAGAGTGAAATCACAATTACCTTCTTGTCTTCCTGCTTGGTTAAAGCAGTGTTCCCACCACATTTGGATTGCTATAATAAGTCAAGCTTAAGAAAAAAGCATATATGAAAACTTGCTTGCAATTACTTTGCCTCACATTCATGTAAAATGTAATTAAAAGGTTTGAATTGTACAGGTGCTAAAAAGAAGTGTATTACAAAATAAGCAAACCATAATGTCAAAAACTCCAGTTGGATTATTAATGTGTCATGAGCCTAATGATGACATCCTTGCATTATAATCTCAGGTCCACTGCTAAGAAGAGGCAGTTATAAAAATAGGTGGTCAAAACCTTTTATCAGAGAGTTATTTTAACATTGTTTTTAGAAGAAATTTATTGTTTAATTATAAAGGCAATATAACTCAGATCTAGAAAACATATTAAATGAAGAAAAGAAAAATAATCGCCTATTTTCCAGTACTAAAACCATCATTATTATTTTGGTAGAGTTCCATCCAGACTTTCCCTTTTCACTTTTTAAAATTTTTTGTTTGTATTTCTAATTGTCCACATAACATTTTGTACCTTGTCTTTTCATTTTATTGTATATTTAATAGAGTTCTATATTTTCAAAATGAGTCCAGTTTGCGTCTTAGGAAATTACTTAGTAAGAAAAAATGATCAGCGTGCCACTGAGCCGTAGGCCTGGTCCAGAAGGTAATTCCACTTTGCTGTGAGGCTTGAAACAACTAGGTCATTTTCATTCTCTGGAACTATTTCTCGAGTAATGCTATGCTCTATGCTGAATACTAAATACAGGACAAAGTCTCCATCAATTAAGGCTTGGAATAAGGCCAGACTTAAATCACTGGGGTAGAATCTTTGCATCTCAGCTGCATGGGGATCATCATATAAAGAGACTAGATGATACAGGACACCGTAATTGCTGCCCACGGAAGCCAAAGGAGGGCATTTGAATCCACCGAGATGAAAGCACTTTTTCAAGGACACCTGAAGGCATATTATGAAAGCAGGAGCTGCAATAAAATCAAAATTACTTGAAAACTAACTCTAATGCATAAACCATTCTAGGAGTGAGCGTAACTTGAATTTAGAAACACAACATCAATATATAAGTAATGCAAACACTGAGGAGCCCTGTAATTTTGTCCTTTGATATTGAAAAGTTAATAGGGAAACCCATAAAATCAAATTTGTGTGCCTATGTATAGGCAGAATTTGGCATAATTATGCATGGGAACACTAGCTAGTAATGTGCAAATTATAAACTGTACATTAATTAATAAAAAAAGAACAGGGCCCAAGTCCATAAAAGTTTCAGTAGGCCTGTATCTCTCTAAAACTTCCAACAGCTTCAGCCATCATTCAGAAAGTATAACAGATGAAAGATTCAACTTCTTACAATCTCAAAGTCACACCAAGATTAGTGACAGTATTTGCAAGACATCTGGAAAAGGTGCAGAATTTTTGGAGCATAGATTAATTTCATATAAAATCTTAAAATGCATCAAGTATTTGATCCTGTGGGCTGAACTTCTTGAACTTTGTGCTTTTTCCATCTGGCAGCCTTTTTAGATTTCACTCTATCATTGCTTTCCAGTAGTTTGACTTTGATGTCCTTAGTGTGGTTTTCTATTTAAAACAAGAGGGGTTTGTAGACCTTCTTGAATCTGTGACTTGATATTTATTCACATCTGGGAAATTCTCAGCTACCATTTCTTTGACTAATGCCTCTTTGATTAAAAATATATTAGACATTTTCCTAACTTCTTACATGTCCCTTATGCTTTTTCTATATGCTTTTTCTCCCTCTGAATTGTTTAATACACTGTCTACTGTTCTATCATCTGATTTGCTAATTCTGATTTTTCTTCTCTTCATTGTCCTGTTCCTGATATAAGAGGAAAAGCTTTCAGTTTTTCACTTTTGAGATGATGTTAGCTATGTATTTGTCATATATGGCTTTTATAGTATTGAGGTATATTACTTTCATTTCCATTTTATTGACAGTTTTTATTATAAATGGATGTTGAGTATGTCAAATGCTTTCTCTGCATCTTGAAATAGATTTTTGTGAATGCTAAGAGATAACTGCTATTTTTAAAAATGTCAATATCTAGATGTTCAGCAGCACTTATTGAATGAGATATTTAATGTTAGCTTTATAACAAATAATCGCCCAATGTATGTGTGGTTCTGTTTGTAGATTCTTTGTTTTTCTCTTTAATCAATTTATGTTTTCTAAACTATTATCATACTGTATTCAAAAATAATTATGTCTTGTTAAAAATAAGAAAACAGGCCCAAAATGCCATTGTTTATGCTAAGCTCCCTATCACCAAACCAAAATGTCATTTAATTACAGTTTCAGCTTTCCCAGAAATTGAACCTTAAACCAGTCAATCAGAAAAGTCCTGATCAACACCAGTTAGGAAATCTTGCCAATAGACACCTGCCTTGCCTTAAGGGAAAGTAATTTTGTAATAACCAATCAGGTTTTTTTTTGTTAATTTTTTACGTTATTTTCCTTTTTTATGTTCCCTTCTGCTTATACAATTCTTTCATTTCATTTAGTTTCTTCCAGCTCCTTCCTATCTTCTGGATTGGGTGCTTTCCAACTTTTAAATCTCTCTATTTTTCTAAAATTCCATTTATTTAGCTCTAATTCCCTTAAATTGCCATTAATCCTATTCATTATCTTGAACACAGGAAGCAAATTTTATTTAAAATCTGTATCTGACAACTGCACAATCTTGAACCCTTTTTCTTGTTCCTTCTAGCTCATGGTGACCAAGTCCTTTGGCCAATATGCTTTGACACTTGGACATTATATATGGAAGATAATTAGAAACCATGAATAGTGTCCTTTTTTTTTTTTTTTCAGTGATAACAGGCTTTCTCTTTCTACTAGATGTCTGACTCTAGATATCTTTAATTTGCTCTTAGACTGAGTGATTTAAAACTGGGTTTCCATCTCTGTGAGGTCTGGGAGACTTCCTAATCAAACATCATGGAGTATATATTACTTATTGGTACTATATACCCACCATCTTGGATCCAGAACCCTAATTTGAATACTTATTCCCATGAGGGACTCAACAGCAGCATTCAACTTCCCAGACTTTCAGAAACTATTTCAGAATCAGCAACTCTCCACAAAGGATGAATACCTGCAATAACAACTTATCCTGTATATCTCTTTTATCCCGCTGATGGCACACTGAATTTTCAATAACTACTTAGTTCTCCTGAACCTTACAGCCTATTATTTTTTTTTCATTTTTCCTTGTTTTTCTGGGGTTTTCTAATGCAAGGATTCCTTTGAATTACTTAGTCTATTACTGCTGAAAACAAAAATCTTTATAAAACACTTTTCAGAGTATTTTTCAAGCAAGCCAATTTCTTATTGAAAACAATCCTGTTGTTATGAATTCAGACATTAACAAATAGTTCAACCTCATTGGTTACAAAGTTCCTGATTGAGGGACCCTAGCTTCTACTTTTACCTCCCTTTCATCTCTTTATTAAAATTGAGTGAAATTTCAGTTATGTAAGAGTTTAAGATGCCTTCATCAGGATGTGAGGGGAAGTTGGCTAAAACATCTGTTGCTCTATTGATTGCTAGCACTGACTCAGCTGATCTAGCTAGTGACATGAGTGTCTCCTTCCCTTCTCACAGCTCTGCATGTGTCCCTTCAAAATTGGCATCATTAGTGGAAGAGGATGGCCTTCCCCTAATAGAGACTGACTGTTCTTGGCTCAAGGGCACTTAAGTATCTGCACTCCCTGCTAAAACCTCCAAACCAGTTCTCGAGCAACATTTACAGAAGAACACAGGGTAGTCAGCTTTCAAGACTCCAGATGCATCCAAGAGGCATTGTCTGAGGCAGACTTAAAAAATTGCCTTGGGCATGCTGTACAAGTGGAAAATATAGGAGACCTGTATGGACAGCAGCAGAAAATAGGTTTGAGAAATGTTTGAGGTGATGCATAGGTCACACATGGAAAGGAAGGCTTTGGGGCTTCAGAACAAGCTGTGTGTGTGTGTGTATGTGCACACGTGTGAGTGTGTATCTGTGTGCGTATTTCAGGCTTTGGTGAGATACAAGGAAAAAGAAAAATCTGCTTTGATGTCTGTGTATGTGCAATGTTCAGTGGGGAGAATGGGCAGAAGTGCTGACTGGTTGGGAAACACAATCAGAATTCTACCCGTGTTTTAGCCTTAGGTCATGGCTTTCGTCATTAAGTAGAAAACTTATGTTTAAAAACATCTATACATAAAATAATCTTCCCAGAGGAGTCAGCATTTTAAGACTGCTGATTAGCAGGTGTGGATTAGCCTGGGAAACAAGGTCATAGGGCGTGGGAGAACTCAGTATCTAGAGTAACAAAGAGCATTAATGAGCCCAGTAGTACTCTGTGGCTGTGCAGAAGTAAGTGGTGGATTATTATGGGTGGGGTTCAGCCATACTTGATTTTGTTGCCATGAAAGAGATACCATACCCACAGTTGCTCTATTATCTTTCATTGAGTTCATGGGCTAGAACATAATTGTTAACAATAAAACAAATAGATCATTAATTGAATGGGGTGAATGAAAAGCTCCAATGAGAGTAGGGGTCATGTTTTATTTTGCTTATAATTGTACTGTCTTCCATGTATCAGGCCCAGCATAGTAATTACTAGGTAAACCAAAAAAAAAAAAAAAAATTTAGGGAGGGAGGGAAATTTTGTTTGCGTGGTCAGTAGTTCCACCAATTTTAAAGCACCTGATCTGAATTTATTAGTAAAAAAGAACAAAAGAAAAGAGAATCCATGAATTACAGTTCATTATTCTTACTAAAGTATTCTTTATTCTTACTAAAATATGTAAGCATTCAATAATAAGCAAAAGCACAGGAAATGCTTTTGCTTACTATTAGTAAATGATTTTTTTTTTCCAAAAGCAGCTATTCTATTACTTCAGGGTCACTCTCTGCTACTTTTATGGTCAAAACAGTAAACTGCTAATTTGTATTCTTTAAAAAATTCTTTCAAGTTAAATAATAAAAACAGTATTTCAGCACATAATTTTCTCTTCCATACTTTGCAGCATAGAACTCTCAGGTCTCTAATGAATATTTTATACAAATATTTGAACAGACCTGAAGGTCCCCTTTCCTGTTTCCCACTCAAACCCCTCCCCACCGCCCACCTGACCACACACAGATGCACACAGATCTTCCGACTCCTACCATTATGTCTTCTGGAAATTATATGGCTTTCTATCTGGGTGAGAATGCAAAACAAGCTCTAAACATTCCAGAAGATTTTATAAACTCTGTCATCTGCACATCTGGTATGTAAGAGCCTAGAGTGCTCTTTAATCAGCAACACAGATATTTGCGCTTTGGGCACTTGTCAGAGAGTTACAGCACAAATTGACTGCAAATAACCAGGTCTTGTCAAAACTTTGCTTGAACATGGGATGATTTAAAGAGACAAGCTCACCAGTCGCTCTTACATATTCTCCAAACTCTGACCTCCAAACTTTATGCTAAGAAAAATAATCAGGACACAGCATTGCTGAGTAATGTCGTTTATCTTCCTGAAATTAAAATTGGAATATGTATAATAAAAAAGAAATTCATCTAAACAAAGGTTTGTTATTGTTGGTAGCTTCCCCCAAACATAATTTTTTAAGCTATTTTAGGTTCATAGCACAATTAAGGTGGAGGTAGAGAAGTTTCTCATACACTCCCTGCCTTCACACATGAATAGTCTCCTCCATTATCAACATTCCCTACTAATAGTGTACATTTGTTACAATTGATGAACCTACATTGGCACATCCTAGTCACCCTAAGTCAATAGTTTACATTATAATTAACTCCTGGTATTGTACAGTCTATGGGTTTGCACAGATGTATAACGACATATAATCACCATTATGGTATCATATAGAGTATTTTCACTGCCCGAAGATCTGTGCTCTACCTCAATCATCCTATGTCAATGTCACCAACCCCCAACCCATGGTAATCACTGATATTTTTATTGTTTCCATAATTTTTTGCACAGCATCACATAGTTGTAATCAAACAATATGTTAGTCTTTTTCAGACTGAGTTCTTGCAACTGGTAACAGGCATTTATGTTTCCTCCATATTTTTTCATGTCTTAATAGATCATTTGTTTTTAGTGTTGTATAATATTCCACAATGTATGTGTAACATCTTTTATTTATACATCCAGCTATTGCAAAACATCTTAGTTGCTTCCAGGTTTTGATAATTATAAAGTTGCTGTAAACATTCATGTGCAAGTTTTTATATGGATATTTGCTTTCAACTCCTTTTGGTAAATACCAAGAAACACTATTGTTGGATCACACATTAAGAGCATATCTAGTTTCATTTAAAAAAAGTTCTCTTGTGAGCTGATTATACTATTTTGCATTCCCAGAAGCAATGAGAGTTTCTTTTACTCATATAATTCCCAGTATTTGGTGTTCAGTATTCTGGACTTGGTTACTTTAACATATATGCAGTGGCATTTGTCTATTTTCCATCTATACTTCTTCTCTGGTGAGAGTCTGAAGATTTTTGACTTATATTTTAATCAGGTTGTTCATTTCCCTATTGTTGAGTTTTCAGAGTTCTTTGTAAATTTTGGATAACAGCTTTATCAAATACATCTTTCATGAGCATTTATCTCTCAGTCTGTGATGTGTCTTCTCATTCTCTTAATATTGTCTTCTGGAGCAGAAAATATGAATTTTAATTAAGTTCAGCTTATCAGTTATTCCTTGCTTAGATGGTGTTTTGGTGGTGTGTCTAGTCATTGTGGTAACTGTTCAAGCAGTTTTTGAAATAGCGTAAGATGCTCTTTTCTGCTCCATCCTCCTCCATCTTCACTTGATGGAATGTGAAAGAACAATTGGCTCCTTTCTGCTCCGTGGACCCAAATCACTCATATCAAGTGGTACAAAATAAGTTCTGGGGATTCATTCTAACTTTCCAAAAAAAAAAAAAATCCAAAATACAGCAACAAGAAGAGACTAGGCTGTAGCCAGTGTTCTTATTTTAGTTTTTTACAAATGCAACTTTTCACCCTTTCTAGCTTTAGATTGTGAAAAAATAAAAATAGATTTTGACCATCATTGTTAACTCTCAGGATTCTGAACACGTAGTTTACATCTGAAAATGTTTGTGGAATTGACTTCATTTGGTCATATTATTTTCATTTAATCGAATTATCCTAAATTAAATATGATCATGCATATTTTATATCTAATCTCAAAACACTTAGGAAGATATGTAAGTACATAAATTATTCCAAAATGCAAAGCTAATTTTTTTAATGATTGTCCCACTTTTTAAGCCGATGTATGATGTTGCGTAGACATTGCCTTTGAGGCAGTTGCTCAAAACACTTGGATTATGTTACAAGGCCATCTGATACAAAAACAATTACATTAATGAAAGTCATATGATATTGGACAAAGAATGATTAAACTTTCAGTTTCCTGGAGCTACTTCTGAGCTACTGCTTCTAGAGGGAATCAAAGGAAATATAAATGGCTATATTATGCACAATGGAGAGATTCAGTTTTGGTGGAACTCTTCCAGGAAAATTAGATTTAAACTAGCATTCTCACCAAAACAATAAATGTAAAAAAGAAAGCAGGCTGCAAAGGAAACTGAGACTCAGAAATTTCAGTGAAACCAAAGCTGAAACTTTATGGTCTTTGCAAGATTTTGCAAATGTACTGGAAGGAAGCAAAGCTTCAGCAGAAATAAAAACAGACAACTTTTGCTTTTAAAGTTGGTATTTTGAGGATAGGTATTAAAAAGAAGGAAGATACTCCAACCTTAAATGAAAATAGCTGCAGTCACCCTTGTTACATGTTACCCAACTCTGCTTATTAAAAAAAGGATGATGCTCGCATGAAAACAAGGCAGGTATTTAGACTAGTCCCTATTATGAGCTACATATATTCCTTCTTATAGAATATGGGATCCTTTTGCTTAAAGAATGTTTCATTGCCTACTTATTAAAAGTCCTAATATGACAGGGCCTCCCCGGTGGTGCAGCAGATTGAGCGCGCGCTGCACTGTGAAGCTGTCTGCAGCCTCTGCAGCGTAGGTTCGATTCCCAGCTGGCCAGGGAGAAACACACATGGCACAGCAGACCTCTCCTGCCTCACCCGCTGCTCCCTCAGCAGTGTCTTCAGTCCGTCTGCCTATTCTGCTTCCTGCTCTGTCTCTGCTGAATTCTCTCATCCTCCCGCACCTCTGACTGTACCCCAGTTCTTGGATAAATAAATCTTTTTTAAAAAGTTAAAAGAAGTCCCAATATGACAAATATGACAAACATCTCTGGCTATCATTGTAAATATATAATGGACTGGATGGAACTATGGAAATTTCTAGAGTCAACATTAGTGTGGGTGGAGTTAAACAGAGCCATTAAAAAATGCATGAGGTTTATTTCTCTCTGAATTTCATATATTTTAAGTGAATATATAGATAGGAAAAGGCTGTTTTGCAGAGTCTGAATAAGCAGGAAACAAAATTATTCTACAAAGCCAGAAGAAACATTACATAAGATGAACCCAGAGACAGTGAGCTGTGGAGAAAGAAAGCATGAGTGAGAAAAAGAAGATGAATTCTAGTCTTGACTCATCTCTCTCTAGTCCTTTTACCTTGGCTAACTAAACCCAGAGTGAAACCTTATTTTCCCTAAAGGGTCAAAACAGGCCCTTCCCCATTAGAAGCTCTACTATAGACCTTTGTTGTTTAGCATGGGTGCCTGGGGGCCCACTGTTCCCCATTCTCTTGTCTCAGGAGTATGCATATTGCATACTGACCCACACACTGAGAACTGAGCCAATTCAGTAAGATACTCTTGACTGAGACTTTGCTACCTCATTCCCCTTGTGAGTGTGACCTCATGAGTTAAAACAAGGCAAGTTGCAGCTTGAAGGAAATTCTTTTATTTTTTAAATTTTTTTAAATTTTAATTTATATATTTTTTACATCATTTTTCATTTTTGCACAATGTATGCGTTTTCATATTGGTTATAGTCCCCATACAATTCTATGGGGACTACACCCAAGGCGGGGGGAGCAAGCATTGTTTAAAAATGAACAATGATGTCAAATATATATAAATAAAAATAAAATAAATTGCAACACAAAAAAATAAAAGTAAAACAAAGACATTCTGCCTTTGTATAGCTCCTCTGAACTGTCAGCTGCTTCCGAATGCCTGATTTGGACTTGTTAAAAACCACTGAAGATGAAAAAAACACTGGTGAAACTTTGAAAAGGACAACTGTTGAAATGATGACTCACAATTCTAAGAACATGGAATTAGTTGTAGTCCCAAATGGGTAAATAAGTATTATCTTAAAAAAAGTTTTTCTTTTGTATTTAAGTGTATTCAGTTGTGTGCTATGTAAAAACAATTTTCTTTCCTAAAACATACCTAAATTTGCTTTTTTTAAAAAATCCTGATCCCAGATATACCTATGTATTTTACCCATAAAGATGAAAGTCAGGCATATGGACATTTTAAAAAGCCTGAAAATATTCTGATGTGGGGTATTTCAACAAAATATTAGAAGCTTTTGACATGGATTTACAGAATCAATAGAACATCTGTGGAAGAAGGGACTAAAAAGATGAACTTATCTTGACTTTCAATATTATAGATGAGAGACCCAAGGTCTAGAAAAAGCATATATTCTCATATCCTCCCTAAAGGAATTTTTTTTTACCCCAAATATCTCAAAGGTATTGGTTTCTTGACTTACGACTTATTAAATATTAAAAAGTTATAATTTGATAGCAACTTTTTATCTTAAGGAACATTTGTTCTATAATCTTGACTAATTGTAACACAATAGGGAATCAGTTGGTTAGAAAGCCACATACCATACCAGATCCTTCATGAACCAATATTGGCTATAAAATTTGACACTTCACTTTTTCATAGGTGATCCCTCAGACTCCCCCATTAAAAAAAATGTAAAATTGTTTTAGACCTAGTCACTATAATCTCACTTCTCACATTTTGCAAGTCCTATCAAATTCAAAATAATAAATTAGAAGATTCACTGAGCACATATTATAAGTAAGGCAGGCAGTGGATATGCAGATGTAATAAAAACAGCTTTTGCTCCTGCTTTTATGGAGCTAACAGCTTGGGAAGGGAGGAGAAAGCACTTGGAACAAGCTGTTAGACAACAGGAAGGATATCTACATCACAGGACAAGGAAACAGAACTTTGTAGAAAAGTGGATGCAAGATGTCAGACTTTCCTGTACATAACAGTAGTGCTGAATATTTCTTTCCATTATAATAGTCCTTAATATTTGGTGCTATAAATAATGAACTTTGCCACAAGAAAATTATAAACATTGAGTCAGGATAGGCTAGGTTTTGTTAAGGTAATAAGCAAGCTATAAATTTTAATGACTAAACAACAAAGTTGTATCCTTGCTCATGCTGTTTGTATATCTTAGGCCAATGGGGCACTCTGACCCACATCATCCTCTCTAAGGCCTAAGACTGATGTGGGATGCCACTAGCTGTGGTCCAAGGAAGAGAAGATGGCAGCTCAGATACCAATTCTCACATCTGTTCTATAAATATTCTATTGCTCAAAGCAAGTCATATGGTGACATCTAATTTCAGGGGAGTGAGAAAGCACAATATCACCTTCCTTCCAGAAAGAGAGAATCAGAAATACTGGTTTATGTCAATACTTTACCAAGTAATTCTGACTGTGAGTACCATGTAGAGATGGATAGAAATCCCCCTATAGCGGAAGAATGAAGACTGGCACTAGTAGTCTAGAGGACACCCTGGAAACACATAGTTGAATGAAGTGTGTGTATTTTCTATTATCCAGTAATTTTTTGTTCTGGGTATTTAGTTCAAATAAATCCCTACACAGAGCCATAGAGGAACATGCACGTTCCCTCATGTAAATTGCAACATTGCTTGAGGTGGTGTTGAGTTGGCTACAGTCTAGGTGTCATTACTGCAAACAGAGAGATGGAACACTCTGGTTACACAGGCTGGGATCCAATGCAACAGGAAGAAGCAACAGACAAGATGTACACACAGTACACTTGAAAGCACAGTGCCATGATACAAAAAAGGAATAATGGTAATGTGTGGCAAAATATGACATGATTCAAAATAGAAATGCAGATTTTAAAATCATTTTATAACATCAAAAGGATATGTATTAAACACATTAGAATTACTGACTGTTGAAAACAGGGGGTAGAAGGAGATGGAAGTGAGTAAGGGAATAAGGAGGATGAATAACAGTGTAAAGGAATATTTCCCAATCAGTGAATTTGAAGGAGACTTTGTGCAAACCAGTGATGAAAGTGATTAAATCAATGTCCTGGACTTAAGGATTCAAAGACCAAACCAAAACAAACTAACAAGACAAGCAAATGAAACTAGAGAGAATTATTTTTAATAAACCATAAAGCAAACCCCAACACAAAGAACATCACTTTAGAGTTCCCCACTCTGTTGTGGGACATCGTGCAGCTCGGGCACAATGAATCTCAGCCATCAGTGAGTCCCAAAAAGAGCAACAGTAAAGGTTTTTTGTTCTTTTAAAAAATATTTATTTTTATTTATTTATGCATACAAGAGCTGGGGTGTAGGCCAGAGGTGTGGGGGTGGGGGTGAGAGGAATCAACCAGAGATAGAGTGGGGAGCAGAACAGGCAGATCTACTGAGATACACTGTTGAGGGGAGCAGTGGGTGAGATAGGAGAGGTCTGCTGTGCCATGTGGGTGACTCCCTGGCCAGGGTCGAACTCATGCTGCTATGGCTAGTGATAGCCTGATAGTGATGAGACTTTAACCCTTGCACCACCATGGAGGTCCACCAGTAAAGGTTTTAATACTCAAGAGAGCAGCATGTATTACCAAGGGGCCCCCCCGGAACCTAGTGGAATGGTAGCATCTGACAAAGGATGGGGAGAAGGCAAAGCCTTCTGGAGTGACACATCAAGTGAAGAAACAGTCCCAGGGCAGGAGACAACTGGATTTACCTATAGACTTCAGGGGGTAAGGCAGCGTACAATTGGAGCAGGTATGAAAAGTGTGCCAGATCCCTGTGCAGACATCTAGATAAACTGAAAAAACCTCAGAAGTGAAAGCAGGACATTAGCAAAGAGGAAAAAGGAATCTATAAAAGTCAGCTTTATATTAAACTAATCTACCTAGATTCACTGGGGTATTTGGATTACTAATAGTCAAAACAAAAATGTTGGTGTATAAAGGAAAATACCTCAGTTAATCAGAAAATCTCCTTACCTAGAGTTCCTCATGTTATGATGCTGTTCTGACTATAAATGAGGTACTAATACAAATGGGTAAATTTTTCAATTAATTCATCTTAATCTTTTTAATGAGATGCAAAAGTGAGGTCTTTACAAGAGAAATTCTATCAATCAGATTGCAAAAATGGGAAAGTTAGGGTTGACTCTTTTCCTCAGTTCATAAATCTATGCAAAATGTTGTCTGTTTCAGAAAGGAAAGAGGAAGAACAAGTAAAAAAAAAAAAAAAGATTGGATTAATCCATATGATATGTCAAAGGAAATTAAGAAGGGATTTCAAAATCACACCGAGGTTGAAATCTTCAATGACAGGAAGAATAGGTCCATCATTAACACTAAGATGGAAATAAAGAAGAGAGGATACTTAGAGGAAAACAGTGTAATTTCACCTTTTGAAAAAAAAAATCTTCAGTGTCTAAGACTCAAAATCCCCATAAATAGGAGAGATTGAAAATGCGAGGGAAAGATGTCAAAGGGGAGAGGTATGACTTGGAAATGATAAGCTCTAGTGCTCGGATAGTCTCTGTAGCCTCAGATTCTGATCTACAAAATTGGAGGTGAAAAAATCCAGTTTTCCAAATATGTAATTATGCATAGTTAAATATGCACCATATCCCTCTAAAAATCTAGTGTTAAAGGCACTAAATAATATAGGAAGAGTATTAGAATAGCAGGAGAATGAGATATAGAAATTTCACCATAGGCCAATGATAGGATGCCCTTTGGCAAAAAACTTTTTCTCTGACCTTCCCCTTGATGGACTGTAAAACTGAAGTAATGATCCTTACTCTATCTCCCAGAGTTGTTAACTACTCAAATAAAATCACATATTTCAAAATGCTTTCTTGGGTGGAAATATGCTATAACGTACTATTTATAATGTTCTAAAATGTGCTTATGCTATTTCTTTCCCTATTAACTGTATTTACTGGGACTGGCAAATCCTAGGAATGTCCACAACACATCCAGAGAATAATCAATAAATCAAATATTAGATAATACACTTTAACTGACTTTGCCTATCACTGTCAAATAGAAATGCTGCTTCTTAAAGAGAATATTGAAGATATAGGTAAAGCCAGGAAGAATGTTTACACCAGGTATCCATAAGCAAATAAAAAGATCTTGATTTTAGAGCTAAAATGTATTCATAAGAGGGAACCAATTTCTTCTTACAAATCCTGAGATATATTTAATTTTGGAGTTTTCACACTAAGTTTTCAGACCATAACAACACTAAAAGTTTAACATTTGCATTTCAATAGAGTTTAGTATGTTCTTGTTATGGAGGAAAGCATCTTTCTTTTAAATGCATATGTTTACTTAAGTTCTATTTTATTTTTTTGTATTTTTTTAATAGAGGCATGTTTTATTTATTTATTTGTTTTGTTTTGTTTATATATGCCCTGGGTACAGTCAGAAGCGGGGGAGGGTGAGAGAATTCACCAGAGCCAGAGCAGGGAGCAGAGCAGGCAGAAGGACCCAAGTACACTGCTGAGGGGAGCAGCGGGTGGCAGGAGAGGTCTGCGCGCCATGTGGGACCCTCCTCTGGTGGCCGGGGAGCAGCTTGGGATCAAACTGGTGCTGCAGAGGCCGCAGGCAGCTTCGCAACCCAGCGCTCAACCTCTGCGCCACCGGGGAGGCCCCTTAAGTTGTATTTTTAAACCAAGGTTTAAATTAGGTCATACAAATCACTATGCCCCAGAATGAAGTATTATAGGACAAGTGGTTTTAATATCTGCAAACAACAGGATTAATTGTGTGACCAGTCTAGCAGATTGTATAAAATTAACGATAGTGAAGATGATGATGGTAATAACAACAGCAGCAGCCATTTAAGGAAAGCTAGTTGAATTGGTGAACGTAGTGGTTACACATTTCAAGTGAAATGTGATTGAACCACCTAACATCTTCACTCACACTAGTAATGGAAGCACATTGAACAATTATATTAATACATTGCATTCTATATATCAAATTCTCATTATGACCTATGAAGATTCATTGGGCCTCTTCTGTATTTTCCCAATTCTTATCACATATCAATATCATTTTCTAGGGCCTTCTCTCAGTCCTCTCTGTGTACTATATTTGTTTCGTTTTTCAAAGACTTTAGGCATACACTGTCTGCCATGTTCTTCCTCCCAGGAGGTCCCTCATTAAGTCAGCTTGCTTCCTTTATCTTTTCTCAAGGTCACTTCTTCACTGAAGTTATTTCTAACCCTGCAAACTTGGCTGGATGCTCCATTATCTCCTAGTACATCATATGCATCTTTTCAGTATTTATTTTTATGCCTATTAATGTATGAATCACAAAATAATACATTCCTTAAAAGTAGAGGCCATAATATTTTTCTCATTATTTTATCCCAAATGCCTGTCAATGTGCTCACATATAACAGACAATATCTACATACTTATTAAATGAAGAACTAAATATTTAATCTTTAAATGGCAGAGATCACCTAAGATTTTCAACTCACAAGTAAATTTATTCATCTATTTAATAATTCCAAACACTAAAAATCATTAGATAAATTTATTTTGTTGGTCATGTTGAACTAGTTATAGAAAATCAATGGCAAAAGAGAAATGAAAAAGATTATGCTCAAAGAAATATTCTGATTCAATTTGGAGAATATATAAGGACAGTAAGCTCCATTCTCTGTTCACAGTCTCTTTTATCTCTATTACTTGTGGTCAGTATTCTTGTATATAAACTGAGGACAAAGTTGGCAGTTTATCAATAATCAATAAATCTGCTAAGAGCTCTTGCAATGATTTCCAAAAACAATTTGTACTTTCATTTGTGTGAAACTCAGAAATTCCTATAGCAGTCAGCATAAAAGAATTGATCAATATCTGGCTTCCTGCCCAAAACATGCCTCTGAGTTTTATTCTACTGTAAAGCCACTGTGGTTAGAGTAAAGTAAGATGTTCAGTTTATGGGTGGCCTCCAAGCTGATATACAATCTCTTTCAGAAAAAGAAATGATACTGAAATGTTCAGGTCCACACCATGTTAAAATGTGATTAATCACTAGGAATCTTTGTTGAACTATGGAAAGTTTTAACATAACACCTATGAAACAAAATTGAAAACATATCAATTGAGCCCAGTCCTGTATGGTTTGATAATAAGGGAAGGCAAATGGTGAAATAGGATTTACTTAGAGTCACAGATCTAATTAATCCCCTATTATCTGCTTCTTTAAAGTCATGTAAGAGGGCCTCCCCCCGGTGGTGCAGCGGTTGAGCACTGGGTTTTGAAGCTGCCCGCAGCTTCTGCAGCGCCGGTTCGATCCCCGACTACCGGGTGAGGGTCCCACATGGCGTGCAGACCTCTCCTGCCGCCCGCTACTCCCCTAAGCAGTGTACCTTGTCAGTCTGCCTGTTCTGTTCCCCGCTCCACTCTGGCTTTGGTGAATTCTCTCACCCTCCTGCACTTCTGACTTTACCCAGTGCTTGTATAAATAAATAAATCTTTAAAAAAAATAAAAAATAAAAATAAAATACATAAATAAATAAATAAAGTCATGTAAGAAAGACAGTAAGTATAGAATTATTTCTTTCTAAAATGGAATAACTATTCCACAGATCCAATTCTGTGGAAGAGTTCTGATCAGAAGTTTTCATATTTTTAAAAGTGAAAAGTGCTTTGTTCAAATAACATTTTCCAAAGAGGTTGATATGTTAAGCAGAAAGAAAACAGACCCTGTCATGAGCAAGAGATAAGGTATGGAAAAGCAATCTGTTCAGATCTTTCCTTCTACCAAATTCTTCAGATGCTTAAGTCCAATGAGATTTTGAAATTCTATTCTATCCTATGAAATTCTATTCTATCTTATGAAATTCTAGGATTTCATAGAACCTTGCTTAGAAACTACTGGTCCAGACATTGCTTCAGACAAGAATAGGAGAAAGGTAATTTTTCTCTGTTATCTACTTTGACAGGTAATACTAAGCATGTGCTTAAGGGCATAAAATAAAGAAAGTAGAAACTGGAAGAGCCCTTGATAATCATAAAGTCCAATGTCCACCAATTTTATGAATGAGGAAGCAGGTATTGAGAACGTAACTGACTTGACCAATGTCAGACAGCTAATTAGTGGCAGTGAGGAATAAAATCCCAGCCTCCTAAAACAGTCTACTGCTCTCTTAATACACTCCATGTGCCTGCATAAATCATGTGATGGTAGCATATTTTGTCTAAAATGCTTTAGCATGTGAGAGAATGTATAAAATATATTAAGAATCTATTAGTCCATTCCTTCAATTTGAGATGTAAGTATAGCCTCTTCAGTGAACCAATACAATAATCATGGTATATTTATGTTTGTTGAAGTCTCCTCCTGCACAAAAAAACAGAGAGGAAAGACCTTTACATAGCATCCAACTTCCTGCTCCTCCACTGGGGAAGCCACTGTCCAGCTGAATGCTTTTCTTCAGTCTTTCTTACCCTCCAGATCAACAAGTGCAAAATATTTACATTCTCCATAAATGTAGTATTTTTAAAAATCAAGGATCTAAAAATTCTCAGTCTGTTATTTTATATATTATATAGCAACTAAAAACACTCAATCTATTATAGAATGTTCCAAATAATTACAAAATGGTTCCAAAAATAATGAGAATATTTTTCATCTAACATAGTTTTAAGGGACTCAAGTTAATCTGAACATGTATATGTTCCTACACGTTTTCTCTACTATACCTGTTCACTGTCTTTCTGAAGCAAGATCTCTTTTGAGAAGTCAATAAATATCTGCAACATAAATGAGGATAAAATTTCTTCCCTGAAAAGCATGACATGAATTTAAATTCCAGGATAGATAATTCACTGACTTATTCTGATAGCCACTTCAGCTCTCAATATAGAATTTTGATAGATAAACTATCAAAAGGGAATCCTGAAAGATAGAGCTGAGCTCAAGCATAAGACAAGGTGCTTCGCAGAGGAGAAATGAAGCCAAGTGCAGGAGCTGGAAAGTAGAAGGGCTGGGCTTCAGATGCGGTACACACAGTAGGAGCTGAGAGTTTGATTCCTGTCAAGGTGAAGAAGGTTAAGAACTTCCCATGTGGTACACAGGAGCAGAAGTTTGGCTTTGTAAGTGAATCCAGAGCTCCCATTTCTGGAAAAACAGAAAAAGACTTCTGTCCATATCAGAGCTATGGTGCTAGGTGAGGTGGGGGTTACTGAGGCAACAGACTGTCAATATCCTGGGGCTGAACAATGCATCTACCAGCCCTATTGGCTGTGATTGTGGTTACCCTGACGGCCGCAGAACAGAAATCAGTGGTAGAGGAAAGATGTGGAAATGAACCACCAGAATTAAATCCATGTTAGAGAAGAAGGAAAACATTTACCAAAAAGGCCAAGAATAAAAATTATAAAGGGGAGTAAGCAGAGAAACAACTTGAAGAATTAGCCTTGTAGAAATGTCATCTGACAAGGGAGCAGACCCAGGATTCCTCAGCCTGATCCCACCTGCCAATAATACAGGAAAATAAGCAAAGGGCAAACCAGCCATTATCTATTGGTCCAGCCCCTGAAATCAGAGGGATGAACTGAGGATCCCTGCTCACAAGCCCAGAAAAGGGCTTTGGAGACCATTCCACTGACACCAGTGAGGGCGGGCAGGGAGTCAGCATCTATCAGTTAGTGAAAGATAAGGAAAGAGAGAGCTCTAGTAAGACCTCTCTGCATATGAGACTTCCTGAGGTGCTGGGACCAGGGTTCTATGTAGATTTTAGGGTAGGGTTTGAGAACAAAGAAATTGAACTTTTATTTGATGGACAAAGCAAGGAGAATACATTTGGCTAATTCCACTTATTGTTGCAGATTGTGGGTGCCAAACAGGTGCAGCTCAGGAGTCATGCAAGCTCCTGACCATCTCATGGTGAGCATCTCCTGCAGGCTGTTTGTCTGTAGCTAGCACTCGAACCAGTCTGGCCTCAATGTCTGGGACTCTTCTGAGTCTGTACCTCCCCTTTTCTCATAGCAGCCTACTTGAGAAACCTTGGAAAGACAGCTCAGAATGCACAGACTGGAAGAAAATCACTAAAAAGATTCAACTGGCCAAGGAAATTTGTGACAGCAGGTTGTCCCAGCCTAAAGCCATCAACCCAATGGAATACAAAATTTATCAGGAACATTTTGCAAAATTTCTCTGTGAGTCCTATGCAGTCCTTTTCCTGGAACCCTCTTGTTTCAGGTACTTAAATATTGAAATGATCACAATGATAATATGCTTAATGAAATAAAAGAGTAAATTGAAAGCATAGGCAAGGACCAATAATCTATTAAAATAATAAATAGGTTTTAAAGAGAACCAAATGCATCCAGATACATAACTAGATATAAATATATAAAGGTCTATAAAGAGCTAGCTAATTTTATAACTATAGGGTTGTTTTTCTTTTAACTGACAGCTGACTACAAAAGTCATAGCTGAGAATTTGGGATTATTTGCAGAGTGCTGATCACGTGAAGTTAGCAGGTAAAATGTAATAGAATTCTTCAAGAATGGAATATAGTAAATACCTTTGACTCTTAATTCAGACCTTAATAGATTATCCTAAAATAAAAGTGCACTTAAAAATAGACTAGTAGCCTTCCCAAACCCTGTCAATTCATTATGAAGAATCTTCCATCAGATTTTTTCCCCTTCATGGATTCTTATTATATAGGAGTATGATAATTGGGTAGATATATAATTAATTTTCATATTGCAATAAACAAATAAAGACAAATAAAGCTGGATAAAAAAAGAGAACATGATGGTAAATGCTACTTTAAATTCTCTGTTAATAGGAGCAGAGACTAGAATAGAATGAGGGAGCAAGCCATGCATATTTCGGAAAGGTTAACAAGACAGAAGTAAAAATGAGTGTAAATGTTCTGAATTGGGACTATTCTTGCTGTGCTTTAGGAACAGCAAGAAGCCTAGTGTGGCTGGAGCCCAGTGACATTAGAAAAAGGTGATAAAATGGGAGAGAAGTCAGGGACCAGATCCTGCAGGGCTTTGGGTTTTAAACAAATGGAAATTTTTTTTTACAGAGCAAGAAGTCATATGGGAGATAGATGCATCGGTTCAGTTGCTCAGAACCTCAAACTGATTTCTACCCATTTCCTCTACTATTTCTACCCATTTCCCAGGCACTGACTCTTTATTCTCAACCTTGCTGTCCCATAGGATTGCTGCAGCTCCTGCCATCATATCTTATACAGCAGCTCCAAGGAGGAATAAAGAGGAAGGGGAAAAGTTTTCATCTCCAGATAATTTGTCTTTTTCCTTTCCTTTTTTTTTTAAGATTTATTTTATTTATTTATACAAGCACTGGGTACAGTCAGAAGTGCGGGAAGATGAGAGAATTCACCAGAGCCAGAGGGAAGAGCAGAGCAGAAAGACTGACGAAGTATACTGCTGAGGGGAGCAGTGGACAGCAGGAGAGGTCTGTGAGCTATGTGGGACCATCACCAGCGGCCAGGGATTGAACCGGCGCTGCAGAAGTTGCGGGCAGCTTTGCAATCCAGTGCTCAACTTCTGCACCACTGAGGAGGCCCTCCTTTTTTTTTTTTTTAAGTAACATTGCATTATGAATATTATATACATTTCAGGTGTTCACGATTGAGAATTAATATGTATATAACCTATATTAACGTCATTGCTAAAAGTCCAAATCTACCCTTCCCACACCATTGTATCCTTATTCTTAACTTACCCTCCATTTTCCCTATCCTTCTGGTAACCACTAACTGGTCTTATATCCCAAAGGTTCATGTTTGTTTTCTCTATATAACACATGCAAACAAAATCATAATGACCATTATCCTATCAACAGTCTCATTGGTAGCAACAATAGATTCCAAAAGACAATGGATTGATATCCTCAAACTGTGAAGGAAAAATTACCATCTACCTGAAATTTAGTTCAGTCAAGTTCTCAATCAAGACCTGTTTGGACACAAAAACAGTAACTACATATAACTTACTATAGTTCTTCTTAATTGTGGACATGTTGTGAATGTAAAAACATTATACACTCTACTTCTATTTACTTTGATTTTTAAATTTCTGGTCCCACCAGAATATAAAAATGCATCTGTAATTCTGTATCATTTAAAGATTTGTTTTTTAACAACTTGCCTTGATCATGCCTTATAGAGAGAAAGGCCTTTTTACATTTTTTTCCCACAGCGGATGTCATGATTCATCTCTGTGAGTCATTGATCTCCCTTCTTTACCAACTGAATTTGAATTCTCTAAGTTTTTTTTTTTTAATCTGAAACAGTTTCCTTTTATGGCTATCAGGTATATTTGCAATTTAGAATTTTGTAGAGCACAAAATGATATGATTAAATAGTAGGTATGTGACTTGATAAGAATAAAGTCCTCAAGACATAGTTACTACAGAATAGTAGTATGATTGATAATATAAGATCATATATATCATATCATATCATATAATGTAACTTACAAAGACAGAATAAAGGTTTATATAAATCATGTTTATATAAACTACCGCTCCCAGCAGTGATGCAATAAGAATTTGTAATATCATTCAAGCTAACCCGCTACAAATTAAACTGAGTTTTGAATAAATGTAAAAGAAATTGGGACATCTATTCATTAACATTTATTATTCCCTGATAAAACTGAGGACCATCTAGGCCGCTTTCCTAAGATTTGCTGGGATACATCTTAAAAAAAGTGACACATCCTTTAAAACCTATTACAAAGACTAACCAAACTATTAAGTTAAAGGCATTTCCTTTGTCTCCTCTAATTCCTTCCAGCTGCAATTTAAGCTTCTTTTAGGCAGCCTGTTCTTTCTCAAGTTTTAGTTGGTGGATCACAAAGGATATTCTTAACATGGATTTCCTGAGGACCAAATTTCCACTCAAGAAAAATTAGAGGCCCAGATGTTAAAGGAAAACTCGCATAAGCTTCTGATGGGAGTATCATAACATTGTGTATGACCTTTATATGAATTTTTATTTTAAATCTTCTCTCCATGACATTTTAGCAAAGGGGACAATTTTAAATTTTTTATATCAACAAAATTTTTAAAAACTCCAAGTGCAATGTACTGAGTATGCATTTTTAAAGGCCCTTTGAAATCAGGAATGATTAGTATTCTACAATATGCCCCAGAAGGAATTATCTTTGTGATATATTCAATAATCTTTTAAATTATTTTTGTTTGCCTCACATTTTACTTCTAAAATCTAGTTGGATTCTAGGTAAGTATAAGACCAAGGAATTAGCTTAAGAGAATAAAAATTAAGGTTTTTGATCACAAAGTGGGAAAAATAAGATTTCTTGAACCAAGTGGGGATTCCAATCTCTTTCAGAATGGTTCAGGAATCAAAATAACTGAAGAATAAATATTTATGTAATTTTCAGTCTGTAGAGAAGTAAAAGTAATTTTCTTCAAGAAAATCATCCTCATGGTTTTATCATGAAAAGTGATATCTCATAAAAATTGTCTCATAAGCAAAATTATTATTGTGAATGTTTATTATGCTCAAGAAATGTATACATGGATTTTTTTTAAATCATACTCTCCAAATAGCTCTGAGAAGCAAATAATCTTCTATCTATTAAAACAATTTTGCAGGATCACAGAAAGTTAATAACTTGACCATAGTCACAAAGAAAATGAGTGACTTCACCATGATTCATATCCCAATGAATATGCTCACTCCCACTCCATGAGAGTAAGCATACTTGGATTAAATTGGGTCTCCAGATATATAGACTCTTGATACTATACAAACATATTTGAAATATTTCGCCTGTAAGTAAGTATGCATTAATCTTCTCTCTTAAAATCTTTATTACTATGGGGCTCTATTTAGCAATGATGAGAATATTTTCACTCACAATATTCTAAAACTTTAATTGGATTCACATAATACTAATTTACATAGTAATTTTATTCCAGTTTATATTTTGCTTCATTTGACATGAAAATTCTAGTACTAGTAAAATTTACATTAGAACTCATCTAGGAATATAGCTCACCATATTGATAGCCTTAGGCATCCATTCATGTTGAAGCATATCTTTAAACAAATATTAGATATAAAATCTGGATAATATATCATAATGAAGGATGATAAGAAGCTTTGTTCATTTATTATGTTAGTGGACTAAATATTAGAAGGGAAAACAAGAATGTTGCAATAACATGAATGATCTCTAAACATTATCCTTATAACTGTGTGTATGTGTGTGTGTGTCTGTTTATATGTGTGTTTATGTGAAGTTGAGGATACGTAAAATGATAAAAATCATTTCTGGCAAGGGAATATTTTAAGTATATGTTAAATATTCATAATATACTTCCAGTTCCTGGAAAACTTTGTGAAAAATTAAATTACATGGAAAAAATTTTGAATATTCCAAGACCCAAAAATTAACATGACAAATGATACTAAATATAAAACCTAAAATAACACTACCATTTAGTAAGAGCAAGAATGGTAAGACAGGGCCTCCCTGGTGGTCTATGGGTTAAGTCTCAATGTTATCACTGCTATGGCCTGAGTCTGATCCCTGGCCAGGGAGGTGATCCACAAAGAGTGCAGCAGACCTCGCCTGCCTTGCCCGCTGCAGTGTATTTCAGTAAATCCACCTGTTCTGCTTTCAACTCTATCTCTGGTGAATCCTCTCACCCCTTACACCGCTGGCCTACACTCCAGTTCTTTTATACAAAAAAAAAAAATGATAAAACATATACACAGCCTATAGAAGTTGTGCTAAAGGTTTTTGGTTGCAAATTTTTTTTTTTTTTTTTAGTTCCTTGTACAGTAAGGTTAGATTATTTATCTGAACTCTTTCTTTCTTCTTGATTAAAGTCTGCATTGCTGTACTTTCCTTTTAGTATTGTTTTTGCTGAGTCCCATAGGTTCTGATATCTCATGCCTTTACTTTTTTTTTTTTAAGATTTATTTATTTTATTTTATTTATTTATTTATACAAGCACTGGGTACAGTCAGAAGCGCGGGAGGGTGAGAGAATTCACCAGAGCCAGAGCGGGGAGCAGAGCAGGCAGAAGGACCGAAGTACACTGCTGAGGGGAGCAGCGGGTGGCAGGAGAGGTCTGCTCGCCATGTGGGACCCTCCTCTGGTGGTGGGGGAACAGCCGGGGATGGAACCGGCGCTGCAGAGGCTGCGGGCAGCTTAGCAACCCAGTGCTCAACTGCTGCACCACCTGGGAGGCCCTCATGCCTTTACTTTTGTTTGAAAGGTGGACTAGGAATCTGTACTATTTTCACTGAATATTCTAAAATAAATACCTTGTCATAATTTTCCATAGAATTTAAACTATGTTTTTTTATGTGGCAGCATATATATTATAATCATCTCGGTGTATAAATTTTGAAAGATAGCTAACTGACAAGGGCCCATCTATAAAGTAAAACTGGACCATCTTTTATTTTCCTAAAAGATTCCTCACAGCCTAGACAGAACATATAGAATGTGTTGTTGAAGTTTATGGTCAAAAGGGTTCTGAACCAACTCTTGTGCTTGAATGAATAGAGGAATGCTCAATCACTACATTTTCTTTTGCTTTATACATGTAGTTATTAAAATATATTTGGATTCAAATTAACAATTACTCAAATCCCTTGTATTTTTGTTGCATAAATCTGTATAAGACTTAATATAAAACTATAAACAGATATTATTTATATTTATTCACTTATGCCAGAAAATAAAGTAGAAATACAGAAAAATTATCAACTATTATAATCAAATAAGAGAAATGAAGCACAAGATTGAAAGCAAAGGGGAAGATTCTATGACATATGTTGGAGATATGCTTTGGAGAAAACTTTTTATACATAATGAGGCTCATGCTAGGTAGTAATTCAAAACATTATTTATCATTTTACAAAAATCACAACAAAATTCCTGCTTGCTGAATTTTTTATTCAAAAAATCAGTTCTGTATTTTTATTTGTACCAAATAAATGAATATGTAGCACATTAAAGAGCTTCTACTTCTAAATTCATTTATATTTTAATCAATGATTAATAGCAGTGATGGACTGATTCCAGAGAAACTTATTGTTATAGTTGACAGCCTTCTCCAAATACTCCAGAATGGTATTTTATGAGTATCAGGAATTAAAATGAAAATAAATGCCTTAAGCCTTTTCCAAACTCTGTCCTAGTAAATAAAAACTAAGAGCCTGCTTCCAGAGCTTTAAGAAGAGATGCATTTGAGTGAGTTTGAAAATATCTCTTTAATGTGACTGATTGGAAAAACTAAGAAAGAACAATACTAAATAGCCCTTCTCTGAAGATCAAAAAATAAAATTTTAGTTTATTTAATCATCATGACCCATCCCAAACAGAAAAAGACCCTTGTACTCTTAAAATCATTATGCAGTACATTTATAATAATATAATTTTGCATAAACAGCATTAGGAAGGAGTAAAATTATGTCTCCTATTCTCCTCTAATACACTTTTAATGGAACAAAACTTGGCCATCTCAACCAACTATCACTTTCATTAGCTTCTTTCTAAGAGCTATAATTTAGAGTAGGTAAACTGTAGGAAGGTTGATTTCCATTGAATAGAATTCTGGTTATTTATGTGAGTATAAATGGTGATGTTTTATATCAAAAGATTAGCCACTAAAATTTAAAATGCCCAATGTATATCAAAGATGAGCTATCTATCTAAAGGGTCTCAATTTTTTTTTTCATCTTGTACACTACACATCCATCTTTTTTTAAAATTACATTTAAAATATATTCATTTGAGAACTGACAATAAAGTTTTGAATAGTTGTGATAACTTTTTCATCAAAATATTTATAAATGGTTTAGACTGGGAAGTCCAAATGGGAATTCTAGCCTAACACAATGCTTTAGAAAAGAGTAGTGTTACTAGTTTCATGACATAGCTGAAACCTGTGTCTTGCCTCTCCCTCTACTGCTCCTTCCTCTCTTTCACATTGCCTCACTTCACAATAAATACTAAGAAAATGTTAGTTAAATTGACCCCACTTTTTAAAAGTAAATACTCTAAAACTTAAAAAGAATAAACTATTTCTTTCCTTGACATCTTCCACCTTGAATGATAGTTATGAGATGTAAAGAAAACTTCATTGATCATGTTTTCATTAGTGTGGCATGCTACCGACAAAAACAAATGAAATCTGCATCATTTTATTCTGGGATTTGAGCTCCAAAAAAAAATAAAAGAAAAACAGAAAAGAAGCAAGCAAGCAAAGCAAATCTAAGTAGGACTAATGGACTGAACAGAGGAGTTCTTAAAAAAAAAATGCTTCCTGAATTTCTAACTTGAGAGAATCATCTTATACATACTATCCTTTTAATCTGTACAAGAGATTAAACTATTTTTTTCTTTATTTAATTATCATTATTTTAAAGTATTACTTTTCACTTTTTGTTACAGTGACTAACTGAAATAATAGAGGGAAAATAACATTTCCAGAAGATTCTTGACAATGGAGTGCATTAAATTGAAATTTGAAAGCTAGTAAAATATAAAGTTAGCCTTAATAATATGGAAAAATACAATAAATATACAGTGTTTTTTAGAAATTCAGGACAGGATACAAGCCAAGGTTACTATTTCTATAAAAGACCTAGAAAATTACTTAGTGATTATGACCATGCCATTATAATTACTGAGATTTTCTATTATAGTTAGACAGTCAGTGGTTAACCTGCCAATACAAATATTACCCCATCTCCACTGATCTATTCACCTATTTGATCAAACAACAATGGCTTATCTAGCTTTGCATATACATTTTTTTCAGAAAGAGGAATATGAGTTTTACTCATTTGTTTTTATGTTTCTCTCTTAAAATGGAAAATTAACTTTTAATTTTTGTTTGGAGAGGACTAGCAAAAAAAATAATTAGTGTTCTTAGTACATGAAGGTACTTTTGATTCTTTTATTTTCTTCTTCCTAATTTTTCCATGAAATGGGGATAATTATAGGAAGTTAGAAATAATGGCGCAAGCTTCATAGGTTCTGATTTTTGAATGAATTTTGAATGCATTTTCTCAAAGAAAATCTTAAGCAGAGCACCAATCTATACAAAAGCAAGTATGCATTTCCTCTTCGGAGAAGTGTCTTTTTAGCTCTTCTTTAGTCCATTTTTTTTAAACTTTTTTTTTAAAAAGATTTATTTATTTGTTTGTTTGTTTATTTATACAAGCACTGGGTATAGTCAGAAGCGTGGAAGGGTGACAGAATTCACCAGAGCGGGGAGCAGAGCAGGCAGAAGGACTGAGGTACACTGCTGAGGGGAGCAGCAGGCGGCAGGAGAGGTCTGCGCGCCATGTGGGACCCTCCTTTGGTGGCTGGGGAGCAGCCTGGGATTGAACCAGCACTGCAGAAGCTGCGGGCAGCTTCACAACTCAGCGCTCAACTGCTGCGCCACCAGGGAGGCCCTCTTCTGCCCATTTTTGACTAGATTGTTTACTTTGTTTTTGTTGAATCATGTGAGTTCTTTGTAGATTTTTGTGATCAGTCCCTTATCAGTTGTATGGAGTGAAAAATTTTTCTCCCAGTAGGGTGTCTCTTTGTTTTGGTTAAGTCTCTTTTGCTATACATAAGCTTTTTAGTTTATGTAACCCCAGCTGTTTATCTTTTCCTTCACTTTCTTTGCTTTGGGGGGATGAGTCTTTAAAGATATTACTGAAATGTATGTCATGTAGTGTTTTACCTGTATTTTCTTCTACATATTTTATGGTTTCAGGTCTAATATTCACTTCTTTTGTCCATTTTGAGTTGATTTTTGTGCACGGTGTGAGGTAATAGTTTTACAGGGACTAAACCTGAGATGAGAAAGCAAAGATTGTTCAAAAATGAACAGTGATGTAAAATACATATAAATAAATTACAGATGTAAAAAGAAAGGCCTTGTTATAAAAAAAAAGTAAGTATGTAGCTTTTATCTCTAAAGTGCATTTAGAGTATGCACAGCTCAGAGAAGTCCAGCCCCTTGTCTGTGTCCTACACATATCTTTAAGAATGTCACGGCTCTGCAGAATGCAGCTTTAAAAACATAGTTGTGGATGATACACAAGATTTGGAGACTAAGTAAAGGAGTTAGTCCACAAGGTGTCATATTGCCAGGTTAACACAAATTATTTATAAACGATAAATAAGGTCACAGGGAGTCTGATACGTAGAGACAGAAATCGAACTCAAATAGCTATGAACTTTTGACTAATCCTAAAACTGCAAATGAATTCATGAGAAATATTCAAAATAAAGTATATGCAAATTATGATTAAGTTTGGGAAGAAGGAATAATGCTTCTTTAATAGTTGCTCAATAAGTCTACTCTAGTAATCTAAACTTAGATATTTTTTTAAAAATCTTATTTTGTATGTTTGGTAAAATGTCTTTGTCAGTAAATTATTCGACAGGAAAAAAATAGGCCATGATCTTAATATTTGAAATACTGTGTATCAGTTGCTTAATAAAAGCCCAATTTAAAAAAAACTAAAAACTAATATGTATTGATGAAAAACCAGTCTTAATATTCACTATAAATAATTGATGGGAATATGAAGCTATTCCCCATTAAGAGAAAGTTTATTCCACATTAAAAATAAATTATATTATGGAAATTATTATTATACTTACTAGATCTGAATAAGATTTTGACTTATTAACCCTTATACTTAGGCTTTAAGGGGATCGCCATTATTTTTATTTCTCAAAAAAAGAGGGTGGAAGAAAATTTTTTCTCCCCCATTTTCCATTCTTTTAAACTAAGTTTTTCTAATTTGATGACTAAGACACATGGTCATATAGCTAAGAGACAACATTTCCTACTGTCCATTGCTGTCAGTGATTATGTTTGGGCCAATGAGACGCTGAAAAAATTAGGTGAAAATTCTAGATTGTTTTCTTGAAAATGATGCTGCTATTTCAATACTTCCTATATCTCCTATTCTATCCAGAAACAGTAGTTGCAACAGACCACAGGCTGATTCCATCATTGTAGATGATGCTAGTCAACTGGTCAATCAGAATTTGGGAAAATCACATACTAATTAAGAAAGAAATAGTCTTCTATCTAATTTAAGGTCCTATATTTTGAGCTTTCTTTGAAATAAACTTTAGGCCAATTGCTTAGCTTATAAAAACTTGGGAGTCATCTCACATAACATATCCTACTATAAAAAATGTTGGAGTTGTAGATTTCAAGGACATAAATATAACAGACTAGAAAGCTAATGGCCTTTGTGTTGACATGGCAAAATATTTAATGAAACTGTCAAGTGTAATGAAAAAAATTTCATTCCTATGAATTCTGTTGCTCAAAAGATTACTAGGAAAAGTCTAATTATTGATTTATGTTAGTTTTCCCTTCATAATTTCAGGAAAATATTAGAGATGACAGTTTTAATAAGGACTGCCAGTGTGGTGTGAAGGTAAAAATGAATAGACGTTGATTAAAGAAGTCTGTGTCTGACAGAAATCTAGACATTAATTTGAATAAATATGGGTACATCTCGTAAAAGGGAAATCTCTTACTTGTTCATCCCACCTGGCAGGACTTAATGTGTCCCCAACATAATGAATTTCTAGGGGACACATTAAGTCCTGCCAGGTGGGATGAACAAGTAAGAGATTTCCCTTTTACGAGATGTACCCATGGTTTTTGGAGATGAGGTCATTGGGAAATAATTGATTATGAGGACTCATGACTGGGATTGGTGCCCTTATAAAAGGGTTTCCAGGATCTACCTTGTCCCCTCAATCATGTATGATATAGTGAGAAGACAGCTGCCTATGAACCAGGAAGTAAGCCTCACCATATGTCAAATCTGCCACCATTTTGATCTTGGACTTCCACTCTCCAGAGATGTGAAAAATAACAAATGTTTGCTGTTTAAACCCTCTGGTGTTTTTGTTATAGTGACCTAAACAGACTAAAAATTGCTCAGAGTCTTTCTCATAAATCTTCTAGTTGAAGTTCTCAGTTAGGCACTGGGAGCACAGCAGCTACAAAAATCGGATAAAATCATGTTAACTTTTCACCATAACATATAATCCCAGAGATATGAGAACCAAACAGAAACCAGAAAATAAGATTAAAGTGCCTCTAGAACTAAAAACTATTTAGGAGTATGCATCCAAGACTACAATTTTTAAGTAGAATATGATTGTAAATAAATAGAAAACTTGTGATGGTATAAATATTGTTAAAAAAAAAAAGTCAGGTGTCTGGCCTAGAAGCAATTTCTTAGGTTCTTAAATATGTATCAGCAAGAAGTCAATTCTGATAATTTATGAATACACCCCCCCCCACTTCCAATACTATCTTCAGACTTGGCCACAAGTATAATGTTCAAGGAAAAACTTCCAAAGGGCTCCACACGTCATACAAGAAGTGAAACAATGAAGCAAAATCAGGGGCGAGCTAAGCAAGGAAATGGGATATTTCAAAGTTCCTACCCATCACGATATAACTGCAAAGGGTCACTGAGAACTCTATGTTTTCTATTTTTATCAGTATGAATGATTTTTTTTTTTTTACTTTAGCATTGTATATTAGGTGATTGCATTGTATATTAGTAGCGGAAGGTAACTTGTCTGTTTACAGATGAGGGATCACAGGAAGAGGATAACATATTCGTAAGAGAATGTAGACTTTAAATTGGATGCAAATAATGTAAGGGCCATGGTGAATTCATTCACCCAATGAGGGTGGTGAGTTTCTTCTGTGGATGAAGAAAAGGACATGCAAAGAGCAGACCATTGTCAACAATCACCCAAATGTTTATTCTCTCTTTGAGTAGTTCTTATACACGTAAGATGTAGGATACCTAAAAGAGATTACACTTCCTAGATTGGTAGCAATTAGGTAGCAATATGATTAAGTTCAGGCGAGTGGAATGTAATTAACTGAATGTTACATGTGAGTGAATGGATAAACATTGAAAACTGTCCCTAAACAGAGAAAATGGTTAAAACTAAATAAATGTTTATGAGTTAAGATTACGGAATAATAAGAAGGACACAGTTCTCTACTTAACATTTATATTATACTCTAAAACTCTAAAATGCCATCAAATCTTCACAATGAATTAGCAATTGATAATTTAGTTTGCAAAATTTGAGATATTCTTGATTTCTCACTTTATCCCAATTAAAGGGGGGAAGAATTTCATTTGGAATGAAACATTTTTATTCTTTTTATTTCTTTTTGAGTACAAATTGAACAGACTTTAGAAGGTATGTTAACAATTAGGTAGCTGATCCAAATTAGTGCTCGTTAATTCAAATTTTTGAATAGTTACTCTTGAAATTAAATTCTCCATTTTTACTGATTTTTTGAACTTATCGATTTACTTTTTCTTTCTACTTGACATGGCTTATTTAATTATATGTTTCTGCATTTTAAATTGTAAGACTTGCTCAGTATGTTCTTTTTAAATTTCATAGAAAACCGCAGGTACAGATGGTTCATTAATAGCAATAACAAAAAGGCAAATTAAAATTATGCAAAACTCTTTGGAAAGCAATTCATTCCACATATTTCTCAAGGAAAGTGTCTACGTTTAAAATCTAATGTGATAAGACTTCCTGCTGATACAACAAGCCACCCTAAAAGAAGTATTGCATCATCTGAATTATTTGCTTTTGGCTAGAAGGACAGACCATCTAATTGATTTTAATGAACAATAGCTATGAATAGGATTTCAATCTGCCATGGCTAGGTCATTATTGCTTTTATAATTTGACAGACAATGACATTCAAAAACCATAATTTCTGATTACTATATATATCTATTGCCTCCCTATTGATTTGATAGAATTTTTCTATTCTATAGAATTATTCCATTTGTTAATATTACTGTAGGACAGTGGTTCAAGAACCTTTTGTTTAAAGTTTGTAATGCAGTGGATATCAATAAACTTTGGAGCCAGAACCCAGACAAACTCAAATGCTCCCTTTGCTCTTTGTTATTTGTGTTTGTGTGGGGATATCTCTTTGATTTATTTATTTATGCATGTAAGAACTGGGGGTATAAGCCAGAGGTGTTGGGGGGTGGGGTGTGTGTTTAAGAGGATTCACCAGAGACAGAGTGGGAAACAGAACAGGCAGACTGACTGAAATACACTGCTGAGGGGAGCAGCAGGAGAGTCAGGAGAGGTCTTTCACGCCATGTGGGTAGCTCCCTGGCTGGGGATCGAACTCGTGATGCAGTGACTGTGGAGAGCCTCATAGGCTGCATCCCAACCCCTTGTGCCACCAGGGAGGCCCTGTTTGGGGATATCTCTTAATCTTATTCCTTACTTATAAAATTATAATAGCAAGTTTTTGAGGAGTTGTAAAGATTATTTTTAAGTGCAAGTGAATATTTACTAGTGTTATATGTTCAGAACAAAAAGAGAAGATGCAAAGTAAAAGATTTTAGTTTAGTATCTGATGCAACTAACTGCCTTTGAGTTAATTTTCTTAGAAGTATAAGGATCTCCATGAAGAAAATATGTGTCATAGGTGGAAAGGAAGAAAAATGACAACAAATTTCTGAAGAGAAATAAAAGAGATGAAAAGAGAGCTGTGTGGAGATTTCTTTATCTACTAAACATAGAGCTTCCATATGATCCAGCAATTCCACTCCTAGGTATTTACCCAAAGGACACAGAAACATCAATTCCAAAGAGCACCTGCACCCCTATGTTTATAGCAGCGTTGTTTAAAATAGCTAAGCTTTGGAAACAGCCCAAATGCCCAAAAATAGATGACTGGATCAAGAAGATGTGGTACATATATATCATGGAATATTACTCAGCATTCAAAAAAGATAAACACATGCAATTTGCGGCAACATGGATGACGCTGGAAGGGATCATGCTCAGTGAAATAAGCCAGAAAGAAAAAGAAAAATACTGGATGGTCTCACTCATAGCAGGAATCTAGAAAATTTAAATAAGGGACCAGGAAAAAGAATAACTATAAGAAAGAAAATATCAAAATCAACAAACAACTATGAACCAGAGATACTCTATGGGGGGTGGGAGGTGGGGAAAGGAGGGTTTGGGGTCAAAATAAGGGAGTTGCAATTGTATGGGGAATATAAAAATAAAATTTAAATAAAAAAGAAAAGAAAAGAAAAAAAAAAGAAAAGAGAGGCAAATTGACGAAAGACCCAGTAAAGAAAGGGAAACCAGGCTGAAGAAATGCATGTTCAAACCATTTGAACAAATGAATAAAGCTCTCTCCCCTGCTTTGTCAGAATATACAGGAGAAGAGAATGACACAGTAAAACATTCTGACAGATTATTCTCCTTAAGAAATTTATTCTGTCAATACCTCCAACTGCACTCTTATCTATATGAGTGAGAGGATTAGCTTAGAACTATATAAAACAAATCCCATTCTTAAAGTAATTATCCAGTAGATATGGAAATGTCATACTTCAATGAGAATTTATTTTTGGAGACTGAGAGACCAGAGATACTTCAAGCAAGGAACATAATCAGATTATATCTCATCAATAAAGAAGAGAGAAGGTTACCTCCAAATTTCTGGAGCAGCTGTGTAGTAATTATATCATAATTAATTTCCTTCATGTGTGCGAATGTGTGTGTGTGTGTGTGTGTAAGTGTGGATGCTGGTGTTTTCTTCTCAGGATTATTTATTCATCTTATTCAGCGATTTAAAAGAAGCTTAATTTCCTGGAAATTGTATAGTGTTTATTACACACCAGGATCCTGAGATGCTGAGTTTGGAGCAACTTCCTGTGTTGTTTCTTGTAATGAATGCTAAGTTGAATTGCCTTTCTTGTACAAAATCTATTTGTGGTTAAAAAAAAATTAAGGATAAAACATTCTGCATTCATAGCACAAAAGGAACTGTACAGTGAGCAATCTCCTTTCTGATAGGACTATGGAATTCTGATAGGAAGACAGTTCAAAGGAGGATATTTTTCCTGCGCCCATGTTCTCTCAGCTTATCACTTAAATAAAACCCTTTGAAAGCTTTCACAGGGGTTAATGGTCAGCACCTGGGGAGGAACTGGGGCCATTTCAGCACTGCTGAGCAAGGCTGACACAGACTCCATTCTCCAGCTTTCTGGGATACCCAGCACACATTTTTACCCCTCATCACCATCCTAAAGAGATGAAAGTTCTTGAAGTCACTGGGACATTCATTTTAAAATTAGTTCTGTAGGAAGCAAGGAAATTTAAGAAACTGGGCTGCAAATAGTATTTGAATAAGGCAGACACATACAATGCCAACTTTGTTATTTGAACTCTAGTCTTGGAATGGGGGGGGCTGTGTGTGTGTGTGGGTGTGTGTGGGTGTGTGTACGTACAGGAGACTTTGTGAGAAATGTATATTTGAACTTTTACTTTGCTTCAGTAACTTGGATAGTTCAGGAAGCTGCTCAGCATTTGTTTGCACAATCCCTGTGCACACATAACTACGTGAATATCTAAAGCAAAGCCTATCAAAGGCAGACTGAGAATAGCTGTGAGTACTTACATATCTAAATTCCTGTAATATGGTTTGTCCATTTAATTTACGGTATAAGCCTGATTGGAAGCAATGGATCTATCAAAAGGATTTTTTTTTTTGAGGCTGGATTTGAAGAACCAAAAGTCAATCAAAAATGAGTCTTGTGCATTGGGATGGAAACAGTATGTCCTGGCAATCTTATACATCATACTTCTAGCAGTGGCTAAATTGAGGGACGATACTAGGCATCCACACAATGCAAACCTCCTTTTACTGCATGGCAGGAAGTAAGAATTTTTTTAAAAATTGGAACCCCTCCATTAACAGACATCTCCTGTCATGAGAAATATTAGAAACATAGGACTTCAGTTCTGCTGCCACCACAGTCAGACTGCTCTCACAAAAGGGCACAATACTGATCTCCAGCTCCTTCTTAGAGCCAGTTTAGTGATGGTGGGGGAGTGTTTCCAAAGAGGGAGATCTAGAGGGAATTCTCTATCAGCAAGACAAATCCTGAGGAAGAATATCACAAGAGATATTTCCATAGATGCTGGAGTATAAAAAGCAAGAAAGGTAGCTGGGAGGAGAAAAATGTTTGTCTTCACTAACTAGATAAGTAAACTGAAATTAATTTTAGCATCTCACCCAGAGTCCCCTTATTATGACTAGCTCACTCTGAATACAGAAACAAAATAAAACTTAAGGACTAATATCACTGAACAGTGTTTTCTCAATAATTTTCTTGAACATTTGCATCTAAGGAGGAGTATTAAGGGGAGGGAGAAGGTTACTCTGAATTGAAGGGAGCCATCAGGAAGGGCTTGGGTATCAGAATTCAACGTACATGCAAGTCATAGGCAAGAAATATAGCCGTAAACAGTTCACTATTGCTGCTTGCCTGTGGCTGGAGAGAAGTGTGGTTAGCACCTTTACAGTCTCATATGCATCTTCACAGAAATGCACAGATACATCTGGCATAGAAGTGACAAGACAATGTGTGCAGACGCAAGAATAGCTCCCATGAATCTTTACCTTCGCTCTCACTTTCCCTTGCTTCCAAGTCTCTAAGCACATGAGCTGGATAACAACTTGCTACTTACCAGGTCTTTCATAGCTCCTTTATGCTAACACTTTGATCAAAGTATTTCCAAATGGTTGTTATTTCCACTTTGTGGACAGCAATACAACTGACATACACAAACACAGAAAACTGATTTAAAAATATATAGAGTTCCTGACCATGCTGATCAGACACATTTATAAATACCCAAGAAGCTTGTCTCAAATCCTATAATGGACTTCAGCCAGAATTGAACTCTGTTATCTCATTTTCTATTCATTTATTTTTTTAAAGATTTATTTATTTATGCGTACAAGAGCTGGGGTACAGGCAAGAGGTGCAGGGGTTGAGAGGATTCACCAGAGACAGAGCAGGGAACAGAACAGGCAGATCCACTGAAATACACTGCTGAGGGGAGCAGCGGGCAAGACAGGAGAGGTCAGCTGTGCTCTGTGGGTTGCTCCCTGGCCGGCCAGGGCCAGGGATTCTGACTCGAGCTGCAGTGGCTGGAGATAGCTTGGTAGTGCTATATTTAACCCCTGCACCACCAGGAAGGCCCTCCTATTCATTTATCTATCATTGATCCCCCACCCAAATTGTTTATTGAAGCAAATGAATATATTTACAATAATAACTTACTTTTAGGAAAAAGAAAAAAGGAAAAGATATAAAATCGTGATTCAAAGAAAGTGACCCAGGCTTGGAAGGAGAAGTATTTGTGAATACTTATAGCATTAATATATGATGAGTAAATACACATGTGAATTACCACTACATAAAATCTACTATACACTGGAAGAGCTGAATTACTTATATCTGTATAATCAAAACCTTTAAGAAAAATTATATTACAAGAATATTTCTGCCTTGTCACATATGCCTTTCCCTGGAGCAGTTAATTCCCAAACGATCTTCGTTGATTTATCCTGTAGTAAAGGTGGCAGGATAAATAAGATGGTAATGTTAACAGCAGGCTCAGAATTCCCCTTAGGGAGAAAACTATCTTTGTTTAGGAAAACACCTTGATATTAGGCTTTAGATGTGTGAGCCCTGAGGGCATGTTCTGAAAGGATCCTGAAGGAAAAGAAAAGATAAATTTCTCTGTCTAAAAATTTAATAGGAATTTTAAAGAAAGCACGGAATAAGAAAAGGCACAAAGCTAGATTTACCCACTCTGAAGGAGGGTGAGCGCAAAGCACCATGGTAGGAAGCTAGAGATACTGTGATTACTAAGAAATTCCTTGTTGAGTAATTGGTAGCCAAAACACTAAAAAAAATCCCTGTAAACAGGGCTATTTAATATTCAGTATTAAACAGTTATTGCTGCTATGTAACTTGCTTCTTTTGCTGCAAGTCTTGGTAAAATCTGCTACATCCACACATGCCTGGGTACATGGCATTTTGGAGAAATCAGAGCTGGATGTTCCACCTTCAGGACAGATCATGAGCAAATATAGAACATGAGATGTGAGAACAAGACGCTAGTGAGAAGATGTCAATACCAGAAGTAAGCATGAGAATGTCAACCATTGTAATCTAGCTGATGACCTCAGATTTATCATGTAGGAAAAGGGATTGTTGCATTTTAAGACAATCTTAAAAGATGATGCCACCTTAAAACTGTCATTGGGGGGCCTCCCTGGTGGTGTAAGGGGTTAAGTCTCAGCACTATGAAGCTATCACCAGCCACTGCAGCACTAGTTTGATCCTGAGCCAGGGAGCTGACCCACATGGCACAGCAGACCTCTCCTGTCTCACCTGCTGCTCCCCTCAACAGTGTATTTCAGTCATTCCTCCTTTTCTGCTCCTCTCTCTGTCTCTGGTGAATCCTCTCACCACCCCCCTCACCCCACACCTCTGTCCTACACCCCAGCTCTTGTACGCATTAATAAATAAAATAAATCTTTAAAAAAAGAACTGGCATTGGGATTACAATAATCATTAAGATCAGATACCAGACTGAGTAAACTTGAATTAATTCCTTAAACAATCTTAATAAAGTGAGAAGAAAGAGAAGGATGAGGAGGAAAAGAAAGATATAAGAACTTACACAAAAAGCTAAAATACCAGAAAAGCTATTTTAACTGAGTTGAAGTTTAAAGACTGATGAGGTAAAGTCTGCAGAAAATGGATTCCAGATAACAGATACAGAGAACACTCAGAGCTGCCTAGGCTCACCACCTCATTCCTCAGACCAACTTACATAATTCAGAGCAATTCAAAGGTCTTTATAAATTCAGCCTAAGTAAAAATCCATCACTTGTTTGCCAAAATAGGGAACATAGTTGACAAGAGGTTTATAACAACTGAAATGCTATTATTCTGATGGTGTACAATCAATCATGAAAAAGACATAAATTCAAAATCATTTCCAAAACAAAGACAAATTAGAAATGTGAGCCAAGTTCTTAATTTAGTTGTTCACATTAAGTTGCTCCATCAAATCTTTTTATACAATCAAATCCTTAACAAGTAGTTGATAACAAGGTGAAAGTGATATGAAGAATTAATACTGAACATGTATATATAGTACATGTCAAGGAGTAATTACCATATGTAGAATTATCATTATCCATCTTTAGCCATTTACATAAAAGTTACTTCTTCAGTAGGATTGTACATCAAATCAGATGAAACAATTCCACTACACAGAGAACAACTGGGCCATATTTGGAATATTATATTTTTAAACTGGGAATTGTGTAGATGCATTAAGTGACTTTACAAAATCACACAGATAAGACAAAGGAGGCAGATAAATTTACATGTGAATCAGGTGACTTTTACTTACTAAAAATGAGTGTTAACTTCATGCATCATTTTGAGTGTTTCTTCTAGGTTTTTTCACTCACTCTGGCATTATCTCAAATACCTCTTCCTGCATGTGGCTGGACCATGATGCCTCTGACTTTTCCATCCCCCTTTAAGTCTATGTTCACTTCTTGAACCTGACAGCAGATTAGTCTATTCTGATATGACTCTTTGGGCACTATGGCTTATACTTTTCTGCTTGCTCTACTCTAAACTTTTCAAAGTTCACAAACAGCAATTGAGAATTTACTATGTACATGATATTGTCATGAAGGGGACGGCTTTATTGTCATTAAGGGGATAATTCAAAGAAAATAGCACAAGAGTTATCAAATTCTATACTTCGAAGAGTTTTTCTCTGCATGGGAGGGGGCAGGATGTTTTAAAATTCCTGGGGAGGGCCTCCCTGGTGGCGCAGGTGGTTGAGCGCAGTGCTGTGAAGCTGTCTGCAGCCTCTGAAGTGCCGGTTTGATCTCCGCTGGCCTCAGAGCAACCCACATGGCCAGCAGACCTCTCGTCTCACCCGCTGTCCCCCTCAGCAGTGTATTTCATCAGTCTGCCTGTTCTGTTCCCCACTCTGTCTCTGGTGAATCCTCTCACCCTCCTACACATCTGGCCTGTACCCCAGCTCTTGTATAAAAAAAATAAATCTTTAAGAATAATTAAAAAAAATTCATGGGGCATAAAATAAATTAATATTTGGATAATATTATCCAGCCATATAAAAAATGATCTAACCATTTAAGGTTCAGCAGGTGATGTTTATCAAGTCAAATCTAGATAAACAAGGCAAATGAATTCCAAAGTACAACAAAAGAAACTCTTAGACTCTGAAAGAAATATGGTGGTTTACCAGAGGGGTTGGAGGGAAGTAAAGGTAGTGGGGCTCACTTTGAAAATGGTGTTTGGCTGTGTTATAGTGTATACATATATTGAAGTGTGAAACTATATTATGGAAATTTCCACAGTAGTATAAGTAGTATAAAGTAATGGGAAGTCAATAAAACAATTGTTAAAAAAAAAAAAGAATCACCTTGGGTGAGGGACTTATGGTAAGGCATTGAGGGACTTATGGTAAGGACTTATGGTAATCCAGAAAAGTGGATTAGTTAGTTATTTGTAATATAGACATGATAGAACCTGCTGCCTATTAGATATGACTCACAGTAGAAATAGAAAATGTAACCTTCAGCCTGGAGTAACTACACAAATAGTGACATCCTTTCATGAGATAGAATGTGAGAACCGTTGAGCAGAAACAGGTGTTCAGGATATGATGATTTACTTTTGAATATGAGCACATTCAAGTTTAGATGTTCATCATGCAATTGATAATAGTGGTCTGGATTTCAGGGAGAGATTTGGCCACTAGAAGTGGAAAAATATTTTCTTAGTTATCCAGATGTTTTCTTCAGATGGTAATCTATTTTTAAATTGTCATTACAGAGTCCAAGTATCTAGATATTCAAATGAACATTCACTCTTCTGGCATGAGTTGTGTAAAGCAGAGTCTGTGGGTTGCACCTGCTATAAACATAACTGCCACCTTAGCTTTCCAGCTAAGGAGCCCATGATTTACCTCATCATTTATTTAATACGTTTTGGTCATACAAACAGAATTTAGATGGAGATCTTCAAACCAATCCAAAAATAAAAGAAATTGATGACTTATTTTTTAATTCTTTTCTTTGTTGGCTGTGTTTCAAGATACACTGATGTTTTTCTGTTATTTTAATTGAGATAACACCCATGAGAATGGCCAATGTCAAAAAAAAAAAAAAAAAAAAACAGAAACAAGAGATCTTGACACTGATATGGAGAAAAAGGAACCCTCATCCACTGTTGGTGGGAATGCAGACTGGTCTAGTCCCTTATGGAAAACAGTTTGGAGGTTTCTCAAAATATTAAAAATAGGTGTGACAAATGATCCAACAATTCCACTCCTACTTCTCTACCCGAAGAACTCAATGACATTGATACAAAGGGATATATACTCTCCTATGTCTACTGCTCTCCTATGTCTACTTCTCTCCTATGTCTACTGCAGTTCTATGTTCAATCTTGTTTGTTTTTGTTTTCTGTGGTGTTTTTATATGTCAAACAAAATAGAAAACTTTAATGTAAATGTCAACTTCATTTACAAAAGCAGTAAGGTAAAATATATAAGAATAAACTTAACCCAAACTAATATGAGATGATGATTACAACACTCATAAAAGACACAATAGTAATCTTGAGCAAATAAAAAGGACCCTTGTTCTTAGAAAGGGAAAATAAAATCATAAAGATACCAATTTTCCTAAAAATTAATATATAAATTATCATTGTCAATTCTCCAGAATGATGATTTTTAAAGAATGGATAGAATGAATTGTTTAAGCAAGTTGCTTCTCAACTGGCCCAACATTTTATCCACCATTGTTAATCATCAATTGGCCATAATTGGAATAATATCACAAAAAAACAGATGGAAGGTTATCAGTGCTATCTAAAAATATGTTTTCATTTTAATAATCGAAGCTTTGCTATAATCAAACTGATAGTTTATTTTTCATGATGAGATAATTATGCTAAGGCAAAGTGCAGGTGAAGAAATTGGCTGACTAGTATGTTTCAACAGAGCAGAGATGCTTTTCATTAATGAGGAAGATAAGGATGTTTCCTTTTTGTGTTTAAAATGGCTTATTTCCCAAAATAAATGGCAAATGTACCATCTAAGTAGAGGTGAAATGAGAAACTACTAGGATGTTTTAGGAAAAGAAAATTCACAGATGTCCAATATTAGAAGTCAGTGTTATAGGAAGGAGTTGTGGACAGCAAAGTTCCATAGCTATTTCAAAGCCTCTGATACTTTTTAAAAACACTTGAAAGGGTGTGGGGGAGGGAGGTATGGTGGGAAGAGAGGAAATTAACATATATTGAATTAGCAGATATGAAAATTCAGACATTAGATCTGAATTTCTGATAGAATTTAATTCCATCTTAATGCAGCTCTCAGTATCCCTGGATGGGATCTCTCAGTCAGGCCTCTGGAAAAGTATAAGGGTGGAATTTGAAAAAGTAAATGCTTAATGTCAGTCCTACCTTATCTGACTTATCTGACACAGCAAGCATGAAAATTTAGCAGTCACTTTTGCACAGGATTAATCCCCATTCTCCTCTTGAAAATTCACCTAAAGCATATTTCCAGAATTCTTTTAGATGAAAGTTTTTAAATAATGGGCTGTTTATAGCTATGGGACTATTTGTGATCATAGACTTGAGAAAAGGGAAAAAAATAGAAAAGATGAAAGAGGGATTAAGAAAGTGTTGATGTCAAGGAAATAAAATTATGAGGCATGCATTCCTTGAGGCTTGGATTACCTTTTTAAAAATGTTAGGGAAAAGGAGAGGTCTGGATAAAGAGACAAGAAAGCACAATGGATTGTGGGTGATTTGGTAATGGGTATTTTATGCTGACAATACCTGATGAAGGTATCCGAATATTACCTCAATTAATAATAAAATTTAAAAATAAAAAAATAAAAAATGTTAAGGATGCTCTAGATAATGGAAGAAATCTATTTTGAACTATAGGCTAAGTGACTGAGCACCTTCAAATACTGTATTGGAGTCATTTCTAGAAAGATGAAGTTCCTGAGTAAAATAAATGTCTAATTAAGTGTATACCAGCTGTGTAATTGTAGATAAATGCCCTAACTTCTCTGAATTAATTTCCTCATCTCAAAAAGGGAAATAGCAATGCCCATATTATTGACCTATTGTCAATACCAAGTTCTGTCACTTTGTCTATACTCTTCAATCTTGCCACACACTTATTTCTCTATTGAAGTGACATTGGATTTTAATATTCTAGAAGTTTTGGGTGTGCATTGTATTAAATCAACACCTGTGTGAGGATTAACTGCAGGGGTGAGTCAAAAGAAAGTGACCTGGGAAACCTCCAACCATCCTGGTTAGACCTCCAGGGAAAAGAGAGATTAAAAAAAATATGTGTAAATTGTACATATTGATCACTAAAAGTTCAATTCTATCCTTCACAACATAACTGACCCCTTTTACTACCCCTTTTATTTACCTACTCCCTACTTCTCCCTACCACTAATTTGGTCTTAGAGTTTAAATTTTTATTTTTGATTTATTTTGCTCATTTGTTTATTGAGTTAATTTATAGAATGCATGACTCTATCTGACTTATTTCACCAAGCATAATTCCCCCTAGGTCCATCATGTTGCTATAAATGTCAGGATGCATATTTTTTCATAGCTGTGTTAATATTTCATTGTGTCTATCATTCTTAAACTGAGGTAGTGGGTTATATGCCTGGCACTACTTACAACCACAACATAAATGACATATTACTCAGTGGAAAATAACTTAAAGCACATTTAATGCTTATATAGTTGGAATAAAACTCAAGATGAAGCCTGAGATTACAACATTATTTTAAGCTTGCAGTGACCATATCAGACTAGATGTAAACCTTCCCAAACTCTAGGAATGAGGAATAATATTCTATATAATCAAGGTAATTTTAGCCAGAAAATAATTAGGAGTACTGTTTTATATATACCTAGTACTCTGCAGAAACTCCATACATTATTTAAAATAATGAAAATTGAGTTATGGGAATTAAATATTCAGAACATAATTATTGTATATAATAAACATATTTAAAGTATACAGATTTTCTCAAGGCTACACAATAAGATAGATATAATTTTAAAATTACATGATAGATGAAGACATTGAGAAAGAAAGAAGTTAAATAATGTGTCTAAGTTTTGCAAGTTAATCAGGAGGATAATCAGATTCAAACTCAGACCATATAACTTATAAATTTATGCCCTTTACATAAATTAAGTTATACTAAAAAGTAAAATCATGGGTCCACAAAGTTCCTAGAATTCCGGGACTCGTGTAATAACCTAAACACCTGCAGGAACAAAGAAAATCTAAGAAATAGCAACATAATATTCATAAGCCATACAACATGAAGTGAGGATGACACCGCCAGCACAAGGTCATTGCTTGTACCCCCTTTAGCCTCACTCAAATCCACTTCTGGGATATTTTAAAGCTCCCCCTACATTTCTGTATTTAATGTACTGAGTCCCTAGAAAACACTGATGATTTACCACGTTTGAGCTAAATGTCTGAATCTTGTCTTTCAGAATGAATCATAATAAAACCACCATTTATTATAGGATGCAAACAGCTTTCAGCCTGGTAATACCCCTTGCTCTGAAAACTACTTTATCTAGTACTAATATAGCTACTCCAGCTTTCTTTGAATTACTTTTCACATGGTTTATAAATTTTAGATTATTTTGCTTTGCATTTATCTATGCTTTTAAATTGGTTTCTCGTATGCTGTAGAGTTGAGTCTTGCGACTTTACACAAACTGACAGCTCCTTTCAATTGTGGTGTTTTGATATAGTTATTGATTTAGTAGGATCTAAAATTACTATAATTTGTTTCTATAGTTCTTTGTTCCATTTTCTCTTTTCCTGCTTTCTTTAGGATTAAGTACTTTTTATCATTCAGTTTTAGCTTCTCTATTGGTTATTCACTATAATTCTGCTTAGTACTATCTTATTGTTTGCTTTAGGGTCACCTTTAACTTACCACAGTGATAAACTACTTCATATGTAATTTAAGAAAAAGAATAGTGTACTTCTAGTGTTCTCCTCCCAATTTCTTGACTCTGTGCTATTGTTGTCATACATTTTAAAAGCCCATACAATATTGTGTTCTCATTTTTGCTTAAAAGAGTCAATACTCCTCTAAGCAGTTTTAAGTAATAATTTAAAAGTCTTCATTTTTATCCATTTGCTCTTCATTTGTTTGTGTAGGTCCAGATTTCTACCTGACATTATTTTCCTAAGACTGAAGGCCCTCTATTATTCTTTCTTTCTTTATAGCTTTATTTATTCATTTATTTTTAATAGAGGCATTTTTTTATTTATTTGTTTTGTTTATACATGCACTGGATACAGTCAGAAGCGTGGGAGGGTGAGAGAATTCACCAGAGCCAGAGCGGGGAGCAGAGCAGGCAGGAGGACCGAAGTACACTGCTGAGGGGAGCAGCGGGCGGCAGGAGAGGTCTGCGCGCCATGTGGGACCCTCCTCTGGTGGCCGGGGAGCAGCCGGGGATCGAACCGGCGCTGCAGAGGCTGCGGGCAGCTTCGCAACCCAGCACTCAACCGCTGAGCCACCGGGGAGGCCCTTCAGCTTTATTTTTTTGAAGATTTATTTATTTATGCATACAAGAGCTGGGGCACAGGCCAGAGATGCAGGGGGTGAGAGGATCCACCAGAGACAGAGTGGGGAACAGAACAGGCAGACTGACCAAAATACACTGCTGAGAGGAGCAGCGGGCGAGACAGGAAAGGTTTGCTGCTCCATGTGTGTTTCTCCCTGGCTGGCCGGGGATCGAACTCATTCTGCAGACGCTGTGGATTGCTTTATAGTGCAGTGCTTAACCCCTTGCGCCACCAGGGAGGCCCCATCATCTATAGCTTTATTGAGATATAGTTACATATAACATTGTATAAGTTTAAGGCAAGCAATGTGTATTTGTATAAGTCTGTATAAGTTGTGAAATTATGCAAGACTAGTTAGGTCAATCAAGGTTAGTTAACAGATCCATCACCCCACATAATTACCTTTGATTGTGTGGTGAGAACTTTTAAAATCTACTCTCTTAGCAACTTACAAGTATATGGTATCGTGAACTATAATTACCATGCTGTACATTAGGTTCCCAGAATGTATTTATCTTATAACTGGAACTTTTTACCCTTTCCTCATTTACCCCATGCTCTAGACCCTGGAAACCACCAATCTACTCTTTATTTCCATGTTTCTGGTTTTTTAACATACTTCCTATTAGTGAGATCAGACAGATTTTGTCTTTTTTCCACCTGACATCTCATTTAGCATAATGCTTTCAAGACTCACCCATGTTTTTGCAAAAGTTAGGATTTCTATGGTTAAATAATATTCTAGTGTGTTTGCATGTCTGTGTGAGACATTTTCTTTATGCACGCATCAGTGGACATTTCGGTTGTTTCTACATCTTGGGATAGTGAGTGATGCTGTGGTGAATACATGATTGCAGATATCTCCTTGAGATACTGATTTTATTTGAAAGCCTTCCTGATAGTATTTCCCTGTAGCTCAGCGTTTCTGGTATGGAATTATTTCAGCTACTGCCTGTCTGAAAATACTTCATTTCACTTTCATGCAGAAAGTTATTTTATCCAAGTGTTCCACTTTGACATAGGGTGAGGGGCCCCAGTAGTCTATAGGGGAGGAGTATGGGTGGTTTGTTGATAGATGTGGGGAGGAAACGTACATCTGAAGAGGTGTGAGCCTATACTTCCTCCTATGCCAAAATCACACAGAATTTTGTAAACCAATTTTACCTCCTTATAAATAAATTTAAAAAATCTAGTTTGGACATTCTTTTGATAATTTCTTACATGCAAGAAGCTGTAACATGTCTACTTTTTCTTATAGCTCTTTTACTAAGTTAAAACTGAACTATAAAAATAATGTTGTCACTGGCCCTTTTCTGCAAAATAAAACTTTGACTGTTGAACTGGATAAAGACGAACCAACATACCAGACTTAGGTCCACCTCGCCTACTGCCACTTGGCAAGTTGCCTGGGCTTGTCCTAGCTATTTAGTGGAAAAGGAGAATTAATCTTTCATTTAACTTCATCTGAAACCAAAAAAGGACTCTGATTTGCTAAACTACCATTCTTTCCTTACATCAAATAAATATGAGAACTTCCACTGTCAATTAAGCAGTGTTTCCCCCTGAAGCCTCTCTCTGGAAACTCCCCTGTTTAGAAGATGATAGATAAATAGTATCTTCAAAAGCATCATCCTCCATGAAATTCCTTTACCAATCTGGATAATCTTCCCTGTGATTTCTCCTTGACTAAATTGCTTTTAATTACATTCTTGTTTGCTTTTTGTCTCATCTTCTGAATTAAATTTAGCATTAATATGATATGCCTCAACAAGTCATGTAGTTTTATTACTTTTCTAATCTGGATTTTTTTTTAGCAGAGAGAAATTTTAATGGCCCATATTTCTTTCTACCTTCATCCCCATCAATGAACATTTTAAACCTGACTTGAATACATAAAAGAGAATAGTATATGAATATTTATGACAGTGTCTTAAATTATTATTAAACATTTAAAGCTGATGTTAAGATAAAAAATACTTCTCAAAATTAAGGGTATCTGAAAAAAAGGAAAAGAATTTTTACATCCAAAACTAGCTGTTAATTTGGAATGTTTGGTACAAATTAGCTCATTTGGTGGAAAAGGAGTAGAGTAGTAGTTTTCTATAGCTATAGAACAATGTCAATTCAGCAGCTTTAAACATCTGTTTATTATCTCACAGTAGGTAATGAGTATGACAAAGCTGATTCTCTTTTTAAATTATCACAAAGCAAAAATCACAATTTCACAAGATTGATTTCTTACCTAGGTGATGTGGGGAAACCACCTCCAATTCCATTCTTCTTGTTGGCAGAAGTCAATCCCTTCATTTGTAATACTGAGGCCCTTGCTTCCTAGCTGGCTGTCATCCAAGGGCTACATTCATTTCATTGAGGCCTCCCACATTCATTTTTGCTATGTGATCTCTTCTATCAGCAAGTTAGCAACTGCATGTTGAACTCTTCTTGTGCTTTAAATCTCTGACTTCCTCCAACTCTGTCCTCAAGACTCAGATTTAAAAGACTAATGTGATCAGATAAGGTTCACCTGGATAATCTCACTATCTTAGGATCAACCAATTTGGGAACTTAATTATGTCTGCATAATCCCTTTTGCCATATAATGTAACATAATTATGGGAATGATATCTGCTAATGATCATAAGTTCCACCCACATGCAAAGGGAGATTATACAAGACAGAGGGTCATTGCATATCATCCTAGAATGCTGCCTAGCACAGACAGCGATGCATACATTTGACAAAGCCTACTGAAAATTTGCCCTTTCAAGTAATTCTTTTGACAATGCAAAATGATTTTTTAATAAGAAACATTATTGGATAATATGGAAATTTACACCTCTATGGAATACTAATATGAAATTTTTAATGTCAATTTTTAGTGGAACAGGAGTAAAAAAAAATCAGTCAAAAATATCCATAGATGCATTACTATAATGACTTCAAGAATCAACTTTTAATTTTTTTCTCATGAAACATTTCAATCCATTTAAATAATACTGTTTCAGCAGTCTCATATAGAAATAAAGACCTTGACAGCTAAGTAGCTAATGAATGCAACAGAATTTTCAACACCTTGTCATTTTCTGCCATCTCTGCTACCACCTCTGCACCCCAGGGAATTAGCTATTTGAAGAGGGGTCAAAGGGCCTGAAATGGTGTTGGAGTTTGCATGTGAAATGACACCAACTTCACTCAATGCTAAATGTAGAAAAGAGTAAATAGCCAGAAGTAGCTGGCAGCTCCAAATAATATATGTGAAGAAAGAAAGTACTATGTGATAAGTGTAATCATGTTAATAAATATGCAACAACATATTGCTCTAGCACCAGACGAGTGGTTGAAAGAATAAGAAAATAATTGTCTTATTTCTTAAAATAAGAAGATAGTCAAATTAGAAATGCCTCTGTTAATTTCAAATTTTATTTAGCAAACATTGTCCTACCAACAGCACTTTTTATTTTTTCATTTTGACAATTTAGTGCGAAAGTATTTCAATCATTTCAAATCACATTTTTCTTTAGAATCATTTGAGCTCTCCTTCCTATTTCCAAATTCATTTTACTACCTTGTAACAAAAATATGACATCAACCTGAAATTCCTCACTTGACTAAAATAACATAGATCTTCCACAGCCAAGTGCAGCATAGAAATTAAATTCTGCAAAAACAAAGGTGATTAATTATACATTTTACATTTCCTAGGGTGTGTCTGCAAAGGCATGGAAATTCAAGCATTTTTATCTTACAAATTGTTAAGCACTTATAACATGGCAAAAAAATGTTTATAAATATCCTCCTGGATTTCAAAACATTTTTTACTTTGCATCACAAGTTGGATTCCTCCTTCCTTTAACTACTAGGAAATGCTCAATAGCCTGGAGTTGTTGTTACTTAGTTTTTAGTCCAGATTCTATAATAATAGCTGCTAATGACATGATATTATTATGTACAAGAGACTTGATTCAAAGTTTTCCTCCTTAAAATCACCAAAGTGTAATCATATGATGTAAGCAGTGAAAAATTGAGATCAGAAACTTTTGGCAATTTGCCCAAGGTAGTGACAGAGTAGAAGTTATTTGAATGTATCAATAGTATTCTTTAATACATAAAGCTAACAAGTGAAAGAGAATACATGAAGGTCTAATGTATTCTTCTCAATCACCATGCACTGTCCATTTGTACTATACTGTTTTCTTTTTTTTTTTGAAATAGAGGCATGTTTTTATTTATTTATTTGTTTGTTTATACATGCACTGGGTACAGTCAGAAGCGCGGGAGGGTGAGAGAATTCACCAGAGCCAGAGCGGGGAGCAGAGCAGGCAGAAGGACCCAAGTACACTGCTGAGGGGAGCAGCCGGGCGGCAGGAGAGGTCTGCGCGCCATGTGGGACCCTCCTCCGGTGGCCGGGGAGCAGCCGGGGATCGAACCGGCGCCGCAGAGGCCGCAGGCAGCTTCGCAACCCAGCGCTCAACCGCTGCGCCACCGGGGAGGCCCTATACTGTTTTCTTCAAAAACATTTGGACTAATGTAATAACTATGGTCTTACTAAGTACAGTATAATTCAGATCTTAGAACAGAAAACTCTTTTTTCTAGAGTAATCAATATATGACAATTGCTCCTTAAAAATTGGATGAGTGGTGTCTGTTAGCAAGGATCTTGAAAATAATGGCTGAGAAGATTTAACTATCCTCACCTAACCATCTCATAACTATGACTTAGAACTCAATAAACATTAAATAAGTGTTGTACCAGGTCTTTATATCACCAGTGGCTCATAGACCTTTTCTACTTACAATTCTTAGTATTTCATTGAATTCCTACTGTCATTTATAAGGTGCAAACTCTGGCATATCAACATGAGTGATTCAGAAAGTGGACCTGCCAAATTCTAAGTCACTTCACATCTATGTTTACATACATACAAACCCACATCCCCCAAGTGATATATATATATATGTATATATATATATATATATATATATATATATAGTTTGAATGAATAATCCAGAAATGTACCATCAGAAAAGCTAGAAGTGATTTTAATTTTAGCATGCATGGAACTCATCATTTTTTAAAAATAACATTTGATTTTGAATTTCTTCCTGGAGTCTTCATACAACCCACCCCACTAATTTCATGGGTTTTTCTGTCTTGTTAAAAGCCATCCTCTTGATCAGTTGAACCATATCTTACACTAACTATCTGACTCTTCTCCTGAATGACTCTAGTTCATTCACTAAGACGTATCTGCTGGAATCATCTCCCCTAGGAAGGCTTTCCCAAGCTCATCCCCTTGGCTTTGGTATCCTTTCTCAGTGTTACCATCAAGGTATTATGAACAAACATTATTACCTAGACACATTCTATTGTAAACATGTGCTTCCCCCTCACAAAACATGAGTTGATTTACTGAATAAATGAATGGACAAATAAATGAGTAGAATATGTTTTTCTACATTTTTGCTTCCTTTAAATTCTTAAAAAGAATAATTTCTCAAACCTTTACATGTATTTAATACATATTGTTCATACAATAAAGTGGTAGCTACTGAACTAAAGAAACTAATGTAATAAATTATGTTCACCCATCTAGTAGAAGGCTATTAATTTATCTTTTTGAAAGTGCCATTGATGAGGCCAAAATTGCCAAAAGGAAGAGTGGCATTGAACAATGCTCACCACTAAGCAATCTTTATTTAATTGGCATTTAAGGCATTTTCAAAGCATGCTTGGTCAAAGAGATGTATAGTAACCTTATGCTGAGCACTATTTAATTACTTCAGTCCTCATCTGTCACATTAGCACTCTCCTGTCTCATTTTCAGTGCCCCCAAAGCAATGTAGTTGATGGATTATGGAAAATAAATCTAGTGTGGAAATACTGATAATTTGCTCAAGGTCAAAAAAAAAAAGCAGGCAAGAGTAATTTGCAACTCTTAAATTGCTAGATGTAGTGCTTTGGTTTGCTGCTTTGTAAAAGGTGGGAGGGGGATTTGACAAGAGTCAAGACTCTTTAGAGAAATATGCAAATCAAAAATGTACCACCTTTGTAAGTCCTTTTAATCCATCAGTTAATCTCAACAATGACCTAGTTTTCAGAGCATTGAATATGCTTGGCTACCTAATCACATTATCTCACGTCTCTTCTGCAAACTTTGAAGCAGAAAAGATATATGTATAAATGAAAACATTGATAAAACACAGTTGCCTGTCATAGTTCCAATCTTCTCAGAAAAACAAGTGATTTATAGCATGATGAGATCAAATCTTCCTCCACAGCATGCTAATGGCTATATTTTAAAACTCAGTTAGCAGAACTCATGCAATAACCCAGACTGAGGACATTAACGTCAGATCTTTGAACAAATCTAGTTAATGTGAAAGCAGAAGAGAATGATGATCTCATTTTGGAAACAACAATAAAAATGATACTGTTCAGTAAGGAATTGAGACCCTGAGAGTTTCGTGTTATATCTTTCTGTTTGTCTTTTATTAGCCAACTTTCTACTACAAAATACATTAAAAATTCATTTATGGAGAATACTGCTCAGAACTATTACAAAGTGGGTGCTTGGTTGAGAAAAGACAATTACATGATTGCCTCAGTCCTGCCTTCATATCCAGAAATGTTTATTGAAGGCCTGGTACGTTCATAGCACTAGAAAGAGGACAGCTGTGAGTTGTCCTCAGACAACACAAAAGTAGGATATGGGTACACTGGGTGCTAAGGGGAGAGTCAGGGGGGAGCATCCATACTCTCCACTATAGTTCACCTCTTTTACCACTCAGATTCACTTGCTTTTCATGTTGAGTTCACTCTACCCTTGCTGGAGTCTCTTTGAGCTATTTCTTAGTTTCAGATTCTGGGAAAATGTTCTGAAGGACTGGGACAAACCACAATGCATATTGCTATATCCAGTCTGACTTTCCTGGGTCTCCAGCATTCAGATGGAAGGTCATGGAACTGCTCAGTCTTCATACACTGTGAAGTAATTTCTCATTGGTCTGGGATTCACCAGTTGGCTTGGTGGGGGCTCTATTTAGCATTTTTAGTTATTTTTAAAAAAATTATTTATGCATACAAGAGCTGGGGTACAGGCCAGAGATGCAGGGGGTGAGAGGACTCACCAGAGACAGAGTGGAGAGCAGAAAAGGCAGATGTACTGAAACTCACTGCTGAAGGGAGCAGCAGGAGAGACAGGAAAGGTCTGCTGCACCATGTGGGTCACCTCCCTGGCCAGGGATTGAACTCATGCTGGAGTGGCTGTGGATAGTTTCATAGTGCTGCGTCCTAATGCCCTGTGCCACCAGGGAGGCCCCTTTTTAGCATCTTTATTACAGACATCTCTCATATCATGGTACTGCCAGGTCACGCATCTCCAGCGGCATGGCTGCTTCTGTCTATTATAATTACCCTCCTTGTACTGGCCCCACCTCAAATGGGCAATGATACATGTTGAACCTGATAAGTATGTCAAAACAGTGATTACAAGTCTGAAATATGCTTATCAACGGGCAACAGTTTGAAAAGAAGCAGGATATTAGCGTAACCTCAAAGCATCTTCCCCAAGATATTTATTAATTATCAAGAGAGATATAGTAGCTTCATTGTCGGGAAATTCAGGTGACATCACTTTTGCCACGTGATCAAGATTAATATAGTCACAAAAGCTACATCTAGATCGTGTACTCCTTACGGTCATGCACAGAGAAAAACAACTCTTCTTTGGTTTTTGTGCAAAAAAGAAAAAAATCATAATTTGAATCTGGTCATGAGAAAGCCTAGGGCATTTATATTTTGATTTGTATTTTTTAAGTACTTGATATTCTGAAGTCAACAGTCAGATGGATAACCTCGCAGGCCACTATGTAACCCAAAGGCACATGTTTAGGTCACATACAGGCAGACAGCACTGACTGAACACAAGACTTAACAATGAGAAGGCAAAGTGAGTTTTCTATTCCTTTTGGTCTCATAAATTTATGGACAAACTTAGATCATGTGAACTATTACTTCTCCCCTATAATTTTCCTGGCCTTTATTTGGAATCACAGTTTTATGGAACTAATCAGAGGATCTATTTCTTGGTTTGGATACATTATGCCTGAAATAATCTTTTAACCTTAAGATTTCCAGTCCAAAAAAAACCTGACAAAGCAAAATCTAACCTGACTTGAAATGTAAATGTTGACCCAGTTTTCTCTTTGATGTTGCTCCCTCAGTACTGATTTGTGTGAAATGGGAACAGATGGCAATGCGTTACTGGTGGGGAAAAAAACAATCTTTACTTCTAAAATGCTCCCCTTCACTCAATAACATATTGCTGTCAATAAATGATTCATTTGCTTCATTTATCTACACTGTCCCAGAATCCTTTGACCATGCAAGTCTAATAAAATCTCAAGTAATGATATTGTTGTGGACAGAAAGTTAAAAAAAATAAAGATAATATAAAGTATTTTGATGGGTATGTACGAGAGACAAAAACTCAAACTGAAGGACAGTTGAGGAGGTAGTCTCAGAGGCAAGTTTCAAAATAAGCAGTGGATTTAATAACATGCAACTCTATGTTTAGCAGCAGACACAAAACAGACTTGAAGCAAATTAAGGGATGGTTTACACAGAGCTTCAGTAGACAAAAGGGGTTCAAATGTTGGCTAACCAACACATACCCAAGCGTGGGTTATAAAATAGTTTACTGGGAAAACAACGCTAACATTTCAAATTCTCAAATAGATTTTTAAAAAAAGTGTTGAAATGAAAAATAAGAGTGTTCTCTTAGAATAAGTACAGTGTGTACTAAAGGGAACAGTCAGATGCTTCTATTGAAAATGTCCTTGTGTATGCTTTTTCCTACAGAGGAAAGACATGGAGAATTGTTTCCAATCCTCCAGGTTCCCAGGGGTCATATAGGGTAGAAATTGATTCCTTTCCTTCTTCCTTCCCTGCCTCTTTCTTTTCCCTCCACTTTCCTTGCTTCACTTTCTCTATCTTCTTTTCCTCCCTTCCTCCACATTGCTGGGACTTATAAACAACTCCCTTGAATAGAGACATGACATTAAAAAACTGTCCCTCTCCAAAGTTCTAGATAACTTATGCACTGGTGTCAGTCTGAATCATGGTGGAAACTGTTTTTCCCCCCAGATGATTCAAATGAAGGGAGTTTACAGAAAGGCCTACTCAGAGTTCCCAAAGCTGAATTTCCTCATGATGATTGACTCAATCCCAAGATTGAATTTCCAAAACTGTTTTGTGACTATAATGAACTGAAATTGTAGCAGAGCAATTGTACCAATCAGATCATCATCGACCCAATCCTCTCTTGGCATCAATTAGAATTTATTCCATGGTCTGCTGATATTATTTAGGTTGCATGGAAGCTCTGGGTAATTTACAAAATATCCTGGTGACAAAGAGAGAGTGATACATTGGATATCAGAAGACCTAAGCTTGAGTCTTCTTTCATCATGAGATACTGAGTTAGGAAAACCATTTAAATTTCTTGGAACCTCAATTTTCTTATTTATGAATAGTAATAGCAAAGTTCTTCAAAAAAAAATGGTCTAAATATCATATAAAGCAAAATATGTCAAACTACCATGGATGTCCCAAGACTCTTTGTTTACACTAAGTAGTTACTATTTTTCAAATAGAGCTAGAATAAAGACATAGAGCTACAGGTAGCATTTAGAAGGCATACTTAAGAGTCTCACTATCTGGTCTTGTGAATCCTCACGCTAACAGTTACTTACTGGGTAATCCTTTACACACTTAACCTTCCCAATCTTAGTTTTCCCATTTATAAAGGGAGGGTTTTATGAGTATTTAATGATATTATACATTGAAGGATTTTAGAACAGTGACTGGCATATACTTCACCTACCAGATTTCATATGTACAAATCTATATGAAAATGATTGCTGAAAAAGTGGACAGGAACCATATGTATGAGTAGATATTCATTTTAGACTCTGCCCATGACTTTAATTTCCTTTGCAGCAAAATCAATTTTACCAAAAAATTCTTTTGAAAATATATAGAAAATCTCAAAAATTTGATACATGAAAATTGAAACTACACTGAGGTAGGTTCAAGCTTTCAGTGTATACTTTCAGTTTCACTAGACAGGAGGCAAATGTCACATTCTGTGAGCTGCATCTGAACTCTGCATTTGCCAACCTTCGTAGTTAACAAACTCTCTTGCCGTTTTCATCTGCTCTTTTATTTCCAGGCTCAGAGGGAGCTTTTTTCTTTTTTATGTTTACATTTCCTTTATATCACTGATTGAATTTTTCTGAGAATTTGCTCCTATTTTTCATTGTTTCTAATGCTGAATTCTGCTGCTTTCATGTGTCCATGCAACATTTCCTTACCTCATCATGTTTGTTATTAGCATCTGCCGATTTTTCCACTACTTCTTTTTTTTTTTAAAAACATGATCTCTTTTTTTTTTTTTTTTTTAAAGATTTATTTATTTATTTAAACAAGTACTGGGTACAGTCAGAAGCGCGGGAGGGTGAGAGAATTCACCAGAGCCAGAGCAGGGAGCAGAGCAGGCAGAAGGACCGAAGTACACTGCTGAGGGGAGCAGCGGGCGGCAGAAGAGGTCTGCGCGCCACGTGGGACCCTCCTCCGGTGGCCGGGGAGCAGCTGGGGATCGAACCAGCACTGCAGAGGCTGTGGGCAGCTTCGCAACCCAGCGCTCAACAGCTGCGCCACCGGGGAGGCCCACTACTTCTTTTTTCAACTGACTCCCTTTATATCATCTGATTTTTAACTATTTTATTATAACCCTTCATCTTAGCATTTTGTAGAGAGTATATGCTAATTGTTTTTCACTCTGCTAAGAGCTCAGGCTACCTGAGACTGAACCCCAGCTTTGACATTTGTAAGACCATACGAACATGTTACTAGTGTCTTGCCTCTGTTTCTTCATCTGTAAAGTGGTAATGACCTCTTAATTTTTATGTGAATTATGAAAAAATATGTAGTAAATTTTAGAACTCTATTAACAATCTCAGTAACAATAATTTTTTTAAAACTGGCTCTTTTCCCCATAGTAAATACCTATATCTACATACACACACACACACGTAATTATATGTGTGTGCACATACTTATATGGCACCTCTTCTCCTGTGCTACATTTTTAGTCTTTTTATGTTGCAGATTTCTTCATTTATTCTGCATATTCCTCCTTAAAAGAATTCTATCCAGTTTTGTTGTTTGCCCATAAACACAGTGGGTGGATTCTCCTTGGTTGCCCTCACAAGCCACCTGGCCCTGTGAGAATCCTGCTCTCCATAACCTGGGAGCTGTTTGATGTCTCCAGGCACCAGACACTCTCTGGTATTTCAGTCTTTGATGTGGGGTACATTTGTTAGCCTGAAAGGAGTCTGGCCTCACTGTTTGACTGTTTCACTAGGAAGAATAGTAATTATCCCTGGTTAATATGTTGGACCTCCCACAACAATAAGAGTAAATGAAAATTTTAAACCTGACACCTGGAGGCGCGTGGGCCACAAGTGTGTGAGGGTCTCAAGCTCAGCTCACTCCCACTGTTCCCGCCTACTGCTTCTCACACACGACTGTAGTTTGGCTTGTGATAAACAAAACAGCTCTTGGTATCTTGAAAGTTGTCAAGATACTATATGGTTTTAGGCATCTTTCTAGTTTTACTGAACATACATGTAGTTTTATTGAATATATATGATATAGATGCCATGATTGTTGGTCACACTTTTTATGAAGCAATTGATAGATGTGAAGACAGCTTGAGCTAGGATGCCTGAAGAGAATGAAGAGGATTTTTCATTATACATTTGATTGTATGATTCTCATGAGTCTTTGGGAAGTGGTACCACAGATTCAAAACCAGACAGAGTTGCTTATAACTTTACCCTATTGTCGCATCATGAAGGAAATAACATCGCAGCTGCCGCTCTAAACTTCAGGCTGTTGTAATAAATGACCTTAACCCTTTCACTAAATTGGAAATTATTTTCTACAATACTAACTTTCCTGAATGAACATGATTATGCAGATAGTAGAATAAGCTTTTATTTCTCTTATAAAATTTCACTTAATTCCAAGTGGGGACATAGTCTGAGACTGATAATCAAACAAGTAAGTTAGGGTTCAATTCTTTTGGCTTTAGAGTTTCAGGTTAAGAAATGAGGACATTAGGAAGTCTTATTAAATTATTTCTATTTCATTGCAAAGTCAACTATTAACCTCATTGTGACGATTTGTTTAGAGTCAGAGTCCAGAATAAGAGCTTATTTCTGCCCTCAAATTTCTGAAACAAATACAAATTTCAATCTGTAAACATAAACGCCTAAGTAACAAAATTTGTTTTATTTTCTATAACTTAACTTCATTTTTTACACAGAACCCACATTGCACTACTGATGGAAACCCTAGCCTACAGCACTTTCAGGATTTCTTCCCTGTGGTCATACTCCAGCTTCAGTGCCAGGACAGTACACCAACAGGGAGCTGGGAGAGCGGAGCATTTGGGTCAGGGAGGGAGGCAATCTGCTTTACAGTCATTGGTCCACACTGATTTTCACTGGAGCATCCATTGTTCCCATCTGCCTGGTTCCCTCCAGATCCAGGGATTTCTGCTGCTCTGAGACATGCTTCTGGCATGGATTTTTTTTAATTTTAACCATACTGCATATGGAACCATCTGCCTTTGTGCCCCTCAGCTATTTCTTTCTTGGGTCTACACTGTGACACACAGTGTTTCTTTGCTTTTCGAACACACAGACCACTTGAGTTAGCTCTCCCTCCCCCAAAACATAAGCCAGAGGCCTCTTTTTAAGGATATTTGGTGGGGGAAGGGGGTTATTTTATGTGTGTGCTAGTTATTTTGAAGATAACCCATCTATCCCTTAAAATTTCTTCTTCCGAGTGTTTAGATATTTTGTAAACCAAATCCTAGAAAGACTTTCAGGGAGCTACAGGAAGATTTTTTTTAAAAACCAGTATCTTAAAATGTTTCCCCACCATATTGTTTGTATATTACAGCCATCTATTCTATTAGAAAACAGTCAACTGGTAAAATAAGACTTTGTCAACCATAAATATCTTTTTTGTAAGGGAGAAAATAATCATATTACATACTTACAGATTCAAACCCAGTTTTATTTAATCAATGTTTACTGAACACTTAAGTTTGTCAGACCCTTGCATAACAGAAAGTTGAAGAAAGACAAGATTCTGATCCTGGAAGTATTTGCACTCTAGTGAAGAAGGAAGACTAGAACATAAATAACAGTAATATAAAACCTGAAATGATTAATCTGCCCACATGAGTCATAAACAAAGGGCTTTGGGAGCATGTAGAAAGCAATCAATTTTAATCAGCAGATTGGAGAATACTTTAGACCTAGCACTGAGTCACTGCTTACCAGTAAAACCCTCTGGGCATTTCCTCTGCTCTCTGGACAATTTGGAGTGAGAGTAAAGATGATTGCTTTTTCTTCAACCCTTGGACAAGAGATTATGTGTTCTTTGGAAGTTCCAGAACCTAAAGGTAGTTTTCTGAGTAAAGATGATTGCTTTTTCTTCAACCCTTGGACAAGAGCTTATGTGTTCCTTGGAAGCTCCAGAACCTAAAGGTAGTTTTCTTCTAAGGGATTCTTCACACACATCCTTGCTCACTGTAAGAGTTCTCTGTCTGCCATTACCCACTTTTCTAAAGTCTGTGTATCCAGGTCAGTCTTTCTCTTGCCTACTTACCTGTTGGTGTTAATGTTGATGGTAGTGGTGATATTTATGTGCTTGCTTCTTGTGTTTGTGTGTGTGTGTGTGTGTGTGTGATTTAGCTCTTTTTTCCACCTGAGAGAATGATTTCAAATTCTGAACCACTTTGTGCTTGACATTTTCACTCTACCTAACTTTGCTCATAAGCCCTGAAGAATCAGATGTTCTAGGAAAATGAAATGGTCAACATGGCAGAAGAGCAAAATGAGATTGCTTTTTCTTTAACAAATAATTAAAATTCTTAAAGCATATTAATAAGAAAAAGAAGTCAATCTGGAAAGGCTACATACTATATAACTTCAATGACCTGATATTCTGGGAAAGGTAAAAGTATGGAAACAGTAAAAAATATCTGTGGCTACCTGCCTGGGGTTGTGGTGAGGGGTGACTAGACAGAGCACAGAGGAATTTTAGGGCAGTGAAAATGCTTAGTGTGATATCAGAATGGTGGATATATGTCATTATACATGGATCCAAACCCATAGAATGTATAACACCAGGAGTGACCCTCCTGTCACCTCTGGACTTTGGGTGATTATGATGTCAGTGTAGGATCATTGTAACAAATGTACCACCTGTAATATTAGTAATGGAGGAGGTTGTACACATATGGGGACAGAGGGTACGTGGGAACTCTCTGTACTTTCCATTCAATTTTTCTGTGACTCTAAAACAGGTTTAAAAAACAAAATCTATTTAAAAAAAAAAGAATGAATCAGTGTGCATTGTTTCCTCTATCCCAACCCCACCAATCAGTGACTGCTCTCCTATGCTCCTCGCCACTGCACTAACTTTGAATGGTTTGTACTGGTCTCTGTTGTTTGTCAGCCTTAGTGAGTGATATTGTCTTTCACTTGACAGAGCATAAGTGGTAAGCAAAGCTTTCACTGTTTTGATCCATGTTTTTTAAAAATGCTCACTGTATTTTTGCTTCCTGTAACAAGTATTGTGCTTGATGTATACTTCAAAGAGACGTGGCAAAGATAAGAAAGGGCAAAAAGAAATGAAAAAATCAATATGGGGAAATATCATTTTCTGATTGCTGGGAACAATTTCAATGTTCCCTATTTGTTTTACAGCTCAAAGGAAAACTCTGATAGTATACAAGTCTTATTTAGCACTATACAAAATGTGTTTATGATGGTGGGAGAAGATAGTCTGCCCTGACCATCACCATGGTAACCTCTAAAAGCAAAGATTATGTCTGATTAGGTTGCCCTTCTCAGGAAGAATTGACCAGAAAAAAATCTTTTGAAAAGTTTAAAATGGAAGGTAGGAAGATACTGGTACTAATTTTGCACAGCTGCTCTCCTCCCTGACTCGCTTAATAAGAGTGACTCAGACTACTTTCTAGAACCTTTTGCCTCTCCTATGGAGAGCTTCCAATGACATCCTCCCCTTGCTGAAAATGTACCTCAACTCAGTTCTCTGCAGTTATTGTCTCCATAGCTCGTAATCAGAATTCCATATATCTTTGTGATTGCCTGTAAAGAGATTAATGAATTCTCCTAAAGAAAAAAGAATAATAAAAGACATGAAACATCATGTGCTCAGAAGAGTTTAAAAAAAAACCAAACTTAATCCTGTCTGCCCTGCAATGATCTGGGAGGCATGCAGGCAGCAATAAGATGGAAAATTGGAAAGGGTCAGAAGACTATTATATGTTAGAATTATCTTTATAGAAGTTTCTGATGCTCTTTGTCTTAAAAAAGAATCCTTTTAAACAGCATTTTCTATTTTTTCCCTAAGTTTCTACTGCCAATACTAGTACTTATAAAGCACAATGTGTTTATCAATTTATTCTGCTCTTCCTGTTTCATTTCCTAAATAATGTAATAATCAAGTGATTTCTTGGAAGCTGACTAATGTCAAGAGGAGCATCAAGGAGAGGAAATGATAGTTTTACTCCCACTTGTTGGACTGATACAATATTCTGTAATGATGGCCTTAGAAAGGATTTTCTTAAAAGTCTGCATACTATTTCCAAACCTCTTGATGCTTTGTAATCTGAAAACATTGTGAGGTATAAAATGCCATTCAATCATTTACATGTATATGGCAAACAATGAAAAGGTCATTCCTTCAACGATGCAGGTAAAAAATAATCATTGCATTCATTTGAGCAAAGAATAAGAACTGAGTCATTCTTCTCTCAATTGACAGGAAGCTGTTTCATTTTTCTGATTATACATGATATTATAACAAATCCTGGAGACAAATGTGGAAATATGTATCAAAATTGAAAAGCACAGCTTCTTCGCTAGAGGTAGATTTCTACTTATGCCCTGGAAATGGGTTTCAAGATTCCTACTGTGGCAAAAAATAGGAAGTTATCTAGATGTATTCTGTGGGTAGGAGGTTAAAAAAATGATGGAACAATATGATGTAATACTATTTTTTTTTTCAAAAGAGCAGGCTGTATGAGTCAGTGAGGAATAACCCTCAACTATACTCTTAAATGAAAATATGGCAATTAGATAAATCCTAAGTGCTTTTTGTATATTAACTTATTTGATCCTCATAACAATTCCCTTCAGTAGGCACTCTTATAATTCCTACATTATGGATGAGTTAGCAGGGGCACAGAAAGGTTAAGTAATTGCTCAAGGTCACACAGCTAGTGAAGAGGATGTCATGATTTGATCTTATACAGTCTAAACTCAGAATTTGAACTATTAAATTCTGAGCAAAACAGTAAAACAATGCTCAGAATAGTATATATACTGCTAGTGTGCAATAAAGGATACATACACACACAAAGTCAATCTTCACTACTTTCAGATTCATCTACTTGCTAAAATTTATTTGTAACCCCCAAAATCAATCTCACATAACTTCCTAGGTGTAACAAGGAGTGTTCTGCCTTCTGGCTTCTGCTACCATACTGTAAATGTGTCCTTTTATGGTCTATTTAGTGCCTCTTTTTCTCATATTTGTGCTTTTTGTTGGTAATTTTGTTGTTTAAAATGGCCCCATCTGTAGCAGTGAAATGCTGTCCAGTGTCCCTGAGTATACGAAGGCTGTGATGTGCCTGACGCATGTCTTAGAGAAGCTTTGTTACAGCATGAGTTGGAGAGCTGTTGGCTGTGAGTTCGCTGTTAATGAACCATAAGTAAGATGTCTCTAAACAGCACCACACATAAAACAAGGTTATGTAATGATCGGCTGATAACAATGTCATCAGAGACTCACAGGATCCTAACTCTGTATTTCCCCCTTGGAATATGGTACAATAGTCACTAATTCCATGTTTACAGGACTCTATGGAACAGAACTTCCGTAATTAACAAGTATAAATTATACACATGTATATGTACACAATAGGTGGGCACATATGTACACATAAATGTGCATGTATAAAAATTTATGCTCATTTATGAATCATGCACATGAAAATCTTGAGAGCATAAAATAAGCTGTATACGGTAGTTATTTTGAGGCAGAAAACTAGGATTCTGAAGTTTGGAAGTGGGAGAAAGAATTTTCTCCTAGTAAAATTTTACCATGTGTGTTATCTATAGAAATATCTTTGTGCAAACAGAACAGTACAAAGAAAGGAAAGTTTCCCAAAGCTCTGCATAACCCTATTTTCCTGCAAATAGTTTCCACAAATAATTTTCTAGGTATTTAAAATCCAAACATAACATACATAGTCATACTGTACTGAATCTTGCTTTTTAAAACTTCTAAACTGAACTTTTTAGATCAAAACGTGAAGAACTACTATTCCTCCTTCCCCTTCCACAATTCCCCCCAAAACAGCCCCCTGCTGAGATGGGGCATCACAGATTCCTCTTTCCAGGTTGCCCGCCCACAAATCACATTTCTGCTAAGAGTGCCACAGCAACATTTAGAAGACAAAATCATACCATCACTCTGAAATAAAATGAGAGCATAGCAGAGGGCATAATAAGAACTGAGATTTCCTGAACAGTTTAACATTTTTTTATGTTTTATACTTTTCAGTATGAATGAAAGAATTTTTATTCCAAAAATGGAAGAGAAAAGGAATTTACTCAGTCACTTACATGTCAGGTGTTATGTGCGTGTGTGTACATAATATTTCTTGATATTCATACCACTGAAGATATCAATAGATATCATTCTACTCCTTTTACTGGTAGAGAATATAGAGTCTCCAAAATCAAGCCATTCATGTCTCCCAAAAGCAGAGAAGGAAGGCCTTTCCTATAGGTATACGCCACTGAGTGTTTATAGATATTATGTCTAAATTTGAATATGTGACTGTAATATCTGCAAGTTGCTGAATCAGTTTTTTAGTTATATCCAACTCATAAAACATTAAATAGAATCCAGTGCCCCCAACGATCATATAACAGACACAATATGAATTCCAGACAATCAAAATTTTAAAATCACAGATACACAATACCCAGTGTACTTGACAGTGAAATTCTAACCTTTTCAGTGTAACTGTCTTTCCTAATGAAACTATTTTTCACCATTAAGATTTTGATTTTGTTATTCAAAACAAAGGAAAATAAAATCCTTTAAGATACAGATACCCAATTTAAAGAAAAAGATGCCATACACATACAGCTGTTTAAGATAATGGCTCCTAGGACTGAGAAAAGTTGAATACAAATGAAGTAACAACTTTATTTTCATGATTGTATTTACATTAAACCTGTTGATAGATCAGATTTTTGAGTTTGAATTGCAATAACTACTAGTTTCCTCTAGAGGGAGAATGAAACAAGAATAGGCAAATGGAGTATTTATTAAAAAGTGGAAGGAGTAAAATGATACTGAAGACGCCTCTTAATAGAGTAAAAGCATTTTGTGAAAGTTGTTTTAAGAAAAATCATACATTGATTAGTTTCATTGTGATATATTTTCTAAGCATAGCTAAATCCATCTCTAAAATAAACAGGATGATATTTTTAGTTCCCTTTTAATTTTGAACTAACAGAAAAGATTGTAGTACACACATACACACAATTTCACCCACTTCATGCTAGATTGCAATAACACCTATGTTATAAAAAGACAGCAAACTGCTTAAAACATTTTTCTAAAACTGCACATTTAATTCTGAGTATTCATGAAATAAGCATGAAGTTCAGCTACTGAAATACACAAGTGAAGCTGAGAGTCCGTAAGCAAGTTACCCACTGCAATATAAACCACTGCATAGAGCTAAATATCAAAATGATTGACTCTTCTCCTCTCTATCCCAAATTTCCTAGGATGGTAAATATTCTGCTAGAAGGATCTAATCTTTTAAATTTGGAGACCTGAAGAAAACAAACAACACTGAAATAAGTGTCCATGTGTATTGTGCAAGAACTGAAATCCAGGTAGCTCCGCTGTTATTACAGAATTTGAAGAAATAATCAACAAAGAGAGATGTGATCACGAGCTCCAGAAATAACGGTTTCCACAAGAGAAACAACCGTGGAAGAAAATTATCCTCTTTGCTAACAATACGGTGATCAGCCTCACTTGCTTGCTCCTGATGATGAGGTGATGTCACTGGTCAGAAGCGCTGGCCTATTTTCTGTTCTGCCTATGGTGGGTTGGATTGGATGAAAATAAACATCTTACATAACAGGCCGGCTGTGCACTTCGTCTTTTTTTTTTTCCCAAGGAAATTTTCCCAGCGTGAATTCTGCATGTACAATTAACATTGGCAAAATTTCAGCTGAAAAATCTGTTAGGTTTATAAGCAGATTAACGAATGCATTTCTTGTATGCTCTCCCTCATGGCCCTTACCAATCTCACATTTTACACACACACACACACACACACACACCCATCACTATCACCATCATCACCACTATCATTACCACCCCTCCTATAATCAGAACAGCTTTGTACTGAGAGAAAGAGAAACAGCAAGTTAGAATTGGAATTGGCCTTCAAGTAGTTGTAAACAAACTAGGAGGATCGCATATTAGAGCTAACTTCTTATCCCTGTGAGGCAAACCAGACATTATCACTGCTCACTTTCTCAAAATTGAAGACGATGAGTCAAAGATTACCAGGTTCTAAGAAATACATCCCTGTGTCAATGGCCTTCATAGTCAGGAAAGGGGCAAACCTAGCAATGGAAATTTTCTATTGTAATTGTTATAATTTATGCAATTTGGACTTTCCTTTTATAAAGATGGTTTTAATATAGAGGGGATTATGAATTATTAAGCTTTAGCATTAATTATGGAGAATTCATATATAGTTAACATATTACAATGTACATTATCTTGTTTTTTCTAATTCCTGAAGGTACAACAAAATCAGGGTGTCAAAGAGCTGAAGGAAACATTTACTTGAACAGTCTGGATAAAGCTTATTTGAAATCAGCAATAGAATTTACAGTGTTTGAATGGAATCTATCAATTGGCTTAGTACTCTTAGTTTCAGGGAAAAAAATCATCACACAGTCTCTACCCAACAAAGCAATTATTTCTGTATCTATCGCATAACTAACACATGACAAATATTAAGTAACCTAAATAATGTGTAGTTGAACTTAGACTATAAGACATTTTTGCATTTCTAGGCAATAAATGTTATCAATCAAGAGAGAAAAGCCATTCTAAGCAAATGTAGAGAAACTGAAGATGAATTAATATGATCAGATCCTTACTGTGGTAAAAATAATCATGACTTTCTGTAGTAATCCACATCGGAGAGGAAAAAAATGCAAATCTCTTATTTGGTGCATGAACATAAGGTTAAGTCAAGAAAGGCAATTCTATACATGTGTGTGCCTTGCTGGGTATCTATTTAAAGGTGATTACCTAACTTTAGAGACGACTGTTCCTTCTGTAATATGCATCAGTGTGCTACATACAAAACTAACATGTACAGTAATATATATTTGAACATCATAGCACATGTATGCAATGAGTCAGCTGTCTTACTTTGGAAAATCATTGAATTTATTTTCTAAAGATTTGCATTTATATGTCAACTTTGACTCTTATTGCCCATTAGAACTTAGACAATTAACCACACTTTTCTAAGCTCCAGCATTCTTATCTATAATGTGAAGACACTGCTACTATCAAGAGGTATCTTAAGGAATATAAAAGAAAACATTGCACTAACGTATCTAACAAAGTTCTCAGCAAATATGCAAATATGCATCTATGAATATCTATGATGAAGTCAGAGATATTGTTCAGTAATTTCACAAAGCAGTAAGATTGAATTCATATTTTCCCCAAAATTAGGTATTTGGCTTCTTAGAACAGTTATTTGTTTACTTGGCTTCAAGAACAATACTAGTCACGTTTTTTGAATATACCAATATATGTATAGCTGTTTGCATTGAATGAATAGTATCCAAATCAATTTCTAATTGTTAAGCCAATCAAATGTATTTTAAATGTCATTTGGGTCAAAAATCTGTTTATAAGTGGAAGAAAATTACTGTAAGGGTTAATATAGAATTATGATCTCTTGAAATATTTCCACAAATTTTTGAGAAAATATTTCTTTATGTAGTGTTTGTTTGTACAATGTTAAAGAATACATATTTAAAAAGGTTTATCACTGAAAATACTTCAAAAGCAAAAACAAATAAAATGAAAATCTCATATGAATATCCTTGTCATAAAGGCATATCTTTAAGACATACATGCACAAAGCAAGAACGTAGAAAATTACTGTATTTTTTATACTGTTGCTAGATGAAGAAATAAAAAGTATGGAATTGTGACCCTTCTTTATAAGCTTTGAATCACCAGTGTTAACAATTGGTGGTGAAGGCTTATTGAATTTACATTTTAGGGCTTTATTTTACTATTTCTGGGGAAATTCTAATGGGATGAAATTTAGGTTCCATGAACTCTGGCAAAAGAGGAAGAAACTCAGCTTTCTCTTTGTGCAAAATCTCAAGTCCAGATGCTGGCTTTTTTTCTTCATGAAAATTCATCATGTATCTATTATACCTTCCTAATTAATGTCACACATGTATGAATAATGTTTTGAAAATCATTCACTATCCACTTTACATATGTTAACATATATTATGTTTTAGAATCATTTTGTGCCAACCAGTTCAGTGTGCTATAGAACTCACAAAGAAGTAGTAGGACTATGCAGTTCTTACTCATTGCTTGGGTTCAGGTTTTATAGTATTGAAAAGTGAAAAAAGCTGGAGTTGCCTATTTTCTACAACTCAAACATGGTGACTAAAAAAATGGATTTTGTTTTATGTTCTTATGTTTCTAAAGTGTTGTAATTTTTACTTCATTCAACAAATCATTTTTAAATGTCTACATAATGGCAGTCACTTTTGAAAGCATCTGGAATATATCTGTGAACACAGCAGAGCGGGGGGCTGGGGGGGGAGATTTGTCCCATAAATTAAAATTAAACAAAGATGCTAATTCTCTAACACAGTAGAAGTAGTAAGTCCTGTGGAGGATAAGAGAGGAGGGTCAATTACCTGAGGAGGAAGTGTCATTTTGAATGGTGTGGTCAGAGTTGGTCTTGATGAGAACTTGACATTTGAACAAAGATGTGAAGCAGGTGGAAGAGGTGAGATTTGAGTGTCTTACTGTCATGGAACACAACATAGTTCCAATAATCAGGAGTCTGGCAGTGTCATTAACTGAATGAAACTGGCCAAGAGTTTTACTTCTTTACCTATAAAATAAGAATTAGGCAAACTATCTGTTCAAATCTGTGGTGAGAAAAGATTATGTTGTTTGACACCAACTGGAGGTTAGACACTCAGAATGAATAACACACAATCTTCAGCCCTTGAGGAACTGGAATTTTACAATGATAATGATTATATTCTATCAATAAATGATGGTGGTGGGCCTCCCCTGGTGGCACAGGAGGTTGAGCACAGCGCTGTGAAGCTGTCCGCAGCCTCTGCAGTGCGGGTTCGATTCCCAGCCAGCCAGGGAGATTCCCACATGGTGCAGCAGACCTCTCCTGTCTCACCCGCTACTCCCCCTCAGCAGCGTATTTCAGTCAGTCTGACTTTTCTGTTCCCCACTCTGTCTCAGGTGAATCCTCTCAACATCCTGCACATCTGGCCTGTACCCTGGTTCTTGTATGCATGAATAATTAAATCTTTGAAAATAAAATAAAATAAAATAAATGCTGGTCACAAGTGGAAGATTTCTTAAAAAAATAAAATAAATGGTGATAGTATCTTGTGGCATCTTAAAGATTTTCATGCATTTGCAATTGAATGTGCTAAAAAAATCCAAGATTGCCTTTCTCTTCTTAGACCTTTGCATCATAGAACCTGGCTGTCTCCTTCCAGAAGCTTTTCCTGTACTGTCTAACTATTCTTCTGTAGCTTCTCCTATGTCTCAATTACTCATTCTCTCTTTAATTTACTAACTTCTTTCCTTCTTTCAGATCTTTTATAAATGTTTTGGTTTTTCCTCAGTCCTCTATGTTTTACTCTGTCCCTTTTCTTCCCCATGGACAACTTAAGTATTACTGATTATAAATATTCCCTAGGAATATTCCTCTCCACTTCACCTAAATTATGAGCTCAGATATAACAGAGGAACTTGCAGGTGAAGAACAAAATGATATGTTTTATTGCTAAAGGCCAAGAATGACAATGTAGCTTTACATGGGAATCCAATAGGTAGGCTAACTGGACCTGAGTCCTTGCCTATGTATGTATGGGAGCTAAAACTTCATTTCTATCTTCTTAGGAAATATCGTTGGGTCTGAGAATTAAAATTGCATGAGGCAGATTAACAGGAGAAAAGGGCTACAGATTTTTTTACACATACATGAGAGTCCCATTAAAAGAGGACCATTCAAAGAAGTGGCAGAAACCGAAGTGTCTACATACTAGGTTGAACAAAGAGAAACAACTGTGGGAAAATATCTAAAATATATGGGAGACTAAAGAAAGATGAGCTATTTTAATAGTCTATTTGTACAGAATTTTCTCATTTTCAACACTCTTGTCTCTCGTGAAAAGAATGTTTGTCTTGCCTCCTGGTTTAGAGAAAGCACCAGTCACATAAGAATTAATTTAGGGCCTCCCCGGTGGCGCAGAGGTTGAGCGCTGGGTTGCGAAGCTGCCCGCGGCCTCTGCGACGCCGGTTCGATCCCCGGCTGTTCCCCGGCCACCCGAGGAGGGTCCCACATGGCACGCAGACCTCTCCTGCCGCCCGCTGCTCCCCTCAGCAGTGTACTTCAGTCCTTCTGCCTGCTCTGCTCCCCGCTCTGGCTCTGGTGAATTCTCTCACCCTCCCGCACTTCTGAGTGTACCCAGTGCATGAATAAACAAAAAAACAAAACAAACAAACCAGCAAACAAATAAATAAAGCATGCCTCTATTAAAAAAAAAAAAAAGAATTAATTTACCTGCTATTTTCAAGGCCAGAGGGAGAAGAAAGGGTATCCTTCTTGTACCTGTTGTTTTTCAAGTGTCTTTAGCCCAAACTAGTCCTTTGCCTCTCTCCATAGTTAAGAACATAGACAATCTCCCACTTTGAGTCTCCTCCTGGGATTTTTTGCGGGTGCTATAAAGTTTGATGAGAAGGCTCTGTACCTAAGACTGAAAATTTCTCCCTATTCTTTTTTTTCCATCCCAAATATGTACAGCCATATTGTCTGACAGAGCATGTCTGCAGTTCTCCAATAAAACTGGCAAATAAAAGACATGAGTTAAAGATGTAAATGAATTTTTAAGAATTACAAAATTCATTGGAATTAAATTTAAATAAAATTCCACAAGAATGATAAGTTCACAAGAATGGTAGAAAAGGCAGTCTCAGCACTTCCTAATTTTAGCCTTAAATAAGACAAATTCTACATGCCTTGGTAAAGCTGAGTCCCCTTTAGCAGTTCAAGCACTGGTGATCATTCTCAAATGGTCAGAGTTTAGTTACACCTCAGACTTGATGTTTCATTATGTTTAACTAGAGGTTATTTATTTATTTATGATTTTATTGAGGCATAATCTGCAAATAGTGCAATGTGCTGATCTTAAGTATATAGGTCAATTATTTTGGACAAACGTATATAGGCACCTCTATATTATGTATATTGTTGATATACTTCTATTAAGAAGTGGATTTAGAAAATCACAGTGAGTCTAAGAAATCAGAGAGAATAGTACAAAATGTCACACCGTGTACCATTTATATGGTGTGCTAAAACAGAAATTACTAATCCAGAGCAAAATTTAAACCAACCCAGACAAGCGGTGGCCTCCAGGGTGTGGGCAGCAGGTGTCTCTGACCAGATAAGGACACAAAGAGTCTTTCTGAGATAACAGATGCTATTTCATTAGGGGGTGGAGTGACACTTGTGGGAATATGCACTTAAGTCTTCAAATAGTTTATATGATATTTATGCATTTCCTTGTACAAATTATGCCTCAAAAAAAAGATTTAAAAAGAAAAGAAAAAAGAAGTGGAATAATTTCTTGTAACTCCAAGAAGTTCCTCTGTATTACTTCCTAATGATTTCCTGTCCCTCAAGAAGCAGTTATTCTAATTTTTCTTCACATGCAGCCACTTCACTTGATCCAGAAGTTCATATGTATGGAATTATAAATTTAGTGTGTGGCTTCCTTTACTCAAGATGTTTTTAAAATTCATCTCTCCTATGATGTGTATCGATAGCACATTCTTTTTATTAGTGAGTGTGTGTGGATATCCTGTGTGGATATGCCATCATTTGAAAAAAAAAAAATCTATTCTCCTGCTGGTGGATACCTAGTTGTTTCCAGACTTGCAGACATGATGAATGAAGTCACTATGGACATTATTACCCAAAAGTCTTGTGGATATATTTTCATTTTTCTTGCATAAATATGTACTCTCTGTAGTTAGACTAGTGCCTACTACAGTGCCTAGGACAAAGTCATTGTTCAACACAGGCTAACTGAATACCACAGGAAAGAAGGCTAAGACTTAAAAGACTTAAAAGCTACAGACTTAAAAACAAATTGATAAAAAAAAATATAAAACTCACAGCCTCAAGAGTTAATTGATATCAGTCCACTGATCAAGAGCTGGGCCCTCTTCCTTTGGAAGGACTCTCCTTTTTTTTCCTAGCCCCTCTGAAGTTCTTTTACAGCGTAGCAAACAATGATGTAATGAAACAATTACTCTCCTTGAAGTAGGGAAAGTATGAAGTGGATGTTAGCTCTGCTCATTGTGGACTTTTACCAGGACATGTTTACAATTCCAATCAGATATTTTAAATTCAACATCTTGCATTTCTAAAGTACACTAGAGTTGATATACTGTTTTCATTGACACTTAATGAATTTTCTTCTACATCCTATGAGGATGCTTTAAAAAGATCAAATTGTCTTTACCTCAAAACCAGCTGCTCATACTTATTAACCTATTTTCTTTTTCAATTATTTCATTGTCTCTCAGGTACTAAAGAAGGGAAACTGCTGTCTCCCATCTAATGAGTACTTACATCCTAGAAACTACTTTTTCATAATTTCTCTTATTTTCACTCTTAGTGTCACCCTCCTTGGTTAAGGCCTTTACCCATTCAAATCTGAATTGATATGAATAATCTCAACCAAACAGTCCTCTATGTCTTCTGGGAGAAAATTTTAGCATAGCAATTTAATACCCTACAACACAATCTCCATTTGACCACTCCCAGTTGAAAAAGATTTTGTGAATGTCCTCTAAGAATAATCTACAAACTGTACTATCTAATATGGAAGTCGTTAGTTGCATATGATTATTTAAATTAATTATAATTAAAGGAAATTAAATTAAAAATTCAGTTTCTCAGTTGCACAAACCACATTTCAAAGGCTCCGTACTCATGTGTGGCTAGTGGCTACACATATATATTTTACATTGCAGATATAGAATATTTCTACCATGGTGAAAAATTCTACTGGACAATGCTAGACTGATCTCCTTCATGTCAAAATATTTCAAGTCATGTTACCCCAAATATTCCACTTTGGTCTATTATTTTAAGATACAGTTCCTTAAAAACAGCAAATACACAGTGAGACTGTCTCTGAATTTCCTTTATCTGATTAAAAGGATAATTCCTCCAAAAGGAATTCAATTGTTTAAATCCCTGCCCCTACAGTGTTATCAACCAGGGAAGACTGGCTTCTGGAACAGAAGAGACTAGATGTCAACACCCCACTCAGGGAATTAGAAGTGTACCTCACACCCATACAAACTTTGTCACCAGCTATCTTATCACCTATCTATTGTTCTAAGGGCCCATTGGTCGCTCCTAAATATTATTTACTCTTCACTAAGTCATCTGTATATCTTCTCCCCTTTCCCTACTGAGATATAAACATACAAATTTCATCATATTTGGGGGGTGTTTTTCCCCTGTGATAATGTAAATAATATTAAAAACATTAGCTTATATAGTCTCTTCCTATTGTCAGTTTATTTTGTAGACCCAGCCATTAAATGAAGGAGGTTCAAGGGAAGACTTTCCTCCTCTACAGCTTGTCTTCAAGACCTGGTACAATCTGAGTTGAATTTGTATTTTCAACCTGTCTTGCACTATTTGAACACTTATTTTTCCCACTCGAAGTCCCCATTTAAGCTTATTTACTTGCTTCCATGGATTTCCATGCTTTGTGTATGCCTTTCCTGGAGCTGTTCTGTCCTTTCTTACTGACTTAGAGGTGTTCAGAGTCAGGGTGATGCAGAAGCAGGGTGAGTGCCTGGAGAGTAGACAACCTTAGATGTTACAGACGTCCCCTACCTATTCGGCCTTTGTGTGGGATCACAGAAAAAACAAAGTTTACATTCAGAAAATATGCTTCTGCATCTTGACTCCACCACTTCCTAACCACATGGCCTGGGGCAAATCACTCTAGTTTCCACATCTGCAAAATGGAGTTAAAAATAGCACCAACCCTATTGTTTTACTGAGTTTTTGTAAAGTTTAAGTGCATGTGTCTGTGAATGTTTATAAAACCCAAGAAGCAGTAACAATAAAAGACATAAATGTTGCTGTGGCTCCTAGTGTAGTATTACTTGTCCCTTTGTTTTCTACAAGACCATGTCAGACTGTGCATTCTACTCATGTCAGTGACATGTAGCAAGCAAGTTCTTCATATCATTATTTGTTAAAGTTGAACATTAAAGTGTTTCTATACAGACTATGTTAAATATGTTTTTATATTTATAAAGTATTATAATATATCACATACCTAGTTATCCTGTTTCTTCAGTTAAAATAAAGTATAAGAATATTTCCTGTGGAGCTATTGAGAAGCAAATCCTGTATTTAAAGTAGTGGATTTTAAGCAAAATAGGAGTTTTTGTCCCTGTGATGAGAAGAAAATGCAAAAATTAACTTATCCAGGTAATTTTATTCATTCTCTTCAGTTTATCCTTAGTCTAAAGTTTCTAAACCAATCAGATATGAGGAAAAATTGGGTTTCAATATTTTAAAGTAGAATTTGGGCCTCCTTTGGTGGTACAGCCGCTGAGCGCTGGGCTGCAAAGCTTCCCGCAGCCTCTGCAGCGCCGGTTCAATCCCCGGCCGCGGGCGATGGTCCCACATGGCACACAGACCTCTCCTGCCACGTCCGCTGCTCCTCTCAGCAGTGTATTTCGTCAGTCTGCCTGTTCTGTTCCCTGCTCTGGCTCTGATGAATTCTCTTACCCTCCCGTGCTTCTGACTGTACCCAGTGCTTGTATAAATTAATTAATTCATTAATAAAAAATAAAGTAGAATTTACCAAATATTCAATTTCAGGTTTCTTTAACTTTATTTAGACTCCTCAATGCATTACTTGGAAATGATCATGATTATCAAAGCTTTTCTCTTCTGAATTTTGAACAATTGTACTCAAAGCTGATGGTTAAAAATCCCCATGGCTTCCTTACGAGCATCCTTTTTCAGTTGAGTGAACCTTGCAGAGACTGAATGAGGAAAGTGTTAAGATGACTTCTGTGGGGTCAGAGCACAAGGGCAGACTGCAGGCATCAGGTGAGTCAGGAAACGTATGATCTACTTCAGTAATATGACTTGAATTTATGGAATTGTCCTGGTTAGCAAGAGAGTCCACACATATACAGCAAGCCAGGGATGAAGGTTTGAAATTGAAAATAATCAGGTTTAAGTAGAAGTCATCTCCTATAAAAGATTCAGATTGAAATCAATTCTGAACTCACCCTCATGGGAATTTACAAGAGTTCGCCTCATGCCTGCTTGGCTCATAGGACTGGAGAAAGCGACAGAGAAATATGTCTCTATGCTCCAAAGGGGAACAATCTTTGCAATTGGCATCCTTTAACTTCAAAGTGCTACATTTGGCTCAGTGCCTTTATTCCTTAGCAGAAAACAAAATTCTGAGGCCATCATAGTGAATAAGGTTCTGAGGGTAATTTAGTAGGCTAAAAAAGGACTTGAAAAGGCAGTACGATTATAAAACTTTCCCTTTTTGTCTTTTGACTCAAACTCATCTTTAATGAACATCTAGCCAGAACAAGGATTTCATGATGGAGGAGTGAGTACTGATCTATGGGCTTCCAGGCAGGTAGCTGAGCAGGGCATGCTCCCAAGTCCTGCCTCTGTGCAGTGAGGAAGGGCTGAGTGTGGGGTACAGGTACTCCTTAAAGAAAGCTTCCTGTGAAAACAGATGTAGAAATCAACTTTGAAGTTGGTAGGTGTGGCTCAAAAGCTCTAGTTTTATGAGAAGAGAGAAGGTAAGTATAACTCTTCCCAGAACCATAGAGAAGAAATAAAACTGTTTCTTCTTGTGTCTAGGTTAAATGTGATTTTTAATTCCTGGGAATAGCAAGTGACACAAAAGCTGAAACAGACTTGAGCTTGTCAGAAGCAGTGATCCCCAAAATACCTCACATTTGCTTGACAAGTTCGTAAATGAGTGATTGAGAAGCAAATTAACTACAGCATGTGGATATGTCTGGTAGAGTTTAAACAATCTGCTTAATTCCAGTTAAGCAAAATGTTCAGCATGAAGCTCAGAGGCTGATATAGCCAGCAGTGGTTTGCAAGCTTCCCACATAAAGGGAACACCAGACATTTCCCCCTACTTACTGCCTTACAGTAGAGATTCTTTTATTACACACACATGCATTAAGGACACATATACACACATGTACACATGTGCATCGATACACATGTATATACACAGACTATGAATATATGAGCAAATATATGCTTATAAGTATATATATATAACATATTTAAGCATATCCCTTATTTGTATACCTTATTTGTAGATATTTGACATATAGATAAACTATAAAATGCTACTGTATGATGATTTCTTAGACTGAGTTAAAAAATATGTAACATAACATTATAACAATAGAATAAAATCTATCCACTTGCAAAACTATGTGTAAATGCTACTGTAGAAGAATGAAGGAGAAGATGAATTAACTACTTTAATAACCCATAGATATTGTATGTGTGTCTGTTTACATATAATGTATACTTATATATGTACTATTACACATAACTGTATACATACACACTCCATATACACACAGAGTGATTATTAATAAAAAGCATTTTATGGTCCCTGCTATGTTATACACTTTGCATTAATCTGGGATTTAATAATTAAAAGTTCCTGGTTCAACTATGATTATGTTGCTTACAGCAGCTTAAGGCAAGCTACTGGGAGTTTATAGACACCTTGGTTGAAACATCCCTCAAGGTCATCTTCAAGCCTTTGTTCTATTCCTGTTTATATCAACCTTCAGGTGACTAATTCTATTTCTCTTGAGACAATAATACAATAGAGATAACATGGACCTTTCAACTTACACTAACTGAATTCTGTTCTGCACTATATTAGTTGCTTCATGAATCAATGAAATAACATACAAACATACAGGAAACACAGTAAGTTCTATTCTTTGACTTTCCCTTTATTCTGTGAAAGAGATGCCCAAGAGAACAGATACTAGTATTCTAGTCCTGGATTGGGACATTGTCTATGGTATACTAGCAAATTTGGAAGTGAGTTTGTAGAGAAATCCTTCCAGATTTTGCTCATTAAATTCTTCAGCCTTACAGAATATCTGAGTATTTGGTAAACAGGGGACATAGAGTTTCTGGATGCTTAAAAAAAAATTCTAACATCATCCCTTGTCCTTTGTCACTATGGAAAAGCATGGCTGAAAAACAAATAGCAAAACATAAAAAAGAAAGAAAATAATAAAGCAAGTAGGAAGTCACTAGCCTTCTTCCAACTGATTTTAATATGACATTGTCTATTAACGCACACACTCCTCTTGGATCATTTATTCATTATGATCATTCATGAGAGCATTTGAAAACCAAGAAAGTCAGCTCTTAACATTATGATTGGTCTTAATTCAAATTACAAGTAACTTCTATCAACTGGTTATTGTGAGCAGCACCAGAGGTGTCCCAGGTACCTGAGCTTCCCAGATACATGGACATGTGTTCTACACAGTGAGTATTTGTGTACACTTAAATTTTTGCTAAAAATAATTGGGGCGGGGGATCTGCTGGTAAATCAACTCATTTGAAATACACTGGAGAAAGTCTTTATCTGTAGTCACCCATAAATAAATCCCTTTGTCAAAGGATACTTGTAAATATTGATTTTTTAAATATTAGATTTGCTAGAACACATAATGCATGCTTTACATGAAACTATAAAAAATGTAATATCCAAAGGAGAATATCTTCCTACTAACAGTACACACTTACACACACACACTTACACACAATATACACATATTTATTCTCACTCCCCAAATATTCATAGATAATTAATGAATGAATAAATTGAAAGCTCTAGCAGTTGGTGTGGCCACTGGTGAAGAAGTTCTGTTCTGCTACTTCAAATAAATATAACAAAACTCATGCCAGGGATTGTGCCAGACAAACAATAGCAACACTGTCTCTTGACTATAGACTCTGCCAGGCCTTTGAGCCTCTAGGAGCCAAGCAGAAGGAATTCTTTACCAGGCCATGGCTCTGCCCCCAGAAAGCATCTTTGTTATGACAAATAGCAGCTTGCGTTCATCTATGCCTACTACTGGTGGGAAGGGAAACAGATCTTCTCCACCACTGAAATAAATTTAAATGGAAAGAATGCTATAAATTATCTCACCCATTGCTTTTCAAACTTCTGAATTTCATGAATAAGCAACATCTGAAAATATAAATTAAAATTGCATGAAAGAAAATAATTGAGGAAAAGGCAGGTAGAGACTGACATGGCCCTTTTATAGAGTGAAGAAAAGTCTTTAAAAATTACCACTGCCAGTTTGAAGATGGCAGCATTGATAAAGTATCCGCCTCTTTTTTCTCAGAGATCAATTAAAGAAGAAAGGAGACCAGGAAACAATAGTATTAAATGCACTTTGAGTAAAAGCAGTAGACAGCTGGAGTCCTACGTTTTGAAGAACAGTGGCAAGGAAGAGAAAGGATGCCTGAGAGCACAGGAGCTAAAGATCTCAGAATATCACAGTACTTTTCTGCAGTCATCTTCAGAAGCAAACATCTAATCACCTGTTTGTAGCTTCGGAGTGGGTGTACACATCCACATACACTTGAAAAACTCTAGTTTTTCTTTATGAAATAGAGGGAGAGTGAATGATATTCTATAGTAGAAAGATGTGGTCTGTTTCCCTGGAAGGAAAAGAGAAGATTCTTTTCTTTCTTTCTTTTCTTTCTTTTCTTTCTTTTCTTTCTTTTCTTCCTTTTCTTCCTTTTCTTCCTTCCTTCCTTTCTTTCTCCCTCCCTCCCCCCCCACTCTCTCTCTCTTTCTCTCTTTTTCTCTCTCTCTCTCTCTCTCTCATCAATCACATTGTGAAAAATAACACAGCTATTATCCCATTGACTCAAAAAAAATAAATCATAAACAAACCCTTGTCCAAAATTGTGAGTCTATAAACAGAGGCAAATTGTTTTCTTTTTCTCAGGAACCCCTACAAATAAGTGGCACAGAAAATATATAATACATTCAAAATTCAAAGTAAAACCCAAAACTGATTGACAGAAATATGCTGCACAAATCAAAAAATAAGTAACAGAAAAACAAAGCTTGATCTCTCGCATATGCAAAAAAATGTTCTCATGGGGGAAATGAAAATAGAAACCAGGTATTGTATAGCATTAAGAAAGATACTGAGGCATTTCTCCTTGGAAAATAAGGATACAAAGATGAGATGTTACAGTGTAAGGAGCATATGCCCATGAAAAGAGGAGGATATAAAATATATGAGTTAATAGAACTTCAGAAAACAGACCAAAGTTATAGAAACAGAAATAAAGATGAATTTAGGAGCTGGGAGACAGTATGACTAGCACCCTAAAGAAAAAGAATAGCTGTCCATGTCACAAAGATGTAAAAGAAATTGTAATCGGAAGTATGAAAGTACTCAGAATTATTAGTTATCAGGAAAACACAACTTATCTCCATCAGGTATCTCTACTTATATGTTTATCTCTACTTATATGTTAAGATGGTTAAAATAGAAAAACTGAAAACTACAAATATTGAGAGGAAGCACAGCACACACACTCTCACCCACACCGGTGAATAATGTAATCACTCAGAAAAAATGTTTGCTGTTTTCTTAGAAACTTATATATATATAGACCTTAAATACATATAGACTTTAAACACAGAAATACTGCTAGGTGTTTATCCAATAGAAAAGAAAACAAAAATAAATAAATGAATGAATGAATAAATAAATAAATAAATAATGCTTATTAAAAGAATGCTTTTGTAGAATATTTTTACAAGCTTTAATCATAAAACCCCAAATTGAAAGCAATTCCAATACCCATTTACAGAAGAAAGGATATATAAGGGGTATTTATATAGTGGAATGATACTAGGGCATCCAAAGGGACAAATTACTAACATATCCAACACCATAAATTAAATGTCATAGGTAATACACTGAGTGTAAAAACTGATGTAAAATAAATTCATATGGTTTGATTTTTGGATTTCTGTGAAGTCTGTGAGGGTTGAAACAGTTGTGCCTCTTGGGTTAGGAAACGGTGCAGAAACTGGTTGAAAAAGACAAAAGAACTTTTTGGACTGATAAAAATACTTTATAACTTGAGGAGAAATGGATATAGAGGTGACTCTATTGATCCGAGTCAAGATTTGTAAATTTAATCTATATTTAACTGAAAATAAAGATTGATAATCAAATGGGAGGTGGAAAGTGGGTAGACATACAGATAAAACAAAAATGACAGAATTTTGATCATCGTTTTAACAACTTCATGGGGATTCTTTCCATCAGTCTGCTTTCTTTATATAGATTTGAAATTTCCCCAAATCTTAGTTAAAAATTCTGACATAAAAGAAGACTTCTCTTTACACATAGAAATGGCATAATATACTCGGAGGAAAACTGCTTTTTTGGCCTGAATTCTGTTTTATCTGTTATTAACATCATGAATCATGTTTTCTTTGTTCCTACATTTGTCTCTTAGGTTTTTGCCAGTACTTCTCATTTTAATGTCTTAACCTGAACATCCTAAGTTAGCTCTTTAGATACAGTTCTTTAGGAATGGATTTTGCTTTGCTAGCCAAATTGAAAGACATTTTTCTTTTAATATGTGCAATAAGTGCATGATATGATTGATAGATCTAGTTTTAGTTCTACAATATTATTTTAACTTTTCAAATGTCTTTTACTTTGCAGTTTCATTCATTGACAGTTTTGTTATTTCTTTTGATACTTAGAATATGTGTTTTTCCTCTAGTGTTATCTTTGTATTAATAATTATATATACAACCTATAGTCATTTAGAGACTTGGTTTACACTATGAATAATATAGATATCAGGCAATGTGTGCCTCCTTGTTCATGTCTTTCCTCTTCCTCATTCTTCAATTTTAATCACGGGTTTAATTTTAGTTATGATGTCTTTATTTAACTTCCTCTTGATTTGAGAATTTCAGGTTAGAATATCATAATCCCTATTAATATCAATGAAAATATAGTGTGCTAATTCTACTTCCCATTAATTTTCTCCCTCCTATTTTTTTTAGTTGTGGAATTTCTTATTTTTTAGCACATGATTAGTTTTCATCTTTTGTCTTGGTTCTATGGCTAAATATATTCAATTCATGCCCCCACAGACCTGATGACGAAGTATCTCTAGTCATTTTGTAGAGGCAGCAGCTCACTCCATAGTCGATTCCTAAGGAAGTGCTTATGAAGTGACATTCTCAGACATGCCTTGTTTGTAACTCCCATCAAAATAAGGGGGGTGCAATTGTATGGGGAATATAAAAATAAATAAAAACAAAAACAAAAAAAATCAATTAGTCGTAAAAAAAAAAAAGACATGAAAATCCTTGCCTCAATTTCTCCCCCTTGTGTTTCACAAAAAAAGTTCTATCCCTTTAACTTAAAAACAGATTTTATTTTCCCATGTTTTGCTTTAATATAGTTAAATTTTATATACATAAAATTAACCTAATTCATCCTTGAGTGTATGGTTCTAAATACTTCTTATCACATTCAGGTTGTGAAAAATATCAGTTGCATACGGAATTATGACTAGGATCCCCACTTCTTTGCTGGCTGTGAACTAAGGTTTATTTTCAGCTTCTAGAATCTGTGTATAGTCTTGGGCTCATGCCTTCTCCCCTATATTCAAAGCAATGTGAGGGGAGCCTTCCTGTTGTTTGACTCTCCCTGACCTCACTTGATGGCATTCAAATCTCCCCTCTGCCTCTTTTGTTGAGTCTCTTTGATTAACAATTCTTTTGCAAGCCTCCTATGCTCAATTGGGATAAGCCAACATAATCTCCCTCTTAGAAAGTCATCTGATTAGTAACTTCAATTACATATGCAAAAGTACTTAATTCGTGTTTGATTACAGTAAGACAGGAATGAGAATTTTAGTGGGACACTTCAGAATTCTGCCTTCCACATACATACTTGAAAAAAATCCAGTGGATTTCAGTCCTAAGGGAAATATAAGTTAAGTGTACACTGAAATGCTATTCTTCATTACTACATAGGCAAAGAATGAAGATTGATAATTTACTGATGAAAGAGAGGAATAACAGGATTTTAAATATATTGCTAACAGGCATTTTAACTGGTATGACATCTATAGAGATCTACAAGAATTACCAACATCGATTCTTGTTTACCCAGAAATTCTCCTTTTAGAATTTTTTTCTTGTAACTATCACATATGTGTGAAATGGCCTATGGCCAAGTGTGGTTAATGCAAATTAATGTTTATACCAAGATACTGAAAACAACCTAGAGGTCCAGGGAATTAGTTAATAAGTTAGTATAACTTGATAGCAACAGGCTGTAATAGAATAGGTGAAAACAATGGTGTTTTATCAGTTTGATGATAAGCAAGATATATTATTTTTTAAAGTAGTTATAGAACACTGGATATTATATGCAACCAGTTGTATAACCAGAAGAAAAGTAAAAAATCAGAATAGGTTTATCTATAGATATTTGCTTGAATTTGCATGTACTAAAAGTATAGACAACAACGGATACCTTTAGGTCACTAGTGAAAAGGACAGGTCTTTCAGAATGTATTGAATCCCGGACGATATGAATGTATATCCTATTCAATAGTTAAATGAATAAATTGTATAAAGGCCTTTTTATGAATAATATCATTTCTTAATAGGAAACATTTCATTGGGGGAGCAGGTACTTAATGAAGTACCAAACAGCCTACAGTGCATCTTTTTGATGTCAACTTTTTTCAACCTTGAGAGCACTTCATATGATTAGTGTTATTTTCCCCATTTTAGTGTTCAGAATACTGAGACTCAGGAAAATGTGTTATTGTCCCAAACTACACAGCCGCAAGGTTGTTTGACCAGCACTTAACCCAGGCCAATTTTATATGGCAACTTTAATCACCACCTGATGAAACTAAAAAAGAAAAGGTATATAATCTTGGATTAAAAAATATCTTTAGGGCCTCCCCTGGTGGAGCAGTGGTTGAGCGCTGGGCTGCGAAGGGGCCTGCAGCCTCTTCAGTGCTGGTTCAGTTCCCGGCCTCCAGTGAGGGTCCCACATGGCGTGACAGACCTCTCCTGCCGCACCTGCTACTACCCTTACCAGTGTATTTCATCAGTCTGCCTGTTCTCTTCCCCGCTCTGGTGAATTCTCTCACCCTCCCGCGCTTCTGACTGTACCCGGTGCTTGTATAAATAAATAAATCTTTAAAAAAAATTATCTGTAAATTAAAATATATCAATATAAAATTAAATGCATTATCTTCCTTTCCCACTTTGGGTGCATTCAGACCTCAATTAGAGGTAGAGTTCAGTCTTCAGCCAGATGCTGTAGTTCCCTTAAATACACCACAAAGAAGTACACAAAGTCATCTGATTGGTGCCTTTCTCACAAAAGTGTGCACTCCATATATGAAGTTTCATGTTAGAAAGTTTGTGCTATTTGGTCTGAAATATGCTTCCTTTACACCCTCCACATCTTTCTCTTGAGTTTGCCCTGTGAAAAATTTAATTGATTCCTCTTCTCTATGACAGCTCTTCAAGTATTTCCTCTTCAATGTTAAATGTTCTAAGATTCTCTGTTTCTCACACACCAAGATCTTAAGTCTCTCATCTGCATAAACAGATATTTCTCTTCAGGAGCACTCCAGTTTGTCAATGGTTTTGATAGACTATTTCATAAGGGAAGTCAGCCAGCAGAAAGTAGGCAGCAATTATCATCTGCAGTTGCTGAATATCATCCAGTTAATACAGATGAAAATACATTATCTTGTACATAAAAGGATCAGTCTGCTAACTTGTATTGAGCAAGTTGGCATAAGCAACCCTTAAATATTTTTCACATTTGTGTGTGAGAGACAGACAGACAGACAGAGAGGATGCCTTTAGATTTATTCCATTTCATTTCTTTTGGAGTCAGATTGCTGAGAAAAGAAGAGGCTTAATTCACAAGAATAAAGTGAAGAAAGTAAAGAGAAATAAAAAATGTTAAGTTGAAATATTAGGAAAAGTTAGAACATATACCTATATGAATTGGGTATATTTTTTTCATTTATGAAGTATTTATTGATGATCCAGAATTTTCATCCCAAATATCTGAAATTCTAGATTAGCATCTATATTTATATATTATAAATTATATTATTAATTATATCAGAAAATTATGTAAATAGCTAACATATATAGAAATTTACTGTGTACCAGGAACTAGTATAAGGGCTTTTAATGAAATACATCCTTTTTTTTTAAATTTCTCAACAACCCAATGTTATAGATACTATATTATTTTCTTTTTCAAGATGAGGAAGCTGAAGCTGACCTAGAGGAGTTAAGTAATTTGCTCAAGGTCAAAGAGCAAATGGCCAGTGACACTTCTATTCAAAGCTGGAAATTCAGTTTTGAAATAAATGACATACTGATAACTACATAATCATCTTGTAAAAGGCCAAGCTTGCTTGAATTTCTTCTCAAAACACATATTATATTGAAATTCAGGAATAGGCAAAATCAATGATAGCTATAGTCCAGGGGAATGTTGTATTAGAAATAGAAACCCAATCATTGAAAGAAACCAGTAAGTGGCAGCGGTTGGGTGCATAGACTTTCAAACCACACTGATTGGGTTTGAATTCAGTGCTGCTACTTACTAGCAGGTAACCTGACCTTAGCAAATCCCAGTTTCCTCATCTATGAAATAAAGGTAAGATTTCTTTCAAAGGGCTCTTACCAAGAACAAATGTGATAATATATGTAAATCACTTTATAGTGCTGGACACATAGTATGCACTTAATAAATGATGGCCATTATGTTATTATTACAGTCAAGTTTGAGTCATGACACCGGAGGGAGCTTATGCCTGGTAAATTCAATTTTCTACCTCAGTGAAGTCGCTCATGCCCCTAACCTCCAGTAGTGCCTAATTCAGGAATGTATGCTCAATAATTAATCATAGATTATATTTTATTGCATTAGCTAATGTTGCTTTCCACTTCTAGCTGTTTCATAACTTCATGGGAAATTTGTCATTTTTTTCATTAACTGAAAGAAAATGTAAAATAAGAAATCTACAGAAAGCTTTTCTACCATTTCCAAATTAAAGGGTTCCTTTATAGTAGAACATTTATCTTTTATTATAAAATCTATCAAAATGTCTCTAACAATGGCAGTTTCTTTGACTGGCGAGCAAATATAGTTTAGGATAAAAATTCAACAAAGTAGATAGCTGAGAGGCTGGGCCAGTCCCAGTGCTTTTGAATCAATGCAGAATCATTATGCATGCAAAGGAAATACAATTTGGTTTGCAATGGAGTTATTATTTTATTACTGACTTAGATTTTAGTGCTCATATATTTTTCACACTCTTTACAAGGTTGTTTACTGTTAACAATTTTAGGCACAATCCTTAGGATCTCCTCAGATTTCCAAGGACTGTCCTCTCCCAGGAAGTCTTTCCAGGCATGAATGACCAATGACCTCAGAAATTATCAATCCATAGTCAATTTCACTTCTCTTCAAGTAGGAGATGGGTAAAATTAAAATCAACATTGTAATAGTATAACAGAACCTGGAAGCTCTATCCCTAGAGAATAAAGTTTCTATTAAAAGCAAATCTTGGGCCTCCCTGGTGGCGCAAGGGGTGAAGACACAACCTATGAAGCTATCTGCAGCCACTGCAGCACGAGTTCCATCCCCGGCCGGCCAGGTTGCTGACCCACATGGTGCAGCAGACCTCTCCTGTCTCGCCCGCTGCTCCCCTCAGCAGCATACTTCAGTCAATCTGCCTGTTCTGTTCCCCACTCTATCTCTGATGATCCTCTCAACCCCCACAACTCTGGCGTGTACCCCAATTCTTGTATGGATAAATAAATCTTTAAAAATAACCAAAAAAAGCAAATCTTGTGAATTTTCTGCCTTAAACTGCATTATTTTCCTATCAAATTTAAAATAAGGTCCATACTTACTGCCCAAATCTTTGTGGACCTCTGTATACCTGCCCTTATCTAGTTCTGTGCCCAGGTCTCTCATGCATCCCCCTGTTCCATGATCCTCTAGCTACTCTGACACTTTCCTGGCCTCTTTGAAAATTTTTAAATAAAATGTAAAATATGTTTCTAGTAGTTACTTTTTGCTCCATATAAAATACAATTGTGTCTGAAAACAGTTTTCTTTCCAACTTACATATAAATTGTCATCACCGTTACCTGAATGTGAATGTATAGTCTTTATTTACAAGAAATGGGTGACAGTTTATTTCAACAAATATTCATTCAACACAGCTGAATGGCAGCCACTGTGACATGAAGTGACAATATGATGATCAGAAGACACTTGACAAAGGAATGTGGCAGGGGTGCCTTCCTCACCACACTTGTAGAGGTTTGCTATCTCAAGCTGATCTTAAATAACTAAATCTGCTGGGTAAGTATTGTCAGAGTGATATTTTTATTTTCTTATTTTTTATTTTTATTTTTTAGAGTGACATTTTTTAATAGCAATTGTGTTAAAAATAAAAATCACATTTGTTGCATATTCTCCAACATTTACATGGACAATGTCAAAGATAAATGGTCATTCGGATCAATTATCATCAATTCTATGAAAGTAATTGCTGAATTCATTTTGTTCATGGTTGTCATCTCAAAGTCTAGTTCATTGTTTAGGGCATGGTGCACATGATAGATTAATGATGACAGAATAGATGAAAGCTTGAATTTTGCCATATGGAGGTAGAATTTAAAATCCCAACTTCTGGAAGGACGCATCACAATTTTTTTAAAAGATTTATTTATGCATACAAGAGCTGGAATACAGGCCAGAAATGCAGGGGGTGAGAGGATTAACCAGAGACAGAGTGGGGAGCAGAATAGGCAGACTGACTGAAATACACTGCTGAGGGGAGCAGCGGGCAAGACAGGAGAGGTCTGCTGCACCATGTGGTTTGCTCCCTGGCCGGCCAGGGATCGAAGTCATGATGCAGTGGATGTGGAAAGCTTCATAGTGCAGTGCTTAACCCCTTGTGCTTAACTCCAGGCCCCCATCAGGATATTTACAAATGCAAAAATCACATCTTTCACAGGGACCAATTACTTGGTTGGAGTTGCCCTTCACCTTTTTCTAGATAAAAATTGCCTTTCCATTCTTCTCAGCATAAAATTCTAGGATCTTGACTGAAAGATCTTTGAAATGATCAGCAAATAGAAAAGAAAAATTGAGGGACATATTCTCAACATTGGTTTTGCTAAGGTCCACTTCTATGTAGGAACTGATTCACTTTCTAGATAGGAAAGAATGAAGTCAGACCTTAATTTTCTCAAAACTTTCAGTCTCTCTAGTCTGGTATTTAATATGATTCCAAAAATCATTTCTTTACATACATTGAATATTCTGGTTGTTGGAAAATAAAAATGAAAAAATAGGTATGTGCTCAGGTAGTTTACAATTTAATTGGAGAAAAAGGAATGGAAACAATTACAATACATTATACCACAGGCTGTAGCAAACAAAGGAAACTACTGAAACCCTAAAAAAGGGCAAGTATCAGTCAGCTCATGCTACCATAACAAAATACCATACACCCAAGTTCTGCAGCCTAGAGCAACCTGATCCTCCTCCTCGCCCACCGTTCCCCTGACTCCTCCCCTACACCATCAAGAAGCACCAGCTCAGGTGGGAGTGCAAAATGGAAACCACTATGGAAAGCTGTGTGGAGATTCCCCAGCCTACTAAAGATAGAGCTTCCATATGATCCAGCAATTCCATCCCTAGGTATTTACCCAAAGGACACAGAAACATTAATTCCAAAGGGCACCTGCACCCCTATGTTTATAACCACACTATTTATAATAGCTAAGCTATGGAAACAACCCAAATGCCCAAAAATAGATGACTGGATCAAGAAGATGTGGTACATATACATCATGGAATATTACTCAGTAATCAAAAAAGATAAACACATGTAGTTTGCAGCAACATGGATGGAGCTGGAAAGAATCATGCTCAGTGGAATAAGCCAGAAAAAATAAGAAAAATACCGGATGGTCTCACTCATAGCAGGAATTTAGAAAACCTAAATAAGGGACCAGGAAAAAAGACTAATTATAATAAAGAAAAAATCAAAATCAACAAACAAATATAAACCAGAGACACAATACAGGGGGTGGGGGGGGCAGGAGAGGAGGGATTAGGGTCAAAATAAGGGGGTTGGGAATTGTATGGGGAATATAACCAAAATGAAAATGCATACATTGTGCAAAAATGAAAAATGATATAAGAATGATATACAAAAAAAAAAAAAGAAGCACCAGCTCAAATGGCTCTCATAGCTGGCTTTTAGGATGAGCCAGCAGCTTATGCTAGTTCCCTATTTTCACTGCATTATTTTTCTCTATGTAGTCTCAGATCTGCCCCTAAATCATCTCTGAATTTCAACACTTTTTGTGAAAAAGACAAAATCTAGGTTCAATAACATTTGAAAAGTGATACGAATTCCACAAAGCTCAAGAACTTGAATATTTCAGGTATCAAAGCATCAGACACTTTTTGGTAGCTGTAAATACCTGTGATGTTATTGGGTAATCTGCTAATTCATCATTTAATACAACTGAACAGTCATATCTATTCCCAACCTATAGGTGAGAACTATAATGAGAAATAGAAAGTTCTAGAAAATAGTGATACAACAAACTTTCTGTTAGTCAAAGAACATGCATTGAACACTTTCTGTGTGCCAGTCTCCAGGCTATGGAAACTAAAGTCACTAAGATCAGGTGCCTTGTTCAAGGGGATCTTCACTAGAGGAATAACAAGGAAATCAATGGATTCTTAAATCATTATAATTAAATGCATTCGTACAATTTGTAACAGTCCTAATCGAGCACAGAGAGGGAGCCTATAACTTACCAGGGGAGGGTACAAAGATTTCACAGAGATAAGTCACCTGATAATGTGTACCTTATCAAGGTCATTGTGTTTCAGACCCTCAGAAAACTTATGATGTTTATCCTCAACTACTCCAAAATCCCTAAACAAGGACACTGTGATTTTAGAAAAGCAAAATTAAAATAAACTATTACTGCTCGAGTAGTAAAATAAAGTGTTTTCTAAACCATTTGGTATGTACCTATTCCACACTATGGGAGTGTGGTTATGTAGAAGCCAGCATCTACCTGTCTAGATGTGGGCTTCCATGTATATACCAAGGGGTGAGCACCTCTTCTTTGGAAACCCTGACATCTGGCCATATTTGTTTGTATTCCAGATGAGGATGTGGAAACCATGAGAAGTTTATCACCTGCTTTGCTTCTATTTAATTTTACTATTTCCTCAACTGAGAACCACTGAATAAATTAGTTCTATGAGCAGAGTTGGAAGTCACAACTCTTGGACCTCCAAGAGGAACCTTAATATCAAACCTATGAGTCCTATAAAATGTGGCAAGGTATGTATCACCTATCTCATTTATTACTGTGGCTTTACTGAAAAGATTTTGCAAATAAAATGCACTAATTGCATATTTAGCAAATATGAATTTTATTGTTATTATATATTAGGTCCGGAGGTAGGTGCTAGAGATATAAAAGTAACCAATACCTGAATCACTACTGCATAAAATGCATAGTCTCACGAGGCAGACAGGCATTGAACAAGTAATTATCAATGTGATGAATGCCATAAAAGGGATGCTTGGGGTAGTGTGAAGCATAAAAGGGGAGCTTAAAAAAAATGGCTTCCTCTGAAGCACCACTGTAGGAAATTGAGATTTCACATCAAAATCAATAGGGCTAGAATTCATTTTTTTAGAGGTCATATTGTGAATGGCTGTGCTTCTTACACCTGGACACCCTGGGGGAAAGCAGGGATCTGAAAGCCACAAGATAAACACAATGCATATTTCTGGGGTTTGAGTTTCACTTGAAGATGTGGGAAAACAAACACATTTTACATTAAAACAAATATAGATATATTATGGAGTAGACGGCATGCATGTTAAAGATAAAAGATGAAACTTCAAAGAAATTTCATACTTGCTGTGATTCCCTTTGAACTACCCCCCCCAACTCCTGAGGGGTATATATTCATTCTCCTCTGCCTTTAGGGATACTTTATTTTTTAAATAACATTTAGCAAGCAGGAGAAAGAGAACAGAGTTAAACATATTTGGATTTGTAATCTGGTTGCCACTAAGATTAGCTGGGTAGCCTTCACTAAGCTCGGTAGCCCCTGTGACTCAGTTTCCTTGGTAATAATATAGAGATAATGTTTAGCTCTCAGTAATGCTGTGAAAATTGAATCCAATAATAAAATAAATAGGAAGTTTTCAGGACAGCATTTGCTGAAAACAGCACCTAGTAAATATTAGTTACCTCTTCCTAAGATCAGTGAAATAAATAGTTGTCTAACATTCCTATTGCTTAAACTCAGCACAGCTAGAACCACAGAAGGAACAACCAAAGAAACAGGTTTTAGAAAGCCCTGTGTTATGTTCCCATCTGTTTATCCATTAGCATAATAGCTACTGTAATAACAGCTAACAAATGTGAGTGTATGTGTGGTGAATCGGAAATGCTGGTAAACTGTAATTTAAGGAAACAAAACAAACAAACCTATCCATTTTCCATATGTTGATATACTTTGTCTCTGCGTTGCTATTTTTAACCATTTCATATTGATTATGACAGGGAAAAAAAAAAAACCAGGATTGCATTCACTCCTCTTTTGAAAGGAGTATAAGATTAAAGAGTGTAAGAAGCTCTTGGTAAATTCTGTATCAATACACAATTGTAAAATGTGATTATGATTATGAGTACAAAGATATGCTAATGAAGGGCTCTGTGGTTTTTCAGAAGGAGGTATTTCCACATCTATACAGCTGGCATATTCATTAAAAAAAAAACCTGAATTTCGCTCTCTTCTTTAATAACCTAAGTCCCAATGATGCAACTGAAAAATTTAAAGAAAATTAGCTATGGGTAAGAGAGGGAAATCTGATTCTGATTCGATATATTTCAAATAAGAAGATGGAAGATTCATTTAAATTTGCCCTGAATGTTTCACATCTACAATGAAATTGAATGTCTTCAAAATCACAGTAGACTAGGGCCTCCCTGGTGATGCAGGGATTAAAGTCACAGTGCGATGAAGCTATCGCTAGTCACTGTGGCATGAGTTTGATACCCAGCCAGGAGCTAACCCACATGATGCAACAGAACTCTATCTTGCATGCTGCTCCCCTCAGCAGTGTATCCCAGCAGATCCACCTATTCTGCTCCCCACTCTGTCTTTCGTGAATCCTCTCAGCCCCCCACACCTCTGGTCTATACCCCAGTTCTTGTATGCATAAGTAAATAAAATATTCTTTTAAAAAAATTCACAGTAGGACCTCCCTGGTGGCGCAGGCAGGTGAGTGTAGCACTGTGAAGCTGTCCACAGCCTCTGCGGTGCCGGCTGTGAAGCAACCCACATGGCAAGCAGACCTCTCCTGTCTTGCCCGCTGCTTCCCTCAGCAGTGTATTTTGCCAGTCTGCATGTTCTTTTCCCTGCTCTGTCTCTGGTGAATCCTCTCACCCTCCCGCCCATCTGGCCTGTACCCCAGTTCTTGTATAAATAAATCTTTAAAAAAAATTCACAGTAAACTAAGGAATTCCTACTTGTTTCACCTAATGAACCAAGAAGAAGGAAAGTATATAAGGGTTATATACAAATTGTCTGATACAATATATTTCCTCATTCATTCATTTTTAAAATATAAATTATTTGAGCTCCTACTACATAGCAAGCCCCATGCTACATACTAGGAATACAGAAGAAAACAGAACAGACATAGTCAGCTTCATGAAGCTTATGTTTTGTTGGGAGAAGAAAGTTAACAAACAGGTACATATGCATACAGGAAATTTTCAGATGATAGGTGATTTGAAGAAAATAAACCAGGGTAATGGAAGGAGAGTGATGATAGCTAATTTAGATAAAGACTGCCCTTAGTAGATAACATTCTCAAATCTTTGTTACTTAAAATATATTATTTTATAATTAAAATATTTTAATTCTGGAATTAAAATGAACCTGAGCTATTAAATAAAAGATGGCATGTCAGGATCTGCAGTGAAGCAAATAGGAGAAGGTCCATTAGGTATAAGTCTGGTCTAAGCCATATGCCAATGGAGAAGGTCAAGGTTGCTTTGCCAGGTATAAATCATGCAAGACTCATCACCTGCATCAGAGAAAGTGCCAAGGAGATGATTCCTAGTTTCTCACAGCCCTCAAGACTACAGTCATAGAGTGATGGTTTTTCCAGTGTCAAAAGGACAAGGAATCCTAGTTACCTTGAAGGCAAGACAATAAATTTCTTATTCAATGCAAATGTGCAGATGTTTGACAATTCCTAAAGTTTTCTAATAGTGAATATTCCACATTATTGCATGCATTTGGGACTTAATTACTCTAACATGTAGGTGAGAAATCACTACCTGCTGACTACAATAATGACCATGCCAAATACAATTACTTCTGAGCCTGACTCAGTCAATATAAACAGAAGTTACTGCCATTATTGCCCTTATTCCAATGCCATATGGCCAGCCTCCTCTGATGAGGCCTCCCTTCTGTCTGGGCATCATGGAAAGGTGGTCTCTCATCACATGTCCCACCAGCTTCTGTATGTGCAATGGATCATGTTGATTCTTCTTGTAGAGAAATCTAGCTCCTCCCTCTGATTAGAAAGTTTCCCCTGAGACTTCAGAGCTATAGAAAAAGGAAGAAAATGAAGTGCTACATCTCAAACTCTCATGACCATTTTCTCTATCAATTCTTTCTTTCTTGGGAAGAAATACATTCTTTTATAGAACTTTGTGGGTTTTGAGAAGTTCTTGAATTCATTTGACTACCTCAAGAATCTAAAATTGAGAAGTTCTTGAATTCATTTGACTACCTCAAGAATCTAAAATGAAGAATGAAATCTGTGTAATAGCTACTTAATGCATACCTTTAATAACACCCCAGATTATTGGTGAATGTACCTTTCTTTTCAGAATAATAATGTTAAGAGACCTTTCCATTATTCTATTTTACGAGGAGTTAAGTATAAAAACCACATAGGGTTCTTTGATGCTGAACAACAGAAAGTGACTTTAAATAAGCTAAATCAAGAACTTCAGGAAGCTAACACAATACTACCAGAGACAGGTCATTGAGACAGATGGCATTTGAGTATGTCATCTTATCAAGGGAATTTTCCCCAAAGATATCTGTGTGCTGTTAGGAAACAAGAATGAATGATAGGTTAGTCATTCATGCTTTGTTTTTTTGTTAAAGGTTACAATATCCCTCACAGATTGTACAACATATTTAATTGTACCCTCAGACATCTCTCAAAATCAATGCTGAATCAGCAGTTATTGATATTAGTAGTGACCAAAGTTACTGAAGCATTAACCTTTAAATGTTATTTTTCATGAGAATTGAGATCTTCAGTTTCTATGGTTTCTTGAAGCCCCTAGTTTCTTTACCAGGGTAATAATTCCAAGTGAAAAATATTGTCAAGAGAACCAAGAGTGCTTGCTTTCTTACTACCAAAGGAATAAATATAGGACTTCAGGAAAAGTCCAAGATTTTGACCACAGATATTTGTTAAGATAGTGAAATCAATAAGTTCTTGCCTGAGATTTTAATTCAGAAAGTTGATATAGGTATTACGAACATTTCTGAAGCAAATAATCTGCAACATGTATAAACACAATGATGGCAGCTGCATCCTTTCTCTATCTGACGTGAGTCTCTGTTTTTATAGTAATGTCTAGTAACTCCTTAGTGGTCTCTGAAATTTCTCAGAAGGTGATTGACACATGCCTACATTTTTTATTTTTTTTTAATATTTATTTATTTATTTATTTTTATACAAGCACTGGGTACAGTAAGAAGCGCGGGAGGGTAAGAGAATTCACCAGAGCCAGAGCGGGGAGCAGAGCAGGCAGAAGGACTGAAGTACACTACTGAGGGGAGCAGCGGGCAGCAGGAGAGGTCTGCACACCATGTGGGACCCTCCTCCAGTGGCCGGGGAGCAGCTGGGGATCAAACCGGCGCTGCAGAGGCTGCAGGCAGCTTCGCAACCCAGCGCTCAACTGCTGCGCCACCGGGGAGGCCCCTACATTTTTTATTACATAGACTGTGTGTCCCATTGAAGGCTGTTTCTTTCACTTACATGTTCTTATTTATTTTCTTTCAGAGAGGGACTCTAGAGAGCTGTACAACCAAAATTGTGTCCAGTTAATTTACAGATCTCAGTTTGTTTTCATTCCACATTGCCAGGAATAAATCAAGTCTGTGTCCTGACATAGTTTGATTTTTAGGTATGTGGAAAGTTGACTTCTTCTTAAGGTGAGTTGGGAATGAATCAAGTAGTGTAGTTTGATTTTAACATCAATTCAATTGTCTAGTCACTGTGGAGAAATTTTTAGAAAGAACTGTCATTGCTTGGAATGAATCTAGAAATTGCGTCGAGTCCTGGTTTTAATCACATTTGATTTTAGAAGGATAATTTTACAACCCTGAAATTTCAGTGTCAATTCCTTTTATCTTACAAGGTAGTTGTGCAAAATGTCTGCTATGTTCTATTTACTCATTCATTTATTCAAGGAACATTTGAGCACCTACTATGTAACGATTTCCTTGCAAGTCACTGGGACCACAGATATAAGCAAAACATACAGAACTTGCCCCATGAAGCTTACATGTTATTGGAGGAAGAAGAAAACTGTTAAACAAATACATACACATATAAATAGAAAAATTTCAGATACTCACAAGGTAATGGAAGAGAGGTGATAATAGGTAATCTAAATCAGATGATTAAAGAATACCTGTCTGAATAAATAATATTTACCTAGAGATGTAGATGATGAAAGAAATTGGCCAAGGGCTGGTTAATAAGCTTTCTGGGTAGAGACAACAACTAGGGAAAGGCTGGTGTGTAGAAATATTATCTGTCTGGAGCAGGATGTAAAAGACAATGAGCAATAAGACATAAGGGAGAGGTAAGTAAGGACCATACAATGGAAGATAATAAATTTGGATTTTATTCTAATTGCAAAGAAAATTGCATCGATGGGTTTCAATCCAAGGAATAATACATTTAAATGTTAAGGTCCCATTTCCTGCTGCTTCAGAATTGGATATGGAAAGGAACAGCAGAAACTGGAAACAACTGTATGGATGTTTTTGTCCACGTATAGATTGCCCAGAGATGTGAACAAATGGTCATGAAAATAGTGAGAAGGGATATGGGGTATATTTTAGAGGTATAGCTGACTGATAGGAAGTAAGGATAGTGTGCTGAATTAAGGACCTTGATGACACATTAGCTTTTGAACTTGGAAACTAATCAAGTTAATAATGATGCAAACAACCATCATGTGGAATGCTAGGGAACTAGGTTAGGAGAGTGGCAGTAATCCACTCCAGTGCCTTGCATGGAAATAGACAAATGGAGTAAGCATTTAAAACTTTCAGGGCATTTTCTATTTGAGACACCTTTTTATCATGCAAGTGGAAAGACCTATGTGAATCTGGAGCTCAGGGCAAAAAATGAGAGTTTAAGCTCTAGTAGCTAGTTTTGCCATACATAAATCAAGTGCTAAATCCATTCATCCATCCACTCATCCATTCATCCAGCTATCCATGCACCCATCTGTAATATTTTATAAGAATTTACCTTATCATGTACAGAGATAATTATTTGCTCTCACAAGTGGTTGTTACTTGAGTGGGATTTGAATCACAAATTCTATGATGGGCAGACTCCAACATGCTTTATGCATGTGATTCTTCTGCATTACAAAATTTGGAACCAACAACATAAGACATAATTTCATATTCACTACAATTTAATTTGGCGAAGGACATCACTGTTATATAAGCTTTTTATCCTTTCAAATAACTCCAGCTAAATCTTAAATATTTCTAAAGGCATTCATATATAAACAGTGAGAAGTAGTCATAATCTGTATTTCAATTAAAGTTTTTATTCATCTAAAGAAGAGAAGGACTGCTTGCTAAATTTTGTTTCTTCAATCAGGTTTCTTTGTATTTAGAATTAACATTTTGGAAAGTGAATTTGAAAACTTCCTTAGGAGGGGAGAAAAATTCAAAACAGTGGTCACTTGCTAGAAAAAAATTAGTATAATATAGCAACCTAAAAAAGACCTGCCATCACATTTTTCTATAATTGATAAATAAGAGAGGAGGGAAAGAGAGAGAGAGAAGTGCTGTTCCTCTACATTAAACACCCTGCAATTTGCTTTCAAATTCCTCTTATTTCTGAGATAGAAAACTGTAGGCTAGAAAAGTGTGAAATGACTGAGAAGTAACCAGAAATTTATAGACAAAGAATAATAAGGTTCTATACTGATGAGCTGGTGAAATTTTTGTTAAAAAAAAATGTAGTAGTTTGTGATATTTTATCCATTACAAAATTTCAGCATTTTCGATTGAGAGAATATACTACTTGATAATCATCTGAACCATAAGACATTTCAGTGAGGATTATTTGATTGCACTGTAAGAGAAATATTCTAAATCCTTCTTCTGGAAACGGATGGCCTATATTTAAAAGTGGCTGACACATTCTACAAGTCTGAATTCAACACTAGACAAGCTCTCCTGGGTCCTGTGTCACCAGAATTTTTGTCTTTTGTAATTGTACTGTCTGATGTAGAAATCTAGATTTTTGGTGTAGTTCTCCTTCTTCACGCTAGGGCAAAAGACTCCAAATTATTGGAAGTAATGGAATCAGAAATAATCTTTTACACTTTGTTCCCAGCCTGAGCCCCATGGGCAAACATTTTTCCTGTGCTGTCTGCACAGTGTTTCCCAGGCTGCCTATCGGACTGTGAAAAGCTTTTCCAGAAGAGAGAACATCAGTGAAGAGTATCGCAGGATGAGAATGCATAGGACAAGCCACATCAAGGGCAAAAATGTAGATGTATGTACAGCTGCAGAAACAAACTGAGTGTGGTTACAAGGAGTCAGAGGCTCCAATGAGGCTGCTGGATATGAAAAGCAGGGGGATGGTCAAAGGAAGTAATGGCAGCTACTGAGAGGTCAGACTTTGGAACCACACTGCCCACCTCTCACCTTGTACTTTGCTCCTGAGTGACCTTGGGCAACTGGCTTAATGCCCCTGTGTCTTGTTTCCTTATCAATATAATGAAGATAATAATAGCATCTACCCCATTAGCTTCTGTGAGTTTTAAATGAATAGTATGTATAATAGAGTTAGAACTGTACCAGACAAGTAATAAACCCTTAGTAAATATTTAGCTTTTATTGTCAAATCTATGAAGAGTTGAACAAGTTTAAAAAAATTACATGAGGCAGGGTTTGGAAACATAACTATAATAAGCTTTTATTGTTACCCAAGAATATTCTTAGTAGAAATACACACATACACACACACACACACACACTCATTCCAATTATTGTGTAGGGGTGAAGCAGGGTGAGGAATAAGTTTAAGGAAGAACCTAGTATATTTCATACTAAAAATAATAACCAGAGATTAAAGAAATTTGAAATGGCTCCAGAGAAAAAAGAAAAAAGCAGAAAATTCTTCAAGGTCTGTTATTGTTATTTTATGAGAATTTGATAAGGCAGAGCATTAGCAAGTGAGTGCTAAATTTGTGCAATGTAATGAAGTCTTCAGATGGTAATCAGAATCTGGGACCCTGCACACATCAGGTGCTCTAAGAGGCTTTGCAATTACCTAAATGAGAAGACAGTGCCCTCTCTGTAATCACAATTCAATTCCAGGGGTCTCCTACAGTTGATAATGTCAGTGATGCCATTCCATCTTCCATAGCCCAAGAAGCTCTTAGCATGAAGCAGCTTATAGCACTTTCCTGTATCTTGTTCAACTTACCATCATTACAATGAGCTATTTGAGCTTGTATATAAAGCACTCCAAATACTAGTGACTTCTCATGTAAATACTCTATGGTTGCATATAACATCAAATATATAAACAACAAAGAAACTCATGAAAATAAAGCCCAAAGAACTGAAGTCAGTGGATATTTTTATTTTCATACCACTGAAGATAAGACTAATCTTTCTATCTTCTTTGGTGAATCTGGCAAATTCAAGATCTATATTAAGAAGATTCACTTATATTTGAAATCATGCTAAATAACTTCCTCCAGTATTATATGGCAAGAGTATCACATTGATGATTCAAGCCTAATGCCTCTTCATGGGAATAACTGAACTGATAAGGAGTCCCCCCAATAATTGACTGTGTGCATATGTAGAGGGGGGGACTAAAACCTTCCCAGGTTTGATGATTTGCTGTGAGGACTCAAAAGAATCAACATCTCATCATGCTCCTGGCAAGACCAATTATAGTGAAGGGACACTGAGCAAAACCACCAAAGGGACCAGATGCATGAAACAAGCTCAGAGGAAATGAGGCACAAGCTACCAAAACTTGCCATGCAGTGGAGTCACACAACATTCATCCTGTCCACTAGCAACTAGTAATAGCATGTGTGAAATGAGGGAAACTTGTTACTATTAGTGCCTGGGCTTTTACTGGGCAGTGATCACTTGGGCACCCTCTACACAACACATACGAAAATTTCAGGCTCCCAAAAGGAAGCAGGTGTTCAGCATAAACCATCATGTTGACACAAATGGTTTAAGCAGCGTGAAGTGCTCTGACCATTTAGGGAATGTTTTCTCTCAGTGTAGTAGGGTGCTATTTGCCAGTTAAGTTTCTAGACTCTAGCCAAGGGACAACTTTGCAAGCAGACCTTTCCAAGGCTAGCAGTTTTAGGCTCGTCCATGCACATGTTGCAAAGTAAGCTTGTGGACCAGTTTTTAAGACTGAGAAGAAGGGCACTTAGCCTTCCTGACAGCCCTGCACTGGACTTGCCTAATGGAACTGTCAGAAATGGTAGCACGGTTGCACAATAGAGGTCATTGCCAACTGACAAGTAAGTATAGATACTGTTAGCGCATTTTATCACTGCCACGTAGCCATTGCTTTTCCAATTATTTTTCTCTAAGGAACTATCTTCCTCAAAGATATGATAGAATTATAATTAATAATTTGTATAATCAATTGTCTGTTGTATATCTCTGCTTCTAGAATCTAAATTACCTGAAGGCAGGCATTCCTTTATCTTGTTTGTATAGAATAAGATTAGAGAGAGAAAAAAGGACCATTTTTTACCACCTAAGCCTTGTCATGTGCAAATCCAAGAGTGTGTGTTTTGCTATATTTTCTGAGAGATATTTAGATGAGTTTAGCTCTCTTCTCCAATGAACTGTTTTGGCCACCTGAATCGGACCTCTCAATTCCCATCTAAAAAGACATGAAAGATATAATCCTTGCCTTTCATTATCAACCACAATCCCGTTTAGTGCTTACAGATGGTGAACTATGAATATTGTTGTTGTTTCCCTGTCTGAAAGATGATGACATCATCTTTCTACTAATTCATTCTTAGGACTAAGGCATTCAGAAATTATCTCCCTATGGGCTTGGATAGAACTGGACTAGAAATGGTGAAGTTCAGCTTTCACAAAAATATAATTTATAAATCAAAACATTAACTATAAATAAGAAACATTAAAATTAAATAGTATTGGATCTATAGATTCTATATGTCTATGTTAAGACAAGAGAGAGGGGGGTGAAGAATGGGGGTGGAGGAGAGGGAGAGGTTACATAATTACATAATTGGTTACACCAATTATGGAGGCTGGAAATCTTATAACCTGCCACAGGCAGGTTGGAGACTCAGGGATGCTGGTGGTATAGTTCTAATCTGACAGCAGGAGAAGACCATGTACTAGCTCAAAGATAATCAGGCTAAGAGACAGTAAATTCTCCTTTGCTCTGATTTTTGTTCTATTCAGAATCTCAATGGATTATATGATGCCCACCTGACTTGCATGAAATTGAAAAAATGTCATACCTACACTCTATTTTCAAAGGCTCTCTCAAGACCTTAACTTTCACTTCATGTCTATCGCAATTAATACCATCACCACTTGCTTTTCACAAATATACATCTTTTGATATGTTTAGTGATGTGAGTGAACATTTTCTCAACTGTAATAACACCAAACCAAGGTGGTTGATCAAAATCACTCACTGCTCACCTTGTAACAGTAGTCTCAGAATCATTCTGTATTGTTCTCCTATGTTTCAATCTGACAAATTAATTAGAGCATGAACTATGTTGCTTTCTTGTTATTTGTATAGGGCAGCACAGTTGTATTGGAAATGCTTAAAATATCTGTGAAGAATTTGATTTCACCCAAAGAGGTCTGTTCTTCATCTCTGACCTTTGGGAAGTAATGTCTCAACCCTTGGAAATGGCCAAGTGATGACAGTTTCTTTGCCTCATCACACCAGATAGTTTATACTAATTAGGTGACACATGGTGAAGCCCTTTGGCCTTGAGATGTCAGTCTGAACTCTCGGAAAACTTTGGGAGAGTTGGATACTGATCCCAACATAGGCAATAAATTATGTGCCTGTAATGAAATTTAGTAAAAACTCTGGATACCAAAGCTTAGATGAACTTCCCAATACTTTGCCTATTATTACAAATTGATTCTGAAAGACAGCATTGTAAAAACCACAGAAGTTTCATGTTTGAAACTCTCCTAACTTTGTCTTGTGCATATCTTCCTTTGATAGGTTCTAATTTGCATCCTTTCCTTGTTATAAACTGTAACTATGAGTCTAATGACTTTCAGTGACTTCTACAGAATTATCCAAGTTGACAGTAGATTTGGAAATCCTGAAACTTGCAGTTGCTAGAATGATGAGGGCAATCTTGGGAACTGTGCATTTAGACATACAGTTTGCCTGATGCCAAGCAATAGTTAAAAGCAAAACAAACCAGAAACACCAACTTACATAGACATGGGCCCCCCCTGGTGGCACAGTGGTTGAGCACTGGGCTATGAAGCTGCCCACAGCCTCTGCAGTGCCGGTTCAATCCCTGGCTGCCGGCAAGGGTCCCACATGGCACGACAGACCTCTCCTGCTGCGCCTGCTGCTCCCCTCAGCAGTGTATTTCATCAGTCTGCCTGTTCTGTTTCTCGCTCTGACTCTGGTGAATTCTCTCACCCTCCTGCGCTTCTGACTGTACCTAGTGCTTGTATAAATAAATAAATACTTTAAAAAAATACCACCCTACATAGACAGTATAAATATGAAGGACACCTGTACCCCTATATTTATTGCAGCACTATTTATAATAGATAAAACCTGGAAACAACCCAAATGCCCCAAAATAGATGACTGGATCAAAAAGATGTGGTACATATATACAATGGAGTATTACTCAGCAATCAAAAAAGATAAACTCATGTCATTTGCAGCAACATGGATGGAGCTGGAAGGGATCATGCTCAGCAAAATAAGCCAGAAAGAAAAATACCGGCTTGTCTCACCCATAGCAGGAATTTAGAAAACCTAAATAAGGGACCAGGAAAAAGACTAATTATAATAAAGTAAAAATCAAAATCAATAGGCAGCTATAAGCCAGAGACACACTAAGGGGTGGGGGAGAAGAGGAGGGATTAGGGTCAAAATAGGAGTAGGATCAAAATGGGGGGGTGGAAACAGCCCAAATGCCCAAAAATAGATGACTGGATCAAGAAGATGTGCTACATATATACCATGGAATATTACTCAGCATTCAAAAAAGATAAACACATGCAATTTGCAGCAACATGGATGGCGCTGGAAGGGATCATGCTCAGCGAAATAAGCCAAAAAGAAAAAGAAAAATACTGGATAGTCTCACTCATAGCAGGAATCTAGAAAACTTAAATAAGGGACCAGGAAAATGAATATAAGAAAGTGAAAATCAAAATCAACAAAAAAACTATGAACCAGAGACACTTTTTTGGGGGTGGGGGGCGGGAGGGGAAGGATTGGGGTCAGAATGGGGCGTTTGCAATTGTATGGGGGAATATAAAAATAAAATTTAATATTAAAAAAAATGGGGGGGTGGGAATTTTACGGGGACAATAACCAAGATGAAAATGCATACACTGTACAAAAATGAAAAATGATGTAAAAAAATATATAAAATAAAAATTAAAAAATTATGAAGATGTATTAGAAGTCATACCATAAAAGAATTCTTTGACATAACAAGTTTGTAAGTGTAATAGTCACAGGATGTTCCACAAAGAAATCCAGTCCTTGTAGGCTTTTCTGATATATACTTTAAATTGCCATCTGTTAATTGCTTTTATTTGTCTCAATATTTCTTAAACACAATCCATTACTATAGTAGGCAGAGAAGCAAAGACTTATCATTTATAAACTTGAAACAAATCCATATCTTTTAACATCTTTGCTTCAATACCTTTGTCACATTCCTCACCATTGTCTATTTTTTAACACATGTCCCTGCCTTAACTGGTTATAGAACACTTTTCTTATTTTAGGACTTGACAAATGATATTTTTCTTTCTTCCTGTAATGATTCTTTCTTATTCTTTGTCAAATAGACAGTTACATCATTTAAGGTTTAAGTTATGTTATATATTAGATTTTTAAAAAAAAATATTATAACTTTATCTACATTTATATTTATATATATATATATATCTGACTACATGGCTTTAAACTTTTGTCTGTTTTATTCTCTTTATATCTTAATGACTTTTATATGACACATGGATCATAAATGATATTTAAAACCTACTTGTTTAACTGTTAACTCTGCAAATTGGTTTTAGGAATATATTTGGTTGACAGGAGTTAAGGAATAGTGAGCTCGGAAACATAAGAATTGTTTAAGGTAAAGAGATAGGCGAAATGTGCAAATTTTGGAAATGATGAAAAAAAATGATTTGGGGGTCTATTCAATCTTTTGGGGTAATTGAACGCTAGAATTCAACTGCAGGTCTAGTTTGACTGAGAAGGGCAGGGGTACAGAAGAAGCTTCTGAGCAAGAAAATCATGATAAAATAGCCAAGATCTCAATGTGAGGTAATTTCTGATAGAATCACTCCATTTGGATGTAGATTGTTATGGATAGTTTGGACACTGTCCTTTCCCTAGGCCTGGAGCTGAGGGCAAAAGTTTCACTGGGGGCCTCCCTGGTGGCACAAGGGGTTAAGACACAACCTATGAAGCTGTCTGTAGCCACTGCAGCCAGAGTTCGATCCCCACCAGGGAGCAACCACCACGTGGTGTAGCAGACCTCTCGTGGCTTGCCCACTGCTCCCCTCAGCAGAGTATTTCAGCCGATCTGCCTGTTCTGTTCCCCACTCTGTCTCTAGAGAATCCTCTCACTCCCCACACCTCTGGTCTATTCCCCAGTTCTTGTATGTATAAATAAATAAATCTTAAAAAAAAAAAGCTTCATTGGGTACAAATCCTAGTAAAACTATAAGACTTCTCTGTGAAGCCACAACAAACTGAATTCTGTGACATAATGTTTGTGTTTATCCTTTACCACCTGTTTACAATTTGTGCCCCAGATTAATCATGCAAAATGCAATTCTTCTATAACTCATTCAGACTCTTACAGTTTCCTGATGGCTCTAAGCCTGTTACCACCCAGGAACTGGCACATGCTCTTCCTGGATCTAGAACATTTCCCCCACTATGTCTGGTTAATTCTTATTCATCCTTTATGCCCCACAGTCAAGTCTTTTAAAAGTCTTTCTCCATTCCACCAAGTTAAATATTTGCACTGCTAATTTTACAGCATAAATTCCTAATTAGGCATTTATATGATTGTATATAAATTAATGACAATTATATACATATATTTTTCCATGAACACAAACACACACATATACATATACACACACACACACACACACAGAAGTCTTACGTGTATACAGATATATATATCTGTATATCTGGGATATATATACGTGTGTGTGTCTGTACTCACTGAAAAAAACTATCTCCCTAATAGACTATTAAGGTTAGAGTTATGAGAGTTTATATCTATTTTGTTTACCAGTCTAACTTTTAGTGTTTTGACCGGTACAGTGATTAATAACTTCTGGCTGAATGAACGAAAATCAGTTTATGAATGTGTACTCAGCAAAAATCCCATATGGACAAAGAATGGAGAAATGTCAAAGGCTATAAAAAAAAATTACAAACTCATATGGGAAATTCCTACTAAATTTGAAGATAGTCAAGCATGGATACCTTTTTGCTTATGTTTTCTTTAAGATAGGATCATCTTTCAGGACTGCAACCATGTGGGATCAGATTAATTGGCCTGGTTGCAAATTAGTAAATGCATTATGTCATTTTTATAGTGTATTATCCAAAAGAAGAGAGTCTTTCGCGTGGAAATAACATAAATTTAATTAATCCCACTAAACAAAGTCAGATGATCCATAAACAATCCTATTTTGAAAGAGTTTTCACTTGTACTGAATAAATAACTTTCCTTATAAACATCCACTAATTTTAGAAATAGAAGAAAAATTCCAGACCGTGAGTGAATATTAAGACAGATAATTTTGGGGCCTCCCTGGTGACACAAGGGGGTAAGACGGAATCTATGAAGCTATCTGCAGCCACTGCAGCACAAGTTCGATCCCCGGGCAGGGAGCTACCCACATGGTGCAGCAGACCTCTCCTGCCTCGCCTGCTGCTCCCCTCAGCAGTGTATTTCAGTAGATCTTCCTGTTCTGCTCCCCACTCTGTCTCTGGTGAGACTTCTCACCTCCCACACCTCTGGTCTATACCCCAGTTCTTGTCTGCATAAATATTTTTTTAAAAAGATAATTTTGAATCATGTTTTTCAAAAGAAATGGATCAAATGTATAGTGTTAACAAGATCTCATTTTTTTCTTGAATAATCATATACCAAATATCTTCTTTAATTACCCCATTGACCCACATTAATTTCTACCAACATTGGTAAACAGCCCATTGTGAATGGGACTAATGGGCCCTACCTTCTGTAATTAGGGATGCCATCCAACTTTTTTACTGTCTTAGATTAGTTCTTAACTGAAATCACTAATATATGACTTCTATGGTTAATGGGAAAAGATATTAAATATGGATTATATCTTTCATAGTCTAGCTAGCTTGGCATCTTGGACTTAATACTCCCCATCTGTGACCCTTTACAATACATTAAGCACACCTTTTCAGCAGCAGCCCTATTACAGTTAATCATGCTGAGGAAGAGATTGCACTAAATGTATTAGCAAGACACTGACATTAACCAAATGCTAGTCAGAAGTGTCAATGAACAAAGAGCTAAATCTAAGCTCTGTGCGTTCAATGGACTTTGAGCTTTTAAGTCAATGGTATCTGAATCTTTCCATCAATCAATACCGGGATTGCCGGTATCGCTTATTACAGTGACATGTGGCCACATGTTTTGTTAGTGAAACTGCAACAGTCAACTCATTCCCTGTTTAGGAAATGTCTAGAATTTTTTTTTCTGTTTATATCTCTGTGGTATGCATGTTCTTTCCATAAAAAGCAGTATGTAGTAAGTACATGGAATTGAAAGAAATATCACAAGGTTTTAAAATTCTTCAGGGAAAACAGCAAGTCAAATACTAACAATGATAGCCCTAACAACACATGTAATGGGCTGTAATTATACTTTTTGTTATTGGAAACTCCATTGTTTCCTGTAAAAATTAGATAGTATTCCTTTTTGGTATGAAAAATGTTTAAATGTTAATCAGAGATATCAAATGTCTGGGATATGCTTCTAAGAGCCAAAGTATAGAGAAAATAGAAGAAAAATGAGCGTGCTGTACAGGGAGCTGGGGCCTGTGTGTATTAAGGATGATTGTTAGAATGAGTTGATTTGCTCAAACTTATGTGGTAAAACAATGAAAAGTTTAAAGGGTGGGGCCGGAGGGTGAAAGTGCTTTATATCAGGATAAGCCTGAAGCTCAGAAATAACAAGAACGACTATCCTTATAATTCAATGTGGGACACAGAGCAGAGTGAAAGGGGGAACTGATAATAGGAGATAGCAGATTTGGTGCTATTTCAAAAGAGAATAGCTTTAAAAAGACAGTAACATCCACAATTAGCGGTGGGAGTCATTAGTTCCCTATACTTTATTAGTAATCAGTTTTTAATCTTCTATAGAGAGAAAAAGTAATTCTTCTCAGAGAATCTTTTGTTATATTTTTTAAATGTCCCAATTTTGCTTGTATATTTAAAATCTTAATATTTGTATGACTTTTCTCTAGAAAATTCTACTCCTAGGAATTATTACCTTCTAATCAGAATTTTCAGCTAATATATATTTGGTACTTACCATGAGTCAGCCTTTGTCTAAACACTTTATATACTTCTAAAGCACAGCAACCCCAAGAGATGAGCGCAATTACATTTCACAGGTGAGAATACTAGGTACAGGATGTTCAAGTAGCTTAGTCGTATAGTTATTGGCATACAAATTTGTGAACTGGGAGGTTCTGGTTCCTGGGAAATGCATTCTTAATCAGTAGAGATTACTGCTTTTAATGAGGATGGAAATAGCAAACTAAAATAGCAAAACCATCTTCGATATAATAATTGAAGATTTAAGAAAACTGGCATATTTACCTAACAGATGATTATTTTATGATATAAAAAATGATCATGATATATTGATTAACCAGAAAAGTGATCTTGGTCATGAAGATGGCTACAATGGAGCAGAATCCCCAGCTGGTCAATAAAGCACATGTTGCACAGAGCAAAATTAAATCTCTGTGGCTTTAAGCAACAGGAGAGGTCTGCCCTGCCATGTGGGAACCTCCCTGGCTGGCCGGGAATCGAACCTGTGCTGCAGAGGCTATGGACAGCTTCACAGCACTGCACTCAACCTACTGCGTCACCGGGGAGGCCATAACTTTTTTAAAGATGAAGCAGCAATGATACATAGAAGATGAATGCAAGATTTCAAAGCTAGAGTGTGAAACAGTGGGAACTAGATACTTCATTATAGGAAATGACGGTCTGTCTTAGCTCTTACACAGTTAAATATTATTCCTATATATTATGTACTTTGGGTCTCAGTTTTACTGTGACCAGGATGGAAATGATAGTGGGTAAATTGTAGGTGGGGGCGGCAAAGGCATAGATAGAAAAGATTCTATTAAAACTTTTAATGTTGGTGACTGCCAATTTCTCTGCTCATATTCCAACACCAGGTCATTGTTTCTGGAAATCTCAAATTTCTTAGTTTTCTAACTCGAGGAATTTTCAAGGAGACAAATATATGAGCAGTTTCCTCAATCTAGCAATATATTTTCTCTCATTTCCTTATTAGGGATGAGAACACAATTGGTATTTTGACTTGCAAGGTTAAAGCAAATTCAAACAAGATTCTCTTTAATCAATTCAATAAGAGCTAGACCCTGAATTAACCATTTTAGAGAAAACATTTGAAAAGACTCCTTCAGTGTTAAAGGAAATGAAATGGCAGCAACTGTGTTTTGGCCCCCGAATGTCTCCAATTAAATAGCAAATGTAAGCTGTTTCTTATCTGAATTTCAATCACCTATCCCAGATTTCTGCATTACCTCTGATATTGTGTGTCCTTAAATTTTTTTTCACTGTATGGTCCTTATTTACAATATTATATTTGGTAGTATAATTTAATCCAAGCAAGTAGAAGAACAGCATGATTTAGAAATACATGGCTGAAGCAATGTTGTAATCAAAAGGTTTTATTTTCTTTGGAATCATAAGTATGCAACTAACATATGTCAACCTCAGGCATTGGTTGCCAACTGTCCACCGGTCGCATTTATTGGGACTTTGTTTGAAAACCTTCTCGGTCCTTTTAATAATAAAATCTTCCTTGATATAAAATAACATGATTACTCCACCCTTCCTCCCTCTGTTCTCTATTCCTTTTACCTTGTTCTATTTTTCTCTGTATTATTTCATCATCTGTTTCAGCATATATTTATTTGTTCATCAGTGCTAACTCATGTACTTACCATGTAGTCAGCAATATTATCTGTCACTACTCTATCCTCAGTACATAAAATGGTTCCTAACACATAGTAAGTGTTCAATAAATATTTTTAATACATGGATTCATACCCTTTCTGACTTTTTTAGTAATAAAAAATATTTAAAAGTTCAGTGTCTGGAATAATAGAGTAGAAGTGCCAACTGCTCCTCAGATTCTGCTGTGTAATATCTAGTCACTGACCCCCTTCTCACTCCATGACCCTTACACTGATTTGCAGGGTTTCTCATCATATCATTGCTGTGAAATATGAATATCCGCTGTAAATAATCTATTTCCTTTCTTTTGATTCCTTTCCACTCTCTAGCCCTCCATCTCTCTCCCTCTTTTTCTTCCCTTCTCTCTCCCTCTAATCTCAGCTACTATTGTTAATACTGGTGGATAAACTGTGCCCACTGGGTGATTCAGTTTCTCTCCATGTGCCTTCTAATCCCTGTGTACCCCAGTTCCCAACACACACAACTAAGTGGCTTGTATTTGGGCTCCTAAAATGACTGCTCTCCCAGAGGACCTTGAAAGCACCAATTCTAGCTGCCTGGCTTGATATATTATTGCCAATTATCATAATTATAACTACATTATCACCAATGATACAAGTTATTACTAACAATGGCTAAAATAGTTATTACTATTGATAGTTATTATAATAACATTGATGTTGATAAAAGTTACTTTTTAAGTACTTAGGTAAATGTTCATCAATATTCTCTTTTGTTTATTTGTTTTGAGGTACCACCAGTTTATGTGGTTGTTTGTATTTTGAGGTGTTGATCTGTAGCTCCCCCACCAACAAAAAACCCATAGTCCACATCCATAGTCCATTCTACTCCTTTGCCCATTTCTTCACCTTTCTCATTTGCTCCCCACCCCCTGAGTTGTTCTGATCTCTAGTCATCTGAGTCTTCCCAGTCATGTTAGGTAATATTCTAAGAACTGTACATGTACCCATTCTTCACACCTCTGAACAGTTTATACCCATTACTGAGTGAGGAAGCTGAGGCCCAAGGAGATTAAGTGACATCTCTAAAGTTCTGGAACCAACAATTTGCCAGAGTTGGAAATTGAACTCAGAAATTCTGTCTCCAAGGTCTGTGCTTTTAATAGAATCTGTTCTATAATAAATATTAAATTAGTTTTACATACTATTGTAGCCTCTCTTTCTTTACTAATTTGGATAATTTTTATTATTTTTATGAATGTACACAAAGCTTTTGTCATATTTCTGGTGGGGAGGCACCTTTCAATATCACAACAAAATTTTAAGAGTAACATTGCGGCATCTGAAGAAATGTTTGAAGTCCTTTAATTATTTGAAACTAAAAAGAAACAATATTGAGAGGTGTGTGTGTGCATGTGTGTGCGTGTGTGTGTGTCAGGGGATAAATCAAAACCATGGGCATTTGCGTGAACAATTGAACCTACGTCAATAACCAGCATCGGTCAGTTCTGCCATCCAAGAACAAAACCACATGTCAGTCCAAGTTTTAAAAAGACTTTTCATTTGGGAATATAATTTTTGTCTGTGCTTTGGCATCTTCTAAATCTGTGAGACTCGTCAATCCAGGTCACAGAGTGTGGAAAGCTAAACTAGAGTGGCAGCATCTGGTCAAATTAATTCTATTCCACAAGCTTAGATTCAGTGGCCTCTGTCTAAAGCAGCATGTTGTAGCCAGTATTTGTCTCATTACTTTCAACTTGTGCTTCAGAAATACGTCTGGGCGGGATACAGCTCCTCATGAGGGGAACAGATATAATTTGCTGGGCTGATGCGACACAGTCGGGACACAGGCCACGTTCTCTACCAGTTTCAAAGGATGATGGCAATAAAGCTTTTGATGAGCTTCAGTTACGCTGCTGCAACCCTGATCAGCTTCCATCCCAGCAAAGTCTCTCGCTGCATATGATTCTAATCAAAAATATGAGCCTGAGATAGTTCAAGGTCGGCGTGGGGGTTGGGTTAACAGAAAGAAGGGAGATCATTTTCTGAATTTAACTGATAACAGTTGAAATGCAAAACCCTAAAAAGTATTCAACGGGCTTTATCTTATTTTTTATCCAGTAATGCAGTCAGGCAGATGGGACACTGAGTGACCCTCAGGACACACTATTGTCAAATAGTCAGATATTCTCCACTCATCTCCACCTATTTTTCAGCTGTATGTTGATTTATTTTTTGTTCCAAAAATAGGGTTATGTAACAATATTTTTGGAACATATATTTCTTCAAGTACATATATTTCTTCAAGTTTAAGACACAGTTGCAATTTGTGAAAATCATTTGATTTGTTCTGCCTCTAATTGAAAGACCAAATGTAAATATATAGAAAGAAACCTATTTTACAATGTGAAAATGAAGAATTAGAATGTGAAAATTACTTGCCTTCTTGAAGACTGTTCTTTGAAAAGAGAGACAGGCCTCAGACATCGGAGAGTTGGAGAGATGAAGTGATTTCAGTCTATAACATGCTGGGAAAAGAAACCAAAAATACAGTTCTTAAATGAGTCAGTGCTTATTTTAATACAATGTGAGCTGACATGTCCAGTACATAGCATTTAACAAAGCAGCGATAACAAAGATAATAATTGCATCTTTAGAAATATAAAAAAAAATCAATAATTTAAATACTTCAAATATAAAATACAATGGATAAAATACATTAGAAATAATATACATTCTATTTCTATCTTATGAATTATTTGTATAACTCCTTATCTTTGCTTTCAGACATTAGTAGGCTAATAATGACTTGTGGCATTTGTTTACAATGTAGATTCCTGGGTTCCTGTTCCAGAGAATCTGAGCTAGCAGGCCTAGGCAAGAACATGGGGGATCTGCCCTTTAAACAGGTATCTAAGAAAACACCTATTTTGAGTTATTTTCTGTATGTGTCATAAGAGAGTGGTCTCATTTCATTCTTTTGCAAATAGCTGTCCAGTTTTCCTAACACCATATCAGGCTTAAAAGACAGATTTCACATAATGTTGTCATAATCATATGTTGCAGATATTTTCTTCTACAACGTATAATGAAGAACATTTTCTAGAGTCTATTGTCAAATCTAAATAATGCAAACTTTTATCACATTGTATGTGATTGTGAGATATAGGATCTCCCTCCACTTCAGGTGTTGATATCACATGGTAACACAGCAAGTAAGAATGACCTTTTTCAACAAATTAGTAGATCATAGAGACGTGCACTTTAAACTTCCTCATACTTAAAATATTTTCTTAAGATTATCCAAAGTCACATTCAAACCTTTGACAATCATTTCCCCCCAAGTAACTGATCACAGGAATTTAGTTAACATTTATTTTTTTTTTTTTGGCCAGGGACATAAATGTGGAAACTATGCAGTAAGTGCACCTTTGTTCAAATTTAACTATTATGATAATAAGCATTAGACTTTAAAAAACATTGAAAGTTTCTTCACACGCATATGTTTTCTAATAATACAGTGCTTTGCAATGAAAAATGTAAATATGTCAAGTATTTGTGCATTTTTTTTTGCTGTAAGCATTTTCCTCTGCATATATAACTCTCAGACTAATAGGAAAGAATAATACCAGACACAGAAAAGTAAACCTAAGGAATTTTCTTCAGAATTAACTGCAATATGCAAAATGTAAAGCATGCTTTCAAATAAAATCCCCAACTCTAATTAATCCCAGAGAGAGAGAAAGATTACAATGGAATAGAATACAATTTTAGACTCTCACTCCTTGCTTTCATCTATCTTTGTATTTTCATCCCTTGAGGGAGCTGATATAGACTAAATTGGGCCCCCCTCACTCCCCAAATTCATGTTGAAGTCCAAGCCTCTGATGTGATTGAGAAAGGGCTCTAAGGAGGTAATTAAGGTTAAATGAGGTGATCAGAGTGGGGTCCTAATCTGACAGCACTGGTGTAGTTATGAGAGGAAAGGCCATATGAGGAGACAGTGAGAAGGCAGAAAGAAAGTCTTCAACAGAAACTAATCCTGATGACACTTTGATCTTGAATTTTTGGCCTACAACACCAAGTCAATTTGTTGTTTAAGCCATACAGTTTGTAAAATTTTGTTATAGCAGCCAGAGCAGACAAATATATGAACTGATTTCAAAAAATAAGAAAAAATACCACCTACCCACATATTTAGAACATCAGTGATACCAAATAACTTCAAAGAAATCACGTGTCACATAAGAGAATCAACACACTTAATCTACTAGTGTGCGAATGTGCTTTAGACCAGAGTCACAAATCTGGAATCCTCTGACCTTTGAGAATGTTTTCATGTTGAATTGGTTGTTGGATAGATTTTCATAGCTGAGATTCTGCCCCGTTTTAGTAGTATTCCTAACCAAATTTTGTCCTATTTTGAATTTAAGATTAGTTTAGTGAACATATTATCCAAAGCGATCAATTTTTTTAACGAAGATAGCGGACACTGACTAAATTCTCCATACATCAGTTACCTTTATAATTATCTGTAAAGGACTGATGTAATTTCCATATGCAAATGAACAAAGAAATCAGCAGCAATAGCAACAATAATGATGAAAAAGACAAGACTATACCTTTATCACATTACTAAGGAGTGGTAATACTACTACAACAAGTAGTACTTGTAGTAGTGCTAGTAACAGTAGCAACAGTAATAGCTCAGAGATTTGGTACCTTGGCACTACAGTCATTTGGGGCTAGGAATTTTCTTGTTGGAGGTAGTCCTGTGCATTATAGGATGTATAGCATTATGTCTGATCTTAATTCACTAGATGCCAACATCATTCCTCCAACTGCAATCACCAAAAATGTCTGCAAACATTGACAAATGTTCCCTGAGAGGAAATATGCCCACAGTGGAGAACCACTAATAATACATGATATTTAGGAGTATTTCCTATGTGCTAAGCAATGCTTAAGCATTTTGCAATTATAAATTTATTTAATCCTCAAAACAACCTTCAATAAATGCTGTTATTAACCCGTGTTAAAGATGTGGAAATTGTGGCACAGAGGTTAATTAGTTCCCTGCAGCTGCACAGCTAGTAAGCAAGTTTTATTTTCTATTTATTTATATATTTTTGCTTTTGAATCACATTTCATTTTTGGTAAAAGTATGATAGAAATATCTTTTTAACTAAATGTTCTTAAATCTTTGAGACTTTGAATTGAATTCTCTTTTTGAAGTGTATAATGTGCTGATTTAATACATGCATGCACTGTGAAAGAATTCTCCCCACTGAGTTAATTAACATATCCATCATCTCACATATTTACCTTTATTTTTCTGGAAAACATTTAAGTTCTACTCTCTTCACACAATATCATCACTATATTCACCATAGTTGAAATAGAACCAAAAGTTTGTAAGCTTTTATCAACCTTTCCTTCTTCTCCCATTCCCAGTTTCTGACAACCACTTCCTACTTTTCAATTCTGTTTCCATGCATTCAACTTTTTTTTTTTTATTTACACATGTATTTTATACAATGCAGTGTTTTGGTTGTTTTTCCCTTGGTCTGTCTTACTTTTCCTAATTTTCATAATGGTCTTCAAATTTATCCATAATGATTTAAATGGCAGACTTTCTTTAAGACTGAATAATAATACATATTTTCTTTATGCATTCATCTGTTGATGGGCCCTTAGTTTGTTTCCATATCTTGGCTATTGTGAACAATGAATAGGCATCTTTTGGAGCTGAATGTAGATATAGATGATCTAGTGTACTTTGTGGAGGAGATCTGTACTCATTCATTCATCTAACAAATAGAACTTATTTATTTATATTACTTTTTTAAGATTTATTTATTTTTATACAAGAACTGGTGTGCAGGCCAGATGCAAAGGAGGGTGAGAGGATTCACCAGAACAGAGCGGGGAACTGAACAGGCAGACTGAAAAAATACACTGCTGAGGGGAGCAGCGGGAGAGATGGAGAGGTCTGCCGCACCATGCGGGATTCTTGCCGGCTGCCAGGATCAAATCCGTGCTGCAGAGGCTGCCGACAACTTCACAGTACTGCACTCAACCACCTGCACCACCAGAATTTATTAAGAGTTTCATGTGTGGATTATGTAGAAAAGACTAAAGTGAGTTAAGCTTAATTCTTCTCAATTTGCTCATAGTTACAGAGCAAAACTCAGAGGCAGCTGTTGGTGTTTGAGGAAACTGTAATAAAGGGACTTTAGGTCACTGCCAGTCTGTCTCTCTTACCATCTTCATTTTCCAGTCTCTTCACCCAACAACTATTTTCTTGGTCATTTTCCAGCTGTGGTTTATCTAGTAGATACTAGAGAAGAATAATCTGTTCTGTGCCTTTTCCAGCTTCAAAAAGCCCCTCCATGTTTGGGCTCATGGGCCCTTTCCAGCAATGCTGTTCTGACTCTGCTTTCCCCTTTATATCTCCTTTCTATCCCTGGCCATTCAGCCTTGTTATTATAACTACCTTTGTGTTTACAGTGGACCCACCCGGATAATCCAGGATAAATGTCCCAACTCAAGATTCTTAATCACATAGACAATGTGCCTTGTAAGTTTATATAAGTGACAGGTTTGGGGGATTAGGTTGGAGGAGGAACATTTGTTTGCCAATCACAATACAGCTGCCCTAGTATTTTCTATTAAGTTTGTTGGCAGGTAGAATTTGAAGACACGTGTGGCTGTTTGTCATTCTTGTTAAAGAAGGCAATATGAAGTCTAAAATATGGTGAAAAAACTGATGTGTAAATTATTAAGCAAGGCTTCATTTCACTTATAGAGAAAAATGCCATTATTCTAGAAGAGGTACCATCTCACAAATAGTATATCAGAATGCTATCATCTCTTAAGGTCATTATAAAAATACCTTGCCAATATGTACACCTTGCAAAAAAAGTTCTTAAAATATGAGTGTCAGATGTGTCAAAAAAAGAACTGAACTAATTTCGGAGTATTCCTCTTTCAGATTATTTTTTGGTAGATCATTTTGCAGATTCTTTTTATTTGGGAAAAATACAACAGTGCTCTGGGCTGTTATCAATACTGCAGAACTGGTGTGTAATAATAAAACCACTAATGAGTGGATTCTTGCTATAAGCTAATTGCCAAACTACAGCCTTTATATGATTTTCTTAGTTTGTGACATAGGCATTATTATGATTCTACTTTACAGATGCAGAAATGAATTTTTTTAAAAGTATAGGTGTCATGGCCTCCCTGGTGGCACAAGGGGTTAACTCACAGCACTATGAAGCAATCCGAAGCCACTGTAGCCTAAGTTCAATCCCCAGCCAGGGAGCTGACCCACATGGTGCAAGAGACCTCTCCTGCCTCACCCACTGCTCCCCTCAGCAGTGTATTTCAGTCAGTCTGCTTGTTCTGCTCCCCACTCTGTCTGGTGAATCCTCTCACCCCCTGTACCTCTGATTGTACCCCAGATTTTGTATACATAAATAAATATATCTCTTTTTTAAAAAAAAAGTGTAGGTGTCCTTCTCCATTATTATACATAGGGAACTTTCATTCCAGCCCTTGCAACCCAGGTCTGCTCACAATTAAGTGATGGAACAAAATGGTTTCAGTTATCACAAAATTTTCATCATAAAAGCCATGGGTATTTCTGAACTGCCCTGTAACTATTATTTCTAATTTATCCTTCACAATACCCCTGGGAAATTTATATTACATTTTCCATCTTTTAGAGTAGGAACCTGAGGTCTAGCAACTTTATTTCAATCACCCTTCTGTTTTAAACCCTCTGAATAGTAGCAACTAATGTATGAAAATAATTAGCTGAGCTTCAAGTCAGATCTTAATATCAAAATGTGGCAATTCTTGAGTCTATGATAGATAATTTATTTTTTTTTTCAATTTTGAAATTAGCCACTTATTATCCTTGAAAAAGCTCTGGACTTGGAAAAAGCATGAATTGGATTTGATTTTGCAACTAATTCTTTATGTAGAAAATAATTAACTTCCCAGAGCTTTAAATTCTTTATCTTTAAAATGAGGGCAATAAATTGGCCTCTTAAGATTTTTGTAGGAGATCTCAGAGAAAGCTTGATTTATTCTCTAATGAAATATTATTTTTCTAACATTCTCAAATGGTAGGACTCTTCCCTTTTCCCTGATTATTTTGCTACTTATAAAGATATTTTAGGACCTTTGGGATTGGGGATAGAGGAAAGTTACTGGTTCCCATATTGTATTGAGTAAGTCACTTGGCAAAAACTATTTTGTTTTGGTTTTAGCTTTAGTTTTTTTTTTTAGGTTTTTTTTTTTTTAAAACAGCATTTTCAGCTGCTTTGAACAAGCTGGTCATTATTTCATCATAAATGATTCTTGATAATTTTCACAACAAACCAATCACCGTGGGATTCACTGGGAACTTTTCAAGTCTACCACTTTGCTCTGCATTCTTTCTATCCTTTGTAAAAGTGCCAATATACTTAGTACGCATGAAAAGGCCAAGATGCCTCTGATTTGTTAAGGTCAGTGTTAAGCAGAACATATAAAAAATCAACAGTAAATAACTTTTTAAATGCTGCTTTGTGAGATAATGCAGTTTCCTGTTTTAACAAACTCCAGCTGGGGTAATAAAGGTCTCTTCTGACACCCAAGGCCAGCAGTAACTTGACTCTGTAGAGGTCGAACTTTGACTAGAGTATTGAGACAGGAAAGACAACATTCATAACAGTATTTTTAGAAACATTTAATTGAACTTCCAAACCCTTCTAGGCGCATTTACTTCATCTCCCACTTGCTTGGAGTGGAAAGCAATTACTCCATGGTAATAGTGCAGGCGAATCTGTAAACAGTTATTATGTTTCAATTAAAGCTGCATGAAACTTTATATATTTGGTTTGCAGGGAATTAATGCAAATCTTTTTGATGTTTAAATTCACAAGGGTCCTACCCCACACATTTGGATCTTCGCATAACACTCCAATCCATTCAAACATCAAAGACTATTTTCCCAGCATAAAACATTTGGTCTGGTGTTAAATTCTCCTTAAGTATTGGTCTATATTCAAACTTCCAAGACATCCACACCAGAAGTTTGTCCAAGAGAAGTTAACTCCGACTGAATTTCTCATATGAAAGAAAAAATCTGGTAAATTGTCACAGAACATGTACTTGATCCTGTTGATGTTCTTGGTTGAATGATCATGAATCACTAAAACACAAGAATTTTTCATTATTAGTAACAAAAATGGCAGTGAGATAGAGGTAAGCTAAAAAGAAACTGGCATTTAATACCTACAATGTTCCAGTCACTTTTCTTGGATCATCTCTTTAAATTCCTGCACCAGCAAGGAGAGATCGAATGACAAATCACCATTCACCAGACAGTAAAATTCAGATCCAGATTAAGAGATTTGCCCGATTAATAAGTAGGTGGTGATCCTGAGAATAAACCCAGATCTCTGTTTCCAAAGTCCCTGATGTTTTTGTCTCACACTTTGCAGAAATTTGATGTACATGCTTCAGGTTCAACTGCCTTTTTTTTTTTTTTTTTCTTCTTTCCATTGCCCATCATTTCTCACAAGTGCCTTCCAGCACAGCTGGGATTTTCTGTCCACTCTTCACACTAGCACTGCTGATTCTCTGTAAAACTTCTGGACTCATGGAAAAATGCATGCACCAAAGTCAAATGACGAAGGAACTATTCTTCCCCACTCCCCAAATGTGTTCCATATGGAGGTGGGGGAAGGGAGAGCAAGACCGCCAGCAGAATTTACTAAGAAGGACTTCACACTTCCATCAGTTACCATGAAAGATAACATATGGACTGAACATTTATTCCAAGCAACAGATTTGTTTCTACTTACTCTCCAGCAGTTGAATGAAAAAGAAAGAAAGAAAAAAAAAAAAAAAAACCCTTTAACAGTCATCTGAAAATACTCCCCAAATGAGAGAAATAAGATTGATCATTTTTCAGACTACAGAAATAACAGTAAGAAAATGAGTCAGAATGATTCAACTTAAATGTATTTATAGAGTTTCTATCATCTTGAATATACATCCCTGTTGGGAATTTCATGCTGCCTGTCCTCTGAAACTTACATTCTGTATTTTGGAGGAAAGCTATCCTTAATAGAATCGACATTGCACTATTGTCAAGTTATTTCATTCTACTTGTTTTAATTTTTATTTTGTATGTAATCAGCCATTTCAATATCATAAAAATAAAATCTGGTGGGGAAAATTTCCTGTTCTCCATCATTTTGTTTGCAAACAATCATTTGCTTTATGTCGCCCAAGTTATTGGCTTAAATCTGGAAAGATTCATAACTTTTCAGGCTGACAAAAAGGGCATTTTCAGGAAAGCAAAATTAAAAAGTTAAGTTTAAAATTGTTTCTACCCTCCAGGCTCCTGACATATAAAAGTATTAACAACATATGTCTAGGTTAGATTTTTAAAACACATGAGAGTAAAGTAGGATAAGCCTCTTCGAAATATTGTGCTTTTTGAAAATGGAGCGCAAAAGAAAATGAAAGAGTGAGCCTATAATTGCCTTCAAAAAATGCATGCATGAACTTTTCCCATGCACTCAGGCAAACCAATCTTATAAATGGGCCCTATTCTGTTCCTGGAGCTTGATTTCTTTGTTAGTTGTCACTTCTGTAAAGCTATGTTGAACTGTCTTCACCTTTAAGAAGCAGTCTCTGACAAACTCATTCCTTAAGACTTTCTCTTAAGACTCTTAAGACTTTCTCCTTTTTTCATCATCATTGTCAGTGTGTATACATGAGGTTCTATCTTGCTTTGTAATTGCTCCTCTAAATAGCGATTTATCTGACCTGAAAAAAAAAGGAAATTTCTTTTGAAAATTCTTTTCAGTGAGGACTGATCATTGGGGGAAAGACGATAAAATTTAGACCCCCATCATCTGAAAAGACAAATGCTTATCAAAATATAAAGTAGATTTAGCATGAATGTGAAATTATCATCAGATCCTGTTGTTAAGAAAAATAAAAGGAATCTTTTAAATTGCAGTAATGGGGGGAGATAAAAATTATATTTTTAAGATACAAATACATTTAGAGTTGGGGATTCCAATGTGAATTTTCAAGTGCTGGTAACTATTGTGGAAACATTCTCTTATCTTGAGATTATCTTTCCAGGAAGCACAGTCTTTCCATGCCAAAGTGCTTTTGAGACTGATCCCAACAGCCATACTGTATGCTGTGCTCAAACTTAGGACTTCTCAGTTACTCCGGACTCAGACTTTCTCCAGTCTCATCAAATCTTACATCATGTAAATCACATAGAGACATGCCAAACATACAAATGACCTAAGATGCCTGAAATTGAGCTCCTGATTTTCTATCCTGTGCTTCTTCCTACCTCAGTGGCAACTTCCTGACACTAAAATGAACAGGAAATTCCGATTGGCTCTTCTCTCTCACACTGTTTATCCAATATGAAAAAAAAAGAAGAAAATTCTCTTGGCTCAGCTTGTCAGTATCTCCAATATCTGACAACTTTTCATGATCTCCATGTAGACTCAACCCAATGTTGAAGTCTCACTGAGCCACTTTCTGTGTGTTCTCTCAGCTTCTACCTGTGTTGCTACTATTTTCTACACAGTAGGCTGAGTGGCTTTTTTTTAAAAAAATGTAAGGTAAGGTACACTGTATCATTCTTCAGCTCAAAACATTCTAAAGTCTCCCATGCTGTTCAGAGAAAAGTCAAGGTCTTTTTAATGGCCTCTAAAGCTCAACATGCTCTCTGCTCTAAACCACAACTCTTTTTGTCCTGTACTGCTTTCCTGGGCTGACTTAGCTCATGTCACAGTAACCTTTAAAATTTGTTCTTTAAACACATGCACACACCTGGCTCAGGGACTCTGAATTAACTTTTGGAAGTCTGGAATATACTTTATCCATAAATGCATAAAGATCCCACATCTTCCATTAGTCTGATCAATTGTCACCTTATCAGACATTGCTGTCCTCACTACTCCACTTAAAATGCAAGCTCTGACTATTCTCATCTCCTGCTTTGCTGTTTTTTCTTATATTATCTTCATATAAACTTTAGAATTTACAATTTTTTTCCTTCCACAGCAAGAAGTTCCATGTAAATAGAAATTTCATCACTGTATCCCAGCATCTAGAATTGAACCTGGTGAATTGCAATGATACGTATTTGTTGGTATGGTGAATGAAGAATTGTGATGCTATCTATTCAGTGAAAGAAATCTTGTGTGTTCCATCACAAATATTGAAATATTTACAAAAATAAAAATGTAGGACAATAATTGTTTAAAAGATCATCTAGACACAGTTCATTAAACATACATCTGGGCCTCCCCTGGTGGCGCAGCAGTTGAGCACTGGGCTGCGAGGCTGCCACAGCCTTTGCAGTGCCGGTTCGATCCCCGGCTGCAGGCAAGAGTCCCACATGGCACGCAGACCTCTCCTGTCACCCGCTGCTCCCCTCAGCAGTGTACTTCGGTCCTTCTGCCTGTTCTGCTCCCTGCTCTGGCTCTGGTGAATCCTCTCACCCTCCCGTGCTTCTGACTGTACTGATTTATACAGTGCTTGTATAAATTAAATAAACAAACAAACAAATAAATAAATAAATCTTTAAACATACATCTACTTTATTTACAGGATTGAAATAATATAAGTGGAAGAAGAAAATAGGCAAGAACAATAAAGAAAAAAGAGAAGAATACATAGGTATTCCTATGATATATGGTAATTATATATAGTAACTATTTTAACAGATATAAAAAAAAAAGAGGCTGTGCTTTGGAATCTATGGTCTGGTTTAAAGATTAGGCTTTCCTTATAAACAGGTTTCTCAAATTACTGAAAATGGAGCTACCATATGATCCAGCAAGTTCACTCCTAGTAATCTACCCAAAGGACACAAAAACATTAATTCAAAGGATACCTACACCACTAATGTTTACTGTAGCACTATTTACTATAGGTAAGATATGGGAACAACCCAAATGCCCCAAAATAGATGACTGGATCAAGAAGATGTGGTATATATACACAATGGAATATTACTCAGCGATCAAAAAGATAAACCCATGCCATCCACAGCAACATGGATGGAGCTGGAAGGGATTATGCACAGTGAAATAAGCCAGAAAGAAAAAACATATTGATTGGGTGGTTTCACTTAAAGGAGGAATTTAGAGAAACCAAATAAAGGATCAGGGAAAAAATAATTACAATAAATTAAAAAACAAAATCAACAAGCAACGATAAATCAGAGACATTTTGCAAGGGAAGGGGAAGGAGAGGAGTCAAAACGGGATGGAAGAGCACAAGGGACTATGGTGCACAGGTGAACTGGTGGTAGGAATTTTACGCAGACTACACCTGAGAGAAGAAAACATACATTGTACAAAATGAAGAAAGATGTAAAATACTATTGCTGTGAGGATAGGATGAAATGAAGAATATAAAATGCCTGGTATGGTATTTGCCCATAGAAGACAATCAAAAACAAAAGCTGCACTGGTTCAATGTGCAGACGTCCATTTCTGAATTCTATCTGCAAAGAGAATATAAAATCAGTGACACCCCACAATTAAGGAGCACAACTAGCACTCAGGTCTGGATGTTTATAGATCATTCTCAAATACAAAATCAGGGGGTTTTTTTATTATATTTTTAGAATAAAGGCTATTCTAAGGGTAGGGCACTGAAAATTCAAGATAACTCTGAAATATTTTGTGTCATCAAAAAGTTAACACAAGACCTCCCTGGTGGCGCAGGTGGTTGAGCACAGCCCTGTGCAGCTGTCTGCAGCCTCTGCAGTGCAGGTTTGATCCCGGCCGGCCAGGGAGCTACCCACATGGCCCAGCAGACCTCTCCCATCTCACCCTCTGCTCCCCTCAGCAGTGCACTTCAGTAGATCTGCCTGTTCTGTTCCCCATTCTGTCTGTGGTGAATCCTCTCACCCTACCGCACATCTGGCCTATACCCCAGTTCTTGTATACAGGAATAAATAAAATAAAATCTTAAAAAAAAAAGTTAAAAGATGTTTAAGTAAAAGAGAATAGGAGGGGAGGGTCATACAAAAAAGATATAGGCAATCTTCCCAACAGAATTTCAATTGATAAATATAGAAGGAATGAGGGGGATAGAAAATCACTGTTATAATACAACAGTAAGACCCACAAATGAATGCTAATGGATAAAGCATTAAGGAGAAATAGGTATTTGCACAGTCTCAAAGTATCTGACCCAAAATATTTATTAATTACTTTGATGGCTTTAACTTTTGTCCACAAAGTCTTTGAAAATCTTCCTCCCAGGAGGGGAGTTGGATACCTTCCCAAATGAGTAGATTCAGACTAACTTACTTTTAAGTTTAGAATTTAGAAAAGAATAAATAGCAACTATGATGTGGAGTAACATTCCAGACAGTACTTCAACCAAGAAATCACTGCTAACATCTCCAATAATAAGTTTGTGGTAAAGAACACATCACCAATGTGGTATTATTACCCCAAGCCCACCTTAATCTAATCATGAGAAGACATCAGACAAACCCAAATTCAAGGTCATGAAAGACAAGAGAAGACTGAAGAACAGTCACAGATCAGAGGAAAGTAAGAAGATCATGACTAAATGAAATATGGCATCCTGAATTGGTTCTAGAACAGAAAAAGAACACTATCAGAAACACTAGAGAAATGTGTACAAAGTCTATAGTTTAGATAACTATTGTATTGTACCAATGTGCAACTGTTAGTTTTGACAACTGTACTATAGTTATATAAGATGTCATCTTTGGTGGGGGGAGGGGAGCTGGGTAAAGAGATTAAGAGACTTCTATTTATTAATTTTTCTACTCTAATTTAAAACTAAAGTCTTCTAAAAATTTTTGAATTTACTTGAAAAATGAAATTAGAGAAGATAATGCCTATGAAAGTATAAATTACATAGGACTGTCATGATGCTAGGCACAATTATTATGTGCAATGATAATGAAAAGCAGTGCTTTAGGAGGTGATCATTTGTTAATCAACTGGATGATTTGAATTAACCAGCCCATGTAGCCAAATCAACTAAATATCACCAAAGACAACACAGCATATATTTAAGAGAAGACAGTGGTAGACCCATTTTCCAAGATGACCCCATCTCGTGCCCTTTTGGAGTTCTCCCTGTCACTTGAATAAGTGACACTCCCTCTCCGTGAATAAGGCCAACCTACACAATCATTAGACTGGTGAGGAATTATGGTGTTTGACTTCCAAGTACAGGTCATTAAAGACAGAGGAACTTCACCCTGCTATCATAGAGTGATCATCATGGAGGAAGTCAGTTGCCGTTTTGTGAGAACACAAAAGTAAGTCTTGGAGAGACCCATGTGGGGAGAAACGGCAGACTTCTCCAACTGCCAGCACCCTATGAGTGAACTTTCTTGGAAGCGGATCCCCCTGGCCCCAGCAAGTCTACAGATAATGTAGTCCCTGCAGATGGCTTGTCTGCAACCTCACAAGAGACCCTGAGCCAGAAACATCCAGGTAATTCTTGAACCATAGAAACGATGGAACAATAATTGTTTATTGTCTTAAGCTACTAAGCTAAGGGTAACTTTTACATGGCACTGGATCACTAATATAATAGTCTTTGAAAAACTAAACCACAGATATTTGTCTAAGAAACCAAGGCATAAAATCAGCAATCTGAAAACACGTAAAAAGACATTCTCAGAGTAGCATGATGAGAAAGATAGCGTTCTCTCTTTTCTAGTCTGTTTCATTTTTATGTAATCCTAGTTTGTGTTTATCTAGCAAGTTAGTTTCTGTTACTCTCCTGATACAGCAATACACAGCGATACACCATGTGTCAGAAGGAAGCGTGGCAAGCTAGGGGGAGGTTAGAGTCAATGCCATGGAAATACACCAGAATAACTCTGACGGGACATGTGGGCAGCAAGGAGAATTTGCAGTTGAAGGGCATGCGTCTCTCCTCCAGACCTGTGTCGCTGTTCTTTTGTTTGCTTATTTGTAACCATCAAAACAGCAGGGTTCCCTTTTGAGAAATAGTATTGAGGCATCACAAAGGTTGTGTTTCTCCACTGAGAATTTGAGCAGATAGAATATAGCTTTGGGATTTTATTTTTTAAATTTTTTAAAGGATTTTAATGTATTTTTTTAAGATTTATTTATTTATACAAGCACTGGGTGCAGTCAGAAGCGTGGGAGGGTGAGAGAATTCACCAGAGCCAGAGCAGGGAACAGAACAGGCACACTGACGAAGTACACTGCTGAGGAGAGCAGCAGGCGTGGCAGGAGGGGTCGGCGCGCCATGTGGGCCCCTCACCGGTGGCCGGGGATCAAACCGGCATTGCAGAGGCTGTGGGCAGCTTCGCAGCCCAGTGCTCAACCGCTGTGCCACCGAGGAGGCCCTAGCTTTGGGATTTTACATTTTTGCTTTTGCTTTGCCATTTCTAGACATGTGGTTTGAGAGGGTTTCAAATTCTCTTACCCTGTTTTCATTTATAAAATATAAGGGTGAAGCAGACACTATTTAGGCTTTCCAGGAGCTTCCTAAGGTCTCAGAACTATTTGAAAAATTAAAAGTACCCTAAATATTTCTCCTTTTGAATGAAATAATTTAGCCTCATTTAATTCAGATAAAAGTTGTAAATGTCCCAGCACCATCATTTATCAAACAGTTTTCAAGAAACAGACACAGCCACAGACTTACCAAGTATGTAAATGGTGTAAACCTATCTTTCTTGTCCACAGACCAAATCTTTGTTTCACTGAACAGCTGTTTTTGTATGTGACACTAAGGATCTATATTTTATACCATGTAATTCTTCCTGGAATTGATATTTTAAAATTGAGAAATTTAGCATGTTACACAGTTCTGTTCTATTAGCCCAGGCCAATGTTAATGGCACATTTTAATAGAATAATGGGCAGTTGGGCATCTCAACTTTACCCTGCCATGGATCATTTTTGACAGCTGTGCTTTTTATTCATCAGTCTGATTGAAACTGCTTTCCTGACAGAAGCAAGGATACTCTTCTTTGTTCAGGATTTCCATAAAAGGCAAAATGGAAGTCTTTGCAGACAGACTGGCATGCCTGAATAAATTTATTTTCCTAGGCTTCTAGCCACAACAGTGAACAAACAAATGCCTCTTACCTACATCTTATGTACACCATATGAGAGCAAATTTATCGGATTAAATATCGCTTGCTTGCTTTGACCTCCTCCTCTGTTTTAAATCATTGCCCAAACTTGCATTAAAAAAAATTCCTTTATAAGTCTTAACCTTTAGCCCTGGGCTATTTGAGCAGTTTATGCCTATGTGTGTGTTTGTGTATTTCTAAGTATATATACACACTTTGTCTATGACTTTGGGAGCGAAGGACTGGGCTTTCTTTTTTAATCCTCTTTCTTTATACAGAACAGACCTCAAAAGGTTTCCTTTCCTGGCTTTTTAACTTCTTTTCCAAGCAGAATTATTCTAGACAGCCCAAACAAGTGACCAGTGATCCATCATGTTTTTAATCATTTACAGTCTGATTCCTACATGGTGGTACCTGATATTGGGTTTGGAAGAATGCTTTCCTGAAGAACATATTCAATTCAATATTTCTAAACAATAAATTACCTGTGTTTGGGGACCCTTGACAGCCTGTATTATTTTGTTCTAGATGAAAATAATGGATCAATTGGAACAATGCTCCCTTTTGAATTAAAATATAAAAGGTTAACATTTTAGAGTTCAAAATAATGAGGAAGCCCTCAACAAACAGATGGATCCAAATCCCCTCAAGATAGGAAATATTTGAGTGGTAAAGACATGGGGGAGAGGAGACATGAATGCAAACATTTGCATGGGCACATTGCATTTCTGCTTTCAGCATTGGGAAGATCATTTTGTATCGTGTACTGTCCCTGATGCTCAGTCAACTATGGGGTTATAGTCAGGAACACAAGGCTGAGCAAAGCTTTGTGCAAATATCATGATTATATTGAATCACCCAGGAGAAATCTGTGGTCTCCTGTCAGGCTGTTGAGCTAAGCTCTACCTCTCCCCAAGTGGGGCAGCGGGGGCAGATAGGGACGGAAGGGAGATGGGGTGGAAGTGACAGCTGCAACTGAAGGCACACAAGGACAAATGAATCATCATATTAAATTATAACACAATTTTTATGTTTGTAGAATAAACAATTTCATGAGTAGGCACACAGGTATTACAGGGAGTCCCCTAGAACAGAATATAACCCCAAAGTGATGATGTTAATCATAAATAAGAATATCTGTTGCCATATAAGTAAGTAGCAGCTAGGTTTCCAGACTTAAAGTGACCCGAATTCCTAGTATAGTTAAACTAGAGTTTAAGATTAAGGGTTAAGGTGAGTTAAGAGGCAACACACTACCTGGGTTAAGAATCAGAGATACTGGCATTTTAGTCTTGGCTCTCCCATACTGGTAGTTTCACATAGGGAACATTTTGTGACTTCCCTGAACCCCAGTTTCCTAGTTTTTAAATTAGAGAGAATTCAGCAAACAATTGCCTGTGGGTCATCTCTGCCTTGCTGCCTTGTGTTGGCGTGGCTTACAAGTTAATTATTTTTATATTTTGTAAGTTTTAAAAATCAAAGGAAGAATACTGTTTCATGACATGTGAAGACTGTATGTATTTTAGATTTCATGATCCATAAATCAAGTTTCACTGGAGCACAGCTATGCTCCTCTGCTTGCCTGCTGTCTGCTCACCATGCCATGCTCCCCCTACAACGCAGGAACTGCGATGTACTGACCCTCCCTGTCCGAGATGGAGAATCTGTGATCCCTGACATGCAGAGTTTGTCTCTCTTTGCTGTAACAGTTACCTCATGTCATTATCATGAGGATTACATGTTCATAGTGTTTAGCACAGGGAATTGCAGTGAGGAAACCCTTAGATAATACTATCCCCAAAAATGAGTATGGGGCTATATGTATAAATGTCACAAAAACAGAAAAAGGACAGACTGAGAAATAATCCCAGCATATCAGCACTTCTCTTCAATTTATATGAATGTATAAGGGCAACGGGGGGGGGGGGGGTGTGTGTGTTTATAGGGCTATGGAAATGTCCCCCTTGTTAGGTACAGCTGGCCAGCAACAGGACTATAGCTTCCCAGTTGTGGATTCAGCATCCATTTTAATAGCGGTAACATTTTGCCATAGACATTGCTTCTTTATTAGTTATTTTTCCTTTATTATTGAATATTTCATGATGGCAATCTCTAAATAAATAAACGCAAGGCAATGTGTCTAATAATGAAAAAGTACATTCTAAAGATACATTTCATGCTCAAATTATTCATTACTGAAGTAAGGATGATGAATGAAATACAAGGATACATTCCAGGCTGTTGGTCTTTCCATCTCTTCTTAACAATAATAAAAACTACACTACAGTGAATGCTTCCTCTGTCAAGTGCTATGTAGAAATTTCTTTTTAATTTTTCCAAGAGCCCTGTGAGAGCAATAGGAAACTGGAAGGAAGAACAGTTTGTGCTGGTGTGGAACTCTCCCACATGTGTATGGCAACAGAGCAGGAAGGTGTACTTTGGAATGCACCCCTACTCTTTCTGATTTGCCGTGGCCACAAGGGAACTATAATTAAGTCAGGTCTCATCTCTAGTGGTAACAAGGGCTTCTTCTCCAAGTGAGTTTCCATTGTAACTGCCATTATTATGAAAATAAATAAGGAAATGAATAACCAGATCTGAGAATTTGATGAGCAAAAGCAGATAAAAATCATATACAAAAATTGAAAAACAAGCTAGAAAATATCAAGAAATATTCATTTCTATGATTGATTATGTCATAAGGGAAGGGAGAACTCTTACAAAATCAGATTCACTCCCTACCTTACCGCCCCTTCCATACATTACATAAGGGGATTCCTACCCCACAGAAACCACCCAAGTTTTTCCATTTGCCCCCCAAGAGAATCCTCCAATCTCCTCCCTTCAGCTATATCGAACAATAGCAAGGGGTCAGCAACTGCCCACCTCAGTATGTTAACTTTTGTTTAATCCTTGGTTTTTAGTTTGGCTCCTCTCGTCTGCCTTCTGCTTTACCTCCTGTTCCCAAGCCTGGAGCCTCTTGTTCTGATTCAGAATAAACTGGCAGCCTCCTGCCAGACATGGGGTGGATGAGTCTGTTAACTGGAAACACTAAGGGAGACGAGCTTACCTAAAGGTCTCTAGAGAGGCTTCCCACCACCTTCCAGATTGCAGAACCATACTTTCCGGAACAAGAATAACAATTCATGTAATGGCTTGTGAAATACTGTCCAGGGTTCTGGGGAGAGAGCTCAGCACAATCTCGCTGTCCTCCAGCGAGCATTTTCATGCAGCTTTCTCAGCTCTACTAACTGCTCCACTCATTTTCCATTTACTGTAAATGGTTGTCATTTCTATGATTGTCTCCTCTTGCATTCTTTTTGTGTGCGTTTTTGACATTTTTGATTCCTTTACTTTCATTTCAATGAAAATAGGAAAGATGAATGAAAATCATGTGCTCAATCTATGCTTAATCAGAAAGTTCCTGGATCATCAGAATTTTTAAAATAAAAATTTAAAGGCTGTTATAATACTTTATTCTAGCTATACCAAGGATATATGATTACTAATTTGGATATGCTGTTGACTTAAGCAGAGTTAAAATCTGGTATAAGCATTCATGTTATTAAAAATGTACCTTATTTCAAAGACTGTACATTTCTGTAATTTGCTCCCCCTAAAAATACTAAATAAATTAGGCAAAATTATTTCTTATTTGTCTAGCACTGATGACTTATTCTTTTCTTGTTATATCACTTATATGAGTCTTATGAAAGGGTATGGAAGCTAAACTTAGTAATGTTGGAGTCCCATACAAATTGTGAAATGGGGAGATTCTTTTAATACTTGGCTGGACCCAGAGTCTATAGGTATTTTCATTCAAGGGGGAAACGGAAGTGTAAAACTGTAACAAAGGACATCTTTAGATTTCTGAGCATATAGATCTTTATCTAAGTTTTCCAAAAGCTACACTTTTTCCATTTACCGTCTCCCATTTTCCCCTTGGGGTAATCCCCCATTGCATGCAGTGCCCACCTCCAACTAAGAGCGCAGAATGAGTCAGGTTCTCCTGCCCTCCCTACCCTGAGCCAGTCAGATGCAGAGTCACAGAAGGGTTATGCAGGTTGCGCCCTATTCATAAGGCCAGCCTGGCAAGGAATTCAGTGGGAACTGAAACTGAGCTGGTGTCCACTTGCCAGCCTGGGTAGCCTTCAGGTAGCCTCTCCTCCAATGACCTGCTATGTTCTCTGATGGCCACAAAGACTCAAGTTAGACTAACAAGGTGTGGTCACTCAAATTTCACTCACTTCCTGGACTTTGTATCTAAATGGATCCTCCTAAGCATCCCAGAGGTGTCAGTTTGTGGATCAGATTCCACAGCATCCTCTTGAATGTGGTTCCTACTAGCTGGCCCTCAGCTGGTCCTGGGTTCTTAGCAATTTTCCTACACTTTCCTGACATTAATATTGTGAGATCCCATATCAGATCAGTAAGTTCACTTTAATGGAAGATAGCCAGAATGATGACAACTGTTTGAAATAAAATCAATAGAGCAGATGTACAAATGCATGGATGAATTAATACTCTGTATTGGCTTGGGGAAGGGGCACGGGGAAAGATATAGAACAGAAATGGCTATAGGCAAATTACTGAAAAAATGTGAGTTCTGGTTCTTTGTAGGATTCTCTATCAAGGACTTTCTCCCCACAATCTCCCTACCTTTTTTGTGCAGCCCTACTTTATGTCTCTGACTTGTAGCCTGGTGACAATAGTGTGAAGGTATCCAGTGCTTTAGACCTAGAGCAACTGCTTTGGCTGGTTGCATCCTCGGGATGGCTCTGTCAAACTAATACAGACAACAACAATCACATACAAAATGATGAGGAGTCAACATCAAAGAAAGGTGCAATATTCAGCATGAAACAAAAGGACTCTCTTTTGATGTAGGAAGCTCTCAGACACAGATTTTTAAACAATCATGAAGCCAAATAACAGTGTCTTTAAAAAAAAATGATTTTTGTATGAGGTCAGTAAAGTATAAGTTTGCAAATGAAAGAAATTACCAAAACTCAAAATTTTCCCCTTAAGATTGAGGCACCACAGGAACAGAAGAGCTTGATTCAAATGAACCATTTGACCAGATATATACATTTGATGATCAATTCCAATGTTCAAAAAAGAGAAACAGAATTCAGATGTACACTCTTAAAAGCAGTGTGAGCTTGGTTTCTGAGGCAGTGTTTCCCATAAAAAGGAAGAATGGATAAGCAAATTCAATTTGGAAAATAACGACCCATACTATGAACTGGCACTCATGTGACCAGCTATTGATACAAAACATAGCAGAGGTCTTTGTCTAAAAGCTTCATGCAACTGGAACCTCTCAAAATGATAGAGGACTATCTGCTATTTTGTTTTGTTGGCTTTTTATACTTGCGTCTGTAAGTCTTGCTAGATAATAACATACATCAAGGAATTTGTTAAGAAAGAAATACTTCGAAGTAGGTTTAACAGCCATCTATGGTACATTTGAGAAACTGAAAGCACAAAGCCTGTGGAAGGAAAGGAGGGTTGGTGTGGACTGAAGTTTGGTGGGGAGATTCCCTGGTTGGCAGTTCATCAGGTGCAGTAGGACAATCTGGTGGTAAATCACATGGAGGCTAGACTAAGGTTGTCTCTACATGATTCAGTTCACTGGTAAGCTATCTGTGGTCCAGGTGATGGATACCCATGAAGCTATCTAAGTAAATCAATTCAGAAGGTATTGACGGAATGTACAGGTGAAATATGAGAGGATGAAATGGATGACCTCTAATATTTGACTTATTTTGCTGAGGCACACATTTGAATCAAGGGTTTGATAAAACTCAAGAACTCAGGGATTCATTTGGCACATTCTGGTTGGTCTTTACATACCTTTAAATAAACAGTAAATAAAATCAAATTTTTAATTAAAATCAAATTTTTGTTTCCCTCCAGGGAAATAGCTAGATGATAATTAGTTACATTTAGGGAAAAAACAGAATGATGAAATTGCATTTTGCAGTCCTTTGGTGGGGGGGGTTAGCTCAAAGAGATAAGTTCTTATCCTCCAGACCAACAGAAAAAAAGGACAGATTTTGCACCAATTTTAAGAGAGCATTGTGTGGGTCTGCCTTAAATGCTGACTCTCTGAAAAAAACACAAAATGCATAGGATGTAGTGAAAGCACCAAAACACAGTTGTCTGCTCTCCAGAGAAGCTAGAGGGTGCCCCACAGGGAACCTGGCAGGGAGATGAAGCACAGCTCTGTGAGACCACGTTGGGGTCACAACAGCAGATGTTCTCAGTTGCAGATTTTATTTTCAGAGTCGCTTCTTCTTACATGAGCTGCTTGGAGTAAGCAAGCCCCATTGTTGAGCAGCTGCACATGGTTCATTATTTAACAGGGATTAATCATCAATTAATTACTGCAATAAAAAAATCAAAGCAATTGCAGGTAGGTCATCTCTGAGAGCAAAGGAATATTCAGTCCTTTATCAGAAGCAATTCAGAAAGTACAAGTCAACGAGTTTGACCAGTGGTAACAACAGAAGGTGAACTCAAAAATAATACTGAATGCTGTAGTAGTTCACCCTCTAAAGTGATGAATTGTATTAAAGGTAATATCAGAAATAAGAAGAAAGAAAAAGGGGTGCTATGGGTGAATCTTAGAGACTTTCCTGTAGTTATAGGGTATGATGTTCAGAATGTCAAAGGGCAACCATAGTGTAAACAAAACTTAAAAGAGCATTTTCCTGCTACTTTTGAGATCAGATGAACTTTTGTTAACCTCAGGCATCAGAGTTTACAGACCTGACCTTTACCAGTCAGTCCCTCTACTCTCATTCAAGTCCGTAATCCTGGGCTAGGTATTCACTATCTCCAAATCTCAGTACTCCATCAGTAATACAGGATTCAAAAAGCATTCCCCATCTACATGATAAGGGCTCTCACAGTATTTAAAATATATATATATATATATCTCCAAGAAACTACTTTGTGATCTCTAAATCACCATAAAAATTAATGACCCATTATTATTTCATGATAAATCCATATGCTATCCAATTAGCTTAGTTTTAATAGTTATTCATTGGCACTATATTCCAAAATGCTATATTTAGAAACAGAATTCTGTGATTCACACTACTGCTTGTTTTTCCTACAATGTCCCTTGAAAGATAATGCTACATTTCTTCATTGCCTATGATTGGTCTGTTTCTTGCTATCCCAGCTAATTGCTGAAGAGTGAAATGTGTTTCAGATTTCTTATCATTGTCCTTTAATATCATGGTTAGTAAAATAATAGCTCCTAAAGATGTCCATAGCCCAAGCCCTGGGTCCTGTGAATATATTGTTTTACATGGCAATAAGAGCTTTGTGAAAGAGATAAGGTTCTTGAGATGTGAGAATATCTTGGGATACCTGAATGAGTCCTGGGAGAGTCAGAGAAGGCAAAGCAATAACAGAAGCAGTGATTAGTGTGAAGCAAGACCATAAGCCAAGGCATGGAGAAGCCACTTGAAGCTAGAAAAGGAAAGAAAATGGATTTTGCTCTGGAGTGTCAGAAGGAACACATCTCTGCTCAAAAGTCCAATCCATTTTATACTTCTGACCTCCAAACTGTAAATGAATAATAAATCAGTGTGCTTTAAGCCACCAACTTTGTGGTAATTTGTTCCAGTAGCAACAGAAAACTAATACAGCTATTGTATAGGTTATTTTTTATTATGGTGTTGTCAGTTTAGTTTTATATCTGAATCAGGAAGCCAAAAACCAAGATAAATCAGGGTATGAAGTCTACCAAACCAAGAATGGCTATTGTGACATTTCTCTTTCTCATAACACTGGAACTTAGAGAAAAAATTGGGAAGAATATAAATAGGGTCCCTCTATTGTGAATGCCAAGTTATTCAAAACTTTAGTTTTGTTTTCTTTTTATATAGAGCTTCTATTTGTACCAGGCAGAATATCCCATTTAGATAAAACTCTAGAGGTAAAAATGACTAATACCCCCCATTTTTATGGGGGCATTGTTGCTGAGACAGGATGTGCAATTTATCTAAGTTACAGGGCTCATAACTATTATATCCCTGCTATAGCCTTGATTATAGCAAGCTGAAGTTGTACTTTTTAATGTCAATCAATTCTTTCTCTTCATGAACTCACTTTCTGATTTTTTTTTTTTTTTGCATCCCCAGCACCTAGCACAGTAACTACTACAAAAGAGACCCTTTTCTGGTGGAATAAACAGATGATAATTGCTATTTTGTGACTACTTCTGAGGTGGTTAAGGATCCCTGCTATAGCAGTTACCTAGTAAGTACCAAACACCCCTTTACCTGCACTCCATGACCCTTTGGAAATCTAAAAAGACCTTTGTTGAGATTACTTTTTAAATGACTCACCCAACATATAAGAAAATGTAGCTATTTTGTTTAAATGGGTTTCTGATTTAGTCAGAAGTCACTATTAAGTTAAATAATGCAATAACAATGATTCCAAAAAGAAATTAAACCCACAGAGTTTCTTCAACAATGTGATAAGAAAATCACAGGAGTAAAATATTTAATCCAAAACATTCAATAAAAGTGGAATTGCTCCTGAAAGCCAGGATGCATTTTTGTTGTATTAACTGGACAGATTCCACAAACATTTGTCTAAGCCATTATCTGGAAAATCACTTTCAAGCCTAATACAATGAAAATATATTATCCATGCTAATAACAATGTCCCATCTGTTTAAGCGCTTTACAACCTACTGAAAGCTGTACCTGCAGAGAGCCTTATGGCTCTGAATTCAAAAACAGTTGCAAGTTGAATGCATGTGGCAGTATGACTTTGTAAACAGACCCTACAAGCTTCCTTTTAAAGGACTTGTATGGCACTGTGAATCAACCTTTCAAAATAAACTACCCTGAAGCAGCCAGGGCCAAATTTTATAGAGCAACAAACCATCTCTAGCCAGTGATAAGTGATCTTCCATTTTGAAGATATTTTAATGTAACTGTTTCTGCAACATTGAAGGCTATCAGATATCCAAAGGAAACACAAACAATACAACCTAAAATGAAGTCCATTATAAGCACGTGTTTAAATGCTCAACAAAATTAGAGCATTTATCAATCCATCCAGTTAATGAAGGAATACAAAACCTTAAAGGTAAAGGTGAAATTTTCAGATCTTTATTTTAGCTCCAAATTACTTTAAGCAAGGCAGATAAATTATTTCCTCATTGAGTAGAGAGAATGGGATGAATTATTCCATTTTGCTAGCAAACTAGGATTAAACCAAGCAATAATTACTAAGGGATAAATTAAATGATTAAGTGTATTAATGCAATCTAAAATATTGAATTGCTCCTATAATATGAAGAATATTATTCCCATTCACAGGAAAAGGACAGCATGGTGATACTGAATAGTAAATGAACCTAGTAAATGTAGCTAAATTATTTGAAAATAATACAAAACACATTGAATATGCTATGTGACTTTTTATAATAATTATGTGTAATAAGTAAGTATTAAATCATCATAATTTTACAGATTAGAAAAAGTTTAGTGTCTTAGTTATTGTCACTGTCAGACAAATTTAAGAGACAAAGTAGAGCATTTTGGTTCTAAACCTAGCGTGTCTTTCTTAATTTTTATGTTTTCACCATCTCCACTGATCCTGTTATATTTATCAGTAGAGATTTTAAAGGTATTACCTACATATGCTATTCCATCACCAAAGCATAAAAAAATTAATGGGCTGCAAGTTTCAGAAGCAATGCAAAAATCAAATTCAAAACCATTCTAGAACCCTTTGGACACAACAAGGAAGTGTTATTTTATTTAAGAAATACTTCCAACTTTACTATAAAACTCTCATGACTCTTGCTCTGTGAAATAATATTTACTTTTTCAAATCATCACAAGAATGATCAAAAAGCTTTGCTGGAACTCTGAGGAAATACATAAAGAAAGAACTGTTGACCCAAGTCCAATAAAAAATGATTTAATATAGAGGAAAAAAGAAAGAAATGACATAATTCATGGTTAGTTCTAATTTGGATACAAACTGAATTGTTTCAAAGAGAAGAAAATGTTATTGAGATGAAATGGCAAATGAAAACTGTGGAAAACTTTATTTATATGAGATCATTTAAATCCATCCACAATTAACTGATTTTTACTTGAACACTTATTATACACAGGTTAAAGAGCTAAGCATTGTCTATCCCCAACCCTGGCTAGAAAATTGGAGGTGAAATGTTAACACGGGTGGTACACCAGATATGACAGAAGGCAGAGTAAAGGAGCCAAAGTGAACAGGTGGGGGTGACCACCCCCACTATGTGCTGTCACTCCAAGAATACGCGCAGTCAGTATAAGCCTCTCCTCGCCTCTACCCCAAGCAAATTAAAACAAGAGGAAATGACATTTTAGGTTAGAAAGAAGTAGGAAAGGAAGTATGAACTGTAATGTCAAATGTTATGGAGATAGAGTGGAGTGAGGCAGCAATGGTGGCCTAATTCACCAGTTAGAACATCATCCTTGGTTCTAGGTGGAGTCATTTTAAAAGAACAGTGCGGCCAGAAGCTATGTTGCAATATGTTGAGAGCAAATAGGAAGAGGAACTTTTTTTTTAAAACAATAAACATTTATTGTCTAACATAGTTCCTATGGCTTAGCACTCTGAGGGAGTTCTGATTTGGATTTTCAATTGAGGTTACTGAAAAACATTGACTGGGGCTGTAGTCATCTATAATCTTGACAGGATCTAGAGCATCTGCTTTCAAGAGGACTTGCTTAAACATGGTTGTTGGCTGGCAGACTCAGTTCCTTGCTTTTTGGACTTCCAATAAATAGACTAAGGCAGAAGTGCTATTGTATGACTCTGAAGATGAGGATTATAAAAGACATGAGCTTTTCTCCTTGTCCTCTTTACTCTTAGATAACTCACTCTGGGCAGAGCCAGCTGATACAAGGTCACTCAAGCAGTCCAATGGAGAAGTTCAAAAAGTTATTATTAAGAGAGTGGGAGAAAATCTTGTGAGGACTTTTGCTTATTATGTCCTATATTTTTTCATGGCATAGGGACAAAGTTATCTGTTGAGAGTAAGGATCATGGAGATAGATTATAGAAGTCAGAGAGAGGTTGAGAACTGAAGGGGAGATGTGAGCTGTACTTTAAACGGTAAGTAAAATTCACACCAAGATAGCAAGGATCACTCTGGGTTTATTCCTTAAAAAGTAGATTTGTGGACTCAGAGCACCTATGTCTCAGTGTATTTTGATGCACTAATTAGTAGGCTCTTCCTAAAAGCAAGGGCTGCTTTGTTCTAAGTGCCTCAGGATTCCTGTTCCATTAAAGCTATATTATCTCCAATGTTAATGCAAAAAGTCTGAGATGCACAATTCTCAGACCCCGAGAGCACACTCTGACAGGTATATATGTAATAGAGGGCAGCATCCATTTGATATTATAAAAAATAAATGTACACACCAATCTCTCCAGAAGGCTGAATGAAGCTTTCAATGTGAATTGATGGGGTTACAGACACTCTTTTTTAAGTAAGGTGGAGAATCCATTTAAAACAATTTCATTAGACCTGTTTGATCTCAGAATCCTCCTCGTGTAAATGCAGTCATTTATTCGTACCAATTACCAGGTCCTAACTTGGGTAACTGTGATGCATTCCACAGCTCTTGAATTGTCTTTAATCTGCCCTTGGAAATGCACCAAAGCACTACAAAGACTCAAACTGAAATTAAATTGTCTTCAAGCTGCAGAGCAGACCGAAGTATGAGCTAGGAAATCCATGTTAATACAGCCAATTCTTTTAAATACAAGCCTAGACTAGAATTGCAATATTATGGGTTTTCTTACCATTTATAACATGATCTCCAGTTACTTAAATGTAACTTCAGTCCTTTAGTCTATGAATAAATACTTATTTTTCCCCATATGATTATCTCCTGCCATCATCTGGGGACTACAAACCTGTGTCAAACAGCACATTGTACCACACAGTCTGCCTTTCTATTCTACCTTGTAAAACTGCCACAGATGACGTCAAGTCACCATTCCCCTCTGTCCACCAGATAATGAGCTGGCACATGTAGGAAAGATCGATGTCAAACAGAAGGGGAGATAGTTTTGAAGCTATCACTTTCAGTTGCCATTTGATTCCACTTGCAGAAATCAATCTCCTCCTCCTTGACAACTCTGAATGTGTTATCACCACAGCTCCAGCTCACTGGATAACCAAGTGTTCCCTTCCACTCAGAATATTTTCCTCCCAAGTCAAATGGAAATGGAGAGTATTTTGCAGCAGGAGGGAGGAGAAGGGGAAGAGACAAGTAACCTATTGCATGTGTGAAAATGGGACATGCACAAGTGCCTGTACATGCACGTGTGCAAAACCTATGGCATCACCACTTGCTCCTAAATCACTCCATGTACTTGGAGACTGAAGGCAACTGCAACTGGTCTCATCTGTGAGCAAGATGTAGCTGTTAGTCAACTTTTAATTCTTTGTGCCATGCCAAGGAGAAAAAAAATCCTAATATGTTTGAATTTATGCTAATTTTTTTATATTTTAGGTAAGGAAGTGGCCTTATGATCTAACATGGATAAGACTCCAAATAAAAAAATGACACCACAAGCAAGCCTCCTAACTCCTGAACCTGGCAGGAGATTATGACTAAGGAATAGACTCTAATCAAAATTTGAAGTATCGAAGCTACAGAAGCCAAGGGGCAAGCAAGGCTGGAAGGGATCTGCTCTTGCAGAATCCTTGCTTTTAAAGACACATCAAAGTACACTGGTAGAAGAACCAAGGTGCATATTGGTGAGGCCCCCAAAAAGTAGAATTAGAAAAGGGACTAATCCATGCAGAACAGAGGATTAAGAAACTCATACATGTAGAGTATCAGTGAAAAAATACATAATGAAGGATAGAAGCAAGGAGCCATGGATACGTAAGGTCAAATTTCAAAAGCACTTAGAAAAAGTTAGGATAACAGAGGCAAATCATATCTTGTGGTTGAAAATTAGCTACGATCAAGCCACACCGTGGAGCAAATTTGCCCTTTCTGTCCTTAAAGTGCTTTGTTCCCATCCAGAGGACTTGTTTTAATCACTTCCTATGCACCTCACTTGTGAATGACAGGTTCCCACTCTAGAGTTATGGGGATAGCCGAACAGAACACCTGACATAGACACTCACAGGCCCGGGAAGGAGAGCACTGCACACAGTGCAGGATTAAGCAGGAAAGCACTCAAATATAGACTGAACAATGGCATCAAGTGGGATGCAGACTTTGTAGTATCAAGAGGGAGGGATGATCCTGGATTCTGCAGGAGGATGTGATTGGTTTGTCTGAATAGCCCCATGGCCAGGAAGGGAAATGAAATGCACCACTCAGACATAGTCAGGAACTTCACCTGATTTCCATAAGGGGAGACTAGGAGACCTTACCCATAGGATTAGAATTAGGAAGAGAATTTGTCCATAGGCCATTTGAGACACCTGATTTCACCATATGTCAAGGCAACACATAATATGGACTTAAATTTTAAACTTTACACCATATACCTGAAGAGGGACCCGAAAACTAGTCAGTGTCACACTCCTGTTCTTCCATTTAGAGTGTCCTCATTCCTGAACTCCAGGCCAGGAAGATAACCTGTCGCACTGAGGAAAGTATATACCCCATCACCAATCTCTCCTTCTATATTCATAGTTTCCAGGAGGGCACAAAAAGCAATTAAACAATGGAAAGCTGTGTGGAGATTCTTCAACTTGCTAAAGATGGTGCTTCCATATGATCCAGCAATTCCACTCCTAGGATTTTACCCAAAGGACACAGAAACACTAATGCAAAAGGTCACCTGCACCCCTATGTTTATAGCAGCACTATTTACAACAGCTAAGCTATGGAAACAACCCAAATGCCCAAAAATGATGACTGGATCAAGAAGGTGTGGTACATATACACAAAGGAATATTACTCAGCAATCAAAAAAGATAAACTCATGCAATTTGCAGCAACATGGATGGAGCTGGAAGGGATCATGCTCAGCGAAATAAGCCAAAAAGAAAAAGAAAAATACCAGATGGTCTCACTCATAGCAGGAATTTAGAAAACCTAAATAAGGGACCTAGAAAAAGACTAATTATAATAAAATCAAAATCAAAATCAACCAGCAACTATAAGCCAGAGACACACTACAGGGGAGGGGAGAGAGGAGGAGGGATTAGGGAAAAATAAGGGGGGTAGGAATTGTATGGGGAATATAATATATATATATTATATAAATAATATAATATATATAAATAATATAATATATAAATAATATATAAATAATATAATAATATATATTATATAAATAATATATAATATAAATAATATAATCAAGATGAAAATGCATACATTGTGCAAAAATGAAAAATGATGTAAAAAATACATAAAATAAAATACATTGAAAAAAATTTTAAAAAGCAATTAAATTTTTGGTTTCAGGTAGTTTGACTCCTGCTTTCAAGGCTATGTGGGAAGCAGAAAGAGAGCGAGGTAAGACACAGTCAACAAAGTTCTTAATTAAGTAGAGTAAGTGATAATGGCAAGCATTTAAAAATAAGATTTGGTATATATGTTTCCAAGAAATTGCCTGGAGGATGTTGGCATTTATTGCTATTCTTAAAATAGATTTTGAAAAATTCTCACTTACCTAGACAGTATTAAGAGATGGAAAGTAAATTGATAACCATTCAGTTACTCATTGGATAATATGTTTTTCAAAAAAAGGGATAAATGTGATGGAACAAAATAGAACATGTGAAAAATGTTCTACTTTCAGTGTCTGTGATGCATTGATTCTTCTATTTTTCTCTATTTGTATTTGGGGATAATTCCCCATGGTGTCTTTCTGAATTTATTAAGCTTAACTTTCAAAGATCTCACACACATTACAAGATTATTTTTAGAATTTTACTCTAGTAACTTGGCATTCTTTTTGTACTAAAAATAAAACGCTAACGCTATAACTGTAAAACCAAATTTTAGCAGCTCCTTCAAATTTACCTATTCCCTCAAGCAGAAATGAGTGTGCTATCATCTGATATTTAAAATGTTCTGTGACTTCCTTTATTATAGCATTTACCACACAGCATGGCAATTATGCATTTATGTGTATGTTTTCACCTTTAGAAGGTGAAATTTTTAAAGTAAAATAACCTCTTCCCTTAGTATGTAAACATCCCTGTCACTTGCACTAACGTATAATAGTCTCAATAGTTTTGTGCAGGCCTCCCTGGTGGAACACAGGGTTAAGTCTCAGCACTATGAAGCTATCCACAGCCACTGCAGCAAGAGTTTGATTCCTGGCCAGGGAGCTAACACACATGGTGCAGCAGGCCTCTCCTATCTTGCTTGTCTGCTGCACCCCTCAGCAGTGTATATCAGTGGATTTGCCTGTTCTGCTCCCCACTCTGTCTCTGGCGAATCCTCTCAACCCCTGCACCTCTGGCCTACACCCCAGCTCTTGTATACATAAATAAATCTTAAAAAAAAAAAAAAAAAGTTTTGTGCTGTGGGAGAGTTAATGAATGACAGTTCCATAAATTCTGAATTTTTATATGAAAATGACTATTTAATTTTCCACTGGAATCTCCATTGTTGAATACTTAAGCTATCCAAAAACATCTGTTTCCAGTCCCTGAACACTTCTTCTTCCTCAGTATTTCCCATACTTCCCATCTCAGGAAACAACAGCATCACAAACAGTTGCTGAAGGTATTAGTCAGCTGGCGACAACAGATGCCAGCTCCTCTATCCTGCCTAACACTTTGGCCTGTCCATGTCCAGCATCAACACCCACATATCCATTCACCTGAGACCGCCACTTCTGTTCCCACCACCCTTATCCCCCACATTTTTATTTTTTCACCTGATAGTCTCATTTCCATTCTTACCTCAGTTTGTTCTCCACAGAGCATGTAGGGTAATCATTTAAAATATCACTCATATGTCACATTTCTGCTTGACACCCTCCACAAGATTTTCATTTCTCCTACGCTCAAGGACCTTGACCTGAAGTGCCAAATACATGCATTCTTACTTCATTTCCCTTCACTGTATTCCCTTTGATGTTTCATTTCTACTGGCCTCAGAGATCCTCAGACAGACCCAGCTCACTCCATCATGTTTTATCCAGGTGTGAATTATCTGTCCTCTAACTGGGCTCATGACAAGTGCCTTTTTGTCACTGAGCTTAATTCTGTCTCCTTACTGATCCGCTTCTGATCTTCAATCTAAAACAGTCCCTAGGTCATTCTCTTTCACATCATCTGGCTTTATTTTTACCACAGTATTTATTGTCACCTGAAATTTTCTTGTTTTATTTACTTATGTTGGTCTTTGTTATTTATAGTTAAATATACAGGAGTTAAACAGAGACTGGCACATAAAGGACCTTCAGTAAAATATGTTTGGGAATGAATAAGTTCATGAATGCATTAAGAAATTGAATCAATGACTATATAAATGAGATTGTGAATAAAAACATGAGTAAAACAATTTTATTTCTTGACATTCATATTATCTTGACTATCAGTTTTATTATGAAATATCATGAATTACTACTCATGAGTTCTCCATCTCAATGAGCTTCAGATGGCATATATGTGTATGACATCTGATATAAACAAACTTTACAGGCTCAGAGGTATTTACATTAAGAAACCACTTTGACATACATTTCTCACTACCATAATTCATCAGTAAATGATAAAACCCTCTTGTTCTAATTAGCTTTATTCCTACTTTCTCTTTATATTTTACAAGTCTATAACACTGAAGAATTCTCCTTTTTCCAAAATTCTTCAGAAGCAATACTATCAATTGAGCAATACTAGAAAGTAACCTGAATCTCAGATTATCTGAACAGTCTTATATTTACTAAGGAAATTAATTTAATTTGAAGTTAAAATATTTCCACAAAAGACAATTCAGGCATTCTCCAAAATAGCTTTGCATATTAAGTACACCAAATATGTAAAAGAAATAATAAAAATGTTATGTAAATTTTGCTAGAAAATTGCAGATGAGGAAAAAATATCAAACTCCTTTATGAGATAAGATTCTAATATCAAAATCAGGCAAAGATAATAAAAGAAAAGGAAGCTACAATATTTCTGATGAAAAAGGATACAAAAAACCTTTATAAAATATTAGAAAAATAGAATCTAATAATATATTAAAAGGGTAACACATCATGAAACATTAGGGTTTATCTGAAACATTGGGGCTAATTTGACACTTGAAAACAAATCATTGTAATTCAATATAACAATATAAAGGAAAAAATTATGATCTCATTTGACAGAAACATGTCAAACTCCAACATTCCTCACTCATTAAAAAACCTCAGCAAACTAGGAATAGAAACCTTTTTTAAATGTTATTAAGGGTATTTATAATAAAGATACATCTAACATCATTCTTAATGCTTAAAGACTGAAGTTAATTACTAAGATCAGAAACAAAAAAAAGGAAATCCACTTTCATCACTTCTATTCAACATTGCACTGTAAGTTCTAGCCAGAGTAATAAGTCAAGAAAAATAATTAAAAGCATCAAAGAAATAAAAAGCTTCAAGTCAGTATGGTATTAGCAGGAAGACAGACAAATAGCTCAATGTGAAAAAGATAATTCACAGACCCACACATATATAATCATTTAATTTTCAACAAAAGAGAAATGTACAAAGGATTGCTTTCAACAGACAATACTGGAATGACTGGGTTTCCATATGCAGAAAAGAATTCATTCATACTTCATGCCATCAACATAAACTAACTCAAAATGGACAATAGATAGAAATGTCAAGTCCAAAATGATAAAACCCCTTGAAGAAAATGTAAATGTAGGGGAAAAGAATGTGACTTTGGGTCAGTGAACAGAGGGAAAACATCTCAGCAATAGTGTTTTCCACTAAAGAGAATACTCTTTAGTGGAGAGTTAATATGGGGTCAATATATTCTCTCCTAATAGATTTACAGATTTTAATAACACAGAAAAAAATCATTAACAACATTTAGGCTTAGTATTAATAAAGAATTCTGCACTGAGGTTGACTGACAGGTATTTTCTAATATTTTCAGTTTTTCACTGGTATCACTGGACTAAAGTCAGTTTTGCATACATTAAATAAGGGGACAAAAGATAAAGAATTAACTGACTGTACAGATAAAACCTATTGTTTTTCAAAAGATTCTACCTACATTTTTTAAATCTCTGATCTTTGCATTCACCAAATGTTGCTGACTCCTTTTCAACTTATATCCATGTTAGGTTCCCTTCAGCTTATAGTTCTCCCACTGATAATCAGAACAGCAAGCAAACCTACCATCCAATAATGCTTCATGAGAAAGCCCAGAGACACTGTTTTCCAAAACTCTATGGAATACACTGAGAGAGGGGTACGACCACCACTGAGAAGCTTGCCATCTGGTGGTGGAAGAGGCTCTTACAGGTTGGTAGCCACAGGGCATGATAAGATGTCAAGATAATAGAGAACTGCCAGTGGGTGTTTAACTGTAAGAAGGCCAAGTCCAATGGCTATAATTGTAGAAATAAGCCAAGTCTGAATGGCAGTCAGAAGATGGCGATGGTGCTAACCTACAGAAACCTATGGACATATTTTATCTCCACAGCCCCTAAAAACTAGATGTATGGACAAGTTACAAGAATTATTGCTCATTTTATACACTCAAAATATTCAAGGATGGATGATCGGGAAGTTGAGGGCATCCATTTCAATAAAAATCTTCACCCTTTGCCACTTTCTAGATCTAAGCCAGATATTAAATCCAGAATACAATGATTAAAGGAAAGTCCAGGTCATCAGGAGAATACTGTAATACCATTTTAAGTGTACATTATAATTACTCTCTTTGATCTTTCTCTGAGGAACTTTGGTCATTCGTGCAAGTAATTATGCTGGGGAAGGGAGAATACTCAGAGTACGCAGTCATTTGAAAATGTCAGAAGTGAGATATAATTTGATTTGATACTCTTGCTTGCAAACTTAAAGCATAATCATGATGCCCCCATTCGAATAAGAATGTTTGGGGACCAACTAACAGAATTCTAGGTTAAGTTCAGCTCAACATTAGTTCCCCTGCATCTCGGCCTGTACCCCAGTTCTTGTATGCACAAATAAAATAAAATATTTAGAAAAAGAGATAGGGAGAAGTATTAATATAAGGCGTAAAAACAACATTGTCGTATCAGGGATGGAATGGTAGAGTAATGTCATCAAGACTTTTGGTTATTTGTACCTCATCCCAGCTCGATGACATTACTCTACCATTCCACCCCTGATACGACAATGTCGTTTTTGCACCTTATATTAATTCCTGGATGTGTAATGATGTTCCCAAGCAACACTGGTGAAAGGAAGGAAGCACAGATATATCACAACTAAAAATCTGTTCTTTACCTCTTACTCTCATTGCACCTGGTCCTCTTCCACTTTGGGGCACTGTTACCCCATTACACTAGAATATGATCAACTTCTATTTCCCAAGATTTTTTTCATAGTAAATGTATATTCCTACCAAAAACAAAATGAAAGCATTGAATATGTAATAAGTCTGTTATGCAAATATTCTTAGATCCACCAATCTCCTCACTGCTTTTGTGCATTTCTCGGTTTGAACTAGGGAGGAGAACAGCTCATGTTGGTTTGCCCTTTTCACATGATTTGATCTGTGTCGTTAACACATATTCCTTATAAATAAGATTTCTGAAAATAAATTTCTAAATATACATAAAAAGCACCATTTTTATACAATTTTTCAATTTTCTATCTGAAAATGGCATGGCAGTAATTTATGTACCTTATTTAATAGAAATAAAGACCAAAAAAGCAACCTGAAGCTAATTAAGCACAAGGTAACTCAAGCTTTAATTCTGGCACTATTTCAATTTTCAGTTCTTTGTTTATGATTCATATAATAGTTTGCTTTAGACAAATTAATTAGTTGTATGTGTCAAGCTAGTTAAATGCATGCTAAATATTTTCCCAAGAGAACTAACTTGAAACTGGGTGCTATTAAAACCTTCAAATGAACAAAATCTGTTTTTAACAAGTCACACATTATTAATTGGAACTGGATAGTGAGGCATATTTTTGGAATCTTGCCGAGAATAATTATAGAACTTTTTTTTTTTTTTGCAAAAGACAAGTTAATCAAGAAAAGCTAGCCCAGCTCACTATGGTCAAAGTCTAGAAGTATGGCCATAAATTACTCACTCACATGAGCAGCTTGAAATGGGGTGAAAAAATAAGTGGGGATCCAGGGATAATTCTTATGGTATTATTGATATGTTAGGATAATATCTGCCCAATTTCATTTTAAGTAGGTAAGAAATCAGACTTTCATAAATATATTATTGTACCAAAGTCACATAAATGGCTAGTGGCAGAGTCAGAATTATAAATAAATTTGTATTTCTGCCACCATTAAACTTGGCTAAAAATCACTTCTTGTTTAGTAAGTTTTATTATATATCAGTCTACATTAAATCTGAATGGTAGTTTATTTTTTAATGTGTGTAAAATGGGTATAATTTTATGAAAATATGTTTCCAAATAATTGAGTTGCTGAGTCAAGAAAGACTCACTATCCTCCAAGTGGGTTTTTTTTTTTTTCTCTCTGATTTGTCCTTGCTTCAATCCACTCACTCTTTTTGTCTTTTCTTGGTACTTTAAAGAATCATCTTTCTTTCGCAAGGCACATGGTGGGACTTTTTTTCAGTGTATTCTCTTCCTAAATCTAACACAAGCGAATTCTGATTCTTTCTTTCAAGAAGTAAATTTTGAGAAGCAGGTTGTATGGGCAGGAAAAATTATCAGTTGAAACATGTTCATTCTGAGTGGTTATTATCTGGACGGACAGAAATTCCCTGGTCTTACCTTGGTGGGAGCTTGATTTCCTAATCTCCTCATCATCTTTCTAATTAACCTTTCCATTGTTCTTCTCATCATTCAGCTAGCACATGTCCTTTATTCTCTGCATTAGTTAGCTAGAATCAGTTTCTGTAACTCATGATCACTGGGATCTAACTGATAAATTTTATCTCTGATCTTGAGGAAAAATGTCAGGTCACATATATGGTCAGGAGTGGTGGTGTTCCCCAAAAGAACTTAGCTGGCATTCTTCATTTGTCCTACTGTTTTGTTTGCTTCACCTTTTATAAAAAATACAAAAAAAAGTAAGAGTTGATAAAAAAAACCTTCACTTATTAGCAAAAACTATCTATAATTTAGGACATACCTAGCCATAATGTTTGCCTTAGTATCCATATAAAAGATTCTCTTGAACCTCATGCCTGAAGCTCAAGAGAAAGAAAAGTTATTCAGGAGATTGTCCAAAGAAGATTCATAAGAATAAAGATCTGAGACCTAGAGGGATTTAGTGTAATCTGCTTTTACTAGTGAATTTTTAAATTCTGCTTTCTATGATGATATAGATAATCATCATTTATTACAGATATCAAGAATTTATTAGAGATATCAAGAATCTACAATATGTCAGGAACATTCCAGGTAATTATATTTAACATCTCACATCCCTATTTGTCCTGTGAGATAGATTTTGTGTTCATTTTATAGTTAAAGAAATCAAGACTAGGACAGATTAACTTCTCTAGGTCAGAAGACGTGTGAATAGAAGACAGCTTTGGGAATTGGATCTGTCTGATTCCAAATTCCATGCTTATACTACAGCCAGGGCTTTTGCTGCTGCTCAGATCATACTGCTACTATGACTATAAATAATAGTCTTTGGGTATAACTATAAAAACTCCATGAAGAGTGAGTGAGGATTTGGTTAGAAAGCTTCACTAAAAACAGCACATCTTCTTGCAGTATTATGTTTAATGTTTAAGTTTCATCTGATACTCTGAATTCTTGTATATTCTTTTCTCTTTCCAATCTCTTATCAAGCTAAAAAAAACTTTTTATTCGGTATTAGTGATTATAGTACATTTCTGAAAGGTAATATTTCTTAGCAAACTATAATTAGTCCCAGTTGTAGAATATATCCATATACTTGTTCTATTTCATTTTACTGAAATCAACACAAAATAAAACTGAGCAGTATAGGAGTGGTGGGGAAGAGACTTAAATATGCATGCCACTTAATTACACTTGCCTTCTGAAAATATAATCAAAGATGGACCCTATCATGTGCCTTAACTTTTATTTAAAACAAACTTCCTGTTCTCTGCAGTATATGACACATGTTTAAGAACGATGGACCAAATTGAATGATTCATGTCCATTTGATTTTAGGCAAGATTTTCAGCATGATGATGCCTCAATTTTCTCATGTGCAAAGTAGGGTACATGAAATAAAAGAGTTCAATACATGAAACACATTTGGCATTGTACTTGGCAAAAGTGCCACTTCCTAAGAGTTATCTATTATTTAAATTGTGATTGTGCTAGAACAAGATTTGTGACTCTTCTTCTTTTGGGTAACCCATAGCAGATCCCACATCAAGGGTAAGAACTACTGTTCTCCATTTTGTTCTATCTCCACTGAATTATTCTGTTGCACTAAGTGTGAAATCATATTACCTGATGCAACATGTTTACTGATCACCAAAAGATAGCAAGCAGAATCAAAATGTGAATGCATGGAATAGTTTAAAATGAGAGATAATGCATGAACCAGTCTAATAAAAAAAACTCATGTGAGTAAAAGAAATAAAAATAAAATTTGCATCTGCATAGATAAAATGTTAAATGAGTCTTTAAAAAATGGTTCCACACTTTTATCCATTCTCCACATCAGAAGATCCTGAAAGATAAAAGGACACACTAGCAAAATACAAGTATGCCTGGACTGGAGGCCCTTGATCATTCTATTAACACAGGCTTTGAAGTAGTTTAATATGAAGCATATATACTGCCTATAGATACAGCTTATGGTTGGAAAAACTCTAATAAAATTGACTTTGTTCACACCAAGGGAAATGGTCTAGCAATGGATCAAACAGTCTTTAAAAATTCAGTCCGACATTTAGCATCTATATCTCCTCTCACAATCTTCAAAATATCATACAAGTGAAGTCGAAGTCTTTAAATAATCAAATAAATCTCTTTATCAAATGTGTCAGCAGAGCAATAATATTTTTGTATGTCAAATCTGGCTGCTCAGGCAGAGCAAAATCAATGTCATCACATCCATTTTCCAAACATCCATTTTTACTTTAAGTCCAAAAAGTCAAATGACAAAGTATTAGTTACCATGGATTAAGTGAAAGGGCCACTGTGACTCCAGAAAAAAATGTTGGTTTGTGGGAATTTCTGGCACTAATGATAGCAAAAATCTAAAAAATTCAAAAAGCCATTGTGATAGCTAAGATTGCTCAGATGTGAGGACTAGACACTCTCAGAAAGAACAAAGGTAAAATTATTTGGGTCAGAAACTCCCTCTCTTTAATGTGCCCACCCTTGACTTAGCATTTGCATGTCTACGATTTTCCTCCTACCAGAGGCACTTGTGCAAGTTCTCAGTTGACACTCCCTCAATTCAACCCTGACTCCATAAAGTTAAGGGGAACTTCAGGGTTACCCTGACTCATAAAATGCCTTGGGGTCAGAAATGGTTTGTCCCTCTGAATATAAAGCAACTGAGGGACCAAAAGTTTGACAAGCAAAGGTCTTTGGGAGATTTTAGGATAACTACTTTTTGGCTCAAACAGTTTTGAGCCAAGGTTTGGTGAAAGAAAGGAGTTCAAACGATGCCAATCTCCTGTTGCCACCTGTCACAGATATATCCATGTAGGCACAGCCTGCATTTCTGGGGCGCATAGGCAGGAAATGTCAGCCTTACAGGATAGTGTGAGGTTCAAATGGGATTATCTACATGAAGTTCTTAGCATAGTACCTGGCACAGAGTATGCCCTCAATAAATGGTAATTATTATGTATTACAAGCTATAGTAAGTGGATATTCAAAGAAAATTATTATGATCATCATTGCAGCATTGCTAATAAAAGTGAAGGTTTTAAGATAATCTGCATGTCTTTAAATAGGAGATAGTTTAAACAAAATCAAACAGGGCCTTGAAACTATCATCTTGACTTTTCTTCATTTTTTAATTTTGGCAACATACATGCAAGGTAAAACGTACTACTTAACCAATTTTAAATGTAAGAAGGAGTGATGTTGAGTAGTTTTCTGATGTACAACCATCACCATCATCATCTAGAATTCATTCAGTCTTGCAAGACTCAAACTCTACAAACTTTAAAAATTAAGAGACAGATTCATAGGTCTAACAGAGAAAGATGTTCATAATATGTTACTAGAAAATTGAGATGTTACAGTGTGATCTAAATCCATTTTTCAACATGAGAGAAAGAATTTTGGAGATTATCCAGTCAACACCAATTGTCTGGAAATATAATGGTTAGTATAGAAGCTTCTCTGTTAGTACAATATCGCAATGAGTTGCTACCTCATTATTATGCCAATTAAATAACAACAGATCACTGTTGGGCATTTACTAAATGTCACAGAAATTTCTCCTCATTAATATAATGAAAGTTTGGGAAAAATCTTCTCAATATGTGTCCTCAATATGAGAGAGGAGAATAATAGTCATTGGGAAACTATATTTATTTAGCTTGTTTGTATAAAACATGCTACTATTATTAAACATAGGAATAAAGCAATGAAAAAAACACAGAAATGACTGATATTCCTTGAAACTGCTCTGTAGTGGGTTCAGGGCCAAGGTCTAACCAACATTATTTTCTGTAATCTTTACAAAGAAGTGGAATAGACAGTCATATTCTGGTTTTATATCTGAAGAAAAAAAGCCACAGGGAGGTTAAATAATCAGATCGTATGGTGAAGAAGAGTTAGACCCAGGTTATAGTCACAGATATCCTGGAAAGCAGGGCTTTCATAACCATCACTAGACATCAGGACACCATAATACACTGTGTATAAGTGAATACAAATGTATGCATACTGTACGTGGGTGTGTACATGTTCTATAATATAACAGAGAATCACGCGCAGCGGTTGAGCCCTGGGCTGCGAAGCTGCCTGCAGCCTCTGCAGTGCCAGTTCGATCCCCAGCCACCAGTGAGGGTCCCACATGGCACGCAGACCTCTCCTGCCTCCCGCTGCTCCCCTCAGCAGTGTACTTTGACAGTCTACCTGTTCTGTTCCCCACTCTGGCTCTGGTGAATTCTCTCACCCTCCTGCGCTTCTGACTATACCCAGTACTTGTATAAATAAATAAATAAATAAATCATATATATATATATATAAAAAAAAACAGAGAATCAGATTCAGGTATATACTAAGTTTTAGAATCTAAATCATTGATAACTTCTAGAATGTGATCTAAACATACCAGAAAGGTTTGCTCCATATTTCTTTTTGTATTAGTTAGTTATATGTTGTCTTTCCTGAACTAGGGTACAATTATTTTTCATCTGTGTGTAAGTCTGACTTAGTAAGTAGTGTAATAAATCTCACCAAATTTTATAACATTGAAAGAAAATTTAGAATTGGTTTTAAAATAGCAAATGCTGTGATCTCCATCCTGCTTACGTTTTTGGAGAACTTTGTCACCGGGATTTGCCTCTCAAACTGAACCTTCTCTGTCTATAGGTTCCTCAGGATATTTCCCTCGTATATTCTTACACCAGTCACATATAAAATCACTTGTCTGCCTTGTCTAGTTAGAGTGACTGAGTACTGTCTGGAGAATTCCTACAAAAGTTTGACATATTCAACTTACTAACTTGCTTCACAAACTAGGATGTTAATATTAACCCTTTACCATTGAATATCAATTTTTAATTTGAGTTGTCTTGCATTTAAAACAAAACCAGCCAGGATAGAACTTCTTCAGGATAACACTATACTGTCATGTCTTTACTCATATCCCAAACTTCAATCTTTATTCTCAAAAGAAGTCCTACATGTCCGCATACCTTCAACTTCTCACTGCAGTGCATGGACAAGTCTTGAGACAAGTTCTCTCTGTTTGCTCTTTTTCTAGAATGATGGTTTCACCATCTGCTTCTGTCACTTAACTGGGAAAAATGTTTTCTATATTCATTTGTAATTTCTGTTTCCCTGATGCTTTTTCTTTTTTTTTTTTTAGTAATTGCATTTTTTAAAGATTTATTTATTTATTTATTTATTTATTTATTTATTTATTTATTTATTTATTTATGCAAGCACTGGGTACAGTCAGAAGCGTGGGAGGTTGAGAGAATTCACCAGAGCCAGAGCGGGAGCAGAGCAGGCAGAAGGACAGAAGGACACTGCTGAGGGGAACAGCAGGCGGCAGGAGAGGTCTGCGTGCCATGCGGGACCCTCCTCCGGTGGCCGGGGAGCAGCCGGGGATCGAACCGGCACTGCAGAGGCTGCGGGCAACTTCGCAACCCAGCGCTCAACCGCTGCACCACCAGGGAGGCCCCCTGATGCTTTTTCTTATCTACTTCTCAGATATACAAAGGAAGTTTCAAATAAGGGGAATAAACATATACATAGGTGAATAGTCCATTAGACTTTTGTAGATCTTTGACTTGGCATTTCTCATCGAGGGGAATCCTCAGCTACCTTCATCACTCTTTATACACTTTACATAGCCCTCTGAATACAGTGCTCTATTAACCCTGCTGGTCCCCTCAGAGAGCATACAAAACAAACTTTGTTCATACCTTACCATTTACAGTTAAAATTTAAGCTTATAGTAAAAAAACAAATGCATATTCTAAAGCAAGGAAGAAAGTGAATTTGTTTATGAAAGTACTAGTAGTGGTAATAATAATAAGTGATAATTTTCTACTTATTAAGAGTTTATTTTATGGCAACTACATTATATGCAACATTTCAATCAGTTTTTACAGAACCATAAGTAAATGTTATTATGTCCATTGTATTGCTGAGGAAAGTAAAACTCAGATGAATGCCAAAGGTCACACACCTAGCTACTTACCAATGCATGAACCCAGGCCTCTTTGACTCCAGTGCTTACATTAGGTATTTATTATGGTTCAATGTTTGATTTTTAAAATAATATATAGTTCCAAAGAAATCATAAATAAATTAATAAACTCCAAAATAAAACTAATCATAAAGCTCATAGAGAATATCCACTACATAACCTATCGATTGGTATTAGATTTTAAAGGGTAAAAGCTATCTGACCTATCTGTGAAGGGGAATGTAAATGGAGGCAGTCTCTATGTAAAACATAATGCAAGTTTCTCAAAAAAAATAAAATTAGAACTCTCATATGTTTCAATAATTCCAGTTCTAGCTTTTTATCCAAAGCATATTAAAACATTAATTCAAACGATATCTGCACCCATATATTCATTCTGTACTATCCATAGTAGCCAAAACATGGAAACAGTGTAAATACTCATCAGTAGATGAATGTGCTCAGCAGAATACCATTAAGCTAGCAACAAAAGATGAAATTTTGCCTTTTGAATCAAAATGGATGGAGCTTGATTGATTGTGATTATGCTAAGTGAAATAAGTCAGAAAGAGTAAGACAAATGCCAGATGATTTCATATATAGGGAATATAAAGAAAGAAAACAAAAACTCAACAGAAATAACTCTTAGACCATGACAACAAAATGGTGGTTACCAAAGAGAAAGGGAAAAGGTGATAGAAGCAAAGAGTAGAAGGGGTCAATTTGATTGTGGTAACTGGTACTAGAATTCTGGTGGTGAGTGAGCTTGGAATATGCATATATCAAGTTTTGAAGCCATACTCCTAAAACATGTGTAATACTTTAAAGCAATGGTACATCAATAAAAATAAATGATAGATGGGTAAACACAATTTTAAAGGCAAAATAGTCTAACCTGAAGAGACAAGCACCAATAAACCTAAAAGCAGTGTTTGCTGCTACTTGCTCTACTTCCAAAATGAAACATTAACAGCCTACCAAGGTTTAAAGGTCTTGCTTGCCTTCCTTCCTCACCTGGCTCATTTTTCCCTTCACTCACTTATCTCTCTATTCTCTAACACAAATGCCTTGATCTTTCCCAAACATACCTGTCCTAGGAATTTTACACACTCTCCTCTCTAGTATTAGAACATTCTCCACCTCTCCCAATATTTAACTAGTAGAGTCTTTTTTTTATCCTTCAAGTTTCCATTTAAGTATCACTTCCACTGAAATGCTATTTCTGGTCAATCCACTGAAACAAGTCCCATCTTTTTTTCATCCTGTTCATTTCTCACTTAAACAGTAATCTGCTGTATTTGAGGGGTTGCTACATGTCTGGCATCTGACTGGAAGTTTATAGCAGACACAGTGTCTATTCTTCACCACTGTTTATCCAGAGTCTCATTAAAACCTGCTCACTAGTCATTGAATGAATAAATCAAATGATAAACATAAGCTTACAAACTAGAGTGAATAACAATAAATAACTAGTATTTATGTACAATGTCAAGGCAACCGCTACCACCTCGATTTATCATATCTTGTGATTTTTTATTTTTCCAACATTTCTTATAAGAGATCCCTTCCAATAAATGACCAAATCTCATAGTCTTATCATGACAGTAAAATTCAATTGACAATAACATCCCACTAATCCAGGAGACACTGGGTCACAGTAATTTGGGAGATGAGCCAAAAAAGGAAGCATGATTCACATTCTGCAGAAGAGGTTGATTGCATCAATGCAGGGCAAAACCTAGCAGTAAATCCCTGAGGATATGAACCAGCTAAAACATTTTACATATTGAAGAAAAGGATGAGAGGCATCAAAGGAACCTATTTTCAGGACAAAGATGTTTTGGTTTCCTTAAGACAGGAAGTAGGGTGGCATAAAATAAGATTTTTATGCAAGCTACAAGCACCAAAAGAAGTAACACCCTCACTGGTCAAAGTTGGACTTTCAACCATTTCCAGGAGCTATTGATATCGTCAATCCCAAACCTTCTAATCTTACTTAATGTTTTCAAATATTTAGAGGACACTGGGAATACTGAATGCCAGTTCTGTGAGGGAAAAATCTTAAATAACTGATTCAGTCCATGAGAAATTCATGACTTCTCATGTGCACTGTGATGTATAAGACCCTATTTGCTCCACCCTGTGATGTGGTCAGCAAAAATCAGTGGTCCTGAGTGAAGAGCCTCATGTCTTCCTGTTAGGTATTGAGAGTAATACCTGGAAACAGCCTGCTGCTTTGTGCCCAAGTGTATGTTGATAGGACCATATAACAGACCTCCGATATGATTTAGTTCAGTCCATCCTAAAATCCACTATGCCTGACAGATCTGTTCTTGCTTTCATTCTACTTCACTGATGCATTTGCTGCCTGGGAGTTTCATCTAGCAGTTCTCTCATCTCCATATGTATATATCTTCACATTTTTTTTTAATCTATTGTCCACTTCTCTGAACTTCTCTCCCCTCTATACATTTCTCCTCAGATATCTAATGTTGACATGTCCAAAATGAACTAAGCATCAACACCCCCAATACCCCCACCCTGTGTTTCCCACCTCAGTAAATGGCATAAACCTAGATGATACTTTTTAATCACTTTCTCTCACATTCCATAGTCAATCTACCATTAAATTACATAGGCTTTTTCTTCATGTTGTATTAAAAAATTTCCCAATTCTCTACGACACAGGGTGCAAGCTAACATCCTGTCTCATCTGCATCACTGGAATAGTCTCCTGATGGTTTCTTAATTCCATTTTGTATCCTTTAGAGGGTATTTATCATACAATAGCCAGAATAATTTTAAAAAATCAATCACATGCAGATACTCTGTTGCTAACCGTGGCCCCAGTGGCTTTCTACATTATTCAGAATTCAGTTCTAAGACATGACCTAAAGAACTCTATATGATATCACTCAGCACCACATCAGTTTTCTGGACTTCTTCATGTACCCCAAATATGATCTCAGTCTGTCAACACTCCTAGAATCTTGGTGTTTTCTCTACTCTACCTGGACAATTCTTTCCCAGGATATCTCAAGGGCAATTCTACCAGGCCATTCCCCTACTCTCCTTTGCAGAAAAAACATTACTTTCCACAACATAAAAATAATTTAAAGACGCACCCTCCATTTTGCACATTTCTGCATTATTATATTCTACCTAACACTATAATAATATTCCCTGATTTACGCATTGTTATGTATTTCCCTATTAATGGCTTTCCTGTCACTCCTTAAGTTTCATGGGGGGAGTTTTTGTCTATTTGGTCACCTCACTACTCCCAACACCTATTATAATGTCAGAAACATACTAGGAATTCAGAAAATGTTTGTCAAATTGGTCCAGAAATGTACCTTAAATCTGGTTATCCTAGGATTACCAAATCACCTTAATACGAATTAAACTGAAGTTCCCTGGGGAAATTCTCAGGTCTCCATATAATGTTGGGAAGCCCATGCTTCTGGAATTGATTCTAGCTCTGGCCTGTTCTTTATTCCCAAGTTATTACTTTCATAGGCTAGGTGGATATGCATGGGCACTACTGGCAATGGAAAAATTACCAGATTCCCTCTTCTTTTAGTGTTCAACATCTATACGCTTGCAATGTATGAAGACAAGGCAAGGCAAATATTCAGTGGCTATATCGTGGTATTGCGGAATTAGATAACAAATGTTAAGTACTACCCAAAATATGTTACAAGACTTTTTTAAAGCACTTTTCCACTTATTGTGGTGAGTTTCTTGTTATTCAATTGCCTTAAAGATATTTCTAGATCAACTTAATATTTCTTGTTTTCCTTTTTAGGGGATAGCAAATTTGTGATGGTACTAACTTCTGGGTGAAAACATGGCTTAACTCATGTTATTAACTTCAAATTGAAGATACAGACCTTAATTGCAACATAAAGAATATGCCAGGTTTTTGCCAGAACTGCTGCATTTCTTGATTACTGAGCAAATTGCACTTGAAGCTACAACTGAATAACTATGTTGAAATTCTGCTTTGTATTATGTCAGCAATACAATTTTATGATGTTTTGTTTTGCTCACCAATTGAGTAGGGCAGTCTTGAGAAGATATATTTAAAGCTAAATATGCCTATGATGAACTATGATGATACCTGCAAACTTACCCACCTGGTAATTTTACCTTCAGATTCTCCTAATTCCTCACTGACATGGAAAGGAGTATAGGTCTTTTTCTAATACGAATTATCTTCAAACTCTACCTATACAATTTAGTAGAATGATGGGCAAAGTTTGTGTCTAACTAATTGAAGTGTAGGACACTTGAATTTATTCTTATGAATAAATTCAGTATTATAAGCTCAGTGTATGGGGAAAACAATAAACAAATAACTGTAAGAATTTCTTTTCTATAAATGGGGAAGGTAGATAAAACACAAGATGAGTAGAAAATAAAGTATGGTGGATGGTTATAACAGTCAAGAAGAAGATGTAGCACAGGAAAGCAGAATATGAGATGTAGATTTAGGGCAAATATACCGAGAAAGGAGAAAGCATTGCAGAGAAAGTGTGTATCAGTAAACAAATAAACAAATGAAAAGTTCTGGGTATTCAAATGTCTGGGGGAAATCAGTCAAGGTAAAGAAAACAGTGAGTGTAAAGGCCCCAAAGGGTGTGTCTGGGGCTTCTGGGAGCAGCAAGGGGTTAGAGAGCCTGGAGAAAATTTAAATAAAAGAAGCCAATGGATAGGATGGGGGGGGTGCTAAAAATGATGAGGGTCATGTAGGGTGTGGCTAGGTCTTTGACTTTTATTCTAAGTGATATGGAAAATCATTGGATAATTTTGAGCAAATAAGTGATATGCTCTGACTTACATTTTATAAGAATTCCTTTGGCAGCTATGTTGGGAGTCTAACACAGAATAGGGTGAGGGTAGCAAGAAGGTCAGCAAGAAGGAGGCTCTTCTCTAATCCAGATACAATGGGAAGATAGTTTTCATGACAGCATTGGAATTAAGAACTGGTCAAATTAAGAAACAAATATGAGTCAAAGGAATATGGTAATGGACCATAATATGAAAGAAATGAGTTAAGGGTTCCATGAAAACTACTAGTCTGGATAACCAAATAAATGACATTCCATTAATTTAACAGAAGGAAGTTTGAAGTTCAAGTAGGAGTGAGTAATAATATTATCTTTAGTTCAATTAGGGTCAGGTTAAATTTGAGATGCTTTTTGACAGCCAAGTGGAGATGTCAAATAAGCTGTGCAATATATGAGTTTGGAGCTCAGGAGTAGTCTGTGCTGGAGAAAGAAATGGTCAAGATCTAAATCGCAATGAAAGTCACCAAGTGGTGAATGTAGGTTGCATAGAGAAGAGGTTCAGGCTTAATGCTGAAACCACACTTAACATTAACCCAACACACACTGGATTATTCTATAAAACTCAACTAAGCCTCAGATACTAGCAATCCTCTGGACATACATTAACTGACCCTTTGATTTGCAGACCAAAGAATGCACAGCTGCAAGACATAAGAATAATCTGAGAAAACGAGAACACCATTGCAGCAGCGTTTACACAGATGGCAAAACCCAGACCTCTTAGCCCTGGTCATGGCTCCTGGGTGTCTATAAATCCGCAATAAAAGCCAAGCATCGGTCCCATTGCCCAGAAACAAAACCAGCACCAACCCCTCCCCAAATGTCTACCACAGCTTCCCTGCTTTTTTACATGTAACCTTCCTGTAGCGGCACCATGGCCACAGAGCAGGTTTTCTATGATCGGAGCAGACTGGGTAAAGGAGCCACCTGGAGCCCTCGGTGGCTTTCTCCAGCTTTTATTGAGCTTTACATCTAGTGTGGCAAACAGGTACACCGCAGGCAGGTGAGCCGGGGGGCCAAGAAGGCAGGAGGGCAGGAGGCCTCCAAGCCCCCAGCAAGGCTTCACTTGGCCTTCTCTACCCTTCTTTCTCCTGCTTCTGCTTCTCTTGGCCACTATCTCAATACCCCTCCCATGGCCCACAGAAGTAAACAAGACCACTTACAACAATGTAACAACTGCAGGTGCCCCATCAGGCAGAGCAATCCTAATGGTGGCAGAGCACAAAGGCCTGAAAACCATTTATGGCACATTTTCCTATAAAAATCCCATAGCCCCTTGATGGGGCAGTGGATTGGAGAATTGCCTCCCACTATCCTGGTCCTTTACTTCCAGATATTAAATTCTTTCTCTGATTCAACCACTTGGTATCAGTATTTGATATTTAGCTGCATGCTGAGCCCATGAACCAGCTGTTACTGGCAACAATCCTAGGGGCACTGTAGCCTTCAGGAGACAGGGAGATGGTGAGTGATCACTAAAAAAGATTTGAAACGGAGTATCAAATGATGGTAGGAAAATGTGGCAAATATGTTCTTGGCAGAAAGTGATCATTGTTTTAAAACTCTGGTAGTTAAGAGGAGACCAGATAAATGGCCATTGACTCTCAATACAGAACTTGTCTTCAGCATAAAAAGTGTCATTTATCTCTAACATCATACTATAAATGAACCTCCAAAATACAACAGAAAAGTAATGAATCACTATTTTTTTGTATTATGTCTACTGCCTCCTCAAATTTTCATCATTTAGATACTATATAATCATTGGCATCTGACAATTTCATGCAAATCACCACCTTTAAAATTAACTGCTGATATCTGTAGAATGCTTAATATTCACAATGGTTTACAAGGGGCATAATTGAATGTTTAATATTCAACATATAGGAATAGTATTTGTATTATAATTGTCATTTTATAGAGGTGGAAAGTGAGTCTAAAGGGTACAGTAACCAGTTTCTTTTTTGCCTAAATTAGAAATGGGACTTAAATCCCATCATTGGGTCCAAAAGACCATTATTTTCTTTTTATACCATGTGGCTTTTCCATAAGGGTAAGTCCATGGTTCAAAAAGAGTAAGACATGAAGAGAGCAGCAAGATGGGGGCCGAGTAAAGACATTGGGCACAACACCTCCATCCTCACAGCTGGTTGCAGCCAAAAAAATCCAGTCGCTCCTGCAGAACAAGGATCTTTACAGAGAACACTGGGAGCAGGGTCTGGGGAGAGGGAGGAGCAGAGAGTAGTGGAGTGGTAGGCAGCTTGCACAGGCTGGATGGGCTCTGCAGCCTGGAGATGCCTGCAAGCAGCACAGCTGAGCTGGCAAGCAACCCCGAGGGGACCGGCCTGGCAGGCCCCCAAGCCCATAAATGGAATGTGGAAGCAGCCCCACTGCCGAAGGCCCTGGAAGATCTCACAGGCCCAGAAGTGGCACCTGAACGCAGCCCAGCCCCAGGAGGCCACAGCGATCAGGCCTGGCAGTGGGTGCCAATGCAACAGGCCCCTGGCAGAGGTGAAAGAAGTGACCTTTGCCTACTCACTGATCGTTTCTGGCTTCAATTTCTCCACTGGTATAATGCAGATTGTCAAACCCACTTTGACGGATTTTAAGCAGTCAAGACACCCAAAGTGCAAATTTGATCATTTAGCGCTTAAGGCTGGGCTGGTTACCAATATAACATGAACTTCCTCGCCACCCCATCTCGCGTGTGTCACACTCCAAGGTAACCCAGGCCTTCGCCATCAGCATTCTGAAAATAAACAACTGCCATCTCTTCCCAAGAATATATAAAAATGATGGCTACCTGAAGAAGGAATGAAACTTATGGCAAGTGTTCTGCATAACAAATGATATTATTCATGTTATTATTATATAATCTAAATCTACAAAAATCAAATTTTGGTACCAATGATAAGAAGGCTGATTAACACAAATGAACTGCTTCAATAAGCATTTTACATCTATTTTGGACCTTTTATATATCATATGCTCGTGGTAACTAATGACCTCTCAAGAATAACTAAGTAATGTTGCTTGATCTCTTTTAAATCATTTTTATCACTTTTAAGCTAATCTTCCAGGTTGGTATATTGCAAATTAAATAATCTAACTTGGGTCCTCGCTGGTGACACAGGGGTTAAAGTCTCAGCACTATCAGCTATCACCAGCCACCATGGCATGAGTTCCATCCCTGGCCAGGGAGCTAACCCACATGGCACAGCAGACCTCTCCTATCTCGCCTGCTGCTCATCTCAGCAGTGCATTTCAGTAGATCTGTCTGTTCTGCTCCCCATTCTGTGTCTGGTGGAAACTCTCACCCCACTATACCTCTGGTCCCAGTTCTTGTATGCATAATAAATTAAAAAATAAATAACTATAAAGAATCTAACTTTAGCTAGTTTGGTGTCATCCCCAATGTAAAAATCTCATGTCCTCCAAGCTTCAGAGTCCACCTGTTTTTTTGAAATGTCTAATGAATCTATACATCTGCAGATCTTAAAGTAGAACTGAATAGAGTGGCTGTAAACAAAGGCTTGTGAAGAGAATTAAAGAATAACGAATAACTGACAAGGATAATTATTAACAAAAATAAAGATTGTTAAAAATATAAATATTTTTCTAGGTTATCAAATTCCAGAGAAATGAGGCTCAATGGATTTTATCTTATTTCTACAAAGGACAAAATCTTTTTTTTTTAAAGCTTGCATGCCTGCTGTGAAATGTTTTCTCTTATTAATTTCCTTTTTACACCCAGGTTTTAGACAGCTGAAAATTATGAGTTTACAGAACAAGATGTACTTTCAGTTCTTATTTTATAGCCAAATACTATGGCATGCACTATTATGAAAACAATTCTAAACTGTGCTTTATTATATTATATTGCGCAATTTATATTCAGAAGATACTATCAGCACCAGGGAACAGGCAAATTTAATAAAAGACACAGTGTTCTTGTTGTCCTAATAGTTATTAAAATGAAACTCTTCCCAGAAGACATTTACAGTGTCTTTTCAAAGATGCTCTACACACTTTGAAGGATCAATTGGGGCCCCTGGATATGAATGGAAACATCATACATCTTAGAGACATACTGTACTAAGATGAAAGGAGCTTTATAATCATCTAGTTTGACTCCTGCATTCTGTAGGTGAGGATACTGAGACTGTGACAAAATAATTGATGCAATCTAATGCATGCCTAAGCTGTGGCCAGAACTCAGGTCCCCTGACAGCTAATCAAGGATTCCTTCCTCCTTTATTGTCACAAACAGTAATAATTTTTGTAGGGCACAGAGCATTGCCAAATATAGCTATTTCATCCTTAAAATAGTTCCAAAAGGCAAATAGAAAAGATTTAATTTCACATTAATAGTAGAAACCATAGACTTGAGGGAAGAAGTAAGTTTCTATCTACTATTACCCTGGTTACCTAGGACTTTTATTTGATTGTTTCAATCTTGATGAAGCATAAGTTTCATGAGAGCAGGAAGCAAGTTCATTCAGGATACTGTTGGATTCCCTATGCTTAGAGAATGTTTAATAATAGAAATCATTTAATACATACTTGGTAACTAAATAAATGTATATCAGGCTATGAAAATTTAGTAAAACTTAGACTTACCTGTAAAATGGTCATCAAGAACTATATACACACACACACACAAACATACCACATTAGATAAAATATAATAAATGCCCCCACAAATGGCACACATTATAACACAATCAAATCATTCACTGTGACCCTTATAACAGGAAGTGTGTAAAAACTGCTTAGTAATTTTGAAGCTTTGGTAAAGTTACAAAGTCAAACAAACTATAAGAATACATCAGAATTTTGGGACCTCCTCCAGCTATGCTGACCAGCCCTGGGGTGGGAAGTCAAGAATAGGCAGAGCGGATGTAGGGAAGAGGATTCTGGAGTGAGAAGCCTTGATAAATCCTGACAGTATTTGGAAGTTAGCCAGATACAGTCTGGTAATGGTTAAACGAGAAATAAACCAAGCTTTTTTTTTTTAGTATAGAGAAAAAATTGTAGACAATATTAAGTAGAAGACTACTGAGAATAAGAGATTGTGCTACACAGTCACAGAGAGGGTGTAAAGCAGGGAAGGGTGAGGAGGAAGGCAGGCAAGTAGGAAGGTAAGAATGAAGGAGAGAGGTAGAAAGGACCAGAGAAAAGAAAAAAGGAAAGGTGTGAGAGACAGAGGGATGGTGTAGGGAGGGAGAAAAAAGGAAGAAAGGAACTATATGGTGGACACAAACTCTACCGTCACCCAGCACTGTGCATGTAACAATTTCACACATTTTTTTTAAAGATTTATTTATTTTTATACAAGAGCTGGGGTTCAGGCCAGAGGCACGGGAGGGTGAGAAGATTTACCAGAGACAGAGCAGGAAGCAGAACAGGCAGACGACAGAAATACACTGATGAGGGGAGCAGCGGGAGCGACAGGAGAGGTCTGAGGCACCATGTGGGATTCTGGCCCGTTGGCCGGGATCGAACCCACACTGCCGAGGCTGCAGACAGCTTCACAGTGCAGCGCTCAACCCGCTGAGCCACCAGGGAGGCCCATCACACATTTTTTTTTTAAAGTTAAACATGACAGTCATTTAATGAAATGTCACACAAATCAGTACTTGTCATTGTGCAAAACTATAGCTGTTTTATAATAAAATACACGATGCTAGACTTGCAAATAACATACTTGAAGAAACTGGTAAGTTTTAAAACCTTTTTAAAATACGTTAAAAAATAAAATACACACTACTTAAAACTATTTTAATTTGTCTTGCTTCCTAAATGAAACCTAAATGCCAACATCAAAACTGATGATCACCCTGGAAAAATTAAAACAACAGTTTTAATTTTTAATACAAGTTCTGAATTAATGTGTACCAAGTGATTTAAGTAGGGAAAAATCCAAGAAATATTACTTATTACCAAATTCACATAGGTACATTTACTGGCATGCTTTTCAGCATTTCTTTTTTGAAGATTTTATTTATTTATGCATACTCAGTTCTACACATTTCTATTTAAACCTCATTATTCTTCATTTTTAAATAAGAAAATTGATGTTCAAAGGGGTTAAGTCATTTTTCCAAATATCCGTACAGTGAAGACAAAATTCCAAATATCCTTACAGTATGAGTCTATCAGCTCCCAAGCCTATTTCACTAGATATGCTTTCAATCTATTTTATAGAGTTACTTCCTAAAATTTTAAACTTTTAAATTTAGGTTTCATTGACCATATAATAATCTTATTCTGTCTTTATAATAACCCTATGAACCCTATAATAACCCTATGACCTTATCCCTATTTAGCAGTTGAAAAAAACCTGATGATCAATTTGCCAAAGGGCTCATAGGGTAAATGACAGAATGGGGGATCAAACCCAAGCCTTGTAGTTCTCAGTTAGTGAATATTAGTACAATCCCTGCACAGTTTTTTGCACATCCTGCAATATTAGTAAAATTCCTGCAGTTTTTTGCACATCCACACCCACAGAAGGCCAGGTATCCCACCAGGATTTTCTCCATTTTGACCACCAAAAAAAACTAAAATGGAAACTTATTTTCTTGCATTGCATAGGTGATGAAACTGGCACAGATATTTCTACTTTTCTATTAAAAAAATGCAAACTATAGAATTAATTTTGAAATTTAAAGGGAGAGATAAAAGATTATGGTAGACTCATAATCATTCTTTAGGTACATTCCACAAATTATAAAATGTGGAGGCGTTCCTTTGAAACAGTAGTAAATCCAGCGTCTATGAGTTTAAGTCTAGGTCTTTCACTAACTCACGAGATGACTCTGATATAATCCCTTGGCTTCCTTTTCCCTCCTCTGCTGCCTGCCAGATGTCCAGGAAACCCAAGAAGGAAGTGGAAAGTTTGTGAGACTCTTCACTTAGAAGAATGCTCTTAATTTAAAAGACCTAGAGTCCAGCATGAATTTCAACAATTTGTTTTTAAAAGTTGAAAGTAAAAGTAGTTGCATTTTGGAAGTTTAGAAGATTTTTCTGCAAATACAAAAAAAAAATAACATTTCCTGAAACCTCACTGGAATTTCTCATAAATTCAAAATCAACATTTGTGTGGAACTACCCTTTCTTCCCCCTTCGTCATCAAAATCTCTCTTTGGTAAGTTTTTCCCCCTGCTCTACAGAGTTAAACATCTGCCTATTCTGTTTACAGCGAACTTTAGGTTTTCCACTGTCATAATCATTAAAGTATATTCTATATTTCATTGTTGATCAATTTCCCATCTAGATTACAAATGTCTTCAAGTCCTTTCACATACAATGTATTTATAAATGTTTGTTTAATGACTGGAGTAACCCCAGTATTATTTTACATGGTGGAAAGAAGTAACAAATTACTGAAAGAAGAGACAGTGGAGGTGGTAAAAACTAAATTTTCAAAAAAGGCTACAAATTGGGTACAAATTGAGAGAGCTTTGGATTAGCAAAGGCACAGAACAAAAATGTAAAAGCTTCAATGACAATAATCCTTAACATATTCTGTGATTGGCAAAGGTCTAAGTCATCAATAAGCAGTAACATTTACTTCTCAGAACTATTCTATGATACTATTAGTGTTAATGCAATACTTTGTTATTTCATTATTTATCAAGATAAACAAGTTGATGACATGTTAATTTATATAATATCTATTATACAAATAGTGTATTCAATGTGTAATATAAAATATATTAATGATATTATTCTCATTTTATATATGGGGAAAATTTTTTAAAAGATTTTTTATTTAGTTATGTATTCAAGAATTGGGGTGTAGGCCAGAGGTGCAGGGGGGGTTGGTGAGAGGATTCACCAGACACAGAGTGGGGAGCAGAACAGGTGGTCTATTGAAATACACTGCTGAGGAGAGCAGTGGGAAAGACAGGGGAGGTCTGCTGGGCCACGTGGGTCAGCTCCCTGGCTGGGACTCAAACTTATGTAGCAGTGGCTGGTGACAGCTTGATAGCACTGAGACTTAAAGCGCTGCGCCACCAGGGAGGCCCTATGTGGGGAAACATTTGCCTCAATAGTCTAGTAGGTGCAAGCTGCCCTGGTATGGTGGTTAAGTCTATAGGCTCTAAGGCTCATTCATGCAGGTCTCACACTGTCCTATCTGGAAACAGCTTGTGGAAAGGAACCTTCAGGTGCCTGATGTATACCTGTTCTACAGAAAAGAAAGCACCAGTACAGCATCTCAAGAGGACTCCCCTCCCTTTTATCTCATGAACCAGCAAACCTTTTCCTTGTTTGCTATTATTTACATGAAGTCTTCAAAACTAAAATGCAAGCTAGAGGCCATATTTGATGCTAATTTCTTGAGTACCCATTTTCTGTATTCCCTTTAGGGATTCGCAGGGGGAATGCAATGCATGGAGTTGAATAATACCTGTATTCGACCCTTGTGGTCTGACAAAAATCTACTCCTTACTTCCAGATGCCAGTTGGAGACGTTTTGACCTGACCCTTTTTGTTCCTACTTTGGATGACACGTGGATGGAGGGTTGAAATTGAATTTATAGGATTTTATCTCTGGTATAGGACAGCAACATTTCACCATTCATTCATTCACTTGCTCATTCAGTATTCCATGTCCCTCTATTTGAAGAATGTTCATTTCTTACTGATTGAGAACATTAACTCACTCATCATTCTGTGCCCATTCGGTTGATTAAAAACATTCACTTATTGCTGATTAAGAACATTTATTCATTCTGGCTATGAGCATTTATCACTTAGCATTCAGCAGCCATACAGTTGCTTAAAAACACAAGATTTACCACTAGACACTTATTTAATTTGGGAAAATACTACTTTTCTCCTAAGAAGGTTTAACAACTAAAGATGATGCAAGTATATCTCTTAACACTATCTGGACCCTAGATAGTGCTCACTGAAGTGTAGCTGTGACTATTAATTATTATCTACATTGCAATGATTATAGCAGCAGTAAAGACATTCTATTAGATAAATAAATGATAAGTTGAGTCACAGTCCCTGATTATAAGGAATCTGTGTCACTGTGACACCAGAATCCTACTAGTTTTCCAGGTTAGAAAAATTTGGATGGGAGATTAATTAGCAATCTTAGGTCAACTCAGCTTCCAAGTATTTGGTCAAAAAATACATGATTACATATTAACAGAAATAAAATATTTTCACATATAAAGAGATAAACATAGATATGGCCACACTTAAAACATTGACAGACTATTTTTGAAATGGTCATAATGGTGATATAGAAATGGTAAAAACAAAATGTATTATACATTAGATGTCATAACTCACTTGATTATGAAAGAACACATTCTTCATTAAAAATAAGTCATGTGCATTATCTGTCCACTGATGTGCAATGTCATTTAAGACATTCCATCATTCTCTGCTTGAGCACTCTTCTGTAATCTGATGAGGTGTCCAGGGAAGAGACAATGATAGCCAAGGCATTAAAATGTAATCAAGATATGCAAATTCCTATCTAAATGTGATTTGCTGGGAAAAAGAAATTAATCTAGGCATGGTCAAATAAACAATGTGTAATATGGATAATTAATCACCAAATTAGCAGCTGCAGTCCCTTGAGGGAATTATGCAAATTGAAAAGGCCCCCATCCACTGACACAATTAGACCACTTAATGGTAAACTCTCAACAAAATAACCCTGGGGAACATCACAAAACAAATAGCCCAATCAACCTTAGTGTTCCAAACTCCAGTGCAATATTCAATATTATTGAATATTGTTTCTTCCCAGTTTGAATTTATTCTGAATGACTCCACCATATTTTGCTAGAATATAATCTAAGATCCCATCCTCTGGATGGCCCTTTATGTGGTTCCTTCACAGTCTAGTTTTCCTCTATCAGTCAAACAGCTTATTTTTGAACCCTGAAATCATGCAAATGATAAGCCTCCATGAATGAGGAAAGGTCAATTATACATCTCCTGTCAGTAAGAGCAAAATCAAGGGAATATTGATGCACCATGAAAACATGTGTCCTCTATGGCCTGATGTCACCCACTTATTGTATCAACTGCAAAGAAAGGAGCCTTACAGTTCCCTGATAATAAATGTTCTCATCTTAGGTGAGAGTATTTTGTCTCATACTAGAATGCTAGTATGGTGCCCCATGCCAGTCCCTAAAATATGTAGAAAGTAATCTTAAAACTGAGGTTTAAGAGTTAAACTGTTCTCAGACCCTTATGTGATTTTTAGCAGAGAAGTGGAAAAAAAACTTATCTAAACTTCTCTTTGAGGCTTGAGTTTATAAAGTGTAGAGTAAATAGCCCAGCCTAAGTATGCACACATGTCACTAACCTGGAGCTATTATTCACCTTGAGCTGAACCCCACGGGTTGATGCAGAGGAGACTGGCTACCCAGAGGTGAAGGCTCCACCAACAGAAATTTAGAACTATTGTCTTTACTTGAAGGAAAAATATGGGTTAAGAAATTGTGTTTGGGTTCTCAGTTATCAGTGAGTGAACTTGTGATGCTTAGCTGTATATGTCAATTTGACTGTGCCATATGGTGCCCAGACAGGTGATCTAACATTATTTGGGGGTTTCTGCGAGGGCATTTTTTGATGAGATAAACTTTTACATTGGTAGACTGAGTAAAGAAGAATGCTCTCCTAATACTAATAGGACTCATTCTTCAACCAGTTGAAGGGCCTGAATAATACCAAGAGACTGACTCTCCCTTGAGTAACAGAGAACTCCTCCTGTTTGATTACCTTTATACTGGGACATTAGCTCTTTTCCAGTCTTTGGACTGAAACTAAACTAATAGTCTTTTTGGTCTCTATATGATTCTGATTTTGGAACTTGCCTGTCTCCATAGTAACTTGATCAATTTCTTATAATTCTCTACATAGATAATAGATGATAGATAGATAGATGATCGATACCTACCTATATCTATTTATCAATCTATCCTTACCATCATTAATCTGTCTCCTATTGATTCTGTGTCTTCAAAGAACCCTGTGTAATACAGACTTTGGTACTGGATTTTGGATTTTAATACAGATTTTGGTACTCCCTTCCTCTGCTGCAGTGAATATAGAAGTTGAGAATTCCAAATAGGAAGCTCAAAATGGAAGACACCTCCCTGCATGTGATTTGACCTGAGTGAGAAACAAACCTTTCAGGTCATGGCACTGACAGAGATAATACCAAGTATCCTAACATAATACTTTTGAATAAAGTCTTTGTTCTGTGCAGTGCCAGGTACAACCTCCATACATGGGATTATCTCCTCTGAGGGGTACAAATGAACCTAAAATTAAATCAACAAACCAACGTTCCTTTACTTGCTCTTGTGCATGCAAAACCACATGATTCCCATGTGTTTTCCAGAATGTGCTCCAGGAGTTTTTCAGGAACACTTGGAACCCTAACTATCAGCTACAGTACACATGTAGTGCCCATCACATTCTATGACTACTGTAAGAAAGATGCACAAGTTGGGCATCCCCGGTGGCGCAACGGTTGAGCGCTGGGTTGCAAAGCTGCCCGTGGCCTCTGCAGCGCTGGTTCAATCCCCGGCTGCTTCCCGGCCACTGGAGGAGGGTCCCATGTGGCGCGCAGACCTCTCCTGCCGCCCGCTGCTCCCCTCAGCAGTGTACTTCGGTCCTTCTGCCTGCTCTCCTCCCCGCTCTGGTGAATTCTCTCACCCTCCCGCGCTTCTGACTGTACCCAGTGCATGTATAAACAAACAAATAAACAAATAAATAAATAAAACATGCTTCTATTAAAAAAAAAAAAGATGCACAAGTTACTTGAATAGCCTGCCCTTCACTGCTACCACTGATAATAACATTTGCACCAAGAAGTCCATCATTTAATGCTATCAAAGCTACAATGTTAGATTTTCAGCATAGGTGGTGAGATTTCTGCAATTATTTTGTTAGTTTTATCATATGGACCCCAAAACAAAACATACTTCCTACAGATTTCCAAAGTCTTTCATCAGAATAGGTTGTCTATTAGTAAATGATCAAAAGTAACAATAAAAGTAGAGCTTGAGGGAACAAAAGCTATGTCATTCTCCTTTGTTCATTGTCCTCTCTACTCCAACAATACCTCTCCTACTTCCTTTATTTATAAAAAGTCCACATCCAATGAATGCACACATATACATACAGGCCAACATAAGGGGCAAAGGAGTTGTTTAAAACATCTCTTTTATATTTTTAAAGTTATTTTTCTTTCTTTCCAAAGACTTATCCATTTATACACATAAGAGCTGGGGTATAGGCCAGAGATAGAGAGGCGTGAGAGGATTCACCAGAGACAGAGCGGGGAACAGAACAAGCAGACTGACTGAAATACACTGCTGAGGGGAGCAGCAGGCAAGACAAGAGAGGTCTGCTGAGCCATGTGGGTTGCTTCCTGGCCAGCCGGGGATCGAACTCATGCTGCAGAGGCTGTGGATTGCTTCATAGTGTGGTGCTTATTCCCTTGCACCACCAGGGAAGCCCATTTTTAAAGTTATTTTTAAAATACATTTGACTGACAGAGGACATATTTCTTTCCCCAGTTAGTCCACATTTTATCTAAAACTTCACAGTCGGGAATCATCATGATAAGCCAACTTTTTCACACGAGGAGAAACACATCCCTATACTTTTCCCCTTTCCTGTCTGTGTCGTGTGACATAAAATTCATATACTGATACCTACGCATAAAAATATACTAAACTACTAAGCATTGAAATAAACGCGTTATAAAAACATCACATAAACAGTGATGTTTAAAATCATAAGACAGCACAACTTTAACTGTGTCCTTCAATAATTGTAATGACGGATTTTAAAGCAATTCCAAAAGAAAGAAAAATTTGTCAGAGGGAACCAATTCTATTTGCAAACTACAATAAATTTCCCCATGATATAATTACAGTGAGTATATTTATCTTGTTATTATTGAAAAGATTATGTTACCCAGAACCCAGGAACACTGAATTACTTAAAAGATACCTCCTTCAGAAAAATACTTTAATTAATATTAAATGATTATATTTTCTCCCAATTGTCTGAATGCCATTATACACTCACAGTGTATATTTATATAAAAACACTACCTTAGTCATCATTAATTGCCATGCTATGAAATGTATACATAGAATAATGATGTTTCGTTTTATATACTACTCACCAGATAATATGCAAGAGTTCACCAGGAATACCAATGCAAAAATCAAGATTTATCAAATAGAATTCTCAAAGACTTACTGGATGACTTAATGCAAAATAAATATTTTTCTTAATTTTCTTCCTTTGCTATCAAAAAAGCATCAAGTACCAAAGCTGTAACACAAGACTAGAAATGATACCTGGAGGTTAATTTAGCCAATTTAACAGGAAAATACACAATGAAAAAACAATAATGATTTATTTTTAACAGTGACTGCATAATCAATTTTGATTTCTTTGGATGACTCCCTGTGCTACTATGCTGTCATCCTTCTAGCTCTTCATTTTTTTTTTTTTTTCAGAACAAGTGTGGGCATTTGGTTTTGACTATGCAATAATGTTAGAATATAATAGTCTAGGAAAATATGATTATCCCAATGGGCCACTGCCCCTTTCAAGAGTTTACAAATCAGGGCCTCCCCGGTGGCATAGCGGTTGAGCGCTGGCCTGTGAAGCTGCCCGCAGTCTCTGCAGCGCCAATTCAATCCCCGGCTGCTGGCGAGGGTCCCATTTGGCGTGCAGACCTCTCCTGCCATGCCTGCTGCTCCCCTCAGCAGTGAACTTCGTCAGTCTGCCTGTTCTGTTCCCCACTCTGGCTCTGGTGAATTCTCTCACCCTCCCGCACTTCTGACTGAACCAAGTGCTTGTATAAATAAATAAATCTTTAAAAAAAAAAAAAAGAGTCTACAAATCAGTACCTGTTTCACTGACATCACTCTTGTATATTCAGGTTTTTTTTTTTAATTTCCTATACATGCTTCTATGAAATTTCTCATATTTTTAGAAATTATAAGTGCTCAGAAAGGGCTTTCAAGCTATTTCATATCACTTTAGAAGAATAATACTACCTCAAATTTCTTTTCAGCTGATTGAGCTTGTGTTTTTCCTCCTTGCACTCACCAAGACATAGAACACACTATATTTCTATTTATGTTCTAAATTGATCATCCTGATATTTATTTTGGAATGTACCAAAAAGAATAATTATATCCACGGGAAAACTAGTTACTCTTTGGAGGCTAGTCATTCTCTGGTTTCACTTAAAATATTTGCTGTATGATTTGCTCAGGATGTGTTAAAAGTCTCCTGCCAGAAGAGCTCAGTATCACTAAAATTAAGTGGTCATGGTTTAAGCATGTTTTAGAAACATTGATGACCTTTTTATAGAAGTAGAGAGTAAAAACAGAAGTTAGTAAAATGGGCAAATACCTGGAATTCACAGAATTTGTCCTATGAAAATCAGTCCTATGAAATGAAAGGGGAATTGATACATATTAATTTTCTTTTCTCATCCCTTTTAAGAAAATAACTCAAATGGGTTTGTTTTTTTTTCCCCTCTATCAAATAAAAACAGGGTCACCTTAGCCAACTGAAAGGTTTAATGAAAGAACTGAGATGGTAAAAATTTTTACTCAATTAAAGGCTGCACATCTATATTTGAGTATGCACATAGTAGATATGCACCAAACTTTCAAATACTACCAGGTCTTGAACAACAAGAGAATTAGGAACTTAAAGAGTAGAAGTCAGTTTATGGAAATTAATTCTGAGAGAATACCACGAGTCTGATTTTATATACATATACATATGCACGTGTATGTGTAGTTGAGAGTAGAATAAATGTACTACTCTGTATCTACTGATTATAATTGCTACAATTTTGCTCCATTTTCTCTTATTTCTTATATATTTTCTTTACCGCTTACGTTAATCGATATTTATACTGAATGCTTTATTTAGAAGTTTCATATTTATAGACATGAGTATTTGAGATTTGCAAATAGAAATGGCAAAGCAGGTCTATCGCTATCTGCAGACAACACTCTATCTAGGGCTTCTTCAGGAACACTCTATCTAGGGCATAATTCTGCTGTAGTGGAATGTGCTTCTGGCTCTTAGTGCATCCTAGGAATTGTTCTTGTCTGAAGAGAATCAGTTCACCTAAAGCCATGAACTCTTCTAGTAGCCTGCCTCAAAGGTTAGTTTCAGTCCCTTCTCCCCAACTCTGAAAAATAATCCCGTTTAAGATTGTTTCAGGGGATCCACTGAACTTTTCCTGGGTCAGCCTAAGGTCATCCTTTTCTTTTGCTCAATTCTACTTCCCTTTTTTCCTCTACAGGTGCTGAACCCAAGAGTACTCACTAGTAACCTCCTTACATTCAAACCTCTGTCTCAAAGTTTTCTTCCAGGGGAGACCAATATATACCGCCAGCTAAAACCAATCAACCTCATATAGATTAATTCACTCTCATGGACTTTTAGAGCCTAAATTCTTACCAGCCAGGAATTTGAAGCTTTAGTCTAAATATGAATAACATGAACGCATTTGCCACAGAGGGAATAAAAGGAGAAAGCAGTTGTCCGTAATTTATTCACATAAAAATAGAATGTGAATGCATTCTCCTTTCATTGTATCATTCAACAGTTGAGTCTAAACAGTAAAATTTGCAAGTCAAAAATTATTGCCTGTTATGTTGATAGACACATAAAAATGGATGAATGGAACAGAAGCAGAATATGTCATAACCCTTGCTAATACCACCTTTACATTTCTGTGGCACATTGGCATTTATAAAGCCTTTCATATGCCAGCTTTCATTTGAATTTTATTATATGGTTGACAGAGGTGAAGAGTGGTATCATTATTCCTTTTTCAGAAAAGAAAAACCTGAATTTTTGTGTTTTTTTTCCCCTCAAAGTCCAGTGGAAGAGATAAGTTTCCATCTGATCTTCTAGCCAAGAACTTATTCTCCTTACTTCTTCCATACCACATAAACTGCAGAGACAATATATTTATTCAAAAAGTGATTAGGGAACAATTGAAAGGTTCGAATTAAATGGACAGATACCCATTAAACCTGACTGATTGAATTCATTAGCACTAAGGGTCGAGGAGAATTCTGGAAGGGGAATGATACAAAGGTTGCCTTTGTTGTTGGTGTTGCTATACCCAGGTGCTAAAAATAGCATTAATTTTCAGGTGTAGTGCACCCACTTTTTGAAACTTCATGTTATGCTACTTCTCTTTCATAAAAGATCTACATTAGTACTTGTTTTTGCTGACTTAAAGTATTTTTTTAATTCTGCTTTAAAGACAAAAAATGGGGCCTCCCCGGTGGTGCAGCAGTTGAGCGCTGGGTTGCGAAGCTGCCCGCGGCCTCTGTGGTGCTGGTTCGATCCCCGGCTGCTCCCCGGCCACCAGAGGAGGGTCCCACATGGCGCGCAGACCTCTCCTGCCACCTGCTGCTCCCCTCAGCAGTGTACTTCGTCAGTCTGCCTGTTCTGCTCCCTGCTCTGGCTCTGGTGAATTCTCTCACCCTCCCGCGCTTCTGACTGTACCCAGTGCATGTATAAACAAAACAAACAAAAAAATAAATAAACATGCCTCTATAAAAAAAAAATTAAATAAATAAAGACAAAAAAATGAAGTTACCTTCAGCCTTTGTTTTGCTGTAGCCACCCTAGGGATAGCAGGACATGGGAGTGGCACAGACAAACTCCAGCCAAGGACCTACTTTCTACAGACTATGTATGCATCACTTTATTCCTGCCCTAGCTATATTTTAGCATTGTTCTAAGTTTTATGTCCTATTTGGTATGATTTGATAGTCATTTTGGGGGTCTGGGAACCTGCAAAACTTTCCCCATGTAAATCAACAGCAAGTGCTTCTTTGTTTCAGACCCTTTCAGCTTAGGAGGGTTTTCATAAAACATTCAAATTTTGGATGATGGGGAAAACCCGTATTTGTGTTACCTGCACTGTATGAATTCATCCCAAGAACAGCCTCATGAGGTGGGTTCCAGTTAGCATAGTATGGATCAGTGCCATAATTAAGGTCAAGATTTATGGCTGTCTGGCTTTTAAATCCTATCTCCAAGAACTACATGACCCTGGGCAATATTTGATATTTCTTATCAAGTTTTACATCAAACTCAGTTACCTTCTCTACAAATGAAAGTGCATAATGATGCCTAGTTGTATCCATTTTACAAATGAAACAATATGGGTAAAGACTGATTAGCTTACCCAAGATCATACAGCTTGCAAGTGGCAGTGGCTTTTCCAGACTATCAGATCCTCTTCATCCACTATTTCTTTTGTAACAGAGTGTATCATGGGGGCATTTTCCTGACATCTTTAAAAGAGACATTGTTGGAACATATAAGAGGTGGTCCCTAAGGCCTCATTATAATTGGGACTTGGCTCAATGAGAATTAGATGGATGCATCTGCTGCGTATTTCTCCTCCAATTCAGTGAAGAGCCAACATTCTCTATGGTCTCTCTTCCCAACGATGCTCTAGGACTAAAGACTGCTGTCTTAATATGTTGGTATCACAGGTGGATACAGAAGTAAAGGAAAGCTGGGAGGGAGGAAAGGAAGAGCCGTTTGTGGGTTGAAGATGTTTTGAAACTCGGGAAATCCAAAAATCCAGTTTATGAACAAAGGTTTGTTCAGGAGATATTTCATGTCCAATATATTCCCTCTCCAAGTACTCTAGTTTCTTGGAATGGAAATGTGGTGTTCAGATTAAACATTTTCTTAATCCTCTGAAAACACCACTATTAAACTGATCTTAATTAACACATTTTCTATTAACCAAAATGATCTAAATTCCAAATCCATCATGCAAGACACGAATAGAATTGGACTGCACACTAAAAATGTGCATACTTCAATGTTGTACATTTGCCTAGATCACCTTTAAAACAATTAAATGGTGAATGTGCGACTAAATTATCACACCGTGTTCTCTGTTTAATTTCAAGGTTGAAGTGTCTTCCCATCACAATCATGGGTAAAACCCCAGAATGCAGGGGGACAGAATGGGAATTAATGGCTCTTTCTGTTGTTTTGATTTCCACATATTTGATGGCTTTGCATAATTTGAATAATTTTAAGCTCCCAGCATGCTGATAAGATTCACCTACATTATTCATTTGCATGAAGTGTTGATCAATTAAAGCTTCTCTTTAAACAAAAAAAAAAAAAAAAAAAAAAAATGGGCATCATCCCATCCTGCATCGACAAAGCTCAGATTAGTGCTGGCTCTACACTCTCCATGGATTTTTATAAGTTCTTATTCTTTTCCTTTCTGCACTTTTTATCCTGACCTACTTGTGTTACTGTTTTGGTCTATTCTTCCTCACCTTGTTCTTCTAATCTGATTGCTACATGCTTACTATTTGCTTCAGGGATGCTATTAATAAATATGACCATTCTTAGAAGGAGGTTATTGATTCCATGGTTGTTGATTAACTGGAGGTACCAAGACTGCTAATATCCAAAAACCAATATATTGAAATGCAGAACTATTTCATAAGTGACAAATTGGTTTTCATACTTTGGGATGATAAACTTAATATGTCTTCTTGGCTGAGTCATCATGCCAAAATATGTGATGTTTCTAGAGAGTGTTTTGGATGACATTAAACATTTAAACCTATGGATTAGATTAATGCATATTTCCCTCTCTAGTATGAGTGGACCTCATCCCATCAGTTGAAGGCATGAATAGAATAAAATAATGATGTCCCCCTGAGCAATAAGAAATGCTGCAGCAAATGACCTTTGCACTTAACTGCAACATTAACTCTTCCTCAGGTCTCCAACCTTAACCGATCCTACAGATGTTGAATTTGTGAGTCTCCATACTATTCTGAGTCAATTTCATAAAGAGAGCTATAGAGAAAGATACAGATATAGGTAATATTCTAGTTATAGATAACCTCCTTTGGTTTCTCTAGAGAACTTTAATCAAAAGAAAATCAATAAAGAATGACTTTATTAAAATAGAATGACTATATCTATTTTACAACTACAGAAAGAAGGCCTAAGGTAGTTTAAAAATATAGAATGTTTTCCCAAAGAAGGCAACAGATATTTCATGTAAAAAGTTTGTGGTCAAATGAGTGTGAAATATATGGAATTAAAATTAATCATATTTTCTCTACAATCGGAGTTCAGAGTCAAAAATGAGTGAGATTTGGGCCTCCCCTGGTGGCGCAGCGGTTGAACACTGGGCTGCAAAGCTGCCCGCAGCCTCTGCAGCACCGGTTTGATCCCTGGCCACCGGCGAGGGTCCCACATGGCATGCAGACCTCTCCTGCCACCCGCTGCTCTCCTCAGCAGTGTACTTCGTCACTCTGCCTGTTCTGTTCCCTGCTCTGGCTCTGGTGAATTCTCTCACCCTCCCACACTTCTGACTGTACCCAGTGCTTGTATAAATAAATAAATAAATCTTTAAAAAACAAAATGAGTGAGATTTATTAGGAAAAATGGAGGAGTAAGAAAATGAATTCAGACAGGCGAATGTCACACACAGAAGCAAACTAGAATTATCAAGCAGGGAACTGCAACCAGTGCTGTCTCCCGAATCTGGATAGGGAGGGCTGGTTAGGTTCTTCCCTATAGAACCCCCTCCAGTGACTTCCACTGTACTTAAAGTGCAATTTTTTCATACTTCTTTCTGTGGGTCTCTCAGACCTGACAAGTGCTTCTTGTCCAATTCTCTAATTACTTCTCTCTTCCTCTCCTGGCCCCTCAAGAATTCAAACTCATCCCATCTCAGGGTCTTATACCTCTGCCTCAGGTATGTTCATACCACTGAAATAAAATTATCTCACTGTTGACTCCAAGTCTTTCTCTTTCAAAGAGATCTTCCATATTCATCCTACATAGAGTAAGAACACTTTTGTCCTTCTGCTATAATTTTGTTTTATTTTCTTCATGTTATTAATTTGTTTCAATATTTGTTGTATTTGTTCACTTTTAATCCCTTTGTTTTGAGCACTTAAAAGCCTCCTAAAATATACAATTCAAATAAATAATTTGTTTATCAATTAAACATTTTACTGACACCCCTTTAGTAAGATGCATCTGATTAAAGGCTGTTCACGAAGCACTCCTGTTAGTAGGTGAAGAGTGAGAGGACAGGTGAAGGGAGAGAAATGAAAATTCTGCAGGTGAAGCTCAACCAGAAATGAAAACTAGAAAAAAAGCTCAGCAGCAAAATGGAGAAAGTAGGTGGCCCAGATTGTTTCACTAGGAAAGCAATGTTGAGTGAGTCCATCCAAGAAACATGATGGTTTCTGAACATGTATACAGGTCCTAGACACATGGCCAGGGAGGCAATGAAAAGAAACATCTGCTTGGAGCAGAAGATAAAGCTGTTAAAATTGCTATATTCAAAATGCAGTATGTGTACCATTGGTAAGATGGTTTTAAGTGGAATTCAGAAACATTTCTCAAAAGCTAGTAGCTGATTATTTGCTAATATGGGCTTCAATTCCTTAATTAACATATCAAGACGATGGTTTCATGAACCACGCTAAATTTAAAAAATGCATCAATTTAACAAAATAAATGTTGAGTGTCTAATTTCACAGTTAACATGCAACTATGTACAAAAGTATTTATGAAGGCGGCAAACAAAAGATGAGTTTTGGATATGAGATTAAAGAAAATGGAATATATTTTGTCTTTCACACCACTTTCCTGAAAGGTGTCTCTCTCTCAACATATAAAAAATACAAGGTCTGAATCACAAGCCATGTTTTCTTATTCCTATAACTTGCCATCCAAATTCCAGCATGTTCTTATCCCTATTGACTTAAGCATGTACTTAAGGTTCATAACTTACAGGATATGCTTTTAACCACCTCACCAGCCCCCTTTTTGTCAGTGCTGAGTCTGTGCCTGTTGAATCCAATCTCAGTCTACTTGCTCTTCCCACCTTCTCTGGCCTGCTGCTACCTTTCCATTCCTTCTATTTTCTACTCTCTCCTCCCCAGTTGTTTCAAAGTCCGACATCTGACAGAATGACCTAGAGTTCAGCTTCCTGAGACTATGTCCAGAAATTCTGATCTCCATAATTCTGCAATAGAGTCTGATCATCTTCTTTTGAGCAAGCATCCTCTTTTCTGAAGCAGGGGTGACATTAGGAAATACTCCTATATGCACACTATTAGTAGTGCAGCTATTTAAAAAGAAACATAGTAGGCAAGTTATCATTATCAAGTCACCTGAGTCAAGAAGTGTTCCCTTCCCACCTTCCCATCCACTTGGTCTTTTAACTCTATTCCTACCTTTTTTATTTTCTTTTTTGCCTCACTTTCATTTTCTTTCCACACTGGTATAGTCCTACCATACATCTTGGTCTCTCCAGCTTACCTATCAATCTTCAATCCCAGGCTGTCTTTGTCACTCCCTCCAGAACAATAGGTCCACAAGAGAGAGAAAGGTCATTACTACTGAAAAAGACACAAAATAACTTAGGGAGTCAACATCTAATCTTGAAGGGAGAAATGGCAGACACCTCTGAACCCACAAGCTTAAGAGTCTAGAGAATTCTTTGTTTTCAGAGTCTGGAACAAATCTGGCTAACCCCACTTAAATCGTTCAGATGTCTGTCACAGCTGCTCTCAAAACCAATGTATAGATAATGAGTGATACAGTGAACCAAATCAAGAATCATATTTAGGGATGTGGGGTCCTCTTGACTTTCCCCAATACACAATCCAAAACTGATTAGGAAATCCTTGGCAAGTACAAGCTCAGATGTTGGATTTTGAACAGTTGTTATAACAACAGAACATCAAGGACAGAGAAAGCTTTCTCTGACACCTACCCTCTGTTCGATCATGTTCTCCTCCCCCAAGTTTTCCCAAGATCTCCCACAACCTCTTTTTATGCACATGTACCATGCTGAGGGCTGAAGAATCACAGAACAGCCCAGGAAAACAACCACCACCACAAGATACACACATTGTTTTGATTGAGACATTGCTATTTGAAATGCATTTATTTCCGCTTCTCGTAAATACTCCTCCACAGTAGGGGAAAAAAATCACAAATGCATTGTAAATAGAGGCCCAGACATCTTACACTTAAATTACAGTCACGTCATCTCAGTCCTATCCGATCTTTCAATTATAGTCATTAATTGAGGATGTAACCCAGAAACAATTACATCCATGAAATTCTAATGAGTCTCCTGTAGTTAATATAAAAAGAAAACAATGGCAAATGCATGCTGATGCTGGAGTCTAATCCAATTCTGTCGATTAAAATAAAGAAGAGCATTTTTGTAACATGTAAATCTGATTCTTTTCCTCTACTCAGTTTTAATTCTCAGAGAGTGACAGACTCTCTGCATAGATTTGCTTATCTAACAAGTTTATTGAGCTACCCTTTCTCAATTACATCCAGAATACATCTTGAAAATTCACCAGTGAGGAATACATTTTGCTCAGGGATCCATTTTGGGGAGTCTCATATTTCCAAATGAACAGTTCATTCTTTATTTTCCTGCTTTAAGTGCAAATACACTTTCCATTTTCACTATGACAAAAGCAATTATATATTTATGATTTGGGAAGAACATGATGCTTTCTGATTCTCCTAGAAATAGAAAAACAAGGATATTCTTTTCAACAATGAAAAGAAAAAGACCTAAAAATCACAACCTCCAGTTTCAATTAAAATCAGAGACAAAGAAAGCCCACAAACTTCAAAGTGTGCATGTACATGCTGTCAAAGCAACAAAACCAGCAGAGCCAGCCAGAAGCCCCCATGGCAGCCATGATGCAGAGGAGGGAGGCTGGGATGTGCTGACGCTGCAGAAATAAAGCCCAGAAGCCGACAGCTGAGTAGCTACTCTGCAAAAGGTGAGGGTTTCAAACTGAGGGCAGCAATTTCAAATAATATTGAAAGACAATTGGCTTTGAGTACTGGTGGCAGAGGGAAGACTTAAAAAGGACCCATCAATCCCCGGCGAGCCAGGGGGCAACCCACATCTCCTGTCTCCTCCGCTGCTCCCCTCAGCAGTGTATTTCAGTCGGTCTGCCTGTTCTCTTTCCGCTCTGTCTCTGGGGAATCCTCTCACCGCCACCCCCATCTCTGGCCTGCACCCCAGCTCTTGTATGCATAAATAAATCTTTTTTTTTTTAAAAAAAAGGGCCCATTGATGCATAGAGGAGAGATATTTAGAAATTGTAAGTAAAGATTCACTTTCTGAAATGGATCACATTGGAAAGCAAGCTCTGTATAACCTTCAGTTGCAGCATCCAAGGAAATAATGAGAGACACAGAGCTAGAAAAAGAAGCCCTCCAATCCAAGTTAGATTCTGAGAGGCAAAGGAATGGAGCCTACATAGATAGAAGTGCCATACAATAAAGAAAAATTGCTGAGCATAGCTGATTTAGAAGGAAACTACCTTTTATTATTTTTTTTTCTCCTAAAATCTGTACCAGTGGGCTGAGATGCTGTTTGAAGCTGGTCAGTTTCCTGATCCCTCTGAGATGTGAATGAGAGGAGATACCCATATCCACCTCATCCCATTTACATCCAGGTACATTTTGCTCTCATTTTTTTATGCAAACCAGAAAAGGGAAAAGGCAAAGACAGTAACTATGAAAATAGTGTAAGAAAAAAATGTGAAAAGTTATATTTTCCAATAAAAAGGAACAATCACTAGATGTATCTTCCTATATAGCAAATGATAGCTATAATCTAATATTCCAACAGGAATTTTTAAGAGTGGTTATTTACAGCTATGAAGAAAGATTACAAAGCAGAAGTACAAGAGTTCTGATATAATATGGAAAGATAGGAAGAGGTGATGGCCAGAAATCTGGAAGAGGTAACGAATAAAAAAGAAACTTGCAGAACTCAGGAAAATAAAATCATTTCTGGCAAAATTATTTAAAAGAATGATTTAGAAACCATAGTAAAGAGTCTAATGAATAGAAATAAGTAAAAGTAAGAAATACGGAGATAAAATAAAATAAAAACTGATGGATCTAGAAGACAGGTACAGGGGAATTGAGAACTGAGCACATGCATAATTGAAGGTTCCAAGGAAGAAAATCAATGAAAGAGAATATTTAAAAATATCATGTAAAAATTTTTTTAAGATAAATAATTTGATATGAATGATATAAAGTAAGTATGTGTCCCAAGGCAAATTGGTCCCCATCAACCCCAGGACATGTTCTAATATAATTATTGAATTTTAAAGATAAAGACAAATATATTGGATAATCTAAGGTATAAATACTCTTACAAGGAGCAAAAGTAAGGTTAGTATTTTCTATGGCCTGATTCATATGTGACCTCCTATCTGCACATTATGTTGTCAGGAGCTAGAGGGGCCCTTGCAGGGATGGGATTGGTGTTCTAAAAAAAACCAGCTCCTGAGAGATCTCTAGCCTCTTCCCCACTTGAAGATACAGCAAGAAATTCTGTAACCCTGACAAGAATTCACAACTGACCATGCTGACTTCCAGTCTCTAGAACTGTAAGAAATAAGTTTCTGTTGTTCATAAGCTACCCAGGTTGGGGTATTGTTTATAGCAGTCTTTGTGGGTGAAAATGGCATCAAACTTTTTCTACTGTATCCTTCAATGCCGGAAGACAGTGGAGAAACATCTACTAGATATCTACAGTTATAAATTATGTCATGAAAGAAAATCAGGGTGGGTGATCTAAATAAGAGATCCTATAGGAAGAACAAAAAGCATTAAATGAATGAAAGGGAAATGAGACACATTTTAATGGTTATAGTGATGGGTTTATGGGTATTTGCATATGTCAAAACTTGTCAAATTGCACAAGTTTTAACTATGTGCAACTTATTCTACATCTCAATAAAGCTGTTTTAAAAATAAAAATAAATGTTGGATGAATGAGTGAATGAATGAAACAGACATATAGAGGAACCAATCTTCTTATAAAGTATTATTATACTGAAGAGTTGTTTCTCATCACTACTTCTAGCCCTAAAGTCCTTTCATTTCTCATTGTAACTCAACTGATAAATTCATATTTTATGTCTCTTAAGCTGCAATTTCTAATTTTTTTTAACTAACTACAGTGAGAAAGAAACAAAGAAAACCGCATTTGGCTAAATTAAATAAAGGAAAAATGTATTATACAATAAAAATAACATATATTTTGTGGATTTACTAATTTTTAAGAGCTATAGCTTTATAAGTATTAAGCACATTTTCGCAAAAACCTTGAACAAGGACAGGTGGCTATTATGTTTAGAACATGGATTGAATCTGGATTCAAGTGCTGGAAATCTATCCCCACAGCCGATATGCTTATCACCATCAAAACTCTGCTTGCATATTTTCATGTTGTAAAAGTATTACTCCAATTTTAAAGGTGAGGACATCGAGTCACAAGATTTTAAAAACCTCCAGTTTTATAGAGCTCATATGTATAAACAGAGCTAACTCCAGGCATATATCTACAACGCACACTATTCACTTTGTTATTCTTTTAGAAAAGATGAACAGCATAATATGCTTTAGCATTAGATCATCTTCATTCATCTATTCATTTATTCATTCATCTAGGTAATCACTGTATATATGCTGGCACCCACTATAGCACTAGATTCTATGCTTGTAACTGGGAATATCAAAGTGAGCAGGATGAATATAGTCCTTGCCTTCAAGGACTTATTTTTGGGAAGGAAGGTAATATTTGGGAATACTTGGGAATACTTAGGAAATTTAGGAAGGTACTATTTGGGAATACTTAGGAAACTGGGAACATGAAAACCATTCCATGCCTCCATAGTAAACTACTTATCACAATAACATATTTTGGTGTCCAAGATATTTATTCAAATTATTACTGCCCTACAAGTTTTAGATCTTTTAAGTAAGCAACAACATTAATGACACATTTTGTGTAATATTAGTGGCCTTTTTTGATGCCTAAAGATCAAGGATTAACATTCACAGAGAACAAAACAATAATTGGGGAAAAACAACATATCATTTTGCTTCTGGTTAAAATTTTTCTAACTGGAAACAACAGACTTCTGAGAAATTGCATTTTCAAGCCCTGAGTACATCTATTTTCAGAGCTTTTTCACTCATGGAAAATTAGCTGCCTTTCTTTAGTAACCTCTGAGAACAGACACTATAAATATATGAAAATGACACTTAGGATTCCTACGAAAAGAAAAACAAATAAATAATTCCCCTTCAACTTAGGACACCAGTGAGTAAACCGTTCACATCAAGTCATATGCAATTATAGCTCTTCTGGTATTTTGGAACTCTTCCAAATGTTTACGTTCCTGCAAAGGTCAAAAGTTGAACAGGAATTACATATGCTGTCCTCCTACATAATCACATAGAGGCAGGGTGATTTCTAATACTGTCCTACAATTCGGTGAAATGTGGAGGCTAACCATCTGTCATCAATAATGCCGTTGAGAAGATTTGGAAAGTGTCTGATTGGGTTTTGGCAGCAAGTTATCTGCTAAAATATTGTTGGAGGCAAACCTGGGAAGTTCTGATGTATTTAAAGGAGACACAAATGTCTCAACACATGGGCGGGCTGATACTGGGATGTCGAAGTGTTTTCTTTAGGAGAGGGACAGATTTCAGTGCAAGTCAATAAAGAGAAGAAGTATTGCTGTGTTTGTATATTCAAGCATCTATGCTAGACTCCACAATAGAGCGCTTTTCAGGACTCTGAAAAGATGGCATTGAGAATGAGCATCTGTTGAACACATTAAGGAGAACTCCTTTCACACTGAAGGAGAAACTAGAGCCTAAGAGACGTGAGAGGAAAAGCCTAATTTAAAATCATGTATTTAGAGACATAGGAGTGAGCTTGTTTATCAGGCAAAGGGAAGTGGGTTTGACAAAGGTTTGTGCCATTGTCACCGCCCCAGGTGTAACTGTTAGGTGGGAAGAAAAGAAGAGGTGGGGACATGGGTGGGCTAAGAAACAGGGACCTGAAGGTTGAAGAGTACAATTAAAGATAAGATGAGGGTCACTTGTAAGAAGGGCTTGATGGAACAATTAGAGAACATTTCTCATTCAAGGCCCTGGCCTTGACCATGGCCATTAACAAAAGTTGACCATGGCCATTAACAAAACTGCTGAGAATCTAGTAGGCTCAGCTTTCAAGGAGTTTCTGGGTTTGTTTCTCAAGTCATTTGGAAGCAGCAAAGTTTCACCAGATGCATCTACATTAGTCAGCAAGCCTATAAATACCCAGGCACAAAGATTTCAAACCAAACTGATTTTTACATATGGAAATACTGACAATGGAGGTAGAAACTAATTTGTGCTTATCATATTTTATCACTGAAATGTGATTATAAGCACATTTAATACATTAAAGAAACTTTGATGGAAAAGATAAAGTATGACAGAAAAAATTATGCCACCTGAGCATTTCAATTAGTTGGTAAATTTTTGTAAGTAACAATTCAGTTGTTATTCTCACTTTTGTGGTAAATAACTTACATGGATGAAAAGAACACTGCCATTAAAATAAAACAGAAAGCAAAATCTTTTTTTGTTAATTCTCTGTGGAAAGGTAGGCAAGATGTATCATTTTTTTCTTTCTATAAAATGCAGCTAATAAAACTGATTTCACTATGGTGAGGTGGTCCTATGAAAAGTAAACAAAGAAAAGTATCTATTGCAAGGTCAAATCAAGTTAAAACTGAATTTGAATTTTTTTAAATAGTATATTATACATACAGGCACACATATATTTATGTGCATATATAGGTAACGATTATCCCTTAAATGAGGCATCTCCCTTCCTGGAAATTTACAGGAAAGAGATAAACACTCATCAATCTGTATTGATTTAATGAAGCTTGATTGGAAGATAGGTAATGACTTAAAAGAGTTCAGGAATATGGGTGCTTCCAGTTTATATTGCTTTATCACTTATACTTCAGTTTATCGTTTATGTTCAGTTTATCATTTATACTTACAAGTCTTTTAGGTTCACATTTCAGTAAGATGTGTGTATATTTCTATTTTTTTTTTTTTTTGTGGGACCCTCACCAGTGACCGGGGATCGAACCAGCGCTCAACTGCTGCGCCACCAGGGGAGGCCCCTGTGTGTATATTTCTTGATCCATTTTTTTAATCAGAAATTCTGGGCCTCCCTGGTGGCCTAAGGGTTATTTCTCAGCACTATCACCACTACTGCCTGAGTTCTATCCCCGGCCAGGAAGGTGACCCACATGGTAGCACAGACTTCTCCTGTCTCGTCTGCTGTTCCCCTCAGCAGTGTATTTTACCACATCTACCTGTTCTGCTCCCTACTCTGTCTCTGGTGAATCCTCTCACCCCTGCACCTCTGGCCTCCACCACAGTTCTTCTATGCAAAAAAAAATTTAAAAGTTTAAAATAGTTTTTTGCCTTTGATAGAAAGAATGATGATTGTTACATCTTTCAAGTGCATTTGATTGCCAAATTATTAGTAATTAACTAAAGAACTGCATAAGAGAAGATGGAAGGTATCTCCATCATCAATCTTCCACATACTCCAAGGGAGAAAAAGTAATATTTTCTTTCATCATTAGCATATGCCTTGGGGATATAATGCTTTATCAAGAAAGGACAAGAGGAATTCAATACCATTCACAAAAAACAAAGTAATGAGAGAAAAGCAATGCCTTATGGGATTTGTGTCACACACACACACACAATTTCCCTCTTCCTGGTTGACTACCTTATCTTATAAATACCTTTCTGAAAGAACTTTTAAATAACAGGCATGAGTATACTAAGATTTCAGTCTTGTTTTAAGTTAAGAGTTAAAACCTATATACACATATATAAATTCACTAATTCCATTTAAGTCATGTGGTACAATTCCAGACCAAACAAAATTTATTTTGAGATTTATTTTTTTGAACCACTGTTTTCTTTCATAAGTAAGAAAAACCCAGAGTTGGCTGTGATTATGTATGTATTTGCATATGTTATAGCTAAAGCAGAACTCCAGCAACCCCTTGGCAGAAAAGAATAGTTAGCAAACTCAAAAACAACATTTTTATTCCCTTAAGTAATTACTTAATTAATGCCTTCTGTCTTGATTATAGCTTTAGTAAATGAAATATCCTTCATTTTTACCAGTATATTTGAACTTTCCACATTTCTTATATTCTAGAATCAAAGTAGACAGTTTTGTTTAAACAATAAGCAACCAGAAAATATTGTTCTGGGAATACACATATAGTATCACTAAATCAAGCAACATGAGTCATTCAAAAAATTTTTGATAGTTGAATTTTTTAGTAATTATTATGTGTTTTCAGATTGTAGGAGCTGAAAACAAACATAACCCTATTTTTCTCAGAAATAAATTATGAAGAAGTGAGTGAATTGTAACAATTGACAAACAGACGAAACTTCATCAGCATGATCACTGCCGTTCACCGAACACCTACCATGTGCTGTGCACTTTACACATGTCCATTATATATCACGTGACCTTTACAAATGTAATCGCATAAAGTATGTAGGGTTTTTTTAAAAAAGATTTATTTATGTGAACAAGAACTGGGGCACAGGCCAGAGGTGTGAGGGGTGAGAAGACTCACCAGAGACAGAATGGGAAACAGAATAGGCAGAACGACCGAAATACACTGCTGAGGGGAGCAGCGGGCAAGTCAGGAGAGGTCTGCAGCACCACTTGGGCAACTCCCTGGCCGGGTATCAAACTCTTGTGGCAGTGGCTGTGGATAGCTTCACAGGATGTGTCCCAACCCCTTGCATACCAGGGAGGGCCCTAAAGTATGTAGGTTAACCTCATTCTAAAATGAAGTCACAGAATGCCAAAAGGCTAAAGTCAGGATTCAAACTCAGGCTGAGGGTGATTCTGGGGTGCCTGGGTCACAAAGACATCTTCACCAACATTTCCAAATCCAAATCCACAGATTTTATGATTTAATTTGGGTTACTATGTTTTAGAAAATTTTGTATAGAGAAAGAATCAACGAAATATTTCAGATAGGGAGAGATATGTGTTGACTGTCTTATTCATCAGGATTCTTTAGAGAAATAGAACTAGTAGGTTGTGCATGTAGAGACTGATTTTAAGGAACTGGCTCAGGGGATTATGGAAATTTCCAAGTCCAAATTTTCCAGTCAGCCAACTGGCTAATGATCCAGAGAAGAGTTGCAATCTGTGTCCAAAGGCCATCTCTCTTAGCATCTCTTAATCTTTTTTCTTTCTTTTTTTCTATTAAGAACTTCAATTGATTGGATGAGGCTTATCCACATTATGAAGGATAATATGCTTTATCCCAAGGCTATTGATTTAAATGTTAATCTCATCTAAAAATACATTAACATCTAGAATAACATATGATCAAATATCCAGATACTATGGATTGACCAAGTTGACACACAAAATCTACTATCACCACTGTACACATGTATGTGATTTTATATTTGTATGTTATGCCTGAAAACAAATCACCAAACTCCTTAATATGGATAAAGAATAAATCAACTCTGAAACCACACTTACTCCATACCCACTCTGTGAGACAGTGTGCTGGATAGTGGGACTCCAAAAAAGGTTCCAAGTTTCAAGGTTTTTATAATCTAAGTAGGGACAGATCAAAAAGAGAGAAACAGATATGTATACAATGAATTATGCTCTCTTGTACTAAAATTTAATGAAAATATCAGGACAGAATTCAGCAAGAAAATAAGAGAAAGAATCAAGTATGTCCTCACACACACCTCTGTGCTTAAACAGAAGCTCAATTAGGAGGCGACACTTGAACCCCACTTCTGAAGAAGTAAGATATGAAGATACAAACATAGGTAGAGTTTAAGAATTTGTAGGAAATTCAATGAAACTTGAGCATGACCGTCATGTTGGAGAGAGACTGGGACAAGTTTATAAATCACAGTATAAAGTTGGGGCTTTATCCTGAAGCTAATGGGAAATTTCCAGAGAGGGGAAATGACAGATCACGATCAAAGATGGCTTTCAAAAAGATTCTATTAATGACAGGAGAAACACAATGGAAAAGCCATCACTTCAGCAGAAGCAAAAGCAAAGTTATTCAGCAGAAGCAAAGGCAAAGTTTTTTTAGGTTGTGTGGCGGACTGCTTTTCTCCCCTCTGGGCATTTATTGTCAATTCCCCTACCTCCCCCCACACCTGCCTGTGCATTATCAGCTCTGGCAAGTGTTTCTTGTATATAGTTGGCCATTAATTTTTCTTTAGGTATCGCCCTCCTTGCCCTGAGTGCCTGATATAGGTATGAGGCTTGCAAAAATACTCAATTCAAACATGTGTGAGGTAGAATGAGTCCCTATTGTTCTCAGAGTAGGCTGAACTAGCAATTCTTGGTCCTTTGACAACCAAATAGAAATAAGTTTACTAAACAGGCTCTCTGGCCTAATTTGATTTTTTACTTCTTTCCCATTGTGAGTAATATAATCAGTTTCTAGAAAATGTGCCCACCTCTATCTGATTCCACTGCCACCAACAAGTGTAGAAATTTTGAGAGGGCCAAAATCATGTTTTAATGTCAAAACTGGATTGGCTTGACATCAAAACAGGAAATTAAAATATTTCTATTCCTTTGTCAACATAATATGAAACAACCAATTCAAATGACTATAGCAGTAATTGAAGGGGGAGTGGTAACTGTTCAGTTACATTGTCCTTTTCTTGAGTTAAACATCTAAAATCAAATCACAGTTGGCTGTAAGAGACAGCAAGTCTGAGTAGGGAAACAGAATTCTGTGAACTTGGATCATCTAGTCCAGTTTCTTTAAAAGGCAAGTATGAGGTTAATGACTGCATACCTCATAGTTTTCTGAGCGATGTGTCATTTTAGTCATAGCTTCTTTTCTTAGCAGATGGCCATAAAAGTCTTCTACTAAAGGAAATTTGTTAAATTTGACTTATTTCAATTTATAGCCAGAGTTCCTTTCCTAAATTGCAAGCCTTCAAGGAAAACATCAGAAAAGACATTGCCATTGAACGTGCCACTTGTAGAATTCATCACATGGCGCCTCCAAAAATACATGTGCTGGATGCTCATGGGTCTGAGAGATGACAGGAGCTTCTTGAGTCAAACTCTACATCACTCTCATGAGTCAATCTCCAAAAAAAAAAAAATTAACTTTAAAAAATTTCAATCACCTCCAAAAAAAATGAAGTGTTTTCATAACAAGTTACAGAGCCTCTAGGCTTTGATTTATGCCAGTTTCCTCTCAAAGAATTGGAAGTGGGAGGGCCTGATGACAAAGGCTCTCACTTTGGGTATGTACCCAATTCCCAGTTCTCACATTTGCTTCCTTCCCAGTCTGAATTTCTGTGACCAGTCATAAAAGTTAGTTTTAACTAATTAATGCTTGGAACATTTATTATACCTAGCTCCTTAAATTACAAAAATGACAAGTGCATAAAATTTTTTGTGCAAGTGCTTCTGTGATTTACTTAGCAAGCATCCTGAGATAAGTAGGAGCTGAATGAGTTCCACTGCTGGCTTATACACATCAAAATTTAATTATGTTCCTGACCTAATGTTCCCCTTGTTTCTTGGAGTAGGGAAGTCATGGTGGACCATGTTATTATCAGAAGGACTTTGCAATTGTGAAATCTGAGCAATCTATGTAATTTTTTTGCCCAAGTGTTCTTTTCAAGTCTCATTAGATTATTATGAGTGTTACAGCTGTGCTAATCTTTTTCTAAGAAATGAACTTTTGAAATTGCACATTTTTAAAGTGACTTCTAGAGTTACCATGGCAGCTTCATTATAATGCACAGAGATGAACATTATCACAGCTATGCTTGATCTATCCAGGGTTGTCAGGAAATGAGAATTCCACATAAAGTGTATTCTCCAGGAGGACTCATAAAACTTGCCAGATCAAGTGCCTAGACTTTCAGTTTAGCAATTTTAAATGAAAAGCTTTCTCTCCTATGCTGCACACATCTCTGTTTCCTTAAATGTGTCCATGATGACTCAGGGTCTCTGTTATCAATAGCTTATTGTATTTGGGGCTACACACAGCGCTCTTTGATTTTCAGTCTCCTTTTTCATCTCAGTTTGCCTGCTGCTTATGATAACCAAGGAGACAAAGAGTCACTTTGGAACCTGAGAGAGATTAAGTTTTCGCCAGCCACCTCCAGCAAGGAGAATTTTCTATATATATATAGATGTGTCACCTGTATACTCCAGGTCCTTTGCTGGGTGCTTAGCAGCCAGAAGAAAAAAATGACAGCTTTGTACTAGCACATGATGTGGTTGGTTTCTGAGTGTTCTTCCAAAAGACAGGATTGGTATTTTGTACTACATCCTGGCTCTCATTCATCCCTTAAATTTACCCTGTTCTGATAGGCTAATTCCTTAACTTCCCTGCGCCAAGTTCCTTAATAAGGAACTAAGCCTGCCTTAGTTAGTTTCTTCCATAGATTTTTCTAGGGTTCTGTGGAAGGGACAAGACTGGACGATCATCATGGAGTTTAAGGGCACAGGTCCTGCTCCATCTCTCTAAATCTGTTTTTTCATCTCGAAAATAATGTTATTAAGATGAAATGCATTTGTGCATTTGGACTACAGAGTCTAGTCTAATCCACAGGAAGAATTAAAGAAGTGAAATCAGCTGTATGTGTAGAAGCCAATAGCAGTTGTAGATGAAATAAACTTAAAGTTTTATTGTAAAGTTTTTAGGATCGGGGGCCTCCTACCTGCAGCCACTGCAGCACAAGTTAGATCCCCAGGCAGGGAGGTGACCCACATGGTGCAGCACACCTCTCCTGTCTCCCCTGCTATTCCCATCAGCAGTGCATTTCAGTCCATCTGCCTGTTCTGCTCCCCACTCTGTCTCTGGTGAATCCTCTCACTCCCCATACCTCTGGCCTGTACCTCAGTTGTTGTATGCATAAATAAATAAATCTTTAAAAAAAAAGATTTTTAGGATCTTAAGGTTTTGGTTTGGTTTCAGAATTGAGCTGCCACAACATGCTTGTTTAACTATCAGTGTGGCATCTTTTTGTGTTTGTTGGGACGGTGTGAAGTCTGTAGTAAGAAATGAGTGTCGTCTGTTTTGCAAGTTGTTTGTTGGGACAGTGTGAAGTCTGTAGTAAGAAATGAGTGTCGTCTGTTTTGCAAGTAATCTTGTGATGGAATTAGAGATTGCAGATGTCTGACATAACCATGCAGCAGAAACTGTGGGGGTGGTTTAGTAAAAAGAGTGTGATTTTTGCCTTCAGAAAGAACCAAGTTGAGGTCTGGCCTGACTCACTAGCATCGCTCTCTAACCTCAGACCTTGACTCATCATATCAGACCCTATGTTTTCATATCTCTAAAGAAGATAATAATACCTCTTTCCAGGATTACCAAAAAATAACATTTTGTACCTAGTAAGCACATCATAAATTTTGTACATAGCACATAATAAAGTGATTGTTATCTACTTTCAAGATGTAATTGTGTTTAAAATAAGAATATCACTTTGGTGAATGCATTCAGATGCAACTGAAAATAAAATCTGACTTCCCTACCAGCTGAGTATGTGACTTCACCAGGAAGAGAGATGTATAAAATTATAGAGTGGGTTTCTCCACTCTTGCTGAAGCAGTGAATCACTGATCACATTACAAGTTAGAAGAACACTTCCCTCCCCTGCTCTTCCTTCAGTACAGAAAAATAGTAAATACATAGAAGAGATTGACATTTATCATGCACTAGTCAAAAGCACTGTATCTTCCTTTACCTTCTCCTGCTCTCCTTATATCCTTTAAGTTTTGTCCAAATGGTACTTTCATAACTGTACTATTTCAAATTGCAACTATCTAACTCACTCTCAACCTGCTCTCTATGCCACTTACCCTTTCAAAACTATTATATAATTTACTTGATTAGGGCATTTATGCTCTGCTTCCTCACAAAAATATAAATACCACCAAAGTAGACCTTTTTTTTTACTGATGTATCTCAAATGCCTAGCACCATTACAGTCATATGACTAAAGTTTTAATATTTTCAGATATCTACAAAGCCAAAATAGAATGAAAGAATTAGTACTATTAATTTGGGAAATCAATATAGAAAAGTTATTAAAGACTGATTCTAAATATTAATATTAAATTAATAATAGAAATATACTGAAATGGGGCCTCCATGGTGGTACAACCTCCCTGGTTAAGTCTTAGCACTATAAAGTTATCAGCAGCCACTGCAGCACCGGTTCAATCTCCAGCCGGGGAGCTACCCACATGGTGCAGCAGACCTCTCCTGCCTCACCTGCTGCTCCCCTCAGCAGTGTTTTTCAGTCAATCCGCCTGTTCTGCTCCCCTGGTGAATTCTGGTGAATCCTCTCCACCACCCCCTACACTTCTGGCCTACACCCCAACTCTTGTATGCATAAATAAATAAAATAAATCTTAAAAAAAAAAGAAATACACTGAAGCAAAACAAAGTGGGTCTGTTTTTATTCATTCTTTTGAGCGATTAATTTTATTTTCTTTTTTACCACTAGTAATTTTAGTGGAAAGAACCTCTGATCTTTGATTATTCGGCGCTAATGTTTTCTATAAACAGGTGTTAACAAGTATGAAGAGTTTGGTTGTTTTTACTTTCTTCTTTTCTCATTAGATTTCCAAGTATATAACCTTCCATTCCTACCCTACTACTTGGAGTAGTGTAATCTGAAGGACTATAAATATCTATGATAGCTGGTCATTAGTCACATGATGTATTTTATGATTTTGTGTCTATAGTTTTACATGAATAGCATATATAAGGGTTCCTTAAATTTTAATGTGTATGCCCAAGGTCTTATAAAAATGCATGTTAGGAATAGATAGATAAAGAAGTAGGGCTCTAGATTCTGCATTACTAATTGTTTCCCAGGTGAAGTCAAGCCTATTGCTGCAAAAACGCCCTTTACATATGAAGGGTCTACATTAATTTTTTAATGGCATTAACCTATTTTTTTCAGAGTTGAGCTTCAAATTTATTTATTTATCATTTTTTTAATTTTATATATTTTTACATCATTTTTCATTTTTGCACAATGTATGCATTTTTATCTTGGTTATAATCTCCATTCAATTCCCACCCACCCCCCTTTGCTTTGGCCCCACTCCTTCAAATTGATTTCTTAAAAAAACAGTGAAGCAAGAACTTAGATGCTTTTTCTGACACAGTTAATTCAAGTCGGGTAACATTTTTACTCAACAATATTAATCATAGATTTCAAGTTTGCATACAATAGCAGTCTAAAAGAGGAGAGTGTTAGTTTTTAGGAGTGATCTAAAGACAGGTGAAGATTTTTTTTCTCTAATGAGGTTCAAGTTTAGGACTATAATAAGCCCCACTGAACAAGTGAAGCAGGAAATGGCAGGTTTGTTTTGATAGAGACCACGAATTTTAAGTGTGTGTTGTCTTTACACTGTCTTTGAAACTCTGTGCTGTGAAAACACAGGAGCCAGGAAATGAGCCCAGCCAAGTGATTCCACTCTCTAAAGATGTCAAAGTCTATTCTCTGCAATATCCAAATGTTCCTCTATTAGAAGTGAAATGAGGAAAGGCTTCTATCATTTATAGCTGAGTAAACCAAGAACATTTTTTTTTCCTCATGTAAATCAGTTACTTACAGCCCCTTAAATAAAAGCATCCTTCCTCTCAAAGGCAGCTGATGCTTAACACCTCTTATTCTGACTCAGGCTTTGTTTTCTCTAAAAATGGGCAGGAGGGAGGACTAATTAAATTCTTGGTCCTTTATGAAAAAATGAAGTAGTTCAGAAAACTAAAAAATCGGGGTGTGTACATGGAGGTGAGTGAGTGATGGTCTCTCAGGCACTTCAAAGTTCTTGTTTTGACTTAAGAATTATAAAACAGTAATTGTTTTGAGCCAACTGCCCTGCAGAGTACTGGTATGTGTTCCCTGTTGGTCACTGGGAGAACAAGTTCTGCAACTGTGCTGACAGGGCATTCTCCAGGCTATTGATATTAGTAAATCTTCACTTGGAGTTCTCTTTCATGATTTGGTGTAGCTCTCATGTTTGGGTTGGGCAAATTAAAGTTTCTTACTTAATTCAAACTGATGCAATCTAACTGGAAGCAGATTATGTTCCCCTATTTCCTTTAAGAAATTTGGTAATGTCACTGTGATGGCAGGAGTTAGGGAAACTAAATAAGAAAATAATGGCTCAACTTGGGATTTTACTGTGACAGAGTGTAGGAGTGCATTATTATGACCACACTTCTGCACTGACCCTGAAGTACTTGTCATTGAAATTGGGTCAGTGGAGCTTAGTATTTGCCTGAGACAAATTCAATGTATTATCTCAAATCTCATAATTCTCCTTTCAGAGAACATCTGCTTTCTGAAAAAAATCATCCAAAGCAGTTAATGTAACACTCTGAAGCAGGGATTCATAACATAGAAGCTATGCTAGATGCTTCTGAAATTATACAGGACACTTGTATAATTTACTGGGAGAAGATACATTAACTTTTATCAAATTGCTAAATGGTTCTGTGATTCTCCCAAAAAAGGTGAAGAATCATTGTGCTTGTTTCTATCAAAATTTAATATTTTAAAGACTTGAGCTAACCATTCTATTTCTAAAGATCTGCTGGACATAAATATTCATTCTAGTGAACAAATTTACTGTGAAGGAACGTTTATTTCTGAATTTTTTATAGTCAAAGAACAGAATGAACTTAAGTATCCATTAATAGAAAATAATTTATAACATTATATTACATTTGTTTTATGGAATATTATACTGCCATTAAAAAGAATAACATTCACATGAAAACAAGTGTTTAAGATGTATTGCTAATTCAAGACTCCTTTGTTCATCAGATGATCAATTAACTAGCAAAGTGTGATACGCGCTAGGTCAATGAAGTGGGTATAAAAGAATGTGCACTAATTCCATGCTAAAATCTTTGATAGGTATTGCCTTTTCCTTTCTGTGATGAATTTGTAATCTTTACTACAGCCAGAGCAGGAAAATATGACATGAAACTGCATAATGGGATCACCTTTGTGAGCCTGGATCCCTGAAGTGACTTACAGAGTGACTTACAGACTGGGGCACTCTCATGTTTGGGAATAAGCTATTGGTGGGTAAGGACACATAGGTTATATTTATTTATTCTTCTAGCTAAAAAGGTAGGATGCTATACCTGCCTTATGACAACTATGAGACACCACTGGAGTTGTTTAACAACTGACCCATTACGGCATTATTTAACCTTTTGTCCTGGCAGGACTTCTTCAATGGCCATATGAAATAATTTTGCTTAAAACAAAAGTCCAATATTCATTTCCAAAACTAACAGATGAATTGAAGGGATCATCATTGTCAGGGATGTGTTGATTTAATTTTTTAAAATACATTAAAAATCATTTTTTAAATACATTTCTAACCTAAACATTTAGACACAATAGGGCTGCAATGTGGTGGCTGAAGTGGTAACAAATATTTTTAAAGAGGGTTCTTAAATATGGATTTGGGTATGAAAACAGAAACCATTAGTTTTTAAATGCTGATGTAGTAAAAAAAAAAAAAAGTTGAAATGAAAGGAAATCTCATTCTCCTAGCAAGAACATAGAAATTCTGACAAATGCTGGGGTGACGCTCTGGTCCATCTTGCTCTCAATATGATTATTATTATGAGCTGTCAACACATACATGCCTTTTTCTAGTTCTTATCCAAATAGAATGCACTTTGAAGATCAATAAATAATTATCATATGCAGAATTTATTTGTACTGTTCCCATCACTTAGCTGTCGGCCATCTGTCAACTGCATTTGGGCAGAATTTAAAATTTGAATGAACATAACTACAAATAGCTTGTCATGACCCATAAAGGGCTTTTGGAGATGGGAAAGCGGAAAAGCCCTTTAGCATCCCGATGACAGCACAAACTGGAACTATCTGGAAAGTAAACAAAAATTCTGTGCAACAGTCTGGATTTCCAGACCCACTGTATATTGATTTTCTGTCAAGAAGATATACAGGTCTTAGAGCATGCTGCCTACGTTCTTATTTATTTATATATTTATTTACCCATTCATTCATTTTGTGCTGGGGTAACTGTGGCTGGCAAATAAAAGCTTCAGGAGTTGTAGAATATATCAAATCTTTGAAATGTGTACCCGGTATGAGAAAACTCTCCTATAGAGATGAGATCAAAATCAGTGGGGGATGGGATAGTATATATGGTACCTTTCTACTTTGATTTTTGCATGGAGGTGAATATACATACTTTGAAAACTGGTTTTAGAATTGGTTAGAATTCTACAGTGGACGCGGCACATTATCGAATACCATCCACTGGAAATACAACAAGAAATCACACACTGCTACCAGAATTCCATTTGCTCACTGATCTCCCTGTCCTATGCCATCTTTTCCCCTCCAGGTTAAAGACAAGGAGGGAAGCGGTCACAGCTCCAGCTTTTTACAGTCAGCTAAAAAAGGCACACTAATTAGACATTAATGTATTTCCAGAGTAATAAATATTGGAGGTTTGTGGTGCATGCTAATTAGCAAAGGCTCTGAGAAGTCCTGTAAGAATGCCACTTTTCCTAAATTTATCCAAGTATTTCCTATACTACTTGCTAACATCCCACAAAATACAAGGAACATAGGGCCTCCCGGGTGGCACAGCGGTTGAGCGCTGGGTTGCAAAGCTGCCTGCTGCCTCTGAAGCGCCCGTTCAATCCCCGGGCGCTGGCGAGGGTCCCGCATGGGCCCGCAGACCTCTCCTGCTGCTCCCCTCAGCAGTGTACTTCATCAGTCTGCCTGTTCTGTTCCTCGCTCTAACTCTGGTAAATTCTCTCACCCTCCCGCGCTTCTGACTGTACCCAGTGATTGTATAAATAAATAAATAAATCTTTAAAAAAAAAACACATGGAACATCAAGTTTAATTAGTTTTCCAGGCTTATCTCTTAGCACTCAGCACCTTAAAATATAAGTCACACACACACACACGCACACACCCCTTTCCACTGTTTTTAGATACTGTTCTTTTTTACTTGGATTCTCTGGGTCTGTCCCCTCATTTATACTGCTATCCCAACTGTGATGGGACACATGGATATCTAGGTCACAGCTTAGCTGTCACTTTTCCTGGTTAGCTTTTCCTAACACTTCAGTCATTCACACCTTTGCTATGTTTCTCCACTTAATCCAGTCCTTCTATCCCAGCCACAGCCAGCTTTCATTATAACTGTGCAATAGTTTTACCCACCTGTAGGAAGATAAACTGCAGAGATCTTCCTTCTCTGTTATCTTATTCAGTATGTTTGCTTGACTATCTCATAAGGTTCTTGGCCACATCATAAACAATAAGTGGATGATTATTAAATTTAAATGAGTTTTAAATCCTAAAGCTCTAGTTTGGAGTAATGTTCTTAGAGCTCTTAGATTAAGAGAACCACAGATTCTCAGTATATTTTTGTACTTTTGACCTAAGTTTTATTAGATTACATAAATTGCTTTATTTTTTAAATTTTATCAGAAGATATTCTATGCCAGTGTAAGTCAGAGGTTTCCAGGCCTTGGGAGTCACAATAACCTGTTCCACTTGGTATGATTCCAAGATGTTGATCTCTCCCTAGCAATGCCACAGGATGTTTATTTCACCTTTACAATTAAAACAGTTTACATAGATGTGTTTATTCACAATTATTATCCTCAAACTACCTGAACACATCCACTGAATACATCCAAACATCTAGTGGATATGAAGCTGACACCTGCTTCTGATTCTAGTTCTAAGAGTCAGGAAAAGGAGGTTTGGTTACATCCTTGGTGATTCTCAGAAGACATAGACACAAGATGCACGCAGCATAACTAGACTAACTTATGTTTCTTAAAAGTTTGGATGGCACTGCTAATGGACCACAGCTGATGTCCTGACCAGTCTTTGTTCTTAGAGTAGTTTGGTAACTCTGGCATCCTTGAACAATCTCTCATGGTACCTTGATTTTTCTGGACATAAATAATACTAACTCTCTGTGATGGTTAATTTTACTTGTCAATTGGACTGCACTAAGACATGCCCAGATAGTTGGTAAAATGTTATCTCTGGGTGTGACTGTGAGGTTTCTAGAAAAGATTAGCATTTGAATAGGTAGACTGAATAAAGAGGAATAGTCTCACCAATAAAGGTGGATGCCATCCAGTCTGTTGAGGGCCTGGAAGAAGGGGGAATTTGCTCTCTGCCCGAGTTGGCTCCTGGTTTTTGAATCTTCAGACTCAAACTGGAACTAAAAGTAATGGCCCACCTATTCTCAGTCTTTCAGTCTTGGACTTGTATAATACCCCAAATTTCAAAGGGTGATTTATAGACTTTTTAACCTCCATTTTTGCATGAAGCAAACCTTTATAATAAATCTTTTACTATCTATTTGTCTATCATCTATCTACCTTCTATTGGTTGTGTTTCTCTGCAGAACTCATTTGTAACACATAATCCTTATCGATAAGCGTATTCACTAAGAATTTTGATTAACCATTGTTTTAGATATTCTACCTACAAAGTAAATATTGATAATCTCTTAGAAGTATGAATATAAATATTGTGAAAAATGTTTTATCTATAAGCAAAAATGTCATGGGTAAGAAGAAATTTTACACTTCGCATCAAGAGTTCTAAGACCGCAGTTTATAAAGCAGTATCTGACTGTTGGTAAGGAGCAAAGCAGAACATGCATTTGAAAGTCAGTAGAAAATTTCTATCTCTAGCACTGTCTCTTTAATGCTTTTCTGCGGTTATCTCTACATGCTTGTCTCTTCATAGCAAGAGGCATTTTCTAGATATTTTCATGAAGTTTAGAGAAAGATATGGTGATGTATGTGGGATTTCTGAAGCTCCCAGGGTCAGAAGTGGGTGTGAAAATCAAATTGACCTCAAAAAAAAAAAAAAGCAAACAACAAAACAGAATTTATAACACTCATATAGAATAATTTAGAAAACATTAATAAACTAAAAATAAAATGTATTCAATTGTTCAGAGTGGTTATAATAGGTCATTTTATCATATTGCTACAATTATCAAAATTTTCATAGTGGCATGGTCATACAAAGTTTAATAAAGTGGATCATTTTACTATTAAAATTAAAACGTGCATTAACTTTATCATTACACAAAGTATAAAATTCTTAATTTGTTTAAAAAAATAGGACAATCGCTTAGACTAAATATAGAGAGGCATGTGAAATCTGAGGCTTTATTTCTGCCCTATCCCTGAAGCATGTTCTTTTCCATCAAGGAGCATTAAAGACACTATAAATCCCAGTATAAATATTCTGGGACATCCTGTAATGATTTGTCCATCCATTCCCACTCATTCTCTCCCTATTCCTGGACCGTGTGTGCACACAAGCATGAACACAGACACACACAAACACACATACACCCTCTGCTCTTTCTCTCCTACAGCATTAAAATCTTCCTCCCTCAATTATCATCTTTAGCATCTCTACAGCCTTGCCCATAAAACTACCTTCTTCATCTTTCGGACCACTCTCTCTGCACATGTAGGCACACTCAGAAACATATCATTTTCACCCATCATAATAAAGCACACTGTTCTGAGTAGCCATATACCTATGTATGCACGTTATAATCTCTCTCTGAAACAACCCATTGATTTAGACTAAATAATAATGGAAAATGACTTACCCAGTCTATTCCCACATATTCATATTTTATTTATTATTACAATTAGCTTGATGCATATCAGAAAGATGGAGTGCCTTTTGTTTTTCTATGGATTGCTTCTGCTTTTCTCCTTTACCATTCTTTCAGCTACCCATTAATAAAACACATCTTAGCAAAAAATAATGGGAAGGCTGGATGAAAGGCAGAATCTCTGTACTATCCTTACAACTCTTCTGTAAATCTAAAATATGTCCCAAAGAAATTGTTTTTACACATAATAGGTGGAGGAGAAAGAAAACTAGATGCAAAGATAGGAAAAGTAAAGAGCCGGGGAGAAGGCAAAGAAAAAGCAAAGTGTGTGCTTTTAACGCCCCAGAGACAGGGACTTCAAAACATTAACAGCACAATCATTATGTTGCATTTGTGTGTGTCTGATGATTCGTAGCAATCAGTCTTTCGTATTGAGGTATAGTGTTAATTAGGGCTTATGCACCTCCAAGTCAATTAAATTTGGTTTATTAATGCATAATTCAATATTGTTGTGTATAGCAGAACACTTAAAAGGATTTTAAAATTCTGTCTTCTGATGTGGCCTGAAATATTTCAAGGAAACACCCACTGTCAAGTGAGTGAAAATGAATAATTATGGGAGCCCTAAAACCCCACAGTTGAACAGACAAGACAGCTGCTATTATTAAGCACTCCAAATTGAAAGTATGGATTCTATCATTATAAGAACAAAGACAGTGCTATGATAATTATGGAAATGCTATAGTTTCCATTTTGCTAATGTTTTTCAAAGAATATTTAAAGCCACAAAAGGTTAAGATAGAGAACTCAATTTCTGTATCTTGTTACTCACTTAGATGAATGCATTTTTTTCTACCAATTGTAGTCATAACAGCTTGCAATCCCTGCAACATCATGATAAGAAAGCGCCGATTTGGGCAAGAAATTAAATGATAATAAACATAGTGTAGACTCAGTGGGGGTGATATTGTTTAATGTCAGTGGTGATTGAAACTACCTTCTAGATGACTGAAGCTTTGTTGGCCTCGTCTGTTTATATTAATTTCTTCTTTTCAAAGGCCATTATCTTAAATTGCATGTTATATAACTTGTGCCGCCTCCCTCCAGCCCACAGCACCACTTCTAAAGCAACTTGATGATGCATATTGTAGGGGGAAAAAAATCTTTCCTAGGCTCAGCATCCAAGGAGATTACAATCTTGAGACTGTAATGGGAATGGATTAAATTTTGCACAATTTCCTTTTGTCACGTGAATTGAATCCCGTTGTGCTATTTTCTATACGCCTTTCAATCTTTGTCACAAAAATGATCTATGAAAGTATTAGCACTAGTCTGCTTTTAACCCAGTCAGGATCTTGCAGTTTGATTGGCTCTCAATTTTCCCTCCCTATGAAGACAAAGCAAGAATACAGAGAAAAGCCCACCCAACAGATGACAGAAGATGTAAAAGGTCATTATCTTTTGGCTCGGGGAGATGGAACAAGGACAATCAATGATCTTCATGTTGATTTCATAAAAAAAAAAAAAATTGAATGGCAAAGGGAAATGTCTCAACACAAATCCAATTCTGTGTCAGGAATTGTGCTTCTTTGCAAGTAGCAAGCTGAAGCAGTACAAAGATCCTTCTCCACACAGCTTCAGATTTTCAGATTCCAAGTGCAAACTCTTCCTCAGATGTCAGATTTTTCAAATATTTATTATCTGAGGTTAAGGTGGAGTCATTTGAATGTCTATAGTGTTCGCAGATTTCAATATTGCCTTTAATTGACCCACATTCACAGAGAGAACAAAAACAAAACAAAAAAAAAAAAAAACCCACGCATATTAAGAAGGAAAATAAGAGAATTGCTTCCTTAGAACTTGATTTGTTTTGTTCTCTAGTGTCTTTGATGTCAGGCAAAGCTACTGTATGCAATGTAATCTTCAGTGCTCTGGGTACATAAAATATTTTTGCTACTTACTTTTATATTGACTTCTCTAATTCCATGACCACTGATAAATAACTCACTGCTCTAAATAAAATCATAAAATTCATATATTAAGGTAGTCAGAGATAAAGAGCTACGTGCTCTAACTTACCAGAAATCTCAAGGTGTTCATCTTTTTTTTGTGCACCTATATGAACTTGTCTATCTGATCTGAGTCTTGTTTTGAATAATTAGTTTGCAGGAACAGGTTTTACAAGTGGTACACATTTTCCAAGTAGCTACATGAAACATAGGATTAGAAATCAAGAAGCAAAGATTCTAGGTGATAAAATCTTGGATCCATGAGTTGTTTTTCCACAAGATATGAGAGATAGCTGTGCCTATTGGGCACAGATAGTTGGTCTGAGTTTTTCTCTCAGGACAATGTCATGTGACTGTAGTCCTATCACACTAAATCTTTCTGAAAAAGAGATTTACCAACAGAGAAATCACCCTGGAGAACCACTTTATCAGTTTTGCATGAAGGTGCTAAGTTCATGCATAACCCTAAATGAACCAGGTTATGCAATTCCATAGTATCCCAACAAGAGGGTCACAAAATGGCTTAAAGTATATGCTACCCTAGTGTTTAATAGGTGCAGAGTTCAATTGTGTAAGATGAAAGAGCTTATGGTTAATGAAGGTGATGTTTGCTCTACAATGTGAATGTACTCAATGCTAATAAACCATACTCTTAAAAAAATACTCTTAAAAATGGCTAAAATGGGGCTTTTCCTGGTGGCTCAGGCGAGTTGAGCGCAGTGCTGGGAAGCTGTCCACAGCCTCCACAGAGCCAGTTCGATCCCAGCCGGCCAGGGAGGATCCCACATGGCACACAGACCTCTCCTGTCTCACCCACTGCTCCCCTCAGCAGTATATTTTGTCAGTCTGCCTGTTCAGTTCCCCACTTTGTCTCTGGTGAATCCTCTAACCCCGCCCCCCGCACATCTGGCCTGTACCCCCATTTCTTGTATAAAATAAATGAATCTTTTAAAAAAAAGGCTAAAATGGCACATTAAAGTATATTTTACCACATTTACAAAATGGCACAATAAAGTATATTTTACCACAAAAAAACAAGTAGATAAATGATTAAATATTTAACTGACACAATATAAAAATGAATGGCAAGAGGCATGATAATGGGAAAAAAAAAGAAAATTAAAACATAGAGACATGTAACATATCTCAGACTATCTTACAGACCTGGAGAGTAGGATACTGGCTAAACCTGTGTAAGGACCAGAACCAAGACTAAGAAAACTCTCAGCAACCTCACAAGAATTTCCATTTCCCCTATCTGCCTTTCTCTGCTGCTCAGCGGCATTCCTTTTTCTACCTCTGCTCCCCACTTCACATGACCATTCATGGCTTTCGACCCAGTTTGTCACAATTCCAATCATAAGGATCAAAAAAATTCTCTCAGTCCAAATTTCAAATCCCTGGTGAAAGACTTTTAATTGTCCAGATTGAGTCCAGAGATAACTCCTGTTCCAACTGATTGTATGCAGCTGTTTACGCCTGTCTGCTCCGGTCAGTGCTCTCAATCCCCTCTACGGCTGTGGGCCATTCCAAACCACAACAGCTGCTGGAAACCACCCATGTGACCAGGTGGAGTGATAGTTTCCAGAATCCAGATAGATACCTTAACTCGATATTCATATTAAAAACGATGCACTAAACTGACAAATATTCAAGATTCTTGCTAATTACTCGAGACAGGTGCCTACATGTTAGTTTATGGTGTGTGTTATCATTTGTTTATCTAGGTCAGACTGTCAGTCTTCAGAAACTATACTTGATCAATTTATCTACAGACAGCATTACAGGTTTTAGGAAGTTAACATTAAATGAAGATATAGGAGACAGCTTTTAAAATAAAAAAAAAAAACCTTGCCCCAATGTAACACAGTGAAAAACTAGAGTAGAATCAAGAATCATAACTGATCTTGAATGTAAGACCTCTCAAGAGAACAAGTTATAGATCAACTGTTTGATAAAAACAGGCATAATTACATCAGATAACCATCAGCAGGTGAAATGTCCTTTCTCCAAGAAAAGGACATATCATTCTAAATAAATAGGACAAAGGAGTAGTCAGCCTTTGCTAGGTAGTATAGGATAAACACTCAAAATTCTTTCCTTCTATTCTCTTATGCAGTCTATATCTCTAAGCAACAACTGCATTAGTTACATATCAGACCTGAGAAAGTCACTGGGATTCTAGTAGAATATTTCCTAGGCTACCTCATTAAAATATTTGAAAACATCCCTTGACATACATAATTTACCAGAAGAATCATCCCACCTTCTTTATTGTGAGTTTTACTAGTTTTTCATCAGAGAGTAACCTTTCAAATATATGATGTGTGTTTATGGCATACAAAATATACTTTGATTACTATCACGAATCTATGGAGAGGATGTGGAGACCAAAGAACCCTTGTACACTGTTGCTGGGAGTGCAGACTGGTCCAGAACCTGTGAGAAACAGTATGGAGGTTTCTTAAAATAATAAAAATAGGTCTACCTTACAACCCAGAAATCCCATACTCAAGAATCTACACTAAGAATGGAAAAACACTAAGTCAAAGGGATATAGCACGCCTATGTTCATCTCTGCACTATTTACAACAGCCAAGTTAGAGACACAACCTACGTGCCTCAGAACAGATGAGTGGCTTAGGAAGATGTGGTGTAGTGTACACATGGAATACAACTCAGCTATAATAAAATATGAACCATTCTGCTATCTGTGATAACATGCATGGAAATGGAAGGGGTTATGTTAAGTGAAATAAATCAGAAGGATAAAAACACTGGATGACTTCACTTCTATGTAGACTACAAAGAAATGAAATGAAAAACAAACAAAACTAAATCAAAACAAATCCTAGAAATCTAACTGTAGAATTAAAGCTACTGCAAGGGATGGGGAAGGTCCCCAGTGGACTATGATGGCGGAGAATTATGATTGTACCCATTGGTGATGGGTACACTGTTAGAACATATATGTATGTATAAAGATGAGTGAAGATATACTCCCAAAACACATGCAATGCTGTAAATTATTGGCACCACATAAAAATAAAAAAAAATGCCAAAATAAATTCAAGAAGAAAATAAAAACCTGTTCAAATGATTCCAAAAAATATTTCTCTTCTCTCTTCCTTCTCTCTCTTCTCTTCTCTCCCTCTCTTTCTCTGTCTTAGTATCTGGCTTTCACTCTCCTCTCCCTTTCCTTGAGGTAACCTGGACTTTCTGTAAGCTTTCAAAATGTCTTTGAACTTTATTACATATATGATTTGTGTGGTAGAGTCTGAAAAAGGTCACAATAGAACAAAACTTCAGCCATTGGGTTTGAAATGTTGAGGAAGCAGGAGATTTCTCTCTCTATTGTGCTTTAACTGTGTGATTGCTATCACCCTTATCATGTGATTGACTAACCAATGGTTTATTTTATAATTGCAAGGCCAAACTAAAGGTGAGAGAATGTTCCTTCTCTCTTGCCAATAATTCCAGGCTTGGAGATGCGCATATTCCCAGGGGAGGCATGCAGCAGGTGTGAGAGCTTGGGGCTATTGCCGTTGGCTGTTGATTACTCTCTGTGTAATTTGAAAAGCTTTCTATTCCCATAGCTTTATGCAATCTATCAACAGTAATAGATTCATAATCATTATCCAGCCTACTGGAGGTTTGGCCACTGTGACAGATGTCTTCTCAATTTCATGTTGTGGGCTCTAGTTAGTCTCCCCTCCCTCTGGAAAATACCTTATATAAAAATCTACCATTAGTGTATCTGATGTGATGCTTACATTGACTGGTGACATTAATTATTAATCCCGAACTTCAAAATGGATAATTAACCAAAATGAACTAAACATACCAGCACTGACTCATCATACTCTATCCCCAATAGAGTTTATGGCAAAGATGACTACATGGCACACAACTCAGCTCTCAGGCACACTTTTGTTTTTCTTATTTGTAACAACCCCTGTTTCAGTTAAACATTTAAAGGCATTGTTTGTCTTAGGCTTTGTCTTGGAAATAGTATATCACCGTATGTCAAATTCCCATCAAATCTCTCCACTGTCTCCAGGAGTATTCCCAGGATAGCAAAGGTTGTCTGTACCACCTATACTGATAACTCTTTACAAAGGAAACCCAATACATATTCGACACTGTATAGATTTTTATCTTTTATTCACAATGTACTTATGATGAATACCTAAGAAAGGAACAATTGTATTTCCCTCAATTTTTTTTTTCTTAAACTCTTGGGTATAAGATACACATATATTTACAGTATAGACTCATAACAGTAATTGTGTTTGAAGAAATACCTTCAAGATTCTGATATTCCTTTTATCTTTTTGAGTCCTTTATCTTTTAATAAAAAATATTATTTATTTTTACTACTTGATTTGCTTCATCAATTACCATCTTGCTTTCACTTTCCTTGTATTTTTTAATGCATTGTAGCAATTGCTTCTTTTAAATTTACTTTAGGAACTTAGAAATAGGAATGGATGGTAATAATGGTTTATATACCCCACAGAAAGGAGAGATCAGGAGCAGGATGGGGGGTGGGGGGGTTGTAGGGAGGAGGCACAGAGGGCTGGAAGATCTCCACAAAAAACAGATCACCCAAAAAGTGCTGGTTAAAAGCTTTAAAATTATCTGTCAGGCCTCCCTGGTGGCACAAGGGTTTAAGTTTCAACACTGACAAGCTGTCTCCAGCTACTGCAGCATGAGTTCAATCCCCAGGCAGGGAGCTGACCCAAATGGTACAGCAGACCTCTCCTACCTCAACCGCTGCTTATTCTGTTCCCCACTCTCTCTGGCACACCCCCACACCTATGGCCTACACCCCAGTTTTTATATGCATAAATAAATCTTTAAAAACTCTGTTTCCTTCATTTGAGTTTGAATACTTTTTGAAGAGCTTATAACATTTTTCCATTTTCATGTTTTTTTTTCACTACCCTGGCAATAAGTGGGAAGATTTCCATAAGCATTGACTTTCATTTATTCTTTACCCCCATTCAGAAGTGTATTTACTTGTATTGAAGCCAATTAATTATATAAAACTTTCTTATATACAATAAATAAGTCAAGGGGATGTAATATATACAGCATGGTGATGATGCTCATAATGCTGAGCACACATGCAACTCACAGAAGAAAGTAAACCCTACAGATTAACTTTGCATGGTCATAGATAGCAAGCATATTATGATGATCATTCACCATGTATCATATCATTATTATTTGTACACCTGAAACTGATATGTTATATATCAATTAGACCTCAATTAATAAATGTTAAAAGGAGTTTATAGAATGACCGAAAGATGCCTAAATATTAAAATTGTCTTAATATTATGTGACAATATTATATTATTGTCTTATGTAAGTATCAAAGTTCCTGAATCTAAATGATGAGCTAGTGGTACTTTTTATTAGAAGAAATGAAATATCCAGAGGATAGAGAAGACAAAGAAAAGCATTTCCCATCAGTTGATCAAAGGTCACTTGCCCAGTGATTAAGATCATGAACAATGGCAATAAGACCACTTGGTTGCGAGCTCTTTCATTTAAATCCCATGTGACCTTGGGCAATATACTTAATATAAATATACCTGGTTTCCTCATTTACAAAATAATTATAATAGTAGTACCCACTACTAGCATAAGAGTTTAATGCAAAGTCTTGAATAGTAAGTACTGAGGAGTGTTAGTTATTATAGAGGATAAGTATATACAGCATTTAGAAAAGTTAGACTTAATCCATCAGGAAGTTGAATTAACTTTATTTTCTCAAAACTAGCTCACTCATAGCAGGAATCTAGAAAACTTAAATAAGGGACCAGGAAAATGAATAACTATAAGAAAGTAAAAATCAAAATCAACAAACAACTATGAACCAGAGACACTCTATGGGTGGTGGGGGGTGGGGAGGGGAGGGATTGGGGTCAAAATAAGGGGATTGCAATTGTATGGGGAATATAAAAATAAAATTTATTTAAAAAAAAACACTAGAGGAAGTATTTTTCATTGAAAGAATGTTCCAATAATAAAACTTCAAATGGCAGAGTATATCAGAACTCCATCACCAAAAGGCTTCAGCAAAGGCTGCAAGGAACTTTGTCATGGCTAATAAGGGAGATAAACCTAAAATCAGCTCAGCTATTTTCTAGGTGATCAGGAAACACTTCTAAGTGAAAGATGTAATCATCTTCCCCAAGTTTTGAAGTTGTTGGGAGGAGTGAGATGACAATTAGGATAAAGTAGCAAATAGGGGGGATTATTGCTCGCAAATACTTAAAGAATAACTCCAGTTGTTATATTCCTTTCTCTACTGGAAAACCAGCCAACAGAAAGGGTTGGCTCTGTGACAGCAAGTTTAGAAATATATCTAGGAAGAGTTTGAGTTCTACTATATTTGTTAAAACCTCATCATCATGGCCCTAATGACTGGAACAGTGAAAGGATTCTGTCCATTACCTGAAAGAAATGAATCGTGATCTTCAACAGGACCATGCAGGTTCATTCACAGACCTCATAGAATCAATCTTCAGCTGAATGCCTAGAGTCCTTAGTCACATGAACTCCTGCTCTTTTTTCATTTCTTTTTTTTTTTTCAGGTTCCATATATCCACCCTGTTTCAATACTTCTCTGATTCAAGCCTCACCTAAAAGAAATAGGCTAAATTCTTACACTTTTAGCAAGGATCAGATAAGACAAAACAGAATCTAATTTCTAATATGTATAATTAAAAATATTAATATAAAAAGCCAATCTCCATTGAAACAGTAAGGCTGCAAGGAACAAAAGCAAGAGAGAACCATGTCCTGGAACAGTCTGATAGAGAATTAGAAAAACTCAAAGATTCTTTTTGACTCTGATATTCCACAATTCAATAATTCCATTCACCTACACACACACACACACACAAAAAATGTAGCCTGATAGCTGCTAACATCCAAGACCCTTTATTAAATCAGACAGTTCGCCCAGAAATCAGTTGACAATGTGAAATCAGTACTCCAGTTAATTTTAAGGATATTTTGGGGTCTAGATGATAAAGGAAGAATGAAGGAGGAAAGGAAAAGAATTAAGGAAAAAGAAAAAAGAAACCAAAAAAATAAGATCTATGGCCAGAATCAATACAGCTTACTCAAAAGTACAGAAAATAATACTACTATATGTTGAGGTTATTTTTCTCTCAACATGATTTAGGTATACTATTTGGCACTATTACTTTTTCTCTAAATTGTGTTTCAGTAATTAAAAGGGGGGAGCTTTTTATTTTAGATGAAATAATGCAGTATATGGTCTCGAAAAGTGAAATCTAATCTCACATGACTTCGAAGGCCTTTTTGCTCTCTACTCCTCAAGATGCAAGTAGTCTATCAAATGCTGAACATGAAATCCAGATCGGCCATGACCAAGTCGATTTCAGATTTCCATTGTTGCCAAGCTTGTGGACTAGATGGATATGGGCTTCATGGAGTGGTTTATAATTTATCTGGTTGTCTTTCTGTGCTTAATCCATGTGTGGGAGGGACAGCTCGACATAATCACTAGCTTCAAATAAGTAATTCCATTCAATATCAGTTTTTAATTTTATTTCCTCATTCCTTTATTGATGCAGTAAAATGCTGGTTAATCTGCACAGCTCAGGCAAGCCCAGTGTTGTCAGTATTAATTTCACACTACTGCATCTTCATGTTTGGTCTTATACAGCAATTAAAGGAAATCATTATATAGTTGAAATTAAGCTGGAACTATAATCCTTGTTTTTAGTTTGCATGAGGCCAAAAGATGATTCATAGAAATCTTTCTTATATTCTTCACATAGACAATATTTTCCTTCTCTAGTAAAATATTTGACCACATTCATTTCTTTGTCAATGTCTCTTCTTTTATAACATGCAACCTTTCTCAAAAAGCCCAGCCCCTAAGTAGATGGGAGTTATTCTTTCAACTTTGCTAAGATTTAAATTTGCTAAGAGCAGGGATTCTTACAGTGTGGTCCCCAGAGGGACAATGGTAAACTCACATGGGGTCTTAGTCAATTCAGGCTACTATAACAAAATCCTGTAGATGGAGTAACTTATAAAAAAAAAAAAAAGAAATTTATGTCTCACAATTCTGGAGACTAGAAATCTAAGATCGAATGCCAGATGGTCAGGTGGTGTGAGTTCTCTTCCAGATTGCAAAATACTAACTTTCTGCTGAGTCTCACATAGCAGAAAGAAAGCAAGAAAAATTGCTGTGGTCTCCTTAGAGGGGCATTAATCCCATTCATGAAGGCTCTACCCTTCTGTCCAAATTACCTCCCATAGCTCTACCTCCTTGTGCTCTCACTTTGGGTTTTATAGATTTCAACATACCAATTATAGAGGGTGGAAGGGGGGGGGCACAACATTCAGTACACAACACAAGGGCTTGCCTAAATGCAAATTTTACCAAATCAGAAACTCTTAGGTTTGGAGCCCAGCAATCTATGTTTTAAAAACCTAAGTAATTCTGATATCTACTAAAGTTTGAGAACCACTGATTCAGAGTTTTTAAACATTTCACATGCTATATCTACTTTATTCCTCGTGATACCCTAGTGTGGCATCATTAACCCCATTTTATAAATGAAGAAAGTGAGGTTCAGAAAGCCTCAAGGACGTATTTAAATTCACACAACTGGTAAACTGTGGAGCCAGAATCTAAACTTGAAATTTCATAATATCCTTTCTAGTGTAGTGATGGACTTCAGAAATATCTCAAAGGAAATATCATGTGGATGTCCAATGTATACATTAGATGAAAATCGCTTTTTTCATTGATAAGTTATATGAGAGGGAACTTTCAGGAAGTCACATCCATCTGCTCCAACCCTTGCCCCCATCACACACACGCACACCCCATTATCTGTTCCCACCATGGACATTCAACCACCTGTTGGCGAATTCTTCAAACTGTAATATTCAGGCTCTACATTAGATTCTGGCCAGATGGGTAAATGCCTTGAATGTGAACAAAAAATTGAGCTGATAAATCTCAAACAAATTAGTCATTCTGTGCTTCTGAACCATGGATTCTTTGTGATGGGGGTGGATTGGGATTTTGCAAGAGGTCCACCCATCTAGAAGCACTACAAGTAATGACTTTGGAGGGGATAAATAATATCTCATTCAACATAACAAAAATGTTCAAATATCTCATGATTAATAAAATAGCTATCTAAATGACACTAAATTCAGAATAGTTTTATGATATCATTCATTACATGATGCAACAGATGCAAAACATTCAACTAGTAGTACACAGTCATCTGCAGTACTAGTTGATGTTAAAAGGGAAATTCAGACTCAAAGTTTGATAATCCCTTCCATTCATGCTTCTTCTCAATTCTTTATAATCTATTCACCATTACCTCCTGCCCTCATCCAAGCTCAGGGATTAAATTGCCTTAACTATCAAAATAACTTGGGTGATCATATAATCCATCATTCAAACTAGGATCCTTTTAAGAATGAAAGAGGTTACTATTAATGATTGCACTGGAATAACTGCCCTAAACCAGGCAGCCCTAAGTAAACAGGGAGGAATGCTGATTCCAGCAAAAACCACTTCCTTCCCAGCCTCTGGCCTCTCCTCTTTCCCTACCCAACACATATGCAGTTTGTGTGGCTAATGCCTAGTCATGTGACTCCCCGGCTCAAAGCTCTCCTCAATTCCTGACATAATAAAGTTCAGGTTCTTTACGTGGACATTTAAGATTCTTCCGGATTTCAGATTTTTATTTTAATCATTTTCTCTAGACAGAACCATCTACATAATTTTCAAGGCCTGGTGCAAAATGAAAATATAGGAGCCCTTATTCAAAAGTAGTTAAGAATTTCAAGATGGGAGCAACAGAGCAATAAACCATGTGTGGGGTCCTGTGCAACCTGGCCTGGTTCCCAGTCACACCAGGCATCCACTCAACCCTTATCCACCTGGCTTCCTCCCACCTTCTTTAGGCTCTCCTTGAAATACCTTATCCCTAATTTTTATCCTTTGAAAGTCAATTCGTGTTTTAAAGTTCAAGTTAGAAGCTAACTTGAAAAAAGTCCATCTTGATTCTATTAATTTCCTCTTCCATTAAACCTCCAATCTTATTTTGTTTGCATATGTCTCTTCAGTAATGTTATATTATCTCAATCGTCTACTTGTATTACTTTATTCATCCTCACCACCCAGTTTACAATTTAGTGCAGTTACTCAAATAGTAAGAATTCCTAGATCAGTGTATAAATGAATGCATTGGTAAACTTTAAAAATTTGCTTCCTTTCCAAATAAATGCAATAGTAGTATTTGCTGCCATTAAAACCAATTTCACTATATGTTTTTAATATTGTCTAAGCATATATATATATATATATATATATATATATACACACACACACACACACACACACACCAGTTTATCTTCATTGGGGGGAGGGCAATTCTTCAATTAACACCTCAGTATTTATACAGATTCCCTAAAATTCCCTCTGTTCATTTGACAAAAGTCAAATAATTTAATAGCAACATTCAGAAAATTTAATTTAATTCACTTCTTAAAAAGTCCATGTATTAATATGCACTTGCTAAAATGGAAGAAAGGGAGAAAAGACTCCAGGGAGAAAGTCACCTGTCCAAAAGCATACAGCTGGTGGCAGAACCAGAATTTAAAACTAGATCTCATTCAGCTTATTAAAAAATGACTGCAATCTTTCGGGGGCCAATGACTGGGTGTTTCAACAGGGCATCCACTGGGGTGCGTTTCCTCCTATATTCACAGATGAACCATCCTCAAGATATGGTCAGGAGACGGGTTTGCTGGTAGGGCATCCAGGGATAGACACACAATCCTAATTTCCTCTCCCTTCTGAAAATAACTGCATGAATTATCATTGTTTACCTGACCCTAGTATTGCTCTGTAGCCTCTAAATATTTGTTAGCTAAAAATGAATAAATGGGGACATTATAAAATTTCTGAATTCCCACAGAAGAGTCTAATGAGAAACACACCTCAGCTAACAACTCCAGATAGAAATAAACACTTGGGATCCCACAGGAGTCCACACGGCCCCTCCACCACCCAAGGCCAGACTCAACTAGACAAGGACAGTTTATTTCCATTTTCCAAATCTTGATTACAACATATCCCTAGTTACTGAGTCCTTGGTCATGTCTAAAAACTTATCTTTGAACCAGAAATCATAATCTGGATTTGCCTAATAACTGTGCAACCCCATGAACTGCCCTCTGAATCAACACATTATCATTTGCATTTGACAATTAGGAAATAGCTGATACTCAAGAGAAAAAAATCCATAGTTAAGAGAAGCTCACTTTAGGGCAATTACTCTGGGTGGAAGTGAGGGTCTGAGGTTGCTACAAAATGAGAACAGGTCAAAATAATCAGACAAAGGGTTATGCTTAACTGACTAATTAGAAATCTCAGTTTATAAAATGAGTAGGCATACACTAAACAATGCCCTTGGGGTGAATGGAACTTTCAACTCAGACTTCAGATACCCAACCCCTTGAGGCACCAGATTATCATGAAGCTACTCATTTCATTTCTAAGCAGAACAGGGAGAGAACAGAATAATCAGTGAAAGATTATTTGCACTCTAAATCTGACACTGATCCATTCTTTAAGATTCCTGTCCCAACTCAAATTTCTCTGGTTTCCCTCAGTACCTAGAGAGAACATATATTTTATAGTAGAGATGGGTATGGCTTTTGGTCTAGTTCAAATTTGATTATTTTGCCTACTTGTTGGTGAGTTGGGCATGCGACTTAACCTCTCTGAACCTCAGATAGATCTGATGATGATTCTTACCTAATCAGATTTGTATGAGATGACACTTGATTAAAAAATGGTGATTCTCTTCCCATCACCGCACTTCCAATATAACTTGTAACTTGCCATCATTAACATATTTCAAAATCTGCCTTACAGTAAGGTTTAAATATACATGACTTATATCTCTATTATGGGACAGACTACTTTTCAAGACAGGGAGGTATGCATCCCTGTAGGCCCAGTATGCCTTCCACAGCATAATTTCAGACATGCTCATTGCAAGAACTAAATTATTTTTTATCCAAGGAGAAAAAAATCAACTTTGTTTCAAAAGGCAAAATAAATGATCATTAACAAAGACATTTCCCCAAAGAAAATATACAGATTGCCAGTAGGTATCACTAATAATCAGTGAAAATGCAGATCAAAACCACAATGAGGTATCACGTCAAATTTGTTAAAAATGCTGTTATTAAAAAAGAAAACAGGGCCTCCCCGGTGGCACATCGGTTGAGTGCTGGGCTGTGAAGCTGCCCGCAGCCTCTGCAGCGCCGGTTCAATCCCCGGCCGGCTGGCGAGGGTCCCACATGGCGCGCAGACCTATCCTGCTGCGCCCACTGCTCCCCTCAGCAGTGTGTTTCGTCAGTCTTCCTGTTCTGTTTCCCACTCTGGCTCTGGTGAATTCTCTCACCGTCCCGCACTTCTGACTGTACCCCAGTGCTTGTATAAATAAATAAATCTTAAAAAAAAGAAAACAGAAAATAGCAATTCTTGGCAAAAATATGGATAACTTGTACTTTGTTGCACTATTTGTGGGAATGTAAAATGGTGAACCCATAATAGAAAATAGTATGGAGATTGATTAACTTTTAAAATATAGAACTACCAAGCAATCTAGCAATCCCATGTCTGGGTATTTATCCAACAGAAAGGAGACAAGATCTCCAAGAGATATTTACACTTTCCTGGTCATTACAGCATTCTTTACAATATTCAAGAAATGGAAACAATCCAAATTCCATTGGCAGAAGCATGGATAAAGAAAATGGGTGTGTGTGTGTGCACGCACACGTGTGGTACACACACACGCACACATATATATACTCAGCCTTAAAAAATAAGGAAATTTTGTTACATGCTATATGATGAACCTTGAAGAGCTTATGCAAAGTGAGCATAAGAATGAAGGAAGCACAAATATGACATGATTCCATTTTTTTTTTTTTTGAGAGACCTAAATCAATCACACTGGATAGTCTGATCAAGCAGATTGGTAGTTGCTGACCACTTGAGTGCTGGGGGTGGAAGGAAGAGAGGGTGTCAGGGATTGAACAGCATTCAGTGGGTATAGCATGTCAGTCATGCAAGATGAAAAAGTTCTAGAGTCCTGCTCTTTAACAGTGTGCATATTTAGCACGATTATAATGTAGTCTCAGTTTGTTAAGAGGGTCGATTTCATGTTTATATGTGTTTTTTCTCTCACTCTCAGCCCTTTAAACTTCTATACCCTTTTGACAGGTATGACCATGTGATTCACTTTGGCAGATAAAATCTCTGTGGTGTCATTCCTTTTTTTCCCCCATCACCATCTCTGATACCCACTTCTCAGAAGCCTCCTTTCATTAGTGCCTGTCAGTTTTTCTAAGTATTTTCTTTGTTGCATCTGCTATGTAAACACCATGTGCCTTTGTCATTCTAACAAAAAGAAACTCCTTCATTTTGCTTTAAATAGTAACATTTTGTCTTTACTTATGACTGAGTAATATTCCGTTGTGTGGATATACCACATCTTCTTAATGAAGTCCTCTATCAGTAGGCATGTATGTTTCCACGTCCAAGCTATTGTAAATAATGCTGCAGTTATGAGTTTTATACCACAATAAAAATATCAATAATCTATCAATTGTCCACAATTATTCTTAAATCTTACAGTTAATACTTTCTTAAAGAGTATCTTGAATCATCAGTGCCTCCCTGATGGTGCAAGCGGTTGAGCACAGAGCTGTGAAACTGTCCGCAGCCTCTGCAGTGAGGTTTCAATCCCAGGCGGCCGCGGATACCCACATGGCGTGGCAGACCTCTCCTGTCTCACCCGCTGCTCCCCTCAGCAGTGTATTTCAGTCAGTCTGCCTGTTGCGCTCCCCGCTCTGTCTCTGGTGAATCCTCTCACCCTCCCGCATGTCTGGCCTGTACCCCAGTTCTTGTATGCAAGAAAAAATCTTAAAAAAATCTTGAAACAATGGAGTTATTTTAGTGCCTTAGTACTGTAGGACTAAAAATGTCATAATGTAGTCTTTCCCGGCCAGCACTTGTCTGAGTACATCCACAAGAACAGTGGTTCTTGACCTGAATGTCACAAGAGGTCAACTTAGAGGTGTGGTCAAAAGGAAAATTTTATGTAGCCAAGTGGTTAACCTCTTGCTGTTTGTCTTTGAACAAATTACTTGGGCTTTCAGTGTCTCTATTTACTCAGAAGAAAAGTGAAAATAATAACAGTGATTCTTTCATGTATTATTATGGCAATTAAATGAGATAAAACATCTAAAAGACTTAGCATACTCAACATAACTATTATTGTTAATTTGTGCTCACCATCCATGAAGAACTCACATGTAAATGGTTATCTGTGTATGTAATTGGTTTGTTTTATACAGGTTATTGCTATGAAAAGCATAACTCTCAAATTTCTGTTATAGTTCAAATAACTACTTTGGGATGTATTCATTTGCCAAGTTCAAATATTTTCAAAGTAGGTCACCTTAATCTTTTCATCAACAACTTATGAATTCTTTTAAAACAGATTATATGTGTTTTTTTCCTCTTCTCCTGTCTTCATTTTCACTCATTATCTGGTAGAGCAGAATGTCTGTTGAAGACTCTCAGTAACATTTTTTGAATGCACAAATATTTATAAATTTTATTTAAGGAAAAAAGTACTGCAAGTAATCCATTAACAGAGACCAGAACTTATTTCTTCAAGAATTTCAAATTCAGAGTACTTTAACATGGAACATGTATATAAACATTTACCTTCTGAAGAACTATTGATGGGAAAGCTCCTATTTTCTAGAACTATAAAGAAGTTCTAGAAGGAAGACTATATGGGACCCAACAATTCATTTATCATGATATTTCAGTTATAAATAGGAAATTAAAACCCAAACTGACCTAAAAAACTGACAGTTGATGACTCAGGTCTCAAGTCGGCTAGTTTCTTTACCCAGCTGTGTTTAATCAACTTCACTACAACCAAAACCACAGCTAATCTTACAACTTTCAGTGGACCTTAGAGTATTTTTTCTTTGGTAAAAAAAAAAAAAATACATTAGCGTTACTCCATGGTACCTTCTGACATCTGATCCCTCTTTTCCTCTCCAGTGTACACACCTACACTGTTACACACTCATACCAGGACCACTTGTAAAGTCCATCTGACCACCAGGGGGCCACCATGAGAATGGACAAGCCAAGAGCAAACTCCTGCCCAATTCTTCCTTCTGCCCCGTCAAGGAAACAACTGTGCAGATTACTAGGATACAAAAAATACTGCCTTGCAGAAATTGGAGCCTTTATATAAATGATGGTATAATAATTGCTTAAGTCACTCTGTAAAATAGTGGTTTTCAAGAATTTAGATTCAATAGTTTTAATTGAAATATAATTGACATGCAATATTACTTTAGCTTCAGGAATACATGATTCAACATTTGTATGCAATGAAAAATGGCCATAATAGGTCTTTCAGGTGGTGCAATGGGTTAAGCACTGTGCAGTGAAGCTGTCTGCAGCCTCTACAGCTCAGGTTTGATTCTCGGCAGCCAGGGAGATGCCCACATGGCACAGCAGACTTACTTGTCCTGTCTCTCCCCACTGCTCCCCTCAGCAGTATATTTTGGTTGTGTGCCTGTTCTGCTCCCTGCTCTGTCTCTGGTGAATCCTCTCACCCTCCCATACCTTTGGCCTGTACCCCAGCTCTTGTATAAATAATAAATCCTCAAAAAAAGTTAAAAAAAAAAAAGAAAAATCATCATGATGCCCAGTTTCCATCTTTCTTAAGAAACTTTCAAACTTGTAGTACCATATTATTGATTATACTCCCCATGCTGTACATTACTTCTCCTTGACTTGTTTATTTTCTAACTAGAATTTGTACCTCTTGATACATTTAATTTCCTTACTGAATTCAAATTGTCATTTTCCATTAATAGTTATTGGATATTTTATAATTTTAAGAAGCTATTAGTAAGTTTTGATGATATAAATGGTATTGTGCATACTTGTTTAAAATTCTTAGTGTTTAGAAATATAGTTTAACTGTTTATAGAAAGAAATGAGTTAATGTCTAGGATTTGTTTCAAAATATTTCAAGAAAGAAGTATATATTAAAATAGATTAAAGAAATGGTCATGTGCATTATATAATGATCTAAACAACATGAAACATTTTGGATATTACATGTATATTTAATTATGAAATATAAATCTATATTTAAATTACATAGGTGGGTGGGTATGATAGATTTCGGTTATAAATACTAGCTGGATTAGTAGGACAAATTACAGGTGATTTTTCTTTCTGTTCTTTCTGCATTTTAACAAATATGCATGAATTAGATAATCACAAACTATAATAAAACAGTTCAAAAATTATAAATATATTGGGACATTGAAAATTATATTAAGATGAATATATGTATACATAACTACATCCATTTCCCGCTGGCATATTATACAATGTTGCCATGTCAAATCACTACTGGAATTTAATGATGGGTTAGGAGTTTTTCATGCAAATGACAAGCAGAATCCTTTTCTCCATGGTTACTTATTCCCCAATGACTTCTTAGAGCAGAGGTGTCAACTATAGTAGATTCCTCCTTAGGAGGTATTTGGTTATGCTTGGCAATGTATATTGTTGTCACAGCTTGGGAGGAAGTTATTACTGTCATCTAGTGGCTGGAGGCCAAGGATGCTGCAAAGCATCCTATAAAGTCCAGGACAACCCCCACAACACAGAATTATCAATAGTGCCAACATTGAGAATATCTCTTTGTCATGTTATCTCAGAGCTGGAAAGAGACTTCATTCCATACAATAACTTGATATTTGCGATCCAAAAGCTAGAAATACTTTAGTTTCTCAATAATATAGAATCAAGTACTATCTGTTAGTGAATTAGATCTGAATAAATTTAAAAAATTAATTTAAAAAATCCTGTCAAAATAACTCACAGTAAACATTTCTTCGGAGATATTTTGTGATATCTGGACTCCTCAACTAGAAGATGCTTAACTTGAGGACAGTATTATGGTCTGTTTTGGGCCTCTCCTTTATACAAAGAAAGTGCTCAGCAAATTTGTTGACTCTAGTCCATGTAGTATTCATTACAATAAGAAACTTGATCCTTGATCCAAAACATGGCTCAAAATTTATTTTTTCAAGTAGATTAGTCAACAGATATTTGTTGAAAATATTGGCTATGAATGTCCATGACCATTTGTAAACATGGACTATCAATGCAGAGGTCAAATTTTCAACAGATTACAATTGAACTCTCCCTGTGTCTTTGCAATGAAAAAGTCTCCATAGAATTGTACCATAGATTAGAAATAGCAAGACTAATCTACAATATTTAATGTTAAAGAAATAATGTAGATGTTTCTAGACCAGTAATAGTAACATAAAATAACAAGGACACACAGTTTTAATATATTAGTGATTAACTTGTGGATTCTAAATAACTCCTTATGTAGATAATCAAACCTCAAATACCCCTACTAGATGTGTGAATCTAAGGATGGAGCTTCAATGACTGCCAACATCACAAAGTGAGAGAAAATCGGGCACTGCACGTCCCCAGTGGCAAGTGCACATAACCACCTGCGTCATCTATGCCAGCCCAGAAGAACTTGAGTCTAATCAAGTCTCTATCCAACAATCAATTTACAGGAAAGCCAAACAAATGGGTCAAAGTACAAGTAAATTGCTAAATATATATTTCAAAAAGACTGACAATGTTCCAAAAAAGGTTTAAGACAGAAAAATAATAAAAAGCATGAAAAATAGACAATAGCATTTAGGAAGAGACTTGGGTGATAGAAATGATGAAGAAAATGATTCAAGCACAGCAAAGTGGTTTCTTTTAGGAAGGAGCTATAAATATGACCAGATCCTACAGCATTTATTGTCTATCTATAAAAACGCTGCTTGTTAATCTGAATGATGGATGCATTCTAACAATCCACTATGCTCTACATTTGTTTTATATATTTCCCTATGGGTGATTATATATTTTTAATTACATAACAAATACTTTATTTAGAAGTTTAATTTTATAATAAATATTTTATAAAACCAAGCCTCTAGTCTAACCTTTACTCAAGTATCTCAGTGAATCTCACACAGAGACTTGAAGAAAGGCCAGGCAGCACTCACATAAAGCGCCCATGGTCCCACAGAGTAAGCATTGCCATGTGAAATCACACAAGCAGAATCTGAGCAGAGTATTTTTAAACCATACTTTCAACACACATCCTTTGCCTTACATGTCTAGTCTCGTACCACTTTAAGTGACACAAGCTGGGGAAAAAAATTGACTTTCTAATATAAAAGGTAGGTGTTCCCATAATTATAGTGCTTAATCACTATTTCTATGACAGTTTACTACCATTGGAAACTCGTATCTCCAATCCATCATGTGTAATGATAAGTACTGCATGTTTAGCAAAATTACATTAGCATTTCATTAAATATACACAGTAAAACGGGTGACATTTCAAAGGCCTTAATGACTTGTCATTTGCTAGAATTGTTTAGGTCAGTAACTCTGATCTCATTGCTCATTTGTAGCCAAGTCTCAATTATCCATGGGCAGATTATCCACAAGAGATATTGCATTAAAATTCATATCAACAGTCACTGCTTCTTGACTCTAGATGTGAATCAGGAGATGTTTTAGAAAGTATTTGCTCTAGTGCAAATTTCACAAATTAAGAAAACAAGTCTCAAAGAGGTTAAATGAGTAGGCCAAGGTCAAGCATTTCATAAATGGTAAAGAGATATTTGTTTGATAACAGGACCAGTATTCTTACTACCACGTTGTGACTAATTTATATACTGTGGTCTTTTTCAGGGTTTAGCCTGTTTTTAGTGATTTCCACATATTATATGTGACCTAGAAATATTATCACTATCACTAAGGTGTTGGGAAAGTGCACCTTACTAGAAAAGTAGAAACTGCAGTTCAATGGAAAAAGACCACATGCCTGTCTTTAAATTTTGATTCTCTGGACTTTATTTCATAACTGTAAAGTTGTAGATAACTAGTAGAAATGAAAAAAATAAAACTAATCTACAGATGTAAGTTCTACCAAGGAAACTTTCAATTATTCTTTCTTTTCTTATTAAAGAAGTCAGTTGTTCCTCCATTTTCACATTCATTTTGATAAGCCTAATCTATAAATGTATCTAGTCTTTGATTTCTCTTTTGAACTGATTGTAACATCTGTTTGGGTCCTTATTGTTGAATAAAATATTTAACACGTGCTAATTTTTATATTTCTATGAGAGTTATGATGTGTCTGCCTTTAAAAAATTATCTTGTAGCAACAACGACTATATAACAACTACCACAGATACAAATACTAAATTAACTACAGGTTTTGTGATATCAGAAGTTCAGCATATTCTTCAAATTGGGCTAATATTCTACTTGCATTTGCTCATGCCATCTTCCCAAAAGTCCTAAGAGAGCGATAAAATATAATTTGGATCTCTAATTAGGTAGAATCTAAGGTTGAGGTGATGGGAGATGCAAAATGGGTTGGTCATTAAGAATGATGATGATCCCTGGTGGAGCAAGGGGTTAAGATGCAACCTACGAAACTATTCACAGCCACTGTGGTGTGGGTTCGATACCTAGCCAGGGAGCTACCCACATGGAGCAGCAGACCTCTCCTGTCTTGCCCACTGCTCCCCTCGGCAGTGTATTTCAGTCAGTCTGCCTATTCTGTTCCCCACCCTGTCTCTGGTGAATACTCTCATCCCCCACACCTCTGGCCTGTACCCCAGTTCTGTATGAATAAATAAATCTTAAAAAAATAATGATGATGAGAATAATGCCCTTCCCCCCTTCAGTTCCAGATGTATGTATGTGTTCCAGCTATCATGCCAACGTTTATCAGTCATAGGTGTGGAATTCTCCATATTCTGCAAGGTGTTCTCCCATAGATCTGTCATGTACATATTCCATTGTTCACCTTTTTTGCCTTCCAACCTTCTCTCACTCTTGACCCCAGTTCCACCACCTCATCAAATCCTTACCATGTACTTGAATTTTGCAATATATCCTGTTTCTTTTGCTTCTTGTCTGTTATCCATTTTCAGTAGTGGCAGTAAGCAGGATCCAAGTGAAATTCTCCCACTGACCTACTTCTAGACCTGCATTTGGACCTGCTTCCAATCCCTATTGACTTTTTACTGTGTTACCTATTACTCCAACCACAGTTCTAGTTGGCTATTCAAACCTGACCACTGGCAGTGCTTTCTGCCTATTTTGGCTGCATTCTTTTACTATGCTTCTAACCCTCCCTCTGTCTACACTGTCTCAAGCTATCCTGGTATGGTGTAGACTAGTCAAGGACTACTAGGTCTGGATTGGACCATGTGTAGAATTCACCTGCCAAATGTGGCCTGGCTTGCCAAGAGGAATCTGGTCATTTCTTACCATGGAATTGGTAATGCTCTTTTATGCCATGGATGTGTTGTGCTTGCCACTACCCCAAGTGTCATTCCGTGCTTCCTAGTGGCAGAATCCCCATTCAAAATCAGCCCATATACTGCTTTCACTAATAAGTCTCCATTAGGCATAGTAAAAATATTCAAGCAATCCATGGTACTTGACACAAACCATGTAAAATTCATATTAATACAGCCCTGCAATAAAACAATATCAAAATATTTACTAAATTCCTGTTGCATGCTGGTCTCTGAATTCACTGGCCTATGTGAATTAGTCAGCTCCCAAAGTGTGGACTTCTTAAGGAGTGGAATTTATTCCCTTCTCTTCCAAACCTTCTAATCCAACCCAAGTGTTCACAACTGACATTCATAAATAATTTCTGAACTGAATCAAATTTAATTGTGTAGAATAAACTCAGTTTACCATCACTTCTTCCACATGCTTAACAAACAGTAATTATTTCTTAGTATGTCACTTCATACATTAAAATTTCAAACTTAATTCTTGCTGGAGATTTATTCTTCCAAACTGACTTCAGTCTTGTATAACAATTCAATTTACCCTTATTGAGGCATTCTGTTTTCACAATAAAAGATTCCAGGTCAACAGAAAGAACTTTACAACATGTTATTCCAGTAGAGATTGGTGAAGGTAAGGGCAGAGAAGAGCAGGCAAAGCCCCATCACGTTTGGCACCTGGAGTGTTTGCTGTACTTTCTGTTATGTGTGGCAGGGCCTCTATTTAACCGAGTTGAGGATTAAACTATTGAACAAGCAAAGAATTGCTCAATTCCCTGGGTAGATGGGTCTCATTCAGTGTTTGACAGGTAACTGTCATTTGAGCGTGAGCTGTACTTGGGAAATCTTCTATGGCCTGGACACAAAGTCTCTGCTACTCACCAAGGTTGAAAACATTTCCTTGTTCATGGGAAATGGAGAAACTGCCTTGCCTCCAGGCATTGACTCCTGAAATGAATTAAGTTTCCATCTCTCCCCTGGCTGTTTGGTTTTGAACAATCTCAAAAGCAGTCTAGTAAATAGGAAGACAAGACTCCACTTGAGTTGCAACCCTATTTGTAATCTAAAGCTCAGGACTTTATAGAATCACAGACCAGGCTGGGACATGTTAGGTCCAGAACAAAGAGTGAAAGAACTGCAATTTAGAGGTAGGGGTAGGACAAGGCAGAATGAAAATGGATATAATTTTCAACGTGCCTCTACGTGAGAAAAAAAGTCAGAAAAGCTAGTGTTCAGGTGGTCATTGCCACAACTGAGTGACAACAGGTCTCTATGAAGGAAAGATCTAAGCCGATGTGGAAAGCACATTTTCAAAAAATAGCACCATTTAAGGAGACTGATTACTAAAGTAGCCTTATTGCCTAATGGGGGCCTAGTCAATCATTCAACAAATATTTACTGCCTGGCCTTGGAGCTGGCACTGCAGTACATGCCGTACAATAGTGAGTGGTAACCCCTGCCCTGAGTTTCCAGTATTTTTTTTATAGGACACTAACTAAGAACAAATGTTAAAAACAAAATCTTCAAACTCTGTAATTTGCAGTATAAGGATTGAAAGGAAACAAAAGAGTGATTTTCTGAGTTTGTTGATTCTGTTTTCTTGGGGAAAGTATAGAAAGATATTCCTATTCTGATCTTTATTTACAGTGTCCCTCACAACCATAAAAAATTCCTAACACACACACACCCCAACCCTAATTCTTATGACACCTCATTTGAAGTCTGTTCCAACCATAAGTTTTGTCTGCTTTGGACTTTCCATCATTCTAGAATGGTGACTACAGAGGGTGGGGTGGGAGTTTCTGGATTATATTGACAAAGAACATAACTACCTATTCAAATATCACTCTAAGCTCAGAGTGTAGAAATTTAAAATGTCTATATCAAGATGTTATAAAAAGTAAATGACTAACATGGGGCCTCCCTGGTGGCACAGAGGGTTAAGCACTGAACTATGAAGCAATCCGCATCCTCTGCAGCACAAGTTCAATTCCCAGCCAGCCAGGGAGCAACCCACATGGCACAGCCGACCTCTCCTGACTCCCCTACTGTTCCCTTCAGCAGTGTATTTCAGTCAGTCTGTTCCCCACTCTGTCTCTGGTGAATCCTCTCACCCCCTGCATCTCTGGCCTGTACCCTAGCTCTTGCATGCATAAATAAATAAATCTTTAAAAAAAAAAGTAAATGACTGACAGATTTCTCTATTTCATGTCATTCAGGTAGCTTAATGTCTATTGCTTAGTGTCTGCTATGTCCCTTTCACACAAACTTCAGTCACCTTTTACTAGGCTGAGAGATTTTATTGTAAATCTATACCCCTAAATCATATACATTGTGGTGAACCAATGTTACCTCAATAAAAAAGAATACAATTCAAAGAAAATTTATTAAAAAAAATTGTCATGGAGCTAACAAATTTATATGAAACCAAATCATAAAAGATAAAATCAAATGGTACCAACATGGCAGAATCCAATCCCTGCATATAGAGAAGATAAAAATCAAATGGTACCAACATGGCAGAATCCAATCCCTGCATATAGAGAAGATAAAAATCAAATGGTACCAACATGGCAGAATCCAATCCCTGCATATAGAGAAGATAAAAATCAAATGGTACCAACATGGCAGAATCCAATCCCTGCATATAGAGAAGATAAAAATCAAATGGTACCAACATGGCAGAATCCAATCCCTGCATATAGAGAAGATAAAAATCAAATGGTACCAACATGGCAGAATCCAATCCCTGCATATAGAGAATGGCCCGAGTTATGTTAGTGAAATGTCTCTCACAGAGAACATCCCTACTCACTTTCTTACCCAAAATAAAACTCAGAGAAAATCTGATTCAGACAAGTTTAGTGCCAGGCCTCCCTGGTGGTGCAAGGTGTTAAGTCTCAGCACTAAGACACTATATCCAGCCACTGCAGCACGAGTTCAATCCCTGGCCAGTGAGCTGATCCACATGGCACAGCAGACCTTTCCTGTCTCTCCTGCTGCTCCCCTCAGCAGTGTATTTCAGTAGATCTGCCTGTTCTGCTCCCCACTCTGTCTCTGGTAAATCCTCTCACTATCCCCAATACCCCCCACTACCCCAGCTCTTGTATGCATAAATAAATCTTAAAAAAAAGTCTAGTGCCTAGAGGAGTGCCGTCCATGCTGTGACTGTTGATGCATCTTTGTCAATGGCACCAGACTGCCAAGCCTACAAGCACAAATATTCACTCCCATGACTGTTTTCATATACTATAAGCATGGACATCAAATATATTCTTTCATTTCTTCAACTAGAAAATTTTAAATATTAAACACACAAAACCCATCATAAGTTTTTAAATTTTTCTTTTATGTTTTGTTCTTAAATGAACCTATGGCACAGACACAAATTCATTCACGGGTCATGACACACCACCAACATGAATCCATGCATGGTCTAGTAACTAAGAAACATATGTGAATCCAAAACCCACACCCATAACTAGGACAATGTCAACTGTTACCATGAATCTCTGTACTCCTCCCTCGCCTGTCTCCCTGCGTGTCTCCAACCCAAGTTATCCATCATACTGCTCTTTTGTTTTCCTTCTCTTGTTTTTTAATAATAGCCTTATTACGTGTAGCATATGCTTAAGCAATGTTTTTTTATATTGAGCTGTTTTCTTTTACTCTTTGAAAAAAGTGCTGTTATGTTACACATAAGTGCTGGGCTTTTCTTGTTGCTCAACAATAGGCATGATTCATCCTTTTTATATATTGTTGTGGTTCATTCATTTTCATGACTATGTAACATCACATTTATGAGTGGTTCTTTATATCTATTTTCCTTTTCAGGGTTATTTGCATTTAATACAGATTTTTACTTTCTTTCCTTTTTATTATTATGACCAGTGTTACTATAAAGATCCTTACACATGTTTCCTGATGCATATAATCAAGTATCACTTAATGCAAGTGGCATTCATTGCATTCCTTGGGGAAGTAGTTTTCTAAGTAATAAGCTGATAGTACACCAAGTACGTGAATGTTTCACAATACCAACCGTTTTCCAAAGTAGTCACACCATTTTATTCCCTTGCAAACAGTGTATGAGATATTAGGCTATCTCTTCAACAACTAGTATCACCAAACTTTGAACTGTTTTAATCAAATGGAGGTGAAATGGCATCTCCTTGTAGTCATGATTTATATTGACTTGATTACTAATTAAGTTAGTTATCTCTGCACATGATCATTGTCTAATGGCTTTCCAGTAGGTTTGTTTGATGATTATACTGAATAATTGATTCTGTATAGGAAAATGTTTCTAGTTAAACAATCTCTAATGTAGTGCCTAAAATATTAGTTCTTTTATAAATAATAAATTTATAGGAATTCTTTCCATATTCTTGACCTATGTGACTAATCTGTTTGTCTCTGCAAAGTATTTAGAGTACTACTACCCAATTAATAACTACAAAAATTCCAGAGTTAAAGTTCATACATCTCAAAGGCAAGGAGTGAATGTTGTTGATTCTTTCATTTGTATATGTAAACTAGTTCCTATTTGTTGGAGGTTTATGGGAATTATGGAATTGAATTATATTAGATTGCAGATCTGTTCTTGGGGTAGGTGCAGACTTTTCTTCTGTGTCTTCAAATACCTCTATGCTTCCTTGGGAAACATACAGATGAAATATACAGATCAGCACTATATCAAAACTATATGCAAAAAGATAACTGTTGTTTCTTCCCTGTTGTATAGGTATTTGATTCCTAGAAAACAATTTATAAAATAATCAAGTACCTTAAAAATTGCTCAAAAAGTTATAAATCACTGTCTACTGACATTGTCATCCTTAGGAATAACAGGAAATATCTACAATTCTTTTCTGTACTTCATTAGGGAAATACCAATTATTCCCCACCTGATTCACCAGGGTAAGGAATGATCTGATATAGTGCAATCTTTTCCTTCCCTTGGGAATTCATCATCAACGAAGTCTCTTGTCTTTTCTAGGTGTGAGAAGAGAGAAAGCAGTATAAAGAATTGAAAAGCCTGGATCACAGAATCATGAGAGACTACATGTCTCCAGTTCAAATTCTAGGGACACTACCATGCTTGACATCTCTCCAAGTAAAAGGATGGTATATTCGCATATTCTGGGTGATGATATGACTCCACTAGAAGAAATTTAGAAATTACATAGTCAAAACTCAATTACTATTCTCTTAAAATAAAGAGACTTTCCTTATTGTAATGAATTTACTATTCTATTTTGGCAAAAAAAATATAGATTTGCTTTTGGAATTCATTTCAAATGTATTTTGCTATATACTAATCAACATAAGAGGATTTTCTTTCAGGAAAAAAAAGTGATTATTTCACTTGCAAATAATACTCCTCATATACTTTAATTCAATTTGAACAAATAATCATTACATTTTTATATCTTTCACAGTATAGTTTAATAATAACCAAGCAAAAATAAGTCAATTTGTGTCATTTGTTAGAATATCTTCTCTCTCCATTTTAAACAGTGTGAACTTTTATCATTACTTCTAGTATAAATGTATTGGCAGTCATTAACTAAAATTGAAACTTGTAAACTGAATGATTTCCACAAATTGGTTATAATGTATGTTTCTATTGAAAGTATTCACTATTATGCAACTTGTCTTAAGGCATCTTTAATTGTGACATGTCTTCAGTGTATGCGAAGAATACCTCCCCAAAGATGCCAGAGTGATAATTGGAATAATTGAGAAGCAGATTGATATGTAGTCATTACTCATAGCTACTAACGGAATTTGGACCATTGGGCAGCAATTGTTCTTTCAACCACCCACAGTAAAATCATTCCTGAAGAATCAAACAAATTCCTTACAGGTAGCAGAGTGGGGAGGTATACAGCAGTCATTTAGTGAACTCTGATTTTGAGTTAGCAGATATAGTACTTAGTTTTCTACTCTCCAAGTCAAACGAGTGCACTGGCAGGTTTTAACCAATCTACTAGCAGCTATTTATTGAGTATCACATGCCTACCACTTTGAGAGAAACACACAAATTCTGTCCTCAAAGAACTTACAATTTACCTGGAAACAAAGACTTATAAATATACAACAAATAATTTTCATTTTTTTTTAACTTATGTGTTTTCTTTTTATTTTCTTGTATTCATTTGTTCAGATGTGTCTATCACATACTTAACAGAGGAAATACCAACAAGGTCCTATGGGGGTTAAACTGTAAATGATAGAATTTCCCTCCTCTTGAAAGAGTTTAAGTCTCCTAGGGAAAGTAAGCATATGCAAACAAATCATCACAGCAATATTGAGTTTGGAACTAGATAAAATGAGTCAATACATTTAAAATACTCAAAAGAGTGACTGAAGCTGAAGCAGGAATATCTTATTATTTAGTGTTATTATTGTACCGGTATTATTAGAGCTGAATCTATACAGACATACAGGAGCTGTTCAAGTGGAGAAGAGAGAAAGGGTATGACTTCTATCAACACATCACAACATCCCTAATTCTGTATGGGGTTATGCTGCCATCTCTCTCCTAAATTTTAGATCTAAATTCTCAATTTTTTAATGGTTCCTCCCCCTGAATGGCAGCATACAGGCAATCATTGAGGAAAAGGTCAGAGAGGGTTTAGGCCATTTACAGAGTACAGAGAGAAGATCAAAGATATGACTTTGGAGAACCTCTAAATTTCACAGATAACAGAGGAAAGAAAAATCAAAGGAAAAAACAGCTAGAGGACTCAGGAATTGTAAAATATCACAGGCATCAAAGTGAAGATAGAGGTTTTTAGGTAAAATGGAGACACTGACACAGTCAGACTGCCTTCTATGTGTTACAGGAGAGGCTTTTTTTCCTACTTTGAAGCATTCACAAACGTAAGTGTGATAATTACTAAAAGTCTCTGTATCGCAAAATGTACAATATTAAATGCCTATAGACCCCAACCTGTCCTAAACCTAGGATATCTAATCATTTGTGGAACTTGTGGGATTATTTTAGATATACTTCTTATCAATACCAGCAGCCACTGTACAGTGATTTAAATTTTGTAAAAAAAAATCAACAGCTGGTGAGGGCATTGCTGCTTATATTGCAGAGATGTGCCATCTGTTTCAGCAGCACAATTTGCAAGATTTCTTAGATGGCATATTTCATGATGGCTTCATATGCAGGGGTCATGATAAATCCTTCCTGTGGTGTCCTTGGTGGAGTCAGAATTGGTATTTACCATAGTTTTAGAAAAAAAACTATTCCCAATGACACAATATTGCTACACATCATTGAGATTAAAATAGCAACGTCTTATAAATATCTAAAACATGCAGACAGATTTCTCAATGCTGAGAAATGTGAGAATAAATGCACAATTGCAGAAATATTTCAGATTCATTGTTTCCAACTTCAGTTACTGCCAGGCTGTATTTCCTTGTGTTCACTGTAAATTCCTTTTACTTTTCCTTCACTATATGACAAAATTTCACTTCTCAAAATCCAGAACCATGCCCTCTCTCTCACCTTTACTTAAGGACATCACATACTACTTGATCCATACGATGAGAACATAAAACTTTTTTTCCACCGAATGCCTAGAATGTATTTTATCCACCTGTATCCTTTCAGCATCTGCTTCTTTCTTAGTGATGGAGGATTTCCTCTTTTTATCCTGTGAATTCTAATTTCTCCTTGGGGACCTTCTTTGATCAGCTATGCTGCTTCTTCCTCCCCCTTTGTTCCTCCTCTAATTCCCCTCCTTTTTATTATTTTGTGACCAATCTATGGTTAAACATAACACACACTTCTTAGACTATTTAGACCTCTCAACAGTGTTCAACACAATTGACCATGCCTTTGAAAATCACTTCCCGTTGCATTTAGGATTCCACCTTTGGTAGTTTTACTTTCATTTCTTTGGCCCTTCCTTCTCGAGATCCTGTCTTGATTCTTTCTTTCCTGTTACTTCTCAATGTTAGAATTTCCATGCCTCTGCCCTGAACAGTCTTCTCATTCTACATTTGCTGAGTTCTTAACCCCCTCTACTCACATAATTTTAAATATGATCTTAATACCAATGAATTCCAAATACATTTTCTAGATCTCTCTTCTAGGTCAAGACCTATCTATCCAACTGCAATCTCAAACTTAACTGTAATCTTGTTGTTCTTTTCAACAAAATTCTCAATACATTTTGCTTCATGGTCCATAAGTCAATATGACACCCTGAAAGCATTTTATTTGCCAGCCTACATCTATTCCACACATAAATATACCTTACATATATTAACTTCCCTATGATACCTTAGTTGATTTCGAGTCTGTCACCATCTTGTCTAGGCAAGAATACTGACTGATCCATAAAGCCCTCTTCCCCACTCCCAATTTTGACAATTCCAATCCATTATTTTAAAATGTAACCAGGGTGATTTTTATAAGCTTTAATCAGATTGTCACTTTTCTACTTAAAATTCAATGATAACTTCCCAAGTGGAGACCAAGTCTAACATATTTATATGCCTTAATACCCTGACATTTTAACTTAGTACTATTCCCGGCCCCCTTCATTCTCCTGCTCAGTGGCATCATAGTCTGTAAGGAGAGTGCAGTTTATTAAGGTTACTCTAACTAACTGCAGTTGTTGGAGGAAGTATTCCAAGAAATTTTTTCTTATTACTCAACATGTCATTCCATGCTCAACAATAGGAATCAGGCTTGCTAAATTTTCATAGTGAAACAATGCCTCAAACAACAAATGTGTTTCAAATGTCTGCAACTAATCTGAACTGAAATCTACCAAGACAATACTTTGAGTGTCTACTATGTCACTTGCTTTATTATTATCATGATGGTTGTTTTTACCATTGTCACTGTTATTATTATTTTAAATCACAGAATATTCTCCACTTGAATTTAGGAAATTAAAGGAAAAACAGATTCCTGCTTTGTAATTAATATCAGGAAGTTTAAATTAAACAAGATTTAGAATGCTGCTCAATTACTTACGATGCTGTTTAAGGCAATTTGAGTCATTTTAACATTCACATTTTCTCTTCACTTGATATTACTTTTACATAAATTAAAACTAGCAATAGTTTTCCAAGCTCTGAATGTGAAGTCACCTGATACTTTAACTTTGATGAGTATAGATAGTCTTTCAAATAGAACTTCTCTGGTTTTTGCAAATTCTGATAGTGGAGATATGAAGTGCTATGATTCTTTTCTTATTTTTAGAGTCTGTGCTACTCTGATATAAAATGGAGTTCAGTTTTGTCTAAATGAAAACTAGAACTTTGATGGTGGGGTGTGGTTTGCTATATATACTTATCAAGGTATAAAACTGTATTCCTGAAACTAATACAGTATTATCAACCAATGATATGTCAATAAAAATAATCATTAAAAATGTATAATATTTAAAGTTCTTTTTCTACGATTATTTTTCCTAACAAAAATTAGGTTTATTTTTTCTTAAAATCTTACAAATTTTAGAGAGAAAAATTTGTGTTTCAATGGAAAACAATGTATTTCTATAACATACCCTTCTACCTTATCAGATTATGTTTCAATGGAAGCTATTCTACAACTTTATGAATTGTAGGTAACTGATAACAATGTAAAATAATATTTGTCTATACACATGCAAATTAATTTTGCTCAGTAAAAAGATAGCCCTCCCCCCTTCTCAGAATAAAACAATTTTGTCTCCATTCATTTCAATATCTCTGATCTACAATTTTTTCCTATTCATTGAATCAGTAATAACATCTGCCTCTTTTTCCATTATGAATCAAACAAAAGTGAACATTAAAGATGTTCACTTTTATATATAGTGCCAAACTTTCATTTAAGATATTCTCAGGGAAATGTACTTCTAAAATGGTGAAGTAAAGATCTCAGTGAACTTGTTTCCCCCTTAAAAAAAATGATAATATAGGAGAAACAACTAAAATCAAGCATTTAACATCCCTGACAAGTAACCAAAGAGTAAACTAAAAGTCATCTATATAAAATAAATTGCCACACTTTAGAGAGACAATGAGTTATCTGACATTTTAGCTTAGGGATATTCCCATTTCCCTTCATTTCCCAACTCAGTGGCATTGGAGCCAAAAGTTGAGGACATTGCTGACCATGGAGAAATCTAACCTCTTTTGGAATTCCAGTAAAACCATCTTCCAAGAAAAAAGTTAGTATTTGTCCAAAATTGTAATACATAAGGAAATTTCTATTCTCAGAGCAAGTTAGTTATTTGATTTGACTCAGAGCAGAACTTAGTTGAGGCCTAACTCTAGGGCATTACCAAATCAGTAACAACCTTCCAGAAGCAACTTCTATGGTTGTGATTTCCATATGGCAAACAAGGAGCTCATGAAAAAATTTTTTAAAAACTGATAAGAGAATTGGATGACCCTAGGGGAGTTTGAAAACTGATCTATTCCTCAGGATCTAAAAGACCAAGTACATGTATAAATGCATAAATCCTATGTTCTTGACCAGAAAACACTTCAGAAAGAATAAAGTAACAATAACTCACCTCCAGCTGACCTTAAGGTCTTGTATAAGAAGGAACTGAAACCTCTGTCTGTCTTGTATACTTCCTGAAGTTTGAACAGCTGCCTTCTTCATTTATCTGTATGGTGGAAAAAAACACAAGAAAGTTATTTAAGGAAAACTTCTGATCTCTCAGAAGAGTCACTAAGCTATCTTGACTCAGGTATTAACACTAGAGAGGACAGCTTAAAAATAAAAACAAGAACTTATTGTAAAGCTAGCAGAGAACTTGGTAGTCATATATGCAGGGAATGACAAACTACAGAATTAGCTCAGGAAAGTCTTTAAATAAGCAACAAGAAAAAATATCATAATAAGTAAATGGTTCAATTTCCAATAAAATTTGAGGCATATAAAAAGTAAAATAAGAAAGTATGCCACATATACGAAGGGAAAAAAAAAATCAGCCAATATAAAATACTCATGAGAGATTCCGGACTTTGGACTTAGTAGGCAAAGCTAATACGAATTATTTTAAGACTAAATAAAACATGTCTAAATAATCAAAGTATTATGAAAGTGTCATACAAAATACAAAATTTGATAAAGAATTACCAATTATAAAAAAAATAAAAGTTCTGGAGTTGAAAAGTACAGCTGAAATGAAAAATTCTCTAAAGAGGCTCAACAACAGATTTTCTTTAAAAAAAAATTTATTGTTTTAAAAAAATTTTGCATCATTGTCATTGTTTACATTTTGGAAGTATTGTTAATGACAGATTTGAACTGGTGAAAGACTGGCAAACTTTATGATAGGTAGAAATCATTCAGTCTAAGGAACAGCAAGAGAAAAATGAAATGATGCACTTCTCTTTATCTTTGACTTTTGTCATTTTTGTTATGTGCTCAGTGTAGATCTCTTTGAATTTATTGTTCATGGGTTTATTGAGTTTATTTATGTGTAGATTCCTGTCTTTCATCAAATTTGGGATGTTTTGACTATTATTTCTTAAAATATTTCCTTCTCCAGTCTCTCTTTACCTTTCCTGGTACTTTCATTACACATATTTGGTATACTTGATGGTGTCTCACTGTCCTGTTAGGCTTTACTTATTTTTCATCAGTTCTTTTTTCTAGATAATTTCTTGTAGCACTACCCTAAAAGAAATACTAAGTTCTTCACTCTGAAAAGAAAGATGTTAGACTGTACATGAACACACACAAATAAATAGAGCACAGGTAAAGCTATTTGCATCAGTATCATTTTTATTCAATTTTTTACTGTAACTGTTGTCCAGAGGAATGAGTTAAGCATGAAAAATAAAGAAAAAGCACACAAGTGAAATTAGACTGTTTCCACATGCAGGTAACATGATCTTAAATGTCGAAAATCCAAAGAAATGTATTAAAAATTCTTAGAACTAAAAAATGAGTTCAACATTGTGCCTGGATACAAGATCAAAGTATACAAAACCAATTGTATTTCTATACACAAGCCAAGGATAATATAAAAATGAATAACAAAACAATCCTACTTAAAAAATAGCAAAATAAGTAACAAATAAAATTTTCTTGTTCAGTAGTCATATACTGAAAAACATAAAATACTACTGAAAGACAGTTAAAAAGAACTAAATAAATGGAACAACATCCCACATTCATTGATGAGAAGATGTAATGCAGATTGATCTACAAAGTCAATGCAATTATTATCAAACATCAGCTAATTTTCTTGTAATAACTGACAAAATGATTCGGAAATTCACATAACACAGAACAGTCCCATAAAAATCAAGAACAAGGCAATCTTACAAAGTTACACTTCTCATTTCCAAACTTATTAGTAATTTGCAGGAACAAGACAAAGTGATACAGTATAAGATTAGATCAAATGAATTAAATTGACAATTCAGAAAACAATCCTTACAAGTATGGTCAATTGATTTGAAATAAGGGTATCAACATAATTCCATGTATAAAGGACCATCTTTTCAACAAATGGAACTGGGAAAACTAGACATCCACATGCTAAAGAATGAAGTTGGATAATTACCCTACACCATATTAAAAAAATGAACTAAAAATGTACCACAGATCTAAACAGAGGGGTTAAAACCATCAAATTAGCATGAACAAGATTAGTGTCCCCATTAAAAAGACCCCAAAGAGTCCCCTCACCTCTCTGTCATGTGATGCACAAGAGACAACCTTATACAAACTAGGAGCAGATCCAGGCACCAGTGTGCCAGTACCATGATCTTGGCAATTGATCACAAACTCCAGAACTAGAAAAAATATCTTACTATTTATAACCCACTCAGTCACCTAGCAATGTGAATTGACTACAACACAAGCCAATTAAAAAGTGGGCAAAGGAACTGAACAGACATTAACCCAAATAAGATATATAAATGATGAATTACATGGAAAGATGTTCTATTTCATTAGTCACTGGGAAAATGCAAATCAAACCACCATGATACCCATTAGAATAGCTAAAAAGACAGAATAAAATGTATTGATGAGGATGGGAAGAAACTGAAACCTTCACACACTGCTGATGAAGGCTTTAAATAGTACAGACATTTTGGAAAACAGTCTGGCAGTTCTTCAAAAGGATAGCCATGGAGTTACCATCAGATCTAGATATACCAACACTAGATATACCTAAGAGAAATAAAAACACATCAATCATAGCAGTGAACATTATAATAGTCAAAAAGTGGAAACAATCTAAATGTTTATGGATTATGAAAATGTGGCCTATCCAAAATATTTAGAATACTGTTTAACAATGAAAAGGAATAAGTATATGCTACCACATGAATGAGTCATGTTACGCTAAGTGAAAGAAGGCAGTCACAATGAACCATTTATTGTATAATTCCATTTATTTGAAATGTCTTCAACAGGCAAATCCATGGAAACAGAGAATAGAACAGTAGTAGATATCCAGTTTGTGGGCTGGACAAAAGGAATGAAGAATGATTACTAGTGGATATAGGTTGGGATTTCTTTGGGGGGTTGTAAATGTTCTAAAATTAGACAGTGATGATGGTAGTACTATTCTGGATATACTAAAAAAATAATAATAAATTGTTAGACAACCAAGCAAACAAACTCTGTAGTAAAAAATAACAGGGATAAGAACAAAAGCTTATAAACTCAGTCTAATATTTTAAACAGCTGATAAAATGGCAGAAACTTTCAGGACATGAAAGGTGAAGTCATCTAATACAGGTCTAAGTAGCCAGGGGGTGTTCAATAAATCTAAATTGATGAGTCCAAGGTCCTTGATCTGGCAAGGTCCTCCTGAGATCGTAACATTCATCCCTCCGCTCATAAAACCTGGACCAGATAAGAGGGTCATTTTCAGTGCTGCTTTTAAAGCCATTCAAAACCTCTTTCAGTCTGGTTACTTGATCCCGGTGGGATGCTGAGTGGCAGGGGCAAGAGTTTCTTCTCTGAGCCTTTATAATGATGACATTGAGCACTCAGATAAGCAGTTCTTAGTATAAAATGGTGGTTGGGCAATAGAGGAGAAAGTGCAGCTAAATGCTTCAGACAAGAGAGTTCAAGGATAGCATGTGAGACCCTGGAGTGGGAAAGAGAGGATAAAGCCAACAGCAGGCAGAGAGTACTGGAGCAAGAGACAAGAAGGAGACAGCAGTAGCCAGCGGATAAATGCACGGGCCAGAGAAACTTTGAAATGGCTGACAAGCTTACAGGAGAGAGAACATTTAGAGGGGAAAACATGGGAAAAAATGAAAACCAAAAAAAAAAAGATTTTTTTTCTTTTAACCCTCTTAGCTTTCTGTCTGCCAAAAGTTCATAAATATGGAGCAAAACAAAACATTTGGCCCTGCCATTTGCTCTTTGCTTTACCTTTACCAGCAGAAAGGACCCAATACTCATGATGTAAAATATATATAAAATGAAATAAAAAAAAGAAAAGTATAGGAAATAAAGATAATGATTTTAAGTTAAAAAAAAAATTCAATACTCAAAGTGATGAAAATATATAGAAGAATTAGTCTAACAATAGTAGTTCAATATTTTATAATATGGCAATTCTGGAATTGCAGAGGTGAATTGGTTGCTGTTTTCTCATGTATTTGCTGAGAAATAACTGAACTGCTTTTTCTTCTATCAAATTTATAATGAGTATTAATGTGGTGAAAATAATCACATATAAGACAAAAGTTGTACATAGCAAAATGTTATTCACTAAAAATTGGCAGAAACAAAACTTTTTTATTAAATTTCTAGCTGCAAAAAAATTAATTTAGATTAAAAGGAACTTGGTAGTGAGAAAATAAAATTTTCTGTCGGGTAGATACAAACTGTTGATGTGAATAAAATACTTGATTAGGAGAACATCATTTTCATTGAAAATTATACATGAAAAATAATGACTCTGATGAGAATAATTTCAGCAAAATAAAAATGAACATTAAAAACCTGGGCATGATTTGAGTACTAGGTGGGAAGCTGACTAAGGAATTAAATTGGCTTCATGGGAAAAACAAATCTCTGAGATTTGTTTTGTCCACATATATTCTTCCTCATATGCTCTGGAGACATTTCTGAACATGTACCCTGACACATGACGGGCCCATTTGTTTCTATTTCCGAGGAGGCTTCATTTAGTTGTCCATCTGATAAACAGTGTAAATTTAAGAAAATAAGCAGCCCATATTCGCCAGGCTTGGCATGAGGAGGAGAAGATGATCTAATAGGTTTTGTTGCCTCTAATTTTTGTGACTAATATAGAGGTTCTGTTTTGAAAGCACCAGACCTAGCTGCACTCTGGTTCAGTTAAGAACAAATTTGGAACAAAATGTACTCTTTCCCAAGAGCCAGGCCCTCAGACCTGTCCTAAGGATAATTTTGAAAGGCATAAGCAAACCAAGAATAGTTCAGAGAGACTATGAAGCTTGCCAGAGGTCTATAGAAAACTCAAGTAGCCTAATTAAATTCAGACAGTGGGGCTGAAAGAAGTCCTTTACTGTTAAGATGAGGGCCTCTTCCTTTGCCCTGTCTTAAGTTTTCCCTATGGAGAGATCACCACGGAGAAATAGTCCTGTCTCTTGCCCACGCCCTTACTTAGTCTCTTTATGTGACTGGGAAATTGAAAGAAGGATCTGAGAACAATGCTGCTCACCTCCTTCCACGGTATTTCTTTGGAAGTCAATCTACCCTCAAGAAAGATGCAATCTGTGCTGCTTATTGCTATAAAATTTATAAGGACACCCCCCTCCCCATTCTTGCACCTGCACCCCTACAGCACATCCTTGAATGGCACTATTTAGTTCAATGCAGTTTTGTTATTATGTTGATAAGAAAAAAAAAAAGCCACATCCATGTTGAATGAAACTACAAGATTGAAGACCTGCTTTCATTATACATTGTTGTGCTAAAAGTTGCAATTTCCCAAAACTTGTGAGAGAAGTTGTGAAGACTTACAGTGATGCCATAGTGGGCACACTATGCTTGATGAGCAGAGTAACAAATCAATCCCGTTCTGGGGTGTAAATTTACTTTGCCACACAGGTAAGCCATGTGCTCCAGTGGACTTTTGTCTGGAATCTAGTTGATATTTTTATGATCTTCCTGATTCTGATTTTTTAGGTGTTTTCAAACAGGCAGGAAACAGAGAAGTATTATTGACTTCTGAAGTTCTTACATCACCCCATTTACCCCTTTCTACCTCTTTTGTTATTTCTTTTTGGGGAAATATGGAATTTTTGTTTGTGGTATGTGTAAGTTTGTTTTTCTGTTGAATTTCAGGCAAAGGAAATAAAAGTAGGAAGTTGGGATTCAGTTAGCATTTTAGAGATTTTCTAGAATTTAAGACATGGACTTCTCTAAATTTATAGGCACTCCTGCCTGTCATGTACCTGTTTGCCACACTACATGTAAAGCTCAGTAAAAGCTTGAGAAAGTCACTGAGGGCTCCAGGACTCTCCTTTACCCCGTCTGCTCGGGTCCTGGATATCCTGCTCAGTGCGGTCCTGCCCCTACAAGGCAATGACCAAAAAATGAAGTCGGTGGAGGCAGTTGTGTGTATGCTGGAAACAGTCCTATTTCACATACAAAGGACATTTGTAACAAATATGACATGTTTGAACATGCAATCTGTGGATGACATGAAATAAACAACATTCTCTTCAATAAATTGCCTCTTAAAATCTCAGAGCACACTTATATATCGTTCATTAAATGTGGGTCTGCTACTCCTAGGCAGCCTATTCAGCCACCATTTTGTCACCTAAACAAGGTCAAAGTGGTCTATCCAGTTAGGAACAGGAGCCCAACCCTTAAGCCCTTCAAATCAAACAAGAACACAAAGTTGGATCACACTGGGAAGGCTATGCATCACAAGCTATGTCCAGAATGCCGGGAGGGCTGAGGACCAATGCATAACACGTGCATCAGGAGGTATGTCCAGAATGCCCAGGGGGCTGAAGAATGATGTATGACACATACTCCCGACTTACACATCACGAGGTATGACTGGGAATGTCGGGGGGGGGCCGAGGACCAATGTATGACAAGGGACCCCAAAAGCTGATCTGTGGAGCGCCTTGTTGTTAAGATTAGAACCATGGCTGGGGATTAGGGTGTATCATCAAGTAGATAAGAAGTTGCCTGAAGGGCAGACTCACAATCCCTAATCTTCTACACCCTTCCCCTTTCCTTAATCTCCTTACAACAAATTGCACTTGTCAATTAAAGGGCCAGGATCTTGCTCTTCAGCAGCATCCTGCATTGTGCAGCCTGCTCCATGACTCCCGTTTGTCAGTGTGGTGGTGTCCCGATGCAACAAGTGATTGTTACCCATGTTTATAAGAAAGAAAAAAAGATTTAACTGAAAAACTCACAGAAGAAAGTTAACGTCACAGACTCGGTGTCTGTGGGCCTGTTATTAGGTTGATTATTGTCACAGATGTAGGGCCTGTGGGCCTTTTACCAGGCTGACTATTGTCACAGATGCTGGGTCTATGGACCTATCACCAGGCTGATTTGGAAGAAAAGGAAAATAGGAGAGACATGACTGAAAACATGTCTTACTGCTTCATCGCAGACTCTGGGTCTGTGAAGCCTTTTGGCCAAGCTTGAGAGGACGTCCAATTCCCTTCTCTGGGCTTGAGAAGCGGGGTCCCTGTTCGGGCGCCACTTGTTGCATTGGCACAACACCACACTGACAAGTGGGAGTCGTGGAGCAGGCTGTACAATGCAGGATGCTGCTGAAGAGCAAGATCCTTGCCCTTTTATTGACACACGTTATTTGTTGTAAGGAGATTAAGGAAAGGGGAAGGGTGTAGAAGATTAGGGATTGTGAGTCTGCCCTTCAGGCGCTTCTTATCTACTTGATGATATACTCTAATCCCCAGCTATGGTTCTAATCTTATCAACAAGGTACTCCACTGATCAGCTTCTGGGGTCCCTTGTCATACATCGGTCCTCCGCTCCCCCCCCCAAACCCGGTCATATCTCGTGATGTATAAGTCGGGAGTATGTGTAATACATTGTTCTTCAGCCCCCTGGGTGTTCTGGACATACCTCCTGATGCACATGTTATGCATTGGTCCTCAGCCCTCCGGGCATTCTGGACATAGCTTGTGATGCATAACCTTCCCAGTGTGATCCAGCTTTGTACTCTTGTTTAATTTAAAGGGCTTAAGGGTTGAGCTCCTGTTCCTAACTGGCCAGACCACTTTGACCTTAATTTATGTGACAAAATGGCGGCCGAATAAACTGCATAGGAGTAGCAGACCCACAATTAAATTGATCTCAAAATTTGGAAAAATTGGCCTGAATCTCATGAGGCTTCAACTTTAAATAAAATGGGTTTGATTAGCTGAATTACTACTTTGAAAACAGACTGGCAGTTCTTCATTTATTCCCAGACCATATTGGATTTACTCAATAAAGTAACAGAAAATATTCTAAAAGAGAAGTACGTGTAACCCACAAATTAAATTTCTATTTATGCTTATAGTTGCCATTAACATCAATAAATACCAAAATTGTTACTGCAATTAAATGTTAAAAGCAATATAAAATATTTGAGAAAGAAGGAGGAAAAACTCTAAGACATGAAAATACAGAGATTTTCCTCTGGCAACAAGGAATGACCCCTGAGAAAACTGTAAAGTGCGTTCCTCACTGTAGAATTTCATGCCATCCTTTTAGACTTTGAACTTAGCCTATCTGGCTGAGACAAGAGGAATAAAATGCCCCTACCCAATTTCCTCAAACACTCCAGAGTCTATTCCTTACTTGGCACATCCGTCAAGAATCAGCTAAAATGTTCCCTTCTCTGAGTTAGAGAATCTTCTCTGTGTTTTTGCAATTTCCTGCATATTCTCAAACAGAGAAGAATAGAAGGATGTCTTCATGCAAAGGAAACATTATATTTAATCTTTTTGAGTACAGGAAATAGTCTGAGTACATGGTGTACTTCTCCTAACCCCACAATCATCAGACATTGGTCCTGCCTTCACTTAGGTTTAGTCTTGCTGTTGCTATATTCCAAATCAACAGAAATTGAAAGCTATCAATTCTCTACATAGTTGTCAATCCTTATTCTTATGCTAAAGAGGCACGCCCCTATTGACAGAAAACACTCCAATTGTTTTAACCTATACCAAATGCAAGGTTTCATTGAGATTATTAACAGGTACAAAACCAGTGAATGGATTTTAACTTTATCATCATTGGCATTGTCAACAGACACTTAAGGAGTATCCCAGGAGCACAGCATGTTGTGCTCAATGCTAAGAGCACATCTACTTTCCCCGGGAGGATATATTAATGACCAGGGAAATAGTTCAAATCTAGACATGAAAGATAAAGGCTACAAAAGTAAAAAGAATTAATAATTGGTCCCTATGTAAAGAGTTGCCTGGACTTGATTCATTCCTTCTTAATGTCAATAGTCATGTTATTCTAACATATAAAGAGTTCCATTTAGACATGGAAATTGAAAATAGAGATGATGATGCTGTAGATTGAGTGCTTGTGTCCCCTGAAATTTGCATGCTTAAACCTAATGCCAAAGAGACAATATTAGAAAATGAGACCTTAGGGAACTAGAGACCCCCTGAGTCCTGGGGACTCTGCTTTCTTAAATGGGATTAGTGCTGTTATAAAGGAGGCTCCAGAGAGAGTCTTCATGGTAGCTGTCATGATAGAAAACAACAAGAAGGTGCTATCGAGGAACCAAAAATTGGATCCTCAGCAGACATCAAATCTGCTGGCACCATGATCTAGGGTTTCCCCATCTCTAGAATGGGGTGATATGTTTACAAGGTACTCAGTTTACGGTTGCTTTTGTTACAGCCACTTAAAAACACTAAGACATAATGATGATGATGTTGATGAATAAGGAGAAAAAATAGAAATATATACATGCAAATGTGCATTAAGACATAGTTTAGAGTATAGTCATCATACACCTATGTCCATAGATCTTTACAAAATTATGCATCAACAGAGGCCACATTCTTGAGTTGCAACCTAGTGCTGCTTAAGCTCTGTAGTAGGTAAACAAAAAAGCTCCATATCCAGTGTGTGATTAAACTGTCTTTTTGTTATAGGACAGGGAGAGGGGCAGCCCAAACCCCGCAAACCTGCCTATTCTAAATGGGTTCTGCCATCCGCCGCATCAGCACAAAACATATAAGACTTTAATGAGAAGGAACTTTAATAAAACTAGGAAACAATACAGGTAAGGCAAAGAGTCTAGTTTCTAAATGAAGCACCCAAAGTTACCCGTCCCCTCGTGGGTAAAAGTCCATCCAAATGGGATTGGCCCAGAGCAAGGCCCCAAAGCCTGCCACAAGTCTAAAGCATCTTCCAGTGGGGACCCACAGCAAAGGGTCAGAAATAACCAGACAAGCCCGGAAGGAAAAGAGCAAAATCAACATCAAGATAAAAACTGCCATTGTCACCTCCCCATGGGTCTCACCCACATCTGTGTCACCCAGTCTATGACCAAAAGACAAGCGCAGTTTCTTCATGTGTCTCTAGGCTCCATGCGCCTCCTCCAGGTCTCCTGGCTCCATCCTGCTTCCTTCCTCAGTCTCTTCTGCAGCTTCTCCTCTTCCTGCTCAGCTCCACCCTCCCTTGGGTGGGGCAGGGAACCTCCCCCTTTCCTGGGGACCACCCTGTAGCATTTTCACTTAAGTGTCATATTGCTTTGTTTAAGTGAAGTCTATTTAAGGAGGTTCCAAAGAACAGGGGTGCTACCTAAAGATCATGATGGGTTATAGAAAACCTCACAATAGGAATGGAATTAACAAATATAAGGCAGGGGAGAGATTGATTCGTTTGAGGAACATAGAAGTGTTAATAGTGGCTAGCTGCACAGCACATGGGAGAGTATAAGACCAGGTCAGAAAAGCTCTCCATTCCACCCCTGAGAACCAGAATATACACAGGTCTAAGAATCCCATCTTCAGTGAGAGAAGTCATGTGACATTCCTCACCTCCACAATTGTATAGTATTTAATTCCTTTATTTTCATCTCTGTTAACAGAACATTCATCAAAACCTATGTACCACTGGGCCTCCCCGGTGGCGCAGCGGTTGAGCGCTGGGTTGCAAAGCTGCCCGCAGCCTCTGCAGCGCCGGTTCGATTCCCGGCTGCTCCCCGGCCACCGGAGGAGGGTCCCACATGGCGCGCAGACCTCTCCTGCCGCCCGCTGCTCCCCTCAGCAGTGTACTTTGGTCCTTCTGCCTGCTCTGCTCCTCGCTCTGGCTCTGGTGAATTCTCTCACCCTCCCGCGCTTCTGACTGTACCCAGTGCATGTATAAACAAAAACAAACGAACAAACAAACAAATAAATAAATAAATAAAAATTAAAAAAAACATGCCTATATTAAAAAAAAAAAAAAACCTATGTACCACTATGTAGAGGGAAAAAACTGCCCTGATTGTAAAATTACATAAACAATTTGAATTAGAAAACTTTACATACATAGATGATAGACAGATGGATGGATGGGTGGGTGGGTGGGTGGATGGGTGGATGGATGGATGGATAGATCCCCCAAGAAAGCTGCCTTCCATTATTAACAAATTCTCTTCTCTGACTACTAAAGAACTAACCTCATTATAAGCTCCAGGAGTATTCTATCTTTCCCACAAAAGGAGAAGATGATAAATTTCCAGGGATGGTTTTGCACAAGAATGACAAGCATAGGTTTCTAAAGGACGATTTCCAACCTGTTAATAGTTTTCAATACACAACAGCTGCAATCCATGAAAGAGATAAATATTCATGGCACAAAGCATTTATATGTATCAAATGTATATTCATGAACAAATGGCTTCCTCTGCCTTTAATAGTGTTTGCTGTGCAGTCAGTGAAGAATGGACCAAGCTTCCCCTTGGCTGCTACTGCTGAGTCTCACTGCAACATCTCCTAAATGTCAGTTTCTGCAGTGGTTACAGACAGGACAATAGCCATGGGGGGTGGGGGGAGGGAAACAGAACAAAAATGTGCTGCTGTCAATGTCTCTTTGCAGGGCTGTTAATAGTTGCTTTATATATTTTGATGCTTCTTCATTTGGTACATACATATTGATGATAAGCCAGAAATTGAAAGATAAATACTGGATGTTTTGCTGATATGTGGAATATAAATAACCAAAGCAAACAAACTAATGAATACAACAAAAATAACTCTTAAGACTCTGGGAAGAATATGCTGTTTACCAGAGAAGGGGAAGGAGGGAGGAGAGAATAGGCAGAAGGGGTCAATTTGATAGTGATGGTCAGTACTATGGCAGTGGGTGGGGTGTTGTCTATACCCTATAGAGGTATGAGGCTGTCCCCCCGAAACTTAGATAGTATTGTAAATCAATTTTAAGTCATGAGTAATTTATTTTTTGAATGAAGAATTTACTTTTTTAAATGTGCCCAGGATCACTCCCTAACTCATTATAGACTGGCCAGTAGCACTTAGCTGCATCAAATATTAAAGGCTGGTCTTATGTGACTGCCAACTAATTTTTCAGGAAAGCATTATATATATATTCAAGGCTTATGTGGCCATATGTGCATTGTAATATCCATGCTTGACCCCTTCTCTTTCAAATATGCTTTGTCACAGCACCACCCTCCCCATGGGCTTTACTAAGAATATTGAAAGGGGAATTTGCATAAACTGAAAAGCATTCTCAGGTGATCATCAGCATCCACTTGCCATGACCTTGATCAGAGTGTTCTGTGCAGCTTGGAGACAAAAGAATGACAATGCAAATTATTCCACAGAAGTCTTTGTTACTCATTAAGGTTTGGTGGATGGTATGTGCTTTTGAAAATTGGCATATTGTTTGAGAAAAGTGTTGTTTGCTCCATTAATTTCTCCAGAAGGGAGGCAAGAATAAACAGAACTTGGTGAGCAAATGTGCCTTTTGTTGAGCAAGAATAAGGAGTCATTAAGAGTTTTAGGGTACTGAAATAACCTGCTAAAAAGAATAATAACAATGATAACAATATGAAATCATTTAAATTGTGACATGCAGGCAAAGGAGCTCATCAGTCTTACAGACAGGGTCTCCTCACTCACCCTCTATTCTTCCTGCTCATCTCCAGCCCCCTATTAGGGTCACAACAAAATAATTCTGACTTTCTCAGAAATGCCAGCCTTTTATCTGTGGCATTTGTGGTCAATCTACCCAAAGCGATGTGCTTACGATAAACTGAATATACAATTTTATACCATTCCCTGTTTTTATAAGAATGTCTAGTTGTATTTGAATTTAGTTTATAAAGTTAAATCACACCCTGAACCCTTTTGGTAGTTTGCATACTATATTGCATCAGAATCTAACTTATAATCTACTATAAAATATGAAGATTTTATCTCTGTGTGTTATGAGACTGAGATGACATATAATAACTGGTGAAAAGGAAGTATCCTTGGTGGATATGTCAAGGTTCAAGAAATATTACAGATTGTTGGTGTATTTGTCTGGAATGCAGGTATACCTCTCTATAAATAAAATAGTTCCAGTATGTAAAATCAGTTTCAGTCCTTAAAACAGACCTCATTTTGCCTTGAAAGGAATTAGGAAAAGTAAAATTCCCCCAAGAAGAATGCTGAAATGTCCATAAGTAAATGAAAGAGGTTTCCTAAGAGGGTGAGAAATCCCTGCAGAAACACAATTAATTCCTTAGGTCCCTCCCACTTCTGACTATACTTTGGGGCATGTTCTATCATCTTTTCCCTATTTCAATAAAGTATTCAGTATAAGTATCACTCTACCCTGTGTCACCTTTATATTATCCTTACTACACAAGAGCAGTTCATATTGCCATTCACGCCTATCATAATCTGGTACCATCCTGCTTTCTGTAGACTCAGCTTCTCCCCTCAAAATATTTCTAGTGTAATAGAAAAAAAAACAAAAAAAGAACATAGACATAGTTAAAATACCATGTGTTAAGTGCTCCAGCAGAGGAAGAATTAAGTGTAAAAAAATGGGAGCATTTACGACACTTGTCCAAGTAAGAAATGAGAAAGCAGTAAGGCCTGCATTTGAATCAAATGTGTCAGGCTCTTAACACTATACACGCTGCTTATAGGAAATACTGATCTAGTTGTGCCCACCCCATAAAGGAGCAGTCACTTGGGAATACCCACAGGAAATTCTGTCTCCAAATCTTAAGCAGGACTGGTCACATGGCCATTATGTGACATAGCTGATCTTAGCCACAAGGGAAGGTGAAGTTGAGAAGTAGAAACTGGAAATCTCAGGGAATCAAATGAGTCATCCAGTGAGGGTTCCATTAGAAAACAGAAACGAACAGCAGAAAGGCTGTGCCATTCACAATGGGAAATTTGCCACTTAGAGTTCTCAGCAACCAGGCGTAGATAAATAGCATAGTTTTTCATTGTTGGGCCAGGAAATGGTAGCTATTGAATTCAGGACAATTTAAAAACTACTAAGAACACTAAGGCCTCCATACTAATATTCTGAGCAAATTGTCATTTTTAATGTCCTGCTGAACATCAGCCATGCATCAGAAACTGTGCAAGATAGGTCTTAATGCCTCTGCAGAAAAGAAAAATGTTTCCATTTGCAGAGTATATAATCTAGGATTCTTCAGAGAAAACAGGACCATTAGGATAGATAGCTATGTGTGAGTGTTTGTGTTTACAGAGAGATTTATTATAAGGAATTGGTTCATGAGGTTGTAGAGACTGAGAAGTCCCACAATCTGCCTCTGCAAGTTGGAGTCCAGGATAGATGGTGGCATAATTCCAGCTGAAATCCAAAAGACCTAAAACCCAAAAGCCTGATGGTGTAAGTTTCAGTCCATGTCCAAACACCTGAGAATGAGGAGCACCAGTGCAGGAGGGCAGTAAAAGCAGGATGACTCAGTGCAGCTGGAGAGCAAACCCCTCTCTCAAATCTTCCTTCTTTTTGGGCTCTCGGCAGATTGGACAATACCTGCTAATGCTGGGGACCTGCTTTTCGGGCCACTGAATCTAATGTGAATGTCTTTCAGAAACACCATCTCAGACACACTCAGAAATAATGTTTCAGCAACTATCTGGGTACTTGCTGGCCCCATAAAGTTGACTGTAAAATTAAAAGTAGATGTAAAATTAACCATCACCTAGGGAAATTTTAATGCTTTTAAATGTGACTCCTCATGTGACTTGATTGTGGTGTGTTTATCTACCCATTTCAAGTAACCAGGAGATTTACTCAGAGCTGCTATCTTGAGCTCAGGATTCCTTCATGCTAAAAATTCAGTTCCCAGGGATCTGCCATGGGTCACCTAAGCTCAAACCTAATCAAGTTCTCACTGCAACGTGCCTTCAGCCTGTAAAGACTCTGGCTTTACTGTGCACAGAATGATTTGCAATATGGTATTTGCTTTACTGAAAGAAGTCATTCGATAGGGGGAAAATTGTCCTGAATGGATTTCTTGCTATTTCTTGTTTCCAAATCGTAGACCCAGAAAGTGAGAATGTCTATACGCTTTTCCCATGTCTTAAAACTCCATGTAAATATACAAAAACATACAAAGCCAACACAATGACAAAACAGGTATTTATTAATTTGCCCTAATTATTGATCATTAAGGTATTAATGAAGCACAACACCGGGTTGTTCCCCAGTCTTAAGCAGAAAGACATGACCAACTTGGAACAGGCATGTATCTTTGGAACAAAAGCTTTCCTGGTCCCTAAAAGACTAATTATAATAAAGTAAAAATCAAAATCAACAAGTAACTATAAATCAGAGACACACTATGCGGGGGGGGGGGGGGGTTAGGGTCAAAATAAGGGGGTGTGGGAATTGTATGGGGAATATAACCAAGACAAAAATGCATATATTGTGCAAAAATGAAAAATAATGTAAAAATATATTTTAAATTTTTTTTTTAAATTCTAACAGTGGGGAAAAAAAAAAAAAGAAAGTTTTCCTGATGAAGGATGACATGGGAGTTTGTCCACAATAGGTGTGACCATCACTTTTCAGAAAAAGTGGTTCTAAAGCCTGAAGGAGTACTGTCAGCTCACATATACAATCCTGCTATTCCCAACTTCAAAAATTTCATTATAAGTAAAGCACAGTAAGCAAACAGTTCTTCAGGCAGATGCACGTGGTGGCAGCCAACCAACTGCAGAGGTGCAAAAGGCAAATCACCTTACCTCTATGGAGGCAGCTTATCCTTCTGGCTTTTTCTCATGGGGGCTGGATTCCTCAGTGTCTGAGACAGGCAAGCAGCACGTATCAGATCAAAGGTGTGAATGCAACAATAGTGGTACAGCAAAATCACTGTTTATTGTACACACTGTGGCTTTTGTACACTTTGTGCGAAGAAAAATAAAATCATTTAACTGGTCTATGTTACGGCCTTTTAAAAGTATAGAGAATTTCCATCCCCCCCACATGTTTTAGAGAATTCACAAGATCTATTAACTCAAAGAACCACCATTTAGGATTCAACACAACTCTCCTGACTTTACAGTTTTAGGTGAGTGTATATTTCTGTTATGTCTCATTCAGGGTTCAACATCAGCACACTCCATTTTCACGTATGTAAATGCCTACTTTGCAACAGGAGTTTACAGCACTCTCAAAGGTTCCATTCACCATTAGTTGAAATAGATTTATTCCCTCTCAATGACTCTTGTCAGAGAAAAAAAATGCACATTTTTTTCATGAAGCAGGAGCCACTTTGGGGTGGAGGTAGCCAAGTTATTCCCCCAATATGTAAATTACACTTACTTATTCCATTTTGAAAGCCCCACAGAGAAAGTAGCTCATGTGTATATAAAGATCTTACATATGAGGGACACTTTCACATAACTTCATTCATTCCTCACTAGTCCTCATGAGATTGGTCACATTATTAGTCCCATTTAAATAATATTTAATAATGAAAAACTAAAGAACAAAAAACATAGGGATGTGACCATTCAGTAATTATGATTGCTAGGAGTTAACTCAACAGCTAAGAGTTAAAAACAATGTTCCTTTCACTACACCACACTGTTTGCATCCATCATAACACTTGTGTTTGTTTATTCTTCTCTAACTTCTCCAGTATCCTACATCAAATAGGAGGTTAACTAGACAGTGGGAGTAGTATTTTAAAAAGGCAAAGAAAGCCAGATTGCTGAAGAACAAGACCCCAAGATTTTTAAAACTTATTCTGAGTGTGCCTCCTTGGTGACGCAGGGGTTAAAGTCTCAGGGCATCAAGTTATAAGCAGCCACTGCAGCATGAGTTTGATCCCAGGCAGGGAGCTAATCCACATGGTGCAGCAGACCTCTCCTGTCTCACCCGCTGCTCCCCTTAGCAGTGTATTTCAGTAGATCTGCCTCTTCTGTGTCCCACTCTGTATATGGTGAATCTTCTCACTACCCCTGAACTTCTGGCGTACACCCCAGTTCTTGCATGCATACATAAATAAAAATAAATCTTTTAAAAAATTATTCTGAGATAAGAAACTTCGTAAAACAGGAAAAAGATAGTAGGAAAAAGAAGGGATGGAGGAGAGGAGAGGGTTCTGTGAAATCACACTGAGGGCTGGTTCCAATTTACTTTGAAATGAAGGTCAATGTGAACTAATACTATTTCTTTCAGATTTCTTGTAACTTCCCCACCGGTTATTTTTTTGTTATCCCACTGTTGTAGCTACTTGAAGGGGAAGAAAAAATTCTTTCAAAGATTAAAGAATTTTGCTGTGGCACTGAGCTAAGGAGCAATTGGAAATCGAATTAGGGGTACAGTGAGTCTGGCATCTGAAGGAGTCAGGTAAATGAAAAGCAGGTAGTAGCAATGGAAAGGGGAAAAATTAATGATTTCTGAGAGTTTGAGATTAGAGAAAAAAAGTTACTCTCTCTCACTCAATAATATAAAGATAAGTGACATTTTTTAATATTTTCATGTACCTAAGACTTTCAATCCTTTGAGACCTACTCATTTTTTTAATTCTAATATATCCTTATGGGATATGTACAATTTACTACCCATTTTATATAAGGAGAAATAGAGTCAGAAAAGTCACTTGCCCTGAGTTATATAAGCTGTCTTTTGTCCCTTTCTTCTCTAGTCACTTTTTAATCATTCCTTAAATAAGAGACTTGAATTTGCATCTTTCCTACTACTTTTTAACCTGATAATATGTGGCTTCCATTCTCTACCACTCACCCACAGTAGCTTACACAAATGTACCCTTTAAAGCATCACCAATAATTCAAGTTCTACTTCCAATGATCTTCTGTTGTTCCTCATCTTCACTTCTCTAAAACATTTCATAATGTTTCACAATGGCAAGAGAAGCAAAAACAAAAATAAACAAATGAGACTATATCACACGCACACAAAAAAACTTTTGGAAAACAAATCACCACAGAAACAAAAGGCAAATTACGATTTGAGGTATTTGTACAAGTCCAAAAAGGGGTTAATTTCCAAAATACAAAAACAATTCATACAACTCGACAAAAAGAAATAAGCAACCTAATAAAAAATGGCAATGGGTCAAAATATACACTTGTCCAAAAGAGACATGCAGAGGCCTGAAAGCACATTCAAAAAGTGCTCAGCATCACAATTATAACGGAAATGCAGATGAAGACCACGATGAGATATCATCTCATCCCCAGGAGAGTGGCATAGATCAAAAATATTGAACATCACAAGTCTTGGGTATGGAGGAAAAGGGAACACATCCATTGTTGATGGGAATGTAATTTGGCGCACCCTCTGTGGAAAATGGCATGGAGATACCTAAAAAAATAAAATGGAGGGCCTCCCTGGTGGTGCAAGGATTAAGGTTAGTCTCAGCACTATGAAACAATCCTCAGGCACTACAGCATGAGTTAGATTCCTGGCCAAGGAGCTACCCACAGGGTGCAGCAGACCTCTCCTATCTCACCCGCTGCTCCCCTCAGCAGTGTATTTCAGCAGATCTGCCTGTTCTGCTCCCCACTCTGTCTCTCTCACCTCCCCCCACCATCACTCACTTTTGGCCTGCACCCCAGCTCCTGCATGGAAAAATAAATATTTAAAAGAATAAAATAAAATGGAAATGGAAATACCATATGATCCAGCAATTCCACTGATAGGTGTTTACCTAAAAATATCAAGCTCTAATCTAATGCAAAAAGATTTATCTGCTCTAAGATTCATAGAAGCATTATTTACAATAGCCCAGTGGTGGGCCAACCTAAATGTCCAACAGACAACTTGATAAAGAAATTGTGGAATATATACTCAGTTATTAAATAGCTACTCAGTTATTTAAAAAGATGAGACAATGAATTTTGGGATAAAATGGATGGATCTTGAACTAATTATGCTGTGAAATAAGTCAGAAAGAGAATGACATTACCAGATGGTTTCATTCACTTGTGGACTATACATAACCAAAGAAAAGAAATTGGGAAAACACACACACACAAAAAAAAACAGTTTTTACTATAATCGGTGAAAAAATAGTATTTACCAGAGTAGACGGAGAGTTGGAATAGAAGAGAGGATGAGATATGGTAGTGGTGATGCATTCGAGGTAGGTGAATAAAGCATGTGCATATATGAAGCTGTGAAATCAAGTTAAACAGCTATGTAAATGATTGAAAAAATAGTAAAAGTTGAGAAAAAACAATAACAAATCTCCTCCTGGGCTGTTTGTATGTCAGTAAATGTAGTTCATTAATCTTAATGAATTAAAGACCACTTTTATTGGGCCATGGACTTTGCTAAGAAATTCACATGTAACTGTGAGATACTTTATCTTCACAACAGCAGACACTAAAATTATATAGTCCTCTTGCAAAGAAGTCAAGAATCTTGCTTGGCGAGAAATAGAGCAGGGATTTAAATCAAGGTTAGTCTGACACTAAAACCTATGCTCTTATGCAATATCATTCCATGTCTAAATATCATTATGCAATATCATTAGTCATCAGGGAAACACAGATTAAAACCACAATGAGACACTAGTTTATCCCATCAGAATAACTGAAGCTAATACTGATAGCACCAAGTGCTGGAGAGGACGTGAAGCAATGCTAACTCTGATTATATGACTGGTGGTGGTATAAAATGCTATAGCATGGTAGAAGAGAGTTTGCCAGTTTTTAACTAATTTAAATTTTAACTAATTTAAATATATATTTAAATTTAAGTTGCCTGCCCTTTGACTTGGCAATTCCACTGCTATAAATTTACCCAAGAAAAATTAAAACATGTCCACATAAAGATGGACACTATACTACATATATATGTCTATATGTATATATATACACATATATATGTCTGTATACCTATATAGACATATATATACACATATATATGTCTATATACCTATATAGACATATATATGTATATGTGTGTGTGTGTGGGTGTGTGTGTGTGTATATATATATATATATATATATATATATATAGTTTTAAATAACTTTGAATAGCTCCCAAAATGAAAATAACTCAGGTATGTGAAAAATGGAGAAACAAATTGTGGTGCATTCTTTTAATATAATCATACTCAGCAATATAAAGGAATAAACTTCTAATATACTCAAAACACAATATACTCAAAATATACTCTAATATGCTCAAAACACTATGCTGCAAAAAAAAAAAAAAAAAAGAAGGAAAAGAATCAGATAAAAGAATATCATTGAAGGGACCCAACACTGGAAGCACAGGTGGCAACACCTAGGGAAAAGTTAGGTTTTGGGGTCCTCCTCTACCATTCATTCTACTTCCTCTCTGGTAGGAATGTTTCAGATGCCTGGCAAGATTCCAATTCCTGCATAACAGGTGCCCTATAATACCCTCCCCTTGAATTTGAACATATGATGGACTATCTCTATTAATCACTAACTTTGAGAATGATGTAAAATATGTATAAATAAAAAAATAATAAGGGAAAAGGGGGGGGTGAGTTAAAGAAAACTGCCCTGGGTGGGCCTGACCTAATCAGGTAAGTATTTGAAGAGCAGGTGAAACATCAGATGAATGCTTACATGGTAGGCCTCAAGGAAGAAGCAAACCACTGCACAGGGTTGCACAGGGTCTCTGCAAAGGCTATGTAGTAAGGACCTGGGAGCGACCTCCAGCACCTTACAGGGGCTTCCAATCAACAGCTAGCAAGAGAAAGGTTTCTCACACACGGAATTCTGCCCACAGCTTTTTGAGTTTAGAAGAGGCTCCTGAGCCTCATGTAAGATTGTAGCCCTGCTAACTCCCTAATTTGAGATCCTAAGCTGAGGATCTCAAGGTATTCCACAGAAACCATGAAATAATAAATATGTATTGTTTTACATATTAAGTTTGTGGCCATTTGTTATGCCAATGAATATACCTTCCTTCCTTTTCTATTTCTCTCAATATTCCAGTCAATCTTAACTTTTCTTAGTTCCTAATTGATACATAACTTCCATGAGATTTTTCCAAGTATGGTCACTTTGCCTGGAACGTCCTTTTCCTCTTCTCTGCCTTTTGAATACCACCCATCTTTCAAGATCCAGGTCCACTAGGAGCCTCGATTATCTCAAGCCTAGTTCATTACTCCCTTATCTCCCTCCCCCTTTCTTTACCCTTCCCCCTCTTTCTCAGGCATACGACTTAGTGGACAGCCAGAACTTATTTTGTCCATGCTCATATCACTCAGAACTAAGACAACACTCAGAACATGGAGTTCACTCAATAAACCATTAATGGGTTTGTGCACCTATTGTTAACCATTTCAATCTTCTGAAGTTTATTTAATTGAACAAGTATTTATTTTCAGGGCCTCTCACAGCTGCTATAGACAATAAAAGTTGGTCATGTTTCCTGTTTCAAATAGGGAATGGGGTTTGCACATAATAACTATGAAAAGTAGCACACAAGTAATGTTTGTGTCATAACAAATCCCTGTGTCACTTAAGGAATTGAATCAGGTCAGTGGGAGCTCAGGATGAGGGATATCAAGTGTCCACAGGGTGTAGGAGAGTATCCCTGTGCCTTCCAGCCTCATCAGTACATTTTTGGGAGCAGCAGCCTTCTATAATTGTCAAGGAGGTTGACATAAGGAATAAAGTGGCTGTTTTTATTTTTCAGGTGGCTGGATGCTGATTGAGCCTCTCCCATCACCCACTGTTCTTTGTGAGCAGACCAGAACATGACAGCTGCAAAAACCGTTGGCGGAAAAGGCAGGTCACAGGGGAGAAAAAGACTGTTGAGCAATGTCAGCTTTCTTCTAAGACTGTGCAACAGTAGGGCCGTGAAAGACATTGAGCCACAGCGTCTTGCTTGGTGTTATGCATGGTGCTACTGACAGGAGCCAGGTCAGCTGCTGCTGGTGTGAAACCCAAGGAAAATGTCCCTGCAGCTGCTGATGTCAACAGGCGCACCATGCGGCCGGCCTGCACTGTGAGTCAGGCGCCCACATCCTGTTGCCTTACTTCTACCTTATGTGATATATTCAAGAGGATATGCCTTATTTTTTTTTCCAATAAACATGTTATTTTTTAGCTGTAAGATGATGTGTATGAGTTCTGCAGAAGTCCACAAAAGGTGAGGCAGGCTTATTTTTCCACAATAGTCTGATGCTTAGATACCATAGATCAGATGGTAACTCAACACCCTGAATCATTTGGTATCAATTAGACATTCTCTTCTCTAAGAAATTCTCATCTGCTTAGTTTGCTTCATTCAAATAAACTGACAGAGAATTGCACAGAGTGTCTGTACTATTAAAATTCACTTCAATTTTAAACCAATTAGACATTTGATCTGGTTGTTTCTCTGAGCTTATAAAATGTTGTGGATATAAAGTGGTGATTATGTTCCATGGTTTTGAATCTTATCCACTTAGTTAACCAGACGTCTAAAATAAGCATCAGGACAAGGTGCTCCTGTTGAATTTTTATTTTGAATTGAATATTTTTAACTTGGGGGGTGAAGGGGAATGGAGTGGGGAAAGGATAATGGAAAAGGTCAAGATTTATTGGAAATATATCAAAACTGTGGAGAAACTTACTGTTTGTTCTAGTTTGGAATATTCCCTCTGTTCATATGGCCTTTAGTCATTTATGAGCTAAATCTGATAGTACCCTGATGACCTGGGTTAAGGGTCACTTAGAGGCAACTTCCTTGGCAGCTAACTCTCTGTGGGACTTTGCAACATTTTCCCCAGTCTCTGCTGCGCTCATTGTAGCTCATGTAGTGATGATGATACACTTCTTGGCAAAAAAATGTCTCTGTGATCAGAAGTAAAAGGGCCCAGTGTCCTTGACTGTATCAGAAACTGGTACTCAATTTATCTGCCCATGACAGTCTAACATTTTCAAACCTCAACTAATTTTTTTCAGAGTATGGTCAGTCATTAAGTATACATACAAGATACATACGACAGTTAACTGAAATATATATTGATATATATGATAAAGTATAATATAGGCTAGTAGAAAACATTAGTAACTAATATTTAGAGTATTTAGTATGTGCTAAATAGTCTCTTAGTAATATGTGCATAGAACATGTTTCTCATTTAATTTTCATACAATGAAGGAGGAATTATTACTAGACCCAACCACAGATAAGAAAAACTGAGGCTCAAAAAGTAACATGAACAGGGTCACAGCAACAGAATCTAGGTCTAGGCATTCACAGTCTAGGAGAACAGACACTAATTTCTCCTGCCTTCAAGGTTAGAATTTGAAGGATGGTTAATACTGGATACTCCACCCTAGTTCCTTTGCACAAGATGACAAAGTGACAGTGAAGTTCACATTATAAAATTCCATAGTTTACATTCAGGCTACACAAGACACATATAATTCACTCCACCTATCATCATTGCCAGTGTTTCCCTTAAAAGGCACATGATGGGCAGGAAAATACTTAGGAAAGTGTTAATCTGACTGGGCCCCAATAAGAAGATAAAAACTTCAAAATGGGAATGTTACAAAGAGAGATTGTAGGGTGCCTCCCCTGGTGGCACAGGCAGTTGAACGCAGAGCTGTGTGTCTGTCTGCAGCCTCTGAAGTGCCAGTTCAATCCCCGCCGGCCAGGGAGATACCCACATGGCGCAGCAGACCTCTCCTGTCTCGCCCACTACTCCCCTCAGCAGTGTATTTCAGTCAGGGTGCCTGTTCTGCTCCCCACTCTGTCTCTGGTGAATCCTCTCACCCTTCCGCACATCTGGCCTGTACCCCGGTTCTTGTATGTATAGATAAATAAATCTTAAAAAAGAAAAAACAAAGAGAGTTTGTGGGGCTGATGGGTAAATGAACAAAGGGCCTAGATAAGAAAAGGATATAGGAAACGAAGGGTGATAAAGATTGTATTTCTTGATGGCTTTTTCCCGGCATTATTCTAGAAGGGATAAGAGAAAGCTAGAAAGTTCCGGGTAAGCTTAGGAATCTAACCTGAACCCAAATCCCTAATTTATGTGGTTCATTAAGCCAGACATAGTCAACATGGAGAATTTCCACTTTATGCTTAGGTTAATAAATGGGCTTTTTTTCCCCTTCTTTCTGGATGTAATGTTTTGAGTTCTTTTAATGCTTCTCTGCCACCACAGATACAATGAGATATAATGATAAAATGAATGAGACACTTTTTTAAGATTTTGCTGACAAGTTTCAAAAACACATATAACTATAGTTGATTATCTATGATCTGTGCTGAACTACTGAACTCCTGATGATAGCATGGCTGGCTGGTCTTCGTGTGTTCTGAGCAATAGTTACAGGAACACAATGGCTGATGACTTCCGAGGACGGCCAATGGTCCTGCTATTAGCTTTCATTCCAGAAACTCTATTTTGTTTTGGGCCAATTCATTTTGGAAATTTCTGTATTTTTACTGGAGGTCAATAAAATAGGACTCTCAAAATTTAGAGAAATAAATATTGGTTTTCTTTTAAAAATCTCAGAAGCATATATTTTGGTGATCATTTAAAAATAGACATCTATAAAATCATGCTGCACACCTAAAATGCATATAGTCTTCTATGTCAATTATAGCTAATAAAAATAACCAGAGCAGGGGAATTTGACTAACAAAATGTGTTAGGTACAAAGAAAAAGAAGATCCTAAGAATCTAAGCACCTATAATTTTAAAATCCCACCTTTTCAATTTTGTTCCAAATATTACAATCCAAGGAAGGATAAATCATTTCTGTTGGGTTATTCATTCAATTTTAAATAGTGCCTTTCTCAATACTATACCCAGGCATAAGTACAAAAAAACAGAGAAAATATTAATTAAAATGCGTTAAGTCAATACTTACAATTTTACAGCACAAATAGTACATGAAAATGGCTTATTAAAATACTACCATATTAAAATTTTCCTCATTTTTGATAATTCTCACTTTTAACAGGTTCTTAATATTGGACCCATAAGTAGAAACTGGGTTTAAAGTCAAACTGACCCAGAGCTATAATCTTACTTCTTTTGACAGAGAAAAATAAGAGCATAGTAATCATTTGGACTATTTCACCAAGAACAGCAGAGCCGTATTTATTACCATCCTAATGGAGAGTCATTCTGTGAGAGGCATTGTTTATTTCTTTGCAGGCTGACTCCCTGGGAAAGGAGATCCACTTGAGCACATCTGTATCTATACAAGTGACAAATGTCCTATGTAATGTAAAGGCATAATGCTAATAAGAATAACTACCATTTATTAAGCACCTACTAAGGACCTGTAATTACACACATTTCCTCATTACTCTTCATTACAATGTTTTAAGAGAGCATTATTAACCTCATTCTATAGATCGGGAAACTAAGACCACCAAAACTTATTAAACTTGCTTAACAGTGACACCTACCCCTTAACCACAACAGTAATCAGGCCTATTATTATTTAAAAAAAAAACGAAATGACTTGATGCTGAAAATGTGTGGTAGCATGAACACTGGAAGCTCATTATTGCACACAATGGTATGTCTCATTCACGGAAACGTTAACACCCATCTGTGATTTTGCAGAAGGTGAAAAACAGCCTGGTAAACCAAGCAGGAATCTTCACATTTTGCCTTTCAAATGTATACTTTCATATGTTTCCTGGGCACAGTGAACCTCAAAATTGTGCTTTAAAGAAAAAAAGCCCCTCCATGGGAGAAATGAATGGCCGCCCTAGAATCAGAACCTCCTCATTCACAGGTGATTATTGCTCACTGTGTCTAAAGGGGAATCTCCTCATTGAACATGCCTTTCATTCAGAACTGAACAATTGACCAGGCAGTACAGTGGTAGGGACTTAGCTTCCACAGGAAGCGAGACGAATAGGTTACCCCTGCATAATGGACACTGTGACTATGGCATAATTTGGCTGGTTAGTCTCCTCATGTCTCAATCCTCCATGTCTTTCTGGGGAGGGGGAGAGGGACTCATAAAGAGATGGGATTTTTTCTTCTTTCGAGTAAACTAATTGGGAAATTAACCTAATTTGGGTATGAGAATAGAAGTAAAATGATTGCTAGTGAACCTTAGGCCATTTTAAAATAATGCCTTTGACCAGTTTGACCTGAAATCTATGACCTGTCACATGCGTTTCTTCCCTAATGACAAGTGTGACACCAGCCACCACGTACTGAATCCACTCCTTTCTGCCTTTTCTTCCATAGCTCTTACTTCCTTTGTGTCACACCCCTCTCTGCAGGGTTGGCCTCACTGAAGTCACTGGCGGTGCTTACTGTTGTTAGCATTTTGATAAAACATTATGAAGGGAGAATATGGTTTACCAAAAACTAAGATCTTTGATATTCATATATATACACACATAGAGCAAATAAAAACATTAATTGCTAAATGTTAGATTGGCTGCTAAGAGACTATTTTATAATTTTATCTAATGTTTTTTATAAAAGATTTTTAATACTCTATTCTTTCTAATTCTCAAGAACAAGCAATTACACTTTTTCTGTGAGGAAAGGATAACTTAAAGACAAATCTGTTCAAAAAGTAGAAACATTTAAGTGTATTAAGAAAATAATTTCAGAATATTATATTTTGGTAACTTTTACCAAAATATGTTTTAAGATCTCAATTTCTGAAAAGGGAATGTGACATTTAAATCTTAGTGGTTGAGAAGTTATAGAGAAGTTTTAAGTCCTAGAAGTGCCAGATAAATTATAAGCATTTCCAACAAGTCATTTGACAGAGTTTAGCAATAGATTTGTAGGAAGGTATCTGATAGGTTTCACTAAATTCTGAGATCCCCATGCTATTTTTACTTTAATCAAAATGAAATTTATATTGGTACATCACAGATCAGGCACCACTCTACTGTTCCATGGGACAGATGCTCTGGAATCCACATAATGACAGACAGATAGACTCCCTCTATGAAAGTTTTCTAGAATGAAAACTTTGGTCAGATTGTTCTTGACTGTGTTAAACCTTTCACTCATCATGACAATACTTATATTCATGTACTAATCACCTCTGGCGATCTCATCTTGATAAAACATTGTTTCCTTAAATTGTATATCCCATTTTTTCTAAATCACATTTCTGAGAAATGGAATATTGAGTGCATCAAGACTGCAAGTAAAGTTTAACTTTTTTTTGTTATTTTCTCTCAAATAATAGGCATGTGGGAACTTGGTCAATCAAAATCCATTCTCAAACAAATTGAATAACTAGCACCCCAGCCTCTAATTAAGAAACACAAATGGGTGAACTTTCCTAGGTCAAACTCTTCATGGTCCAGAGAAATCCATGGCATAAAACAGGTATGTGTCTATGTTTAGAAAGTAAGAGGAATCATTTGCTCATCTGGTGTCATGTCCAAACACAACCTCACCAACCACAAAGACATATCAGCCCATCTCTCCCAAATTTCTTGACTGAGATTGTCAAGGTTTAGATAATTTTCATAATCATCTGATATTGCTGATGTCCACTTAGCCTGACTCATCCAGTCCCTGAGTGTGAGAAGATCTCAGAGGCACACCGTCTTATTCAGGCACTAAAGTACATTGAGACAGTGTAGCAGTAATCCAAGCATTTGCTTAACCAAGTACATATTCCAATTCCCATCTTTGATTCCATTGAGGAAGATCAAGCCATGGCCTTTAAAACATGAAGATTTGTATGTAGTTTCATTTGAAAGTTGTAACCCAAATTCTTCTGAAGATTTCTAGTACCTACCCTTAATTCACAATTTCCCTTGTGGGCTTAGATTATTCCCTGTTTTTGCACAATTCCAAAGAGCAAATATATAAGACTGTGGTCTTGAAGCTACATATATTTGCAGAAGGGACTAGATTGATCAGAGAAGATTTGCTACTTTTCATTTTTCTCTGGACATAAAATAGCTTTCATTAAGACTTGCTTGGATGAGATTGGAACCCTTGAAGTTTTTCCATATCAGTTCAGAAAATGGACTGCAGATGCATCTGCAAGCTTCTTGAGCTTTCTCCAACAAATTTCTACTAATATGCATATTGTCATGTTTGCATAATATCTGAGATGCAGACATCAATTGCAAAGAAGACACCATCCCTGTGTCTTAAAAAAGTGACAGTTTAACTGGCAGCAATTTAGCTTCATGTGACAGTCATTATCAGGGTGCCACTGGAGCCCACAGATTGCATCTCATGAAAACTTAGGGGATTTCAAGTGGAAGAGATTTTTCATAGGAATACTTCCTGACTTGTAATAATATGAGTAAGATCATTTTTACTGTTTATGGAATGGCCGTATAAAAGAATATTTACATTTTTCAGGTTAATTAGATATTTGCTTCAAATTTTATATGGGGTTTCTAGTTAGGCAGGCTTGGAAGCAGATTTTTCTATCAGAACTAAACTTAACCTTCCTTGGAAAAGGGGAATCTTTAAACATTAAAAAGTAATCTTGACTTTCTATATAGAGAGTAATAGAGGAACATGGTAATAACTAAGGATGGAAATTCTGAGTTTTAATCTGCCATGAAATATGACCTTAGGCAGGTCACTAGACTTCCTTATTACAGTTTCCAAGGAGAAATTGCAAGGGCTTTAAAATCAGAAAAATCTAAAAGTGAATCTCATCTCATCCCTGTATTAACCGAGCAAATTTAAACAAATTTAAAATGCATCTGCTGTCTAATTTTTACCATGGAGACAACAGGAACTACTTGAAAGAATTGCTTCATGAATGAAATGAGGGAAGTACAAGGTTCCTTAAATGACTAACACTGTAAATAAATGTTAACTTCAATTTGAGGAAATCTATTTTTTTAAAGATTTATTTTTATACATGAACTGGGTAAATCTAGATGAAAATATTCTGAAGAATTTATAAATATTATTCAAAGTTAAGATAAGATATCCATTATTTATAACCTATGCTTAATAACTAAAAAATTAATAACAACAGGAGAATGCTCTTAATGAAGAAGTAATAATTTCTCCCTTTTTTGGAAGTAATAATTTTATGGCTGGGAATATAGCATCAATCTACATCCCAAATGTAGTCACCTATTTGTTTTCCAATGAGATATTCTACATTGGTTAGAACAACCATGAGTAATTCCATGTTTGTCTATATTTCATAAAATGTAAAGATTACACAATTTGCAATTTTGATCAAGAAATCATCTTCAAAACAGCAAAAAAATCAGTATTATGCATCAGTATTATTGCAATACATATTTCCATTTTGCTTCAACAATTATCTTAAATATAGACCCATGAATATCATTCTAACCATTGATTTTTAATATCTTGTTTTGAACAATAGTTGGTGTTTGGTCTTTAGGGATGACTTACATAAGAACCTTACTATGAAAGGGGTGGGATTCTTATGAACTCAGATATCACAGTAACCTTACTTTTCATAGTTCCTCAGTCAGTGCTAGGCACACATATAGGGGTTAAATAGAACAAAAGCACTGAATCCAGGTACATGAAATCCCCCCTATATATCATAGAAAGATAAATAGATAGAGGATGGATGGATGGATGGATGGATGGATGCCTTTGAGATCTTTGATAAGGAAATCATAATATCTGAATATTATGATTTGTATATATATGTACATACACACACAATGGGCTATATCAACATGTATCGATGAGTTTGTAACACCCAGAAAGCTCTTAAAATTCCATATTCTTATATAATTTTGATTCATCCTAGGCCTAATTTCTTCTGCTACTAGATGTGCCAACTCTATTCTTATTCCCAGCCACTGAAATCCACAAAAGCTCTGAAAAACTCTCTCTCATTTAAAGCAAATAGGAACTACAAAGGTGTTAAAGACTTAGTAGTATTTAGTAACTGTTTTCCCTCCTAGAGGAATGAAAGAAAACTCTTAAAGAAGGAAAAATCTCATAATGAATATTAGCAGCATTCCCAAACAGTTCGTAACACTAACAGAATTATAGCTAATTCTCTAATTATGGGTATTCCCAATTACCAACTCTCCAATATATAGGACAGTACCCTAAGTGTGTCATCTGTCTGCAATCTATTTTATTAAAAATGGAATTATCAGCAGAGTGAGCGATGTGGCTTAGTGAGTGTCCAGAACGGAATTACTATTGTAGCAGCCACAGAGTGGCAGTCAATAAATGTTCTTTCAATGAATGCAATATTGCCTTTGTTCTGGCAAATATATAAACAAAACACTAAATGAATATAAGAAAAGTGAGACTCACGTACTAGAGGATGTCTGAGATTTGGAGAACTAGCGGACTTTAACAGGGAAAGGAGTACAGGAAATATGTGCCAATGCGAGATCTCAATCCACATGTACCCTTTAAATGGCAGTCTGACACTGCTGCTTTATTTCACAAGTTCCATGCATCTTTCATTCAAAAAAAAAAAAATCTAACCTATCTCTGACTATTTAAAGACTTGCCTGCTGATATAATCAGGTAATTGAGTTTCCAGTTCCCTCATGTATAAACCAAGGATCATGGCTCACATCTTGAAGGGGTATGTGGGCATTGATTATTGATTGGCATGTGTCCCACGAGCCACAAGATTCCTAATAAATGGGTAGAAGCTGAAGTAGTAATTCCAGCAACAGCCAACGTAGCTGGATTGAAACATCAGCCTTATTTCCAAATAACAATTGTGGGCATGTCTGAACATAATCAAAGCAACTTTTTTTCTTTGAATACAGCTTAGCTTACTCTCATGGTAATTTTTCTCATAGCCCTTCTAGATTTCCTCTCAAGTTAAGAAGAAGCATAATGTTCAGTTTGGTGCTCTCTTTCTTACATGCATGTTCTGACTTATATCGACTGACACATAGCTTAAAGATTAAAACATGTCATGATTAAGTGCAACATGAGGATGGCTCCATCTGATATTAACCCATATTGTAATATGCATCTGTGGTGTTACATTTCAGGGAACCTACAGTAAAAGGCTTGCAGTTACAAGTATTTATGGTATACATTATAGAATGGGGTAATTCTTCTAAAGTATATTCATAGATAAACTCATAAAATATCCAAAATCTAGACTTGGGTAGAATTCTAATATATGAAATTTATAGTCTCAAAATGACAGAAATTGAATTGCCAAGGCATTCTCTCATCCATTGTTTAGAATAAAACAACACATGTATTATTAAATGCTTACAAACATAATAAGCCATATATCAATTGTTTCATATGCATTAAAGTGTGTAAACCAAAATGGATTATTTTGAGAACTAGTACATTTGTCAATTGAAAGAATATTTAATATAAAGTCTGGAAACTTGAAAATATAAATCAAATATAGTTAGCTATGAGTAGGAGATTTAAATGTGAAAAATGTTAACAGCAATCATAAGAAAAATTTTCCTTATTAAAAATACTCATTGAGTTGAATGAAAAAAACCTGAAAGTTCATTTAGACATTCTCAGAGTATGGAAATTAAGGAGGTTCAGATCCCATACCCTCCGGAATGATTGGCTGCCACTTAGGGATGATTTGACAGATATATTTGTATGGCAACAGAAATAAAGCCAAAACAATATTAGGTGTCTACCATTGTCATTGTCCCCATGAGTGGCAATAAAGCTTACCATAGGTAAGGTATCTAGACAAGATGTGGTGAATTTTTCCATTTTCCTCAACCCTTAACTTCCCCAATTTAGAGAAACCACTTGTCCTGAAGGCTTTGATCAAAGCACAGGAGATTATCAAACAAAATACTGATGTTTGATCAATATCATGAGATACTGATGTTCTCTTACTTCTCATGACTCAATGAGAAGTAAGAAAAGCTTATCATGCTGCAATAGGGTTCTCAGACCCTGTTCTAATAAGCAATTTTCAGGTGTCTGAGTTTCCAACTCAATTCTGAGACAATCTACCTGAAGATACCATCAGATTCCACAGGTGAAGAGCTTACCAGCATAATTTATTTCTTGTTCATAATTATTGTATTATAAAAGTTGAAGACAAAGTGGATTATTCCCCACCATTCTGCTACTTAGGCTGAATTACTCCAGAAGGATTACCGAATGATGATAATATTAATTAAAATTTCAATAGCGAGTATCATCTATACCGCATGTTAAAAAGCGATTGTTTCTATTTTATCTCAATTAGCCCCCAAAACCCTGTGGGATATTTTACGCAGGTGATGCTATTATTCTTCATCTATAGATGAGGAACCAGAACATGCAGAGATTATATGATTTACCCAACATCACAGCAGGCATTGGGATTCAGGACTCTGTCCCTGGACCCACCTACTTACCTTCTACAAGTTTCCACATAAAGCATAAGTTCCTTCCCTTATATATACATATGGCCTTCGAAGGACTGGGAAAAATATTTGAAATGTGTGGATCACACCTGGGGATTTCTTTTTCTTCAGCAACCAAGTTATTTTCTCTTCTCATAAAGCTTATCAAGTTTTCAGGGTAACCCTGGTATTGTTGTTGAGGTTGTTCTCGAGTGGAAACTTATGAAGATATATTCTAATAAAACAAAATTAAGTTAATGTCTTTTAACTATGATCATTCAAACATCAAACAATAAGAGTGATAGAACCCCCTATTGAAATCACAAGAGCAGATGTTTTAATTTGCCTTGTCTGAAACAGCAGCACTAACTTTCTTTATCTATTTAAATTTAAATGACTTCTTCAGTAACTTAAATGACAAAAAAAAGGCTGTTCCTGAGTCACATTAACAATAATTCAAGTGCTGTAGAGCCACATGAGGCTAATGGTTATTGTGTTGGACACCACAGATACAAAACATTTTTCTCACTGCAAAGAGTTGTATTGGACAGCTGTCCACAAAGCTCAAAATATGCACTATCTGGTCCTCTACAAAAAGAGTTTGACTTGATCCAAAGTAAAGCATAGACATACATATGAAGTAGTTTGCTCAACAGATACCATATTTTAGTTCATTTGGTTAATATTATTGGAGAACTTCTAGAATGCTATACTCTGAGACTATCACTAGGAACAAAACAATGGAGTACTTTGCTTCTAAAAGCTCACAGTTTGGGGCCTCCCCGGTGGTGCAGCGGTTGAGGCTGCTCCTCCCAGAAGAGGTCCCACATGGCGCACAGACCTCTCCTGCTGCCCGCTGCTCCCCTCAGCAGTGTACTTCGTCAGTCTACCTGCTCTGCTCCCCACTCTGGCTCTGGTGAATTCTCTCACCCTCCCATGCTTCTGACTGTACCCAGTGCTTGTATAAATAAATAAATAAAAGCTCACAGTTTTCTTGGGCTTTACTACAATGATCCCTACTCACATTTTTTGATCAATGTTTGTTACAGAGCACAGACAAGAGCCACAATGCAGTAGCATGGCATAGAACAGGCTATCATCTAGACCTTCCAGATAAAATATAGGATGCTCAGTTAAATTCAGTGAACATATACTGAATTAAGCTAGTGACTATGAGTAAAGTCAAATGCTATAAAAAGATTATCACCCTGAACTATGCATCAGGAGAGGCCACAGATAACTGTTCAATGGGTTTAGGTATCTTCCATCTATTATCAAGGCCATGTAGGGTAGTATTGATTAGAGGCAATGGTCTGTATGTGTCGGGACAAAGTCGTCTCTTCACAACATGTATGTATCTTTAGACCAATTTAAAAATGATCCTAAGAAATATTCATTTTTTAAATGATTATAAAAGAGGGTAGTACTAAAAAGAGAAGAAAATGCTCTATCTTTTTGACAGTAAAGAAGGAAGGGAGAATCTGTATCTAGTGCACAGAGGAAGAAGTCAAGTTGAATAATTCATGAGTATTGAGAAATATGCAGAGAGCTCATGTGCACAGTATATATCACATAACCAAATTACCTGCTTAACAAATCTGGTTTTTTAGTCTTGTGCTAACAAGAAGACAGAAAAGGAGGAGAAAAATCTGGTGGTAGCTGAACTCATCAGGTATATATAAACTTAGCCCAAGAGTGTTCATAAGGAGAGAATGGAGACCACTTCCAAAGCCTTAGAGTCAATGAGTCATGCACAGCCTGTTCCTAGAAACAGTCATTCAAGAGGGCCTCAGTGTTTGCTGTCTCAGATAAAAGCTTTAATCCTGCTCATCAAACTAACATTTGTGATTTGTGTTTATGGCTGCAACAGATACTGAACTCACACAGAGACCATATAACAAAACAAACACAGAGAAGGAGTTTGCTGTGGGCATTTAAAAAAAAATCAAACCTGAACCCTATTAGCCAAATTTTAAACAATCTCTCAATTTAAAGCAAATGAAAATGGCTTGTTTTCAGATCACCCCTAAGAGTCTTCACCAGATCTTCAGTTTGTTGTAATAGTCAAGGGCAGTTTTACTACCAAGTATTTCCAAAGAAGGGTTTTCTGATTTGTCACACATGTTCCCATTCATTGGTCCAGTGCCCTGGCAGAACCAGTGATTCTAAACTTGTCCAGAAAAGGGTTTCATAATTCATCATCATACCACTCTGCTTGGTGCCAAGAGCAGGGATTTGATCCAAATGCCCTCTCTTGGATATTCATGGTTGACCAGCAGGACCAGATTTGTAATAAGCTAGTGTAGGACAAAGAGGAAGAAGCTGATAGCACCAGGTCTGTGACTAAGAGGAAGGAAGTAGGGAGAGAGAAGGGGGAAAGGCTATGCTGAGGATGGTAGGGGTCTGCCAGAGATCATCCCCTTAATTGGTGTCTCATGAGAAAAATGACTAGATTGGCTGAGGAAGGTTGTTGCTCTCTGCAGCAAGGGGAATGGTGAGAGGCTTAGAAGGACCAGGAAAGGGAGGGCAGGAAAAAGAAAAGGAGAGCCTGGTGAGAGAGCAAATGTTCCAGGACAGCTCATTTTGGAAAACATGGTCCCTGCCAGTCAGTTCGGAAGTTCACGGTGAGGGCCATCCTCCATGTAGGGCGTCCATCCACCTTGGCTTTGAGAAGGCTTGGGGAGGGGGGATGGAAGAGGTAGAAAGAGGCATGGGGCCCACATCATGCTAATGTTCTTTCAAAGTGCCAATTTGTCTACAAAGGTAAAATATTCTGAAAAGTTTCCCATTTCGACTGTGCTCATAATGATTTCAGCAGTGAGCCATCTGAATTCAAAATTAAGATTTACTTTGTTTGAAATGGCTCACCTAAGAAAGATGGAGCAGAATCATAAGAAAGGAATATGTTTAACTATTGTTGTTAAATCTAAGCATTCAGTCAGCCTTCTTCTCCTGCTGAATATTCAAATTGGAAAGCCACAGAGGACAAAGAGAAAAATAAATGCATTTCTGATTAGAAAATGCAAATTAATGCCTGCATTCTGCCTAAATTCCTCCAATAGATCCTTTCAGTTGTTTTCTTTCATTACCATCTCACTAGAAAACTTAGGTAATTTTTCTGTTGTTGGTAGGTGAGTGGGAGTCTCTTTGTAAATGTCCTTTATTTAAAAAAAGTACTGATAATTTTTAAATGCAAATTAAAGTTACACAATAATAATATCTAATGGTAAAGTGCTAAAACACTAGTAATTCCCCAAGTTGGTATAGTTGTACAAGATACAAACTCATAGTCTTGATGACTTTACTAACTGATACCACAGGACAATTTGGATATTTATCTGTACCCTATATTCTTTTGAATTTTATATCAGTGGATCTACTCTACAGAGATAGTAGCTCAACTGATTAAACATATGTGAGCAAGTATGTCTACTACTGAATGTTTGAGAGGTACAAAGAACTGGAAATAAAATATACACCATTAGAAAAATGGCTTATCAAGTTATGGTACATCCTTTCAACAAAAATACTAAACTTTGAAAGAAATAAGCTACATTTACATAGTTTAACATAAATCATGCATTCTTTCTATAGATAAGATGAGGAGGGAAAGTCCCTGAATAACATTATAATATGATGATTCTAATCTTAATTTTTTAAATATATTAGTGGATTGATTTCATGAATATTTTATAGGATCATTATGTAAAGGAAACATCTGGAAAGACACAATAAAGGGCCTCCTTGGTGGCACAAGGGGTTAAGCACCGCACTATGAAGTAGTCCACAGCCTCAGCAGCACAAGTTCGATCCCCAGCCAGCCAGGGAAAAACCCACATGGCAAGGCAGACCTCCTGTCTCGCCCGCTGCTCCCCTCAGCAGTGTATTTCAGTCAGTCTGCCTGTTCTGTTCCCCACTCTGTCTCTGATGGATCCTCTCATCCCATGCATCTCTGGCCTGTACTCCAGCTCTTGTATGCATAAATAAATAAATCTTAAAAAAAAACTCACAATAAAGTGTAAGCAGTGGCTACTTCTGGAAAGCAGCAGGTAAGTGTGGCAAAGATAACATTTGAAGCTTCTTTTCCTAATATACTTATTATTCAGGACTGATCCTGCCACTTTCTTATAAAAGTTGTGATTTTTGCTCCAGACTCTTAAAGTCCTTAGAATACATAGTTTACCAATTCAGCTCTCCCATCCCCTGATCCTTCCGTTCATCATAATCCCTCAGAGGTTCCCTACACCACAATAAGATTTTAAGGCAGATCCTCACTTCCAAACTTTCAACATGGCAACATTCTGCAAATTTTAGCTCAAATAATAAAAGTTGATGATCTACCATTATATAAGGAATGTTGCTAAATTTTTAAAAAGTAGACCTAAGAAGGCATTATCTAATTGGGTGGTTCTCAACCTCCCTTGCCAAACAGAATCATCTGAGTATCTTGAAAGAATAGGGATGTCAGACTGTCCCTAGACCAACTGAAGCAAAGTCCAGTAGGAATGTATGGCAATAACTGAAAACATTGTCTAATCCCTTACTAGAAAGATAACTGAGTTGCAGAAAGATAAATGACTTGCTAAAGGTCATTAATGTGTAGGTTGGAAGGTGTGTTATTGACAAGATTTTAACTGCTTGTCAAGGATGCATGGTAGAGAGTAGAATTAAGCATATGTTGTTCTTAAAATTAGAAAATACAGAAGGTATCTTTTTTGTATTCCAAGAAAGATATATACATTGCTAGAAAAGCACCATTATTAATGACACATGTCCATGTTAGTCCAATATTGGAAAAGTAGATGTTATGCTTCCTTGATTATAGATTAATTACTTCTCAGAACATTGTGTCTAGAAGAGTTTAATTGCCTTAATTGCTTGCATCATAACACATCAACCCATCAAATACATCAATAGGAAGACTCGACAGCAGATTTAAATGTCTTAATAAAAGAATATTATGACAGCCTGTGTTATCTCTGACTATAACTTAGCATAAATGAGGTCAGAAACGCAATTTTTAAATCACCTCCTTACATTTAAATCTAGGAAACCAACTAAAACACAGCAAATTCCCACAAGGAATATACAAGTCTTGAGTTTTGAATTGTTCTGCAATCACATCCCAGTGCATGTCTAATTACCAAGGGTATTTTTAAGAAGCCATTTTACTCTCATAAATTGTACTTTTATCTTAACCATTTAATCAATGAAGAATTTTAATTCACTTCAAGTTCTCGTGCTAATAGGCCCCCTCCCAGCCATGTCACATGTATCATTGTTGTCCAGCTCAGAATCATATTATTCAAAATCCCTGAAATCCAACTGTGGATTTGAGGTTACCAGATAGGAAGGGGGAAGTGGGTAAAAACATGTGGGGGGGGGAAACAATGGTGGAGTCCTGTGGGTGCCCTGGTAGTAGGTATGGTGTGGTGACATGCATCTGAGGAGGTATGATCCTCTACCTTTGAATCACATATTATATATAAACCAATGTCACCCCAACTAAAGAAAAAGGGATTTTTTTTAATTCCCTTTAAAGGCATTTGGGTGTCAGCAGCTGCAACTGACTTCTTTTTAGGCAAAATTCTGGAATTTACCCCAATAGTATCAGCTTCAAAATCTCAGACATCTGCTCCACAAAGCCTATTCCCAGTTGACTAATGAGAGAATTGAAGAATTCAGGAGGACTCTAACGCTGTCTAACTCTTTGGGTGATCTTCCATTGAAGATGTCCTAATCTAAACATGACTTGAGCTAGGACAAAGGATAATACCACATAAAAGGATGAGAACTCCATGGTGGAATCATAACACACTTAGATGCACAGAGAGATCTGAAAGTCACTTTCTAATGCTTGCCTTAACATGCATGAATAGACATTCTAAAAATACAGGAAATGTCTTTGATCTGCTGCTTTTTGTTTTGTTTTTTTTTTTTTTTCAGAGAAAACATCAATCCTAATGAACTTTTCCAATTTCTCCAACAAAAATGTAAATAAAAGCTAAACTCATTTTAAACAAAAAGTCCTTCCAGTTTCCTCTTTGAATGAGGAGAATTCCCACCATCCTAAGAGAATCTAACTCTTGATTTGTCTTTAAAAATGTATTGTTTTTGCTTTTGTTTGGTTTTGGTTACTATTTTCCCACGTGAGGAAATAGTTAATTTTAAAATGGCTTCTTTTGGTATATTTGCTACAGGCTCATTAAATCTTTCAAAACATTAGGTTCTCTATCTTTTATTTTCCTTTCAATAATAGGATAAATCCTGTGGGTCCTTGCCTGAGCTAGACAATGTGGCATTTATTTATCTAAAAACATTTCCCAAGAACCACCTAAAATGTTTCTAAATTCTTTAATAATATTATCCTAATCCATCATGCTGCTTGCTATTTGCATAGTCATTTCATTGAATAGTTTATGATAAATGGAAGTGAAAGGATTTTCTTACAATGTCATTTTTCACAAGGCTTGATTTCCTACTAGAACAATATTAGAATTGAATTCCTCCTGAGACTCCTTCAGTTGGTCCTAACTTTCTGAAGGGCTTTGGGGCTGCCCTGACCACCCACTGATTTTAATATGATCTCTGTCTTCCTCTGCTCAGCTCCCCTTCACATGGATTCCTTGAAGACCCTCTTCTCACCAAAAATGATTCTGGGGCTTCCCAATCAGATCTATGGAGCCAAGAGAATGAGTACTCAAGATTCTATCACACCCAGAATTTCTATGAGTCATTGAATTTTTACTTCTTTTGTCATCTCTCCCCAAGTACTGTATGACTTTAACACAGCCTGTCCAAACTCTGTGGAGCATACATGTCAGTAGCTAGAAAACACTGCTATTACAGGCTGAATTGTGTCCCCTAAAGACTCTATGTTGAATTCCTATTCCTCAGTACTTAGGATGTGGCTGTAATGTATTTGGAGATAAGTTCTTTAAAGATAATTAAGGAAAAATGAGGTCATATGGGTGGACCCTAATCCAATATGACTAGTGTCCTTCTAAATGATATTAGGACACAGACAAGCACATTGAAGACAGAGTTACTGATGTCAGCAAGACATGCAGTAGATTAAAATCTAAATGAGCAGAGAGAACATGGTAAAAGTACCAATGTCTTTCTTCTAACAATAACCCATGTAATGTTAGCTGGGATTTAATAAAAGAAATCAAATACAAGTTAAATGTCTTGACATAATACCTCTCTCTGCTTCTTCAATGAAAAAGAAATAACAGTGCTCAGCCAGTGATTTACACCTATTACCTAAATAGGCACATTCTTTTTCTTTTATAAAATTCACTACCCATAGAATAAATTATAATTTCTCTACATAATGCATTTAAGATCATCTGAAAATATGTTTTCCTTGGAGAGTGATATTTATGGACTCATACCATGTTGGACAGACATAAAAAGTTAGGAAATAGTCATATTTATTTTTTTTCTTTTGCCATCATACATTAGGCACCATTATCCTTCTGTCCCTAGTCATTAATACTTCACAAATGAAAGTGAAAAATCATATTTGTGCTACCTTGTGATTTTCTTTTTCACATCAAAATCCCCCAGTGATTACATGAAACCTTAAGTAGGTCATAATAATGGCCAGAGATGATCATTTGCTTGCCAGTGCAATCCTGGAATATAGCACCACATTTTATAAATAGGAACTTTTGTTTCAGCTCACCTAGCTGAGAGTAGTCATAATACAATTGGGATTTCACCTGAAAATGTGCAGTGTTAGTCAGAATCAAATCTCCAAGTTTTCCTGAGATGTCAGAGGATATTACATGTTCACCTTTGTTTTGCTCTATGGCTAGTTAGTTGTGGCTTAGACTTCTAATTAAAATTCAGTGAAATAAAGAGTGTAAAACAATTAGCACAATGCCTAGTAAACATTCACTTAGTCACTTAGTATAGTGACCAAGTCATTGAAGGAGTAAATGAATGTATCATTCAGGCAGGAATGTAGCTGGTTATCAAGACGACTAGAAGCATGTCTGAGAAAGTTGTCAGGATCTCAAGCCATACTTTTTCTTTGCCTGTTTCTGCTTCATTGTTTTCCTTCTCTTCTAAGTAGCTTTCCCTGCTGCTGTTTCCCTGGATGTGCCACTCACTGCTCCTGAGTTAAACCTCATTAATATGTTCTTATTTACCCACCCTTCAGATACTCTTTTGTATTCCCACTTCCAAATCTCTGGCATGATTTGACTGACTCAGCTTCAATCACATGCTCACCGCAGGTTCAACTGGCTTTTCCCAGGAAGACAGGCTTACATATGAGAAAGGTGACCCCTGAGTAAATTTTCTAAGTAAATAGAAGGCCAGTTCCTAGAGAAAATGTAATTATTTTAAGTGGGGCAAAGTACCCAAAATGTGTCTTCTAATGATTTGCTGGGGGGTGAAAGGAGTGAAATTTTACAGAAGGCTGAATAAATGAAAGCACCAGGACAACATGCAAAGAAAAGATTGAAAGTGGTGACTTGCATCACTGAGGAAGAGAGTCTTGGAGTCAATGTCACAGAAAAAGCATCCCTAAGGTAGTAGAGCATCCCGCTGTTCATGATTTCAAATGGACTTTAAGTTTTGCCAGATATACGCAGAAACATACATATTTAAAATTGTATTTTAAAAATTCTATTCTTTCCTTTAAGTATTTACATGCACAGTATATACTTAGTACATGAAAACATATATATGCTTGCTATATGATAATTAGGAAAGCCATGAATGCAAATTATGAATATATTCACTTTTTCTGTTACTTTCTGCATAAAAATCCACCTCAGAATACATTTTTGACATTCCTTCATCATTGAAGAGTGGCTTATATATATATTTTTTAAAAAATCAGCTAAACTTGGGTTACTGCTGAAGCAGCTAGGGGATCTAAGATGCTCTAGGCTACAAGCTAAAGTCTGGAAAAAATTCAACCTGCTGACTTTCATCCTCTCTTTTGGACAAGATGGCTATTGGTAATTTGGACCTCTGGCTATGAAACACGAACCTGTCTATCCACATTATTAACGGCTGGTTGATGAGGTGAGCTAACAGCGACTTTGGTTTCTTTGCAAAAAAGACCAAGAGGAAATTTCTTTGTGATAGAGACAAATGGACAGAAATATGATAGTGATAACAACTAACATTTACAGATTGCTTATTATGTGATTGGCATTGCATTGAGCACTATAGATGATTTATTTGATTTAATACTTACAACTAACCTATGGCATGGGTACTATCATTACCCCATTTTAAGGGTAGAAACCAAGGCTTGAGAAGTAACTACTCAAAGTAATTACTCAAATGATAGGGTGGAACTGAAATTTTATCGATATAATGGGATAACTTTAGAATCATCATTCCCCTATAGATTTTATTTTATACTTTACTGCATCCTTCATGTGACAATTAAATTGCAGACAGGGCCAACAAGTCATGAAAATAAGTCTGAATTTTTTTAGTACTTTTAAGCATGAGACAAGGAAAGGAAAATAGGAAAAATTATGCTTCATAAATAAAAGCACTACAACCACTGTTTAAAAACCCCCAAAACAAAACAGTTTAAAAGGCTTTGTGTACATTTACTCCCTAGTTGATATCATGAACAAACAGTATTTGGATATTACATACACTTCAACAGTTTCAATTGTTCTGCACTTAACAGTTGGAATTTCTCATTCACAGATAGGAAGACAAGCAGGGGGGAGAAGTTGCTGAGAGATTATACCAAGACTATATTTAATTGTTTGCAGAAAACACCAAGGAACTTCTCCATAAGAGGGGAGGTAATTTCTAATCTTTCTTGCTCTCCTACTTCCATGGAGTAACAAGAATGTTCTAGGAAGTTTGCAAACCAAGATGGAAATTTATCTTACAACCTACAAGCATTCATGGTAAAATCTAATAGAATTCCTAAAATACAATTAATTTTAAATATATGTGCATATGCATGTATCTGGCAAAACTTAAAGTCCATTTGGGATCATGAACAGAGAGATGATCCCTACATGGTGAAATCCTAACTTCATTTATTTGCTTTATTTTGTATAGAAATGGGCACATATATCCTTAATCTATGCATACAAATGTGGATATATAAAGATACAGATTTATCAAAAATACAAACAGAAATTTGCATGAGCCAGTCTTCATTCTTCAATGAGAAAAGCATTATCATTTACCAATGAGCAGTCAGTGATCTTGATTGTCATACCTTGCTCAAAATAATGGTTATAATCAACTACCTTCACCTACTCTTGTGAAAAGAAAAAGTCAGGCCATGGGTGTTTCAGTTCCCTTTGTTTATTTGCCCAGTGATATCCATATACTGCCTTACTACAAGCTTCCAAATTTGCTCCTAAGTGTGTGAATGGGAATAAAAAGGAGACGGAATCTTCTCCCCGGGGTACCCTAAATATGGGACAAGGGAAACAAGGTCAGAGAGATCTTCATGGGAAAGAACAGATGGTTTTAGTTTTTGCACTTGGAATCAAAATCCTGAGCCATAAGTTCTTTAACCCCAGCATTAAAGTTTTCATCAGAAATACTCTATTTGGTCTTGAAGTAAACAGCACTTATCCTAACTTGTCTTCAAATGCACCTTCTTAAAATCATGTCTAGTGCATAGATTCAAAATTGGAATAACTGCATTATTATTTTCAAGTATCTTAGACTCCAAAATGGAAGAGAATCTAAATGCATTTATTGGCTTTTCAGCTATGCTTCCTCACACTATGTTTTAGTAATTGCTATTGAATCATGCAGTGTTCCTTTAACCTTGCAATCTTCTTCAAGTTAATATTACGCCATTCCATATAACCTGTAGAGATTTTCAACTATACATTCATTTCCCCTGTCCTTTATAATTATAATATTCATTATATCTTCATATATCCTCATTATATATTCAAACAATAAAAATGTCATAAATATTATAACCTCTTCTTAAAACATTCATATATATTTTAAAGCAATTAAGGATAAAAAAAACGTTTTGGGCCTCCCTGGTGGCACAAGGGGTTAAGACACAGCACTATGAAGCTATCACCAGCCACTGCAGCACAAGTTCGATCCCCAGCCAAAGAGCTATCCCAATGATGCAGCAGACCTCTCCTGACTTGCCCGCTGCTCCCCTCAGCAGTGTATTTCAGTAGAGCTGCCTGTTCTGCTCCCCATTCTGTGGTGAATCCTCTCATCCCCTGCACCTCTGGGCCACACCCCAGTTCTTGAATGCATAAATAAATAAATCTTAAAAAAAAGTCTTTAGTTTCATCAGAACTTTTCTAATGCACTTATTCCTTCTTCAGGATATAAGTTTTTTATCTTTTATTATTCCCAATAATGCTGAAGAATTTCCCTTAGTATTTTTTTCAAGCACAAGTCTACTGGTAATGGAGTCTCCTCATTTTATTACATGAGAAAATATCCTTATTTTGTTGTTTCTTGAAAGATGTTTGGATATTTTTTCTGGATATAGGATTGTAGGTTGAAGTTTCATTCTTTCAGCACTGTAGACATTTTATCAGACCATCATCTGCCCTTCAGAGTTTTTGTTGAAACATTAGAAACATATCATTATTCCACTATATATATTACATGTCATAGTTCTTCAAGTGTTCTCAAGACTTCTCAACTTTGAAATGTCTGGCAGCTTGAGAAAGGTGTGTAAAGATATGATTTTCTTTGCATTTCCCCCTTCTAGATTGAGCTTTTTATATCTAGCTTTTTATATCTAGTTTTTTATTATCTAGCTTTTCGTATCTAGTTTTCATATCTAGTTTTTCTCCAAATTGGTAACATTTTAGGCCATTATTTCTTAAAATATATTTACTGTCCCATACTTTTTCCTTTCTTCTTCTGGAGTTCCAATTACACATATGCTATACCTATTTATATTCTCCCACAGTTTCCCTGGGACTGTTATTTTTAAATCTTTCTCAGATTGGATAACTTATATTGCTCTCTATTAATATTTACTAATTCATTTGTCTATCATCTATTCTGTTAGCCTATTCAATATATTTTAATTTCAGATATGAAGTTTTCAGTTACAGAATTTATACATAATTCTTTGAAACAGTTTTAATTTTGCTGCTGAATTTTTATTTTTCATTTCTTGTTAGTGTATTTTCCCTTATTTTATTGTACTGATTGTAATACCTGCTTTATCCTCCTCAGTCTGTTAACTATTCCTTGGGATGGTCTTGGTTGATAATCTTTTCCCTTAAAGTCACCATGTACTTTTCCAAAAACCAAGTATATCAATTAATTTTTAATTATGTACTGGTCACAGCCAGTGATCTGAAAATGATTTTTGTTATTCTAAGAAATTTTGTTGTTCTCAAATGGAAATTTCTGTGTTTTGAATGTCAAAATAACAGCTTTGTTCTTTATTCTGCTTCATATCTGCCCCACAAATGTATGGGAATCAGTTTGAGATTTGGGCAGAAAAATGGAGCTTCTCTGCTCTAACGCTCTCCTTTTGCTGCATCCCACCTTCATTTTCCTAGCAGCTCTGATTTTCCTCATCACTCTCTTCTCAATTTTTCAGACCAAAAATATTGGTACCACCTATAAATATGATACATTCAACCATTCATAGTTATAATTATTATCTATAGGAGGAGGGTAAGTCCAGTAAAAGATTATTTAGCCATACCGGAAGACAAATTCAAGGTTATAAAACTTAGGTACTAATTCTTTTTATTTTGTCCATTCACCTCTTATTTTCTTTTTTTTTAATTGTTTTATTTGACTATAGAAATAGCCTTTGAAGAATACAGTTTGAGGATATAAGGGTATTATTTTTTCATGTCTTTCTCATAAAAATGGATAGCTACTTTCTTCAAATATATGAGGCAAATTCACTAAGAATACTAATGTGGCTGGGAAGATGTCAAAGAAAAAGAAACTCTGATAGAGCATGGAAGGAAAAAATTCCATAGTCACTGATAACACATCAGATAATAGAGGAATGATGGACGTGAAGAAAGAGAACACTAAGGACAATTTCACCAGAACTCAAACTCTGGTTGAATCACTCCCAGGTCCATGATCTTAACCATTAATGTTGAGGAAAAATATTAAAACAAAATATGGTAAACCATCACTTAATATAAGGGAAAGAATAGAAGTCAATGCAGAATGTTTTCAAAGAACATGAAATTAGCAAAATAAAACTGATTTTAGAAAATAGTGCTATTTATGTTGCCTCATAACAAAAGCCAATTTCAATAAAGTGTTTCTGACTTGCAAAACGAAATGGAAGGCTCATTATACAGAAATGGGCAAAGGTTATGAATATTGTAGTGAAGAAACAATGAGATTTATTAAATATATTTAAGAAAGTATTCTGAGAAGTCATCTGATAAGATAACCCCTTACCATGATTTGTTTTTATTGTGGAAAATAAGGCAAAGTATTTTGACCATTTACAAGAATCTCAAAGACAGTGCCAGAACTTCTTCAGAAATATCTAATACTTGGTCAATAGCATAGCACTTTCTGGCCACCTGTTTATACACCTACTGCGCTGCTGAGTCATTGACATATTAAAGACCACATTGACGTGGGTTGACAGAAACAACCTCCTGATCAACCTGAACAAGTGTTTGCATTAAATAATCATTTATACTATGCATAAGCAAAGGTAAGTGCTTTCGCTGTGGGGTGGCAGATAGAAACTAACAACTTCTTGTTTAGACAGAAAGCTCTGACAAGGAAGAGCTCATTAGGGTCTCCAGAGAGCGGCTGACAGCTGAGGAGCTGTCGGCTCTGTCAAAAGACCTTGGAAAATAATTCTTGTTTTTGAATCAGAATTTTCTGAATCACTAGCAGGATGCCAGAAACACATTGTTTGCTTCCTTGCCTATTTCCTCACCCTTCAGTGCAATTAGAATTTGCCCAAAGCCTTAGCTGCCTTAGGAAGTTTACTGCTTTGGCATGCATGCCCACACACAAACCAGAATGTTTTCTCAGAAGTCCCTTTATTTGCCCTTGCTTCTATGCTGACCTATTAATGTCAGGCCTTGCTTTGAAACGTGCAGTTGCTGAGAATATATCCCGTGTGTGTGTGTGTGTGTGTGTGTGTGTAAATGTACATGGAAAGACAAAGACAGCTTGACTTTGTGTCTCTAAGAAAAACAAAATGGGGCCTCCCCGGTGGCGCAGCGGTTGAGCGCTGGGTTGCGAAGCTGCCTGCAGCCTCTGCAGCGCCGGTTCGATCCCCGGCTGCTCCCCGGCCACCTGAGGAGGGTCCCACATGGCGCGCAGACCTCTCCTGCCGCCCGCTGCTCCCCTCAGCAGTGTACTTCGGTCCTTCTGCCTGCTCTGCTCCCCGCTCTGGCTCTGGTGAATTCTCTCGCCCTCCCGCGCTTCTGACTGTACCCAGTGCATGTATAAACAAAAAACAAACAAACAAACAAATAAATAAATAAACATGCCTCTATAAAATAAAAAAAAATAATAATAAAAAAAAATAAAAAAAAAAGAAAAACAAAATGAAGATAAGAAGAACAGAGTGTTGGACTTGCAAAAGAAGAACTTACGAAATTACTATTGTTCAAAAAACAAAAATCTCTGTAGGTAGGGCGCCCCTGGTGGCTCATGGGGTTAAGACACAACCTATGAAGCTGCCTACAGCCATTGCTGCACGAGTTCGATCCCTGGCCAGGAAGGTGACCCACATGGCACAGCAGACCTCTCCTGACTTGCCTGCTGCTCCCCTCAGCAGTGTATTTCAGTCTGCCTGTTCTGTTCCCCTCTCTGTCTCTGGTGAATCCTCTCACCCCCACACCTCTGGCCTGTACCCAAGTTCTTGTATGCATAAATAAATAAATCTTAAAAAAAAATCTCTGTAGACAAATTCAGTCTCAGATACACACTTTTATGATTGTCCTCTCAAATTTCTTTTGCTCAAAATAGCAGTTTCTAATTTTTGATCGTGGAAGCAGTATCTAATTCAAGATGCACACATGTCAGTCCTCAACACCACCATTTCTAGACTCCATGTCTATTCAATGTTGGTGTCTTACTTTTCTAGGGGTCTCCCTCCTATCTCCCAACACACTTACAATGTTACTCTCAAGACAGCCTTACTTGCAGCTTCTTTCTATTTGTAGCTTTGCATTTCCTAGCAGCTTATACAGCTCTCAGTGGAGGAAGGGAAGGCCTAGTTCTTCAATATATAGTTAAATATCACTTTGTGTGTGAAGAAAACATATTAATAACTATAAGCATAAAAAGTTTATAAGAATAACTATGTACATTTTACAGTGGACAGGACTAAGCAATTTTTATTATCTGCTCAAGGGTATACAGTTACTAAGAGACAAAGCTGAGATCTGACTCTCAAATCTTTGCTTTGTCTGAATTAGACTACCACCCTGAAACAAACCCTTCTACCTTCAGTTAGAGGCTGTAGTCTCCCTGAAGTTGCTGGATGTATAGGACCTTGTCCCCAAGCTTGAGAGTAGTACAAGAGTTCCTTCTAGGTAATTGTAACACCACCAGATGAGTTGATTAATTAAATCACAAAACCTTCATCTCACTTTTGGTGTGTGGTTACCTCCATTTTCTTTGCTGTCCGTTTCAGGCATTGGTTGAACTACCAGTCAACCCAAAAGACAGACACATTATTCTCACTTTAGAGTTAAAGAAATTGAGATTGAGTAGTCAGGTGCAGCCAGGACCACACACAAGGTCTACCTGTCAACAAAACTACTTCAGAATCAGAACCTCACCTTTGTGCTGCCCTGAGGTCAATCCAATCTAAGGTACTTGTTGACTAGAATTGCCTTTGATAACTACCTTCATGGGCCTCCCTGGTGGCGCAAGGGGTTAAGCACAGCACCATGAAGCAATCTGCAGCCTCTGCAGCACGAGTTCAATCCCCTGCTGGCCAGGGAGAAACCCACATAGCATGGCAGACTTCTCCTGTCTCACCTGCTGCTCCCCTCAGCAGTGTATTTCAGTCAGTCTGCCTGTTCTGTTCCCCACTCTGTCTCTGGTGAATCCTCTCACCGTCCTGCACCTCTGGCCTGTATCCAGCTCTTGTACGCATAAATAAATAAATCTTAAAAAAAAAAAAGAAAACTGCCTTTCATGCAAACTCTTTTCTGTGCCATTTGTCTTCACACCGCACAGAATAGAGTCCCCTAGAGTGTGCCAACACATTCTGACCAGTCTCAAGATTTGTTTTATTTCCTCCTGCATCAGTCTTAATCCCTACAAGAAAAGATAGCATGCTCCAAGTGTTTAAATTTCTAAAGGATAACTATTTTCCCAAAGATGAGGATAAGGACAGGAACACCATGTTAGACAGAGACACAGTGCCCAGGGGCTAGCAACAATGGGCAGCCCTATTTACCCACAGGACCTGACAGGCAAGGGAGAATAATAGTACTGGTGGAACCAGAGAGATCTGCAGTGTTTACAAGAGGAGTTGTCTGAAGGAGCTACAAAAAATGGAGCTCCTCTCTATGGGGATGAAGCAGGGAGACAATAGAAGAAATAAATCTCACTCTCTCTTCTCTCCTTTCTCCTTTCCTCTCCTCACTATTCTTCATTCTCCAATCATTCTTTGGGTCTTCCATTGGCTGAATCCAACCAGAATTCAAAGTATAAGGGAATCAGGGTGATTCAGGACACAGAGAGGACAGAGAAAGCAAGAAGCAAGAATGGATCTAGAGATCTAGAGGCAGAGAGAACCACCAGCACTACCCCTCCCAGGTAACAGTTTGGGCATTTTCCACTAAAGCTCAACATAAGCCTATTCCATGATCCAGAGATCCCACTATTTGGTATACAGCTAAGAGAAATGGGTGCCTATTTACACCAAGTTACATATACAAGAATGTTCATAATAGCTTTATTTAAAATAGCCAACAGTTAGAAACAGCTTAAATGTTTATCAACACTACAATGGATAAATTGTCATATATTCATAGCACAGAAGAGTCCACAGAATGTGCCGCTGATAAATGCAACATTAATGAGTCTCACTGATGTAAAGTGAAGTTGAAGAAGTCAGACACAAAAGAGTACATACTCAAAGATTCCATTTATAAAAGTTCTAAAATAGACAAAACCAAAGTGTGGTGACAGAAATCATAATCTTATTTACCCTTTAGCATGGGTGGAAAGAGAAACAGTACTGGGTATTGACTGGAACGGAACAGGAAGGAGCTTCTGGGTAGTGGTTACCTGAGTATGCACACATGTAAAAATGTATTGAGCTGAACTATGAGCAAAACTTCACTTCTGCAAATTACATCTTAAATCAAGCAACCACCACCACCACGACCATTGCTACCAGGATTCTCATCATGTCAGAGTCATTCAAAATTAGGTTGTCTGCCAAAGGACAACAGCAAGCAAGAGGTAGTCAGAAAACACTCTTCTAATTTATAAACTGGGTATATCTCACTAATAACAAAAGATGCACAGGTTATCAAAAAACACACAACAAAGGCAAAACCCATCTTTACTCTGAAAGACATTTGGGTTGTGATGCCAAATGCCTAGATGCCCAGAGTCAACAGGAAGGCAGTGGGTAGACAATATTTAGGGGGCCTCTCCAGTCATGGCTGGCTGGCTGATGCCTGTGTAAGTCTGGCTTACAGCATTGTCTTAAATTGTTACTATGTCACACGGGGTTAAAGCTTTAGAGAACTCTAACAGATAATCCACTTTCATGAAAAGTGGCCAGAAATACCGCATGACTGATTTTCAAACATAATTTATTTTTTGCCTGGTAAATTGGGTAGAACATAGAATTGAGTGAAATTATACAAACCTCCTGGCTTGCTGCTTCCTCATTTACTACTAGGTTGGTTTTCAATGCAACAGTTATTAGTATTTCAAAACAGGAGCTTCAATTACATGGCATTTTAATATCCTGACCCATAGATAAGAATTTAACAGATATCTTTGCTATGCTATCTCAGTGGGCCTGATCCTCTGGTGAAAAAAAAAATCATACCTTGGGAATAAATTGTCACCTATAAGAATGGAATTAATATTTCTAAGCACTGTGGCTCCATTTTGTAAATTGCTTCTCCATGGTACATTACTGGGCAACCAAAGAACAGAATACAGAATTGAAACAGCAGGAAAGACAACTGGAGTTGGTACTCTATGGAGGCAAAGATTTTAAAGATGTTATCAAGATCAGAAATATCAGGGCTACTATTTATGCATAACTTTCATAATCCTTGAAACCTGGAATTCATAGGCTCACAACATATAGTATTTGCCTGATCTAATCCCACTATATTTGTGACTTCATCCCAAATTCCTCTCAAACTCATATGGGAGACCCCAGGAGTCATCTCATCCTATGGCCATTGTTCATGCACCCCATGAACAAACCTGCAAGGCTACCATATGCCATTCACCAATTTCCTCCTTTCTGACCCAGATCAATCTGGACATCTCTCCTGTTGGGCCCATGCTGTTCTCTGGAGCACTGATGTCTGTGCTGAAGATACTGTCTTCAGTTGGTGCTGAACTATGAGTAATATTGATGTTGATGACTTAATGCTCTCATTATCAGAGAGAGATTTTTAGTGAAAGTGTTGCTAATTTCTTTTAAAGCTTCTCATAAAATTTTGGACAGACACAAAAGATTATATACATAATTTTTTTTAAAGATTTATTTATTTATATAAAAGAACACAGGTACAGTCCAGAGGCATGGGAGGGTGAGAGAATTCACCAGAATCAGAACGGGGAACAGAACAGGCAGACTGACGAAATACACTGCTGAGGGGAGCAGTGGGCGTGACAGGAGAGGTCCGCCGCCATGCCATGTGGGACCCTCGCCAGCCAGCCGGGATCAAACCGGTACTGCAGAGGCTGCAGACAGCTTCGCAGCACGGTCCTCAACCGCCTGTGCCACCAGGGGAGGCCCTACATAAATATTCTTAATACTACACTAATAAATAAAATGCTGGGCCTCCCTGACACCACACTATGAAGCTGTCTGCAGCCTCTGCAGCACAAGTTCGATCCCCGGCAGGCCAGGGAACAACCCACATGGTGCAGCAGACCTCTCCTGTCTCGCCCGCTGCTCCCCTCAGCAGTGTATTTCAGTCAGTCTGCCTGTTCTGTTCCCTACTCTGTCTCTGGTGAATCCTCTCATCCCCCACAACCCTGGGCTGTACCCAGTTCCAGTATGCACAAATAATCTTTAAAAAAATAAATAAAACGCATCTCTGATATCCATCCTTCAGCTTAGGAAATGAAACTTTCCCAAAACTCTCCATCCCTAACTATTTCCTCTACTAAGCTTTATCCAGAACACATTGTTTGAGAAGGTATTGTTGATTTTCAAGGTAAAAGGAGACCTTGTGATTCTTGCCACCCCTTCTCTCCCAAAAGTTAGCAAGGGCAAAACGAGAACATGACAAGTGGGGTACTGAATCTAGGACCAGTAAAGATATGGTAAAGCCAAGTTTGGTAATGAGTCGAAAATCTTAAGGCTGGCTGGAATGTTCCCAAGTCTGAGTGTCTCCTGGCTACTTGTAAAAACAAACAGAAACAGAAGCAAAATGTCTCTGGAGGAAAGACACCTTAATTTAGATACATGGGAATCACACATAATAAAATTAAAGAGCAAGCCCAAAATCAAAGAACAGGGCCTCCCTGGTGGCACAAGGCTTAAAGTCTCAGTGCTACCAAGCTATTGCCAGCCACTGTGGCAAGAGTTCAATCCCAGCCAGGGACCTTATCCACATGGCGCAGCAGACCTCTCCTGACTCGCCCGCTGCTCCCCTTAGCAGTGTGTTTCAGTAGATCCATCTGTTCTGCTCCCCACTCTGTCTCTGGTGAATCCTCTCACCCCTATACCTCTTGTATGCATAAATAAAATAGATATTAAAAAAAATCAAAGAACACTAGGTTCACACGAAGGCAAGCTACCATGAGTGGGCATCAACAGGTATAAGAGATGCAGTTCTAGACACCCCTCCCTTAAAGGACTGCAGATACTGGAAGTATTAGGCACAATAGAAAACAAGAACATAGGAAATGTTTAAGGACATCAATGGAACAAAAAACAAAGTAAGCAAATGACAGGGACTATCTATTTTTGAAAGGTTATAAACTTAAGATTTCATTACTTTTTTGCCTGTGAGAGTATTTTTAACTACTATTTCATTTCACTGACCCTTCAGGAGCATTCGGTTTTCTATATCATTATGTATAAGCTTTAATAATTATATTTTTCTATTATATGCTTATTAGAGGTTTTGAAATTATAGACATGAAGTTGTTCACATTTTCACTGTCTGTATTATCTTTCCAGCATCTTTAGTTACATATTCTTCATTTGCAGTATTGTTTCCTCTTTCTCCCTTTTTTTGACTCCAACTCTTCAGGGTTTTATTTTATTCATTATCCCCCAAATAAATCAAAATTTTGCTTTGTTGTTCTTCTCTATCAAATGTTCCTACCGTGTATTATAGATTTCTGCTCTTCCCTTTATTATTTCTACTTTATAACTTCTTTTGAGTTATTCTATTGCTTTATTCAAAACTTTTTCCACTGAATAATGTACCAGGTGTTGGGTTCCAAATCTTATATTCTGCTTTCTGATGACAGTTCTACAAATAGCAGACAGTTCTCTTTCATCAGAAAGTCTACTGCTAGTTTCCAACAATATGAGGAATCAGGGGAGAATGGAGACAGAATTAGAGAAAGGACTTGCTTCACTTGAGCTTGTTTATTTTTCCTATCTGGCTACCCCACCATGGCCTTTTTTCAAGGCCAGCATCAGGGCAAAGTTGATAGCTTATGACCTGCTGGAGCACTCCTATTTCCAGGCTCATTGTGCCCCTCACTACACCAGTTAGATGGTGCCTACTGCTGTTTTTTCTGTGTCACAGGACACACGTCCTCTCTCCATCTTCTTTAGTACCAGTACCAGCTGGGAGTATCCCCATCCACAGATTTAGTGTCCCATTCTACTTTAAGAGCCTGAGATAAGAGTAGCAGCAAAATAGATAGCACCCTTGGAATTCTGAATCCTAACTCTGTAGACCCTTTGATGAAGCATCTAGAGTATCATAATCTCAACCTCTTTTTTTTATTCCTCTACCCCCAGCAATGGTAGCATTTTTGTAAGCATCCTTTATGTTCTTTTTCCCTTTAGTCTTCCAGCACTTGATTAGTAAAGTCCCTAGATTAAATTTTTTAAAGATTTATTTATTTATGCATACAAGAAGAGCTGGGGTACAGGCCAGAGATGTGAGGGGTGAAAGGACTCACCAGAGACAGAGTAGGGAACAGAACAGGCAGATTGACTGAAGTACACTGTTGAGGGGAGCAGTGGGCGAGACAGGAGAGGTCTGCTGCACCATCCCTGGCAGGCCGGGGATCGAACTTGTGCTGCAGAGGCTTTGGATTGCTTCATAGCATGGTGCTTAATCCCTTCCACCACCAGGGAGGCCCCCTGCCCCTAGATTAATTTTTTTCTGAAGTACCTAATGTGAGTTGTTTTCCTGAATGAGCCTCAACCAATAGAAATGCTCAGCTTGCACATTTTCTTTTTTTTTTTTTAAGATTTATTTATTTATTTATACAAGCACTGGGTACAGTCAGAAGCGTGGGAGGGTGAGAGAATCCACCAGAGCCAGAGCGGGGAGCAGAGCAGGCAGAAGGACCTAAGCACACGGCTGAGGGGAGCAGTGGGCAGCAGGAGAGGTCTGCACGCCATGTGGGACCCTCCTCCTGTGGCCGGGGAGCAGCCGGGGATCGAACCGGTGCTGCAGAGTCTGCGGGCAGCTTCGCAACCCAGCGCTCAACCGCTGCGCCACCGGGGAGGCCCCACACATTTTCTTAGTTTTTCCATATTATAAACATTTATATACTAGGATTTCTGTTATCACCCCTTCCTTGTCATACCTGTGTAGCAGAGGAGGGAGAATCTGGAATTTACACCTCCCAGACTAATCTGCATATGTTCTTTGTTTAAGTGTGGATTAAAGACTTTCCCTAAGAAAAAGAGAAGCATTATCAGAAGCAGGGATCCACAGCTAATATAAAAACCACAGAAGCTCCTGGATGAGCTTCCCTGTTGCTGATATGAAGGCAGCTGACAGTAGCAGAAACTTTCTGAAGATTTTTGAGGTCCCCATAGTCTTCTGGAAAAGCACCTAATTTTAAAATGGAATTCCTTGTATTTGTCTTCAATTTCTTTTTCTTTTGTTATTATAACCCAGCTAAAAGCCACACTTAGCACTTCTTTGGGGGTCCTCACATGTGTCCCACTAAAAATCACATTGTACTAAACTGACATTTATTCTACTTTTTCTCTCTCAACTTTCTATCAGAGAAGGGACTTCTAAATGATTATTGACAAGAAAACCTAGTGAATCCATGGACAGTATTGAGCAATTAAAGTTCATTCTTAAGAACAATTATGAACATATTCTTCAAAATTATACATCTAAATGAAAATACATATTGGCTGACATAGGATTCAGGTATATATATATCTCATATGAAAGTCCATCAGGTGAATTTGGATCATCAGCCTTCTTTTGGAACCACTGCTTTATATCACCTTTAAAATAACCCTATGTTTGCTTTACTCCCACCGCCCCCTCAGGTGTAGTCCCCATAGAATTTCTTTCACCAATGCACCTGTGCACCATCACCACAGTCCCCTGCAAAAATTGTTTAAAAATGAACAATGATGTAAAAGATAAAAAGAAAATTAAAAAAATACATAATATAACCCTATGATCGTGTCTCCTTAAAATTAATCCCAAGCTTCTCTCCTTTACTTATTTTCCTCCTTCATTAGTATTATTGAAGTGTGCTTCATGAAGTCACTTTTAAGCTAGTGCTTTAGGAGGTAGGAGTTTAAAAAAAAAATGCAAAATCTCCTCCTGCCTGACATCATCCCCTAAAACAAGGATTCCTTATTTTGTACACGATGTCCCTGACTATGCTTATTTCAGAATGATGATAATGATAGACTTGCGAAATCAACATGTTGGGCTATGTATTCCTATTTTATAAATGCAGAGCAAGTCAGGGATGCCAAATGGCAATGTCACAATCTCCTGTTCTCTGCCAATCTATTAGCCGTAAGGACTCAAATATGCTGCTCTGGAAGCAGATGGCTCGCCTCGCTCTCCAGGTTATTACATAAGCAGGTGAGTGGCACTGGAGTGGCTAGGCTTGATTTCCAGGAAGACTGGCACAGTGTGTGTGATGCAGCCCCAGGTGGATGGGAAAGAACAGAACTTCAGAGCCTGACATGCCTGGATTTAAATTCTGGCTCTACTTTTTTCTGACGATGAGAAATTCAGCAATGCAGCTCATATGCCCTCAATTTCCTCTTCTGTAAAAATGGAGATAATATTTCCTGTGTATGCTTATGAGAAAGTTGAGTAATAGATATACAAAGAAACTGACAAATAGAAGGGGCACATTGAAATTTCTGCTTTTTAAATGTGTCTGTACAAAAACCAGCATTCTCCTGAAAGGCATTTGCTCTGAATTGAGGGGGTTCACCTGATCATGATTTAATGTAAACACAGGTCAGAAATCTTTTTGCAGCAACTTATCATAGTGGTTATTTTGTAACTTAAAACGCACAGATTAAATATCCAGGTCGTGAGTGGAGGATGCTGGTCTGAGCCAGTCTGGCCTTCTCTCTCGAAGCCCTGGAATAGACTCTGTGCAAGTCTACATGAGTTGAAACTTCTAATTATTTTTTCAAATCCACATTTATGTGTTTGTTTGTATACTGCAGTATTGTAGGGGAAGACTTGGAATACTAAAAGGACCTCAACAACATTTTATGAAAATTACTGAACCCACTCAATAGAATGAGAACTATATAAGAATATTTAACAATTTGGGCCTCCCGGGTGGCGCAGCGGTTGAGCACTGGGTTGTGAAGCTCTGCAGCGCTGGTTCGATCCCCAGCCACCAGCGAGGGTTCCCACATGGAGTGCAGACCTCTCCTGCCGCCCGCTGCTCCCCTCAGCAGTGTACTTCGTCAGTCTGCCTGTTCTGTTCCCCGCTCTGGCTCTGGTGAATCCTCTCACCCTCCCATGCTTCTGACTGTACCCAGTGCTTGTATAAATAAATAAATCTTTAAAAAAAAAAAAGAATATTTAACAATTCACTTAAATATACTTACAAAAAACAATGACAACTATTAAGTAATGATGGGGATTTAGCGTTTGTCCCAATTTTGCCCCTCAAAGGGAATTAGTAAAAATATAACATTAAAGGAATGGTTTATCTTTTTTTCTTTTTTTTTTTTTAATTTATTTTTTATCTGCTCAAATCACTGCTCTCCCCTCAGGCGTAGTCCATGGAGTTCCCCCATCACCATTGTCCCCATGGATGTCAGAGTCGCCGGTGTTCTTCCCTCCTCTCTTTTAACTCTTTTTCCTACTGCTCCCCTGCTCTTTGCCCTCAAGTCTGTGGTCAGCTTGCAAGTTTTGTCTTTTATTTCTGACCTTTTGTTCAGTTTTCTTATGCTCCCCCTAACAGTGAAAGAATTAAAGCAGTAGTTTCATGCAAACAGGCTTCCTTTTATATTCTGTTCAGTATTTTGTGTGCTCTGCATCCTCATCCTACACAAACAAGGTGGTGCTTTCTTGAATGTATGAGTATTGAGTTTGTGTTGTTTTCAAATTTTTCATTTTTGCATAAGTAAATTTTTAAGATGGCGTTTGTATCACGTACTTCTTTATTTTTTAAACATTGGGGATTTTTTTTAATTTATTTATTTTTATACAAGAACTGGGGTACAGGCCAGATGTGTGGGAGGGTGAGAGGATTCACCAGAGACAGAGCAGGGAACAGAACTGGCAGACTGACAAAATACACTGCTGAGGGGAGCAGCGGGCGAGACAGGAGCAGTCTGCTGTGCCATGTGGTATTCTCGCCGGCCAGCGGGGATCGAACCCGCACTGCAGAGGTTGTGGACAGCTTCACAGTGCAGTGCTCAACTGCCTGCAACACCAAGGAGGCCCTATATCATGTACTTCTTAAGCTTCCCCTCAAAACTTTTACTCCATCCATCGCTGCATAGTCAACTTCAGGTAGGAAAGTCCATCAGCACCTTGCCTTAGCATGCCCAGGTCTCTTGCTTTCTGCCTCTGGACTTCCCTGGCACCTCACATTGGAGGATTATGGAGACTTGACTGGCACCGAGCATGCAGTTCGGGAAGACTGACATTCTGTGGGGTCTCCCTGGGGTCAACACAGAGTTGGAGATAATGGGCAATTGTCTGCACTTTTGCTTCTCATACGGACAGTTCAGAGACTACATGAGTCTCAGGGTCTGGTGGGACCAGGCCTCAGGTGCCACAGCTCTGACCAGTTTGCCACAGCTCTGACCAGTTTGAAGAAGCCTCTTTCTTCTGCAGATCCCAACTTCCCCATTGTGTTCTTCCCCACCTTCCACTCAAGGCCCCCTGAGATGACATCCTCAGGAAAGCTACCTTTGTAAAAGATGTGTCTCAGGCTGTTAGCTTATGAAAAGCCAGGCTAAGGTCGCATCTCTAAGACTGAACAATTAGCTAAGCAAAATTGCCAAGTGCCTGAGCTCATGCACCACAGCAAGAATGGCTGGGGGCTGCTTGAGTGTGGGCTGTGTCTCTCTAAGATGGGTTTCCTGTAGTTTCGCCTTCTGCTGTTTCTTTGAAGTGACAAGAGAAATTGACATGTCATTCGGTGTAGTGGTCAGGGCTGATGTGCATCCACCAGTCTCAAAAACCAATTTGTCTTTTTGCCAAAATGTGGGGTCATGACTCCTGCAGGTAATACCCCACCTCTATTCTAGTAGAATTACTTCTGAGACTATACCCACAATATCACCTAACTTACACATTTTCCCTCAAACTGAAATTCCCCCAAATTTCCTACGTATTCTCTTTCACCACCCCCAGTGAAACAATATTTCCTCCCATAAATGTTATTCAGTGTGGCTTTCATGTCAGCTGGACAAGATCAGCACACTTGCAAAAACAGAAAACCATGACACCAAGGGGCACCTTCTTGGCAAAAAAAATTTCTTTACTTCTATCCCTTTCCTGCTGGAGGACTTTTCAGGATCTGCCCCCTCCCCATCTGCTCTGAGCCACCAGCCTGTGTTGCCCTGCCCTGCTCTGTGTTTACTTGTAACTACAGGTGTGGTGCCTTCCCTGGTCTTCCTGAGGGGTGGGTGAGGAGATTCAATCTGCAGAAGGGTAGAGCCGCCCCCTTTCTGCATATTTAGATCTTGCCTTGAAGACACAACTACAGATGGGGCTCTTCCCCTTAACCTCGATTATCAACCAAAATATTTTCCATTCTCCACTGAGGCCAGCCAGCTTCCTCCTTTTAACCAGCCATATGTTTTTGCTGGGTTTTCACCACAGGCAGTCCCTCCTCCTTCCAACAGACTCAGTATCTTCCCCCTGACAGTTTTGTTTATCTTACTTCATCTCCTGATAGGCCTCCCTTGTGTGATCTGCCTTTCGATCACTCCAGCACACAGAAGCACAGAAAGAGAGAGAGCAAGCTCTGGACACCCACTGGCTTGGAATCTAAGCTCAGCTCTATCATCCTATAGCTGATTCTAGATCAGAGCTGAGTGACTTTCTACCTCTACGTGTCTTTCCTTGGTAAAGATAATATATAGATCAGGCAACCACAGGCTTCTGGCCCCAAATCACTAATATTCAGGGCCAAAGTTCACAAGACGACTGTTTCTTTTCTCTCTCTCTCTCTCTCTCTCTCTCTCCATTAGAAGCTATATTCCATTTGAACATATAGTCATTTATGCCTCACTCTACCTGTCCACCATAGTTAAATCTATTTTTTTCCAAGAAGCTTTGCTTTTTGGTTTTGTGCTTCTGTGTTTTAAGATGGCCCCTCGATCAGTTTTCAGTGACTGCCCTTGATCTTTTACAAATTGTCTTCTGTGTCACTCCATGAGTTGTTCATTGCTTAGAGCAACAAACCTATGGGTTTCAAGATTAGGGAACTAGGAGCAGCTTAGCAGCACACTTCTGGCCTTGAGCCTCTCAGAGGTCACAGTCAGATGACTGGCTGGGGCTGCAGGATCCTCATGGAAGCCCCGATTGTGGTCATCTTAACACCTGTTAACTCTTTTTGGATTTGCAATCATGCTTATCACATTTATACAAAAAAAATCCTTAGGTTTGGGTCAAATTATTCTTCTAATTTGAGGACTTTGGGGTTTGAAGTTTGAAAACCTGCCAGTGTTGTACATGATGAAAGTCTACCCTCACTCCAGGAGGCACTGGCCTGCAGGCTAGCCAGGACTGTCCTCGTGGTGTCACTTTGTGTGCCTTACAGCTGCTCAAAGTGCCTAGCAGGCCCAGGATTCTGCACCATTTATTTGAGCAGAGATGGGCTGGACTTGCAACATACTCAAAGCTGACATTCACAGGTCCCTCACCTGCTATGAGAAAACCTCACAGACCATATGCCGGCTGCCGTCTGTTTGTTCCTCCAAACCCACACTTTTGTGTGCTCAGCTCTGGAGGCCTGGGCTGCACAGACTCATCAGCAGGCAGCCTGGACCTCAGCTTCTCCATGAGGGTCCAGCTAGTAGGAAGCACTGGTGAGGGGTTGAAAGAACAGGAAAGGAAGTGAGGTTGGGGTGTTTATCCCTCCATTCCTGCTGGGCCAGATGACAGTAATAACTAGATCTGCAACCCCTGGACACACCCTGTCAGAAGGCCCTCTCTGCACAGCTACCCATTCAGATCCTTCAGCCACAACCTCCTCCAACCCTTTCAGACTGAGAAGTGGTAACTCTTCTTCCTTATTTATTAACTCCAGGGTGCTTCTGTATCACTTTTTCTCCCTCCATCCTGCTTACAACTTTACAAAGTACTTTTTTGAACTCTTCTCTCTACCCAGTTTGACTGTGTCACCTGTTTCCTGCCAGTCCCTTAATTGGTAGCAACTGTGCAGTGACTGGTTCTAAGCAGCCCAGCCTCCTGGGCTTCCTGCAGATGCACAGGGCCAGGGAGCTACAGTCACGAGGAACTCCAGGTCATTGATGATCAAATGATCTAGTTGTTATTTGAATGAGACTTAGTGACTGATAGCAGTTTTCATTTCTAGAAAATCTATGGGAACAATCATTCACTGCCAAAAGCTACAAGAGCTGAATATTAATTAATTCAGGACCATCAATATTAAACCCAGCGAAATACTAAACCTTGCATCAAATGATGCATGCTTTTTAAATTCTCTTATCCTCACAATTAGTCCAAGAGCCAGAGTATTTTTGCTATTTGATAGATGTGCAAACTGAGGCATACAGAGGAGAGGTACCTTCCCAATGCCACGTGGACAGCCACTGATGGAGGGTATTCAAACACCGAGCTGTCAGGAGCCACAATCTACTTGCTGCTCAATTTTCTCTTCAATTAATAAGGAAATAACTAAGAAAAATAACAAAGGTATGTCTTTAAGTGGAAAATATTTGCTAATTCTGCATGCTAATGTCTGCAAATAAGGCTTCTATTTATTTCCAAGTTTGAATTTAAAGGGAATCAGAGCTATTCTAAATGTCCAGTGTAGCACACAAATACAAATAATTCTGAATTCACCAAATACATACAAACGCACACCACAGAGTCTAACTTACTAACTCCAGGGCTTAGCAATTCCTCAGCTAGGAAGCAGTTAGTCTTGAGTTTTCTTATAAATAATGATTGTGTTTACACAACCTGGAAACCCTGGATATTTCCCTGAAAGAGATGTTATTTGAGAACAGTATCAACAGAGCCAGTGTTAAGGAAGAGGATTTTTCTTCTAGAGAAGCTCTGAGCATTCACACAGCTGCTTGGTTTCACTCCAGAGTGTTTGCATTTCATTGACAGATGGAGTAATTTCCAAATGGTTTTCAATCAATATATACTAGACAAGAGGTAAGAATTATCTCTTAGGGGAAGAAGAAAAAGAGAAAAAAAATGCAATTTAACCATGGGTCTTATTTTTTTAGCATCTGTTATTAAATAACTACCACAAAAACCACATGTTGGGATGTGAAATTCTATGCAGTGGTCCATATTTAAAAGTGTTTATTTTCATGTCATTTGGTGGGTTTTGTTTGTGTGTTCTGGTTTTTCTTTTCCTTAAAGAGGAAGCACTACATGTGTCTGAACCATAGTTTTTGCCCAAATTATGTGCATGTTGCCCTACTTTGGTTTTTCTAGGAGGTGTCAAATTATATTTTAGATGTTTTGTGTAATTCAGCAATATTTCTAGGGATTTTTAAATAAAAATCATAAAACATTATCACTATAGTTAAAACGGGGATGGAAGAAAATTCTTTGTTCCTTTTTCTTTTTCTTTTTTTTTTTTTTTTGGCCTAAAAATATTTTCATTCACATTGGTTCATGAAGACTACTGGATGGATATAAAAAAGTATTTAGCAGTTATTTTCTCAACACATTCCTGCTATTACCTCACAGTCTCTGCCTTCCACTGTGGCTGTTGGTAAGTCAATTTTGAGTTGTAGTGAACTCTGGCCTTTGCTGCCAGAATCCTTTGTAGAGACAGAGAGGATTTTACCTTCAGATGCTGAGTGCCCTCACCTGACAGTCCATGACTATCAACCTTACTGAAAATGGCTCTCAACTGCAGATCCACCTCAACCAAGCTCATTTCTCCCTACTGGAGGCTATATCTGAGCAATGCTCTGTTTTGACCCATAAATCAGGTGATTAAAAGGCCGCCAGCTCTGAGAAGCTGAGCAAAAAATGTCTGTGATGCAAGAGATCTTGCCATTGGGCTTTTTCACTCAACAGAGCCTAAGTTATGACATGTATCAAAGATACAAAAAAGTATAATGTGAAGTTTAGGGCAGGTCAAGGGGATTACCGTTAGAATTCTGAAACAAGGCCATACCAACTGCAGGAGAAAATAATACCACTTTCCCAAAACTGCTTAACTTTCCTGCTTGTTCCTGGTAAAGACTAAATGCCTGACATGAAGTCCAAAGTAACCATGAGCCCAAAACTTTCCCGTAGGAACTAGATTCTGCCAGACACACCAAGACATAGACAAAGACAATCAAAACTGGAAGTGAAATACCTAGGAACTAAGCCAAGACCTAACCAGAGGTACAAATGTGATCCCAAAGAGATATACTTATGCTGAGAGTCATGACCCATTAGTGCCTCTCCAAATAGCAACCTGTTGGAAGAGGGAACATGTCATGTTTTGTTCATGGATGAACCACCACATCTCTTGGCCTTGAATGTGGGTCAGTATGTGATTGATTATGAGCCAAAAATGAACTTGTAGAATAAATTCATCCCCACTCCGAAATTCTCCAAATGGGAAGATCTTTAAGCAGAATGGCTACCCTCTTTATATGGAAAGAGAAGCCTCCTAATGTAAAATACTCATGGATTCAACAAATAGCTTAGTTGGTTAATAAAGGTCTTGAGGAGGAAAGAAGAAATATTAGCTAAAGGACAAGAGTTCTGGAACAGAAGAGTATGAAAAGAACTTTGGTTTTGAAGAGAGATGTCACTGCAGCTTACCACTATCATGGAACACCCTCCAGGAAAGAAATACCAAACAATCAAGTAGAAAAAAAAATGTCTTGGTCAGGTAACATTGATCAGTCTCTGTCATTGGCTGTACCCATGCTGGCACGTTTATAAATGTGATGGAGGGGAATGAGGTCCTATACATCCGTGTACAATCATGGGTTCTCCTTGCCAAGGCTGATGTTGAATGTCCAGCCTGCCAACAACATTGACTGGTGTTCTTCCCCTTACACAAGAATATCCCTCAAGGATACCACAATTCACTTAGGAGTATAAGTTGATTCTTTTGGACTCCCTCTATACTGGAGGGAACAAAGATTCATTTTGATTTGACAACACATTTTCCAGGTATAAGTTTGACTTCTTACCTATAGGCCATTGTTTGAGGGTTAATAGAGGTGAAGCCACCCAAAATGGATTCCCACATAACATGTAACAGTTATGAGATCAATGAACCCACTTTATAACAAATACTAGGCTGTGATGAACAAACACTATGGGTTCCACTGGATTTATACACATCACCCACAACCTGCAGAGAGTAATATAAATGATGACTGGTCCGAGGGATTGGAGGAAGCCTAAGGTCTGAAAAAAGAAGGCTCAGGTGGTCCATATCTCACTACCATAAAGGATGGGCGAAGAACAAATACTAGGTTGTGATGAACAAACACTATGGGATCCACTGGATTTTATAACACATCACCCACAACCTGCAGAACTGAGAGAGTAATATAAATGATGACTGGTCCGAGGGATTGGAGGAAGCCTAAGGTCTGAAAAAAGAAGGCTCAGGTGATCCACATCTCACTACCATAAAGGATGGGCAAAGCTGTGGATGTTGGTGGAAAATTCTGGGACATTTCCAGAAGGCTGCAAGTCAGACAGATACAATAAGGACAAGGGTTATAGTAAAAATAAAAAAGCAGAGATAGTAGAAACCTGGGAAGTATGTGTACAACAACCACACACTCCCCCCAGTGCCCTGATGTTGGTGAATTCCTGCACTGAAGGGAAGCAGTGGTGAATTCCTGCACTGAAGGGAAGCCCAGAACAGGCCTCATAGGAAGGTTGACCTTTGAATAAATGCGTATAAAGCCTGAGTATAATTAACAAGTTTTAATTACATGTTACTATTTCAACCAGAAGACACCATATTACTTTTCAGTGACAAGATTATGAGGTTTTTAACAGCAGCAGAAATGGGGACACCAGAGCTAAGTTGAGCTCAGTAACAGAAAAGGTGAAATTATGTTTCTACACAGCTCAGCTGTGACTATTTCAAAACACTGTACAAGTTTGTACCCCGACAAGCAGCTTTCAGAACTTCTTGGGAACAGTCTTAAAACTAGCTATCAAGGTTCATTCTCACCCCTGGGGGAGAGAAAATTTAACCAAGGAGAAAGACAAATTCACTTCATTTTAGTATATTTATCAGTTTTCTTTTGCTAAATGCCATTTAATGATTCACTTCCAGGCACTAATGCCTTCACAGAGTACTCTTAAAATTCTTCAAAACTCACCTTCACACATTCTGATGGGAATGTAAAATTTTCAACCAGGGTGGAAGATATTTTGGTAGTTCCTCAATAATTTAACATAAAATTACCATATGATCCAGCACATTCACTCCTCAGAATATACCCCAAAGAATTGAAAACATTATTCCAAGAAAAACATGTACACATATATAGCAGTGCCATTCACAACTGCCTGAAGCAGAAGACCCCCCAAACATTCATCAATTGATGAATGGGTAAATAAAATGTGGTGTACCCATATAACAGAATATCACTCAGTCATAAAAAAATGAAATACTGATTCATACTATGACATGAATTTAGGCTTGTTCTGAATTTTCATCTAGAATGCTAAATGAAACACAGCAGGTACAAAAAGTTAAATATTGCATGATTCTGTTTACTTGAAATATCCAGAATAAGCAATCTATCGAGGAAAAAAGCAATGGGAATAGAAATGGGGAATTACTTCTAATAGATGTGAAGTTTCTTTTAGACAGATGAGAACGTTCTGGAAATAGATGACAGTTATGGTCACCCACAACATCATAGATGTCACTGAATTACCACTTGAATATGATTACAATGATAAATTTAAGGTTCTGTATAAAAAAAATCTAAACCTTAAAAATAATTCTCTAAAATTCACTTATCAGTACTTTCCTTGTTTCCCAAAACCCTTTTAGGTCTCAAGGAAAGTTTCCTGCAGTACTAACTGCAATGGCTCACCAGTTTTTCCTTGTTGGCGGTGACCCAAGTTTCTGATTGCACTGAGTGAAGTTAGTCAGCTATTTTACAAGGAAAACACCTGGTCCCAAATCCTGGGTTCTTGAAAGAACTGCTAGCTAAGCCTCTTCCCCAGGGTAGGTTCAGGGAGAGGTGCTCTGAGCCTGAGCTGGCTGGGTTTCTGTGGGCCACACCCAAAAGTTAATAAGTTGTTCCAAACTCCACATGCTCCATCTTAATAACTAGTTTTCTCCCCAGTTTGTAGGTTCCCATAATCATGTGGCCGCTCCAATGAGAACCGTGGAAACCACTAACAATTTGGAGATGAGACACAGTCCAGAAAAGGAAGGAAAGTCATGAAAATATAAATTTAGCATGAAGTGTCCCATGAACACAAGGCAGAGACCTAGAATTAGGGCTGGTTCTAAATTTCAAAACTAACAAAGTAGTGGCTCCTCTGAAAGGAGAATTATTTGGTTAAAGAAAGAGCTCAAGGTGGCATCCCCATGCATATAAGGAATTAGATTAAAAAATGCAAAATTTAATGGAAATCAAAACAAAAGGCTCTTTGGCCCGTCTGGCAACAACTGGCTAGAAAACTGGCCTGCAAGTAGCAGGGAAAACTACAGCTTCCTTTACCCCAAAATGATAGTTTAGTACACTAAATTTTAAGTTAGAATGAGGCGAGTAGTAAGCATGGAAAAAATATAAATATGGAGAGGTAGGTAGGAATATAAATAAATAAATATATAAATATATATATAAATAAATATATAAATATGGAGAGGTAGGTAGGAACTAGATTATGTAAAAACTAGATTATGTAAAAAAAGTCTGCAATTTCTTCTAAGCCCAGTTATAAGATATTGCAGTTGTGAACAGAAAAATTAACATCATATAGTTTACATTAATGAAAGGTAACTCTGGAGAGGGGAAGACAGGCCAATTGCAGGAGCATGAGCATAATGTTCATGCAGGATCATAAGAATAGCTGCCAGGACAAAAGCTAGACAATAAAGGTTTAAATCAACAAGTGACACTAGAGATCAAGAGAAGTGAAGGGATTCAGAATGGATTAGTAAAATCTAGAGGATCTGGGCCTCCCCTGGTGGCGCAGCGGTTGAGCACTAGGCTGCGAAGCTGCCCGCAGCCTCTGCAGCACTGGTTCAAAAGGTTCAAAATGATCCCTGGCTGCTGGCGAGGGTCCCACATGGCACAACAGACCTCTCCTTCTGTGCCCGCTGCTCCCCCTCAGCAGTGTATTTCGTCAGTCTGCCTGTTCTGTTCCCTGCTCTGGCTCTGGTGAATTCTCTCACCCTCCCGCACTTCTGATTGTACCCAGTGCTTGTACAAATAAATAAATAAACAAACAAACAAATAAATAAATAAATCTTTAAAAAAATCTAGAGGAACTGCTGATAAATAGAATGTGTGAAGGGAAGCTGAAAAGGGGGAGTTGAGAAGAACTTGTAGATGAGAAGGAAGAACTGCAGCATCTGCAGTTTGTTGCAATAGGCAAAACCAGTGTCCGCTCTATAGAAATTCTAGTTTGTTTTTGCACCTTCATTCATACAATGCTGTGCTATCCAGTCCAACTGAGTCAATGCTGTATTTTTTTACCTAAATCTTTGCCAATATGAGAAATGAAAAGGGTAGTTCATTATATCTTTCAAACCAAATGAGGTACACCACTGCTCACACTGTGTTGGTCATTTGTGCTTCTTGTATTTATCTTTCCATCCATATTTTCTTACTGGTTTGTGGGACCTGACCACTGACCCCTCAGAAGCCCTTTGTTGCCTTAGTTTTCTTGACACTATCACCATCACCCTCTTACCTCCCTGACAATTCCAGGTCAGATTTCTCTGTGGTCTCCATTTCCTCAAAACTCTGCTCTGATTCCACTCCCACCTTGCCAAGCTTCTGTTCTCAGTTCTCTTCTTTTGAAAAGGGTCCCTAGATGATCTTTTGTTTTCACATAATTCAGCTATTTTCTCTAAATTAATGGTCCTAACTTCTCCATTTCCACCTATATCCAGATGTTCAAACCAATGGTTCCAGCTGTCTATGCTGTATTTGTATATCTATGTCCAGCTGACACCTACTTTAAAATGTCAAAAATAAAAGCCCAGCCACTCATTTTCCACAGCAAACTCCTCCTCCTTATTCCTGGTTTCTATCAATAGCTCCAAACTTATCTGAACTGCTCAGACTATAACTTCCTTCAATTTCCTTATTCAACTTTTCAACAAACACTTGTATAACATTGTGCTGAACCCTAAAATTTTTACTCCCTGATCTCCTCTCTTGTATTAATTGTATTGCTACATCTTGTGATTTTTTTTCTTTTGTGATAACCTATCAAATGTATCACCTCCTTCTCATTCCTGTTGCCACCATCTTAATCCTTAATCTCTCCAGCTGGTCTTTTATGTCTCCTCCAAAGCCTCCTCACATTCCGTACTCCTCACACCTGGCCAGGGTGAATCACCCTAAAACATAGGTTTTCAGCTTTGTCTATCCTCAGTAGCTAATACTGAGGGGCTGATCATGTATCACTTTCTTCCTTTGAAACTGTCTTTGGCAGCATATTTACAAATGAAAAATCCAGCTCTTCAGTTAACACTGATGACTCTCAAACCATACCTCACTAACCCCTGCTCTCCATCCAACTTGCCATGGAAACACTTGCATATTTGGCTTTCCTCCTTGCTTTTGTATCTAATTTCTTTATTTAATGTATCTTTTTGTGAAGGTATAATTTAATATATATTAAAATGAAAAAAATGTAAAGGTAAAGCTGAATGAGTTTTGACAAAAAAAAGAAAAAGATTTGTTACTTCGCTTGTAGGACAAGAAAAGGGGAGATCAAAGAGAGGAATCAAATGCAAATAAATTTGAATTAATGTGTCTGCATGCATTCTAAAAATGCTAGTAACTCTCAAAAGAACATCTCTGAAAAAGTGGACAGCATCCTTTCATGAGAAACTACAAGGACTTTATTAAAAAGTAATGTAAGCTTAAATTACTTTCTTATTCCCAATTAAGAACATTCAGAAACGGCACTCTGTGGAGAATTACATTGGCAGTAAAAAGGATTTCCCCTAAATGATGTTTTATATACTTCAACTTAAAACATCTATGAGATCAGACCTATGAATAAATTTCATTATTATTTCTACCGTTGAATATTTTGCTCTAAAGACCTTACGCACATATCCATATTTACATATATTTATATATATAAATGCATTCACATATGTTTAATTTATGGATTAATTTATGAAATTTTGTGCTGTTTTACTACCTCCCTCTGAATTGATTTTCTCAAACAAAATTCAGACAAGAATGTATACAGCTCCATGTATCAGCCCAACTTGGAAGAGCGCATGGCATGACAAAAACAGAGATTTAATGAAGAGGAAAATATGGGGAGGAGGTAATGAGAGATTTAAAGAACTGCTCAGATTTTTAATTTCAGTTGAACTATATAATAAAGCACATCTCAACTTATTTATGAGACAATTTATGTTATCACACCTTTGTTTAAAAGACTGTGATACATTACAGCTCTATCAACATTAGAATTGTCTTTCTTTTCACATAAAATATATTTGTGTTTGTATGTAAGATGTTTTTAAAAGGCAAAGCAAAAATGACCTACGAACACTGCTGCTTTATTGCCATGATACATTTATTTTCAAATACATATGGTCTATAAAGTACTTAGAAGAATAAAGCTATTACTTTCCTATTACTGTTACCATCACTACTGTTAATTAGATTCTGCAGCAACACTGGAATGAAGGGCAATGCCATAATTAATGCTCCCAATGCGATTCCAGAGTCCTTGGCCACCCTCCTGGTAACTCCATCTTCCTTCCCCAAGCTTAGTTTCTCCTTAATTTGCAGCACATCCCAAGGTTAGCGGGAAGGGGCAGGTTGAATAACTACAGCAGCCAGTCCCTGTAATCCCAACAGCCCTATTTCTCCCTTTCCAGAGAAGTCTTTAAATATTCAAAACTTTGCCTCTCTTGTTAGTCCTCTTTCTCAGGACAATATTCCCAATTCCTTTAAGTCATCCTCTAAAAAAACTTACTAGAAATAACACCTCCTGGCTTCTCATTTGCACACAGTTTAACTTTCAAAGTAAAATTTGCCTGGCCTTTTGTTTACATGTTATTAATTAATATATATTAATGAAAACTAGTTTAATTATAAAAACTAGTTTAATTCACATAACTCAAAAAAATTGAGCACTTTGGTTAAAAAAACATCCTTCTTTTTTGAAGATGTCTTGTTGATATTTTTGATATAAGGTTTTCAGCTTTATTTTGTCTATCCTCAGTAGCTAATACAAATTATTTGGTGCACTTACGGAGAAATTCACATTATTAGGAGAGAAAACATTTCCAAAAGTATCGCTTTATAAAGAACACCAGTGTAATGGATTGCAAAGTAAAGCCTTTTTTACATATAAATATACCTGTTTGTGTTATCTGTGATATTTTCAAATTTATAATTTCATTATCAAAAGCAAACCCTGCTATGTGCTATTTTTTAAGTAATTCTGACTGAAATTAAAAAATGTCATTTTTTAAGTAATTCTGACTCTTAATAAAACATCTCTGTAGATATCCTGCTGTCTAAATGTATATATACATACCTATTCCTTAAATAGAAATAAACCTCTCTTACATTATTTAATGTCGAATTGGTTGGGAAAGAAGGGATTGGAGATATACATGAAAACAGTGTTAAGTATTTCTTAATAAAACTAATATGATAAAAGATTTAGAATTTCCATTTGTTAAAATTCATATGATTTTAAGATATAAACCTGGATCCAGTGTCAATTTCAATGCTTATTCAAATAATTTAATACATTTTACATCACAAGTTACAAAAAGTATATTTTTAAAAGTAATTCAGAGCACGAAGCCACATGACTTATAGCTAATGCTTTCATTATTAGTCTCATTGTCCACATATATAATGTTCAATTATTATTTTCTCTAAAGGACAAAGGGTAAAATCTCCTAGAAAAGAGCTGAATGAATCAGGTCAAAACTAGGGACAGGATGATTTACTCACCTATCCCTGACTCCAGACTGAGTTCATTATTTCAGTTATGCTATAATGAGAATCTTGATCCAGGCTGAACACTTCATAGGACCAGATACAGATACTCATTTAATCATACGACATTATTTTTAGTCCATTTAATATATCTCCAATTTAATATTACAGCTCCCAAGACCTCAACATGTCCTATTTCTGAATGCTGAAAATATCTTTAGCCTAATCTTGTATTTTTCACCTGAGTCAGATAATTTATTCTTAAGTATGACATGCTTCCCTCAAGCCATAAAGGAAAATTTTCAAAAATAGGTGTGAGAAAAAAAAAAAACACTCTACACGTCTACAAGTACGTCAAGGCTACAAATCTCCCAAATGATAAACTACCTATCTGCTTGGGCATGCAGTGATCTAATTTTTCCAACTCATCACACAATTAGCTGTGCTCAGGACTTTGCACAGTATGTCAGACTGTACATCTTGCCAAGGGTAGTTCATAACTTATTGAAGTTTGATTCTAGAAAATAGTCTACCTTATATGTAAAAGAGATTGCTTGATACAATAATGTGAAAAGAGCCGAAAATGGAAAGGGCATTTTGCTAGGTCCTGAGAAAAATATTTGCTAGGCACAAAGTAACCAAAACATGGCCTTTTTCCCCAAAAAGGTTACAGCCCAGTGGAGGATTAGGAATGAATATAAATCATTATGATACAAAGCATAGTCTACATGGCCAAAGCAACATCTAAAGAGTGATTAATTTTGACAGGGGTGGGGGTTGAGTAAAGCTTCCCAGAAGGAAGTAACACTAAATTTGGTCTCAGAGGATCAATTAAGCAGAGAGAAAGGAAAAACCCTGAAGAGGAGGATTGGTAATTTCAACAAAGATGCAGAGTCAGGAAAAAAGAAAGACATTTTTAGGGAGTAAAATTGTTTAGTGTGAGTAAAATGGATGAGAATATGAGAGAGAATATGACTAGAAATTAGAGTAGAAAGCAGCTGAGATATGTTGAAGGACCTTGAGGAACAGACAATGGAAGGCAAAGACTTGTCCATAACTGATGCTTTAAGCAGGGAAATAGCACAATCAGTTTTGGGTTTGGCAAAGAAGATTCTAATGGCGGTGTCTATGAGCAATTAGAATGAACATCAGTCGCAAGAAGGCAAATCAGTGACAAGTCAGTTATTGTGTGGGAGGAGGAAAAGAGGTAAAGTGGTTTGAACTGAGGAATGGCAGTGGGATAGAGAGCAGATGATTCAAGAAACCAGTAGGTTTAGTGACAGATGTCACTGGGAAAATCAAGCACAAGCACACCACTGTGACTCTGCAGAGCTCTTCCGTCAACTGAAATATCTCCTCCCCATTTATTTCCTATAGATACTCCTTTAAAGTTTGGATTACATTTGACTTCCTGCATAGCAGTTTCCCAAATATCCTGCACTATACTCCACCCACACCCAGAATTTATCACTTCGATATTTGAAAAAATATTTTGTTTCCAATTGCTGTCATAAGTGAATTACTTACATGTCTGTATCCCCACAGGTATATAAGTGCCTTGAGAAACCATGTTCCACTCACTTTTGTATTTTTCATAACACTCAGTATGACAATGTTCAGCAAATAACCTGTATGGATATTTCTATTAGTGATGTTTCTGGATATAGCCCATTGTGTAGGTGATCCAATAAAGGGCAAGAGAGAGCAGTGATTCTCAAAGTGTGGTATGTGTGTCACTGAGCAAAAGGGAAAATTAGAGTACGGAAAGATTCTTAGTTTTTATTTTGTATTTATAAAGTAGGATATCAAGATGAGTGGCAGACCTCTCCTGTCTCGCCCACTGCTCCCCACAGCAGTGTGCTTCAGTCAGTCTGCCTGTTCTGTTCCCCACTCTGTCACTGGTGAATCCTCTCACCCACTGCATCTCTGGCCTGTACCCCAGCTCTTGTGTGCATAAATAAACAAATCTTAAAAAAAAAGTAGGACTGAGATGTGGCTGGCTCTCCAGCCTACCCAAAACATGCCAGCCACCTGACAGGGGGAAAATCCCCAAATTATTCTGTGACACCTACTCAATCCCACCCCCCATTCCTACAGACAGATCCACCTGTCCCAGCTCAGGCTAGATCCTAAACATAGTATAATACAGAAGAGACCATCATGTTCAAGTTACCAAATCTTTCAAATTAAGAATAAAAAAAAGTAAGAATGAAAAAAAAGTAGGATATCAAGAAATAAAAGAATAATCTAGTAATATATTAAACAATGTAGGTGAATCTCAAAAAAAGCTAAAGAAATAAATTAAACATAAAATAATACATATCACATGATTTTATTTCTATAAAATTCACAAATAGGAAAAATTCAACTATGTTCATAGGAATCAGAACCACGGTATTTCATGGAAGAGGGATTTGATGAGAAGGATGTGCAACATATGAAAATGTTCTACATTCTTAAATAGGGTATTGATTTTACAGCTGTATATATTTTTTCAAAAGTCACTGTTTCTTAAGACCACTGCATTTCACACTAAGCTTATCTCCTCTCAATTAAAGAAAGTAAAATAATCAAAGGAATTTGAATATTATCATGCTATTAACTGACACAAGAAATTAGTGTCATTAATTTTATTACAGTATGAGAGTAGAATTACATCTGGACATGTACATAATATTTACAGATATACACTGAGGTATATATGGGTGAAATGATATGTCTATATTGCTTAAAAATAATTCAACAAATACAAAATGATCACATCTCCAAAGAAGACCAATACAGATGGCCAAATATTGATTCGTTTCTCCCCAGGCAAGAAAGAGTGAAGCTGTGGGTGGGCCATGGTGAAGGAAAGCACTCAGGTCATCTTCCTAATACATTCAAGGAAGACAAGTTCCTATTTGGGGGCCAAGGGAGAAATACTGGGAAGGGGAACCACAATGATGGTAATGATGATGACTATAACAAAGAACATAATGATGGACGCTTTTCCATCACCAGCTCCCTTGGAGCTTATTAAAAACAATTTAGATTACAGACAGAATGAGCAGAGAGCACTAGTTTTTGTGTCTCCACCCATCAGGATTTCCACCACTTGTACTCTAAGCACACCCAAGGGCGCCGCCAACCCACTCTTTAAAGAGGGATATGACCATGAATAAGGGGAGACAGCGATGGTGAGAATCTGTGGCAACAAGAATGTATATGTAAGAATTTTCTAAACCAAGACAAGTATTAAAATTCCTAACTGTATATAGCCTTTCACAGGTAACCTTTCTGTGATTCTGTGTCTTATCTGAAAAACAGGTAATGCCTTCTTCATAGAGTTGTTCTCAGGAATAAATAAATTTACATATGTGTATGTATGTAAATGTATATATGTATGTATATATTCATATATATATGTTATATAATACCTAGAAAAGTGCCTAGCAATATAAGTACTCGATTAGCATTAAATATTAATATTTATTTATCTACATCAACATTAAAATCATGTCTTATGGGATTCTACAAGACTGCATACTTCAATACAAGTAATGTGATTGCATACTATGTGATTGCACACTTCAATACAAGTAATGGAATATTTTCCCTTGGAGCAATGAAAAATAGAAATTGAGTCTTGTAATTACTAATACAGGGGCTTTGTTGTAACCAATTGTAAGTTGCAGTGATCCTATGCTCCTCATTAAACAATAAAATGAATTTAACTCATTTAATCCCTTTTCCTGAAAAATTATTTTTGGGTTTTCAATGATGAAGGAATGAGACTAATAGAATAACACAAAATATTCACTTTATGTTGTTTGGTTCTTTTTAATGAAGACATTAGGTAAAACATTTGTGAGGGAGGAGATATAAGACAGTAGCTGGAATCAGATGCGTAAGTTCCATCTGCAACTGAACAATTTAGCAAAGATGACTTTATTTTGGCAATATGTGAAACAAAATATAATGAGACATTAGGTGCTAGGATACCACTCACCAGCTCTAGAATTCCAGCATAGAATCCATCCTATTCAACATTCTTCTTTAATTATTTGTATAGAGACTAAGGTGTCATGCATATCTAATCTGCCAGTACCACAAAGAACGACAAGATAATGAATAGCCCTGATGGTCAACTAGAGAATTAAAAAGAGCATAACAGCCTGGAATGCTGGACTAAAACAAACTAGCTATAATAAAAGGTAAGTGCAGAATGATATTTATAAAAATCTACAATGATGTAAATAGCAAAATTCCATACAGTGATTAATCATTCATCTGGGCCCTTTGCTAAGAGATGAGGATACTAAAAAAATGAAGAACATTTTGTCCCAGTTGCTCACAATATTCAGTCTCATTGAGAGAGAGAACCATAAAAAGAAAAGTACAATGAGAGGCATATTCATACAAGTACAGAGAAGCAGCCTTTAACTCAT